>NC_088982.1:33356686-33980830 GCF_963932015.1 Anas acuta
CTTGCCAGTTATCTTCAGAGTCCACTTAAAAACAACATAAATGTGCGTAATTTAAGGATGTGTATTAACTTTAGTGGCTTTCTGGCTTTTAATCTATGGGAGCAGAAGTGGAATTTTAAACTCTCATTACACAAAGTGTAATTGACAAAGCATTTCAATAATTTGCAGTAAAATCAGTCTTTTTTTTTCTTTTTCCACAAGATGTTCAGAAAGCTGCAAGATTTTATTTTTATTTCTAGTTTCTGAACAGAAAGTTTGTGGATTTTCTTTTTAGCCTTTGTTTTGCAGAGCACCCCCCAAACAGCAAACCTCTCTAGATGATAAGTCAGCTCAGCGGATGTGTGCCTCTGTCCTCTGCAGCAGGGAGCCATCCACTGATACCGCTCACTGCTTCCTTCTGATGGTCTTGCATGGCTTAGGGTTAAGTAGCCCGGATGCTTTGCACATCTGGCTCCTCTTCAGCTGTGAGGGCAGAGATGCTTTTTGCAGTTGTATGCCTTTAGGTGGAGCATGACCCTTCTTCTTGGTGCCAGAAGTCACCAGCTTCCATTCTTTGCTTTTCCTGGAGGTTGCACTTACATTATACTAGGGATGTAAGGGATTCAGACAAAAAATTAAAGCCAAATGAGGTTTATAGTCAGTGGTTGGTATTGTTTCTTCTGGGGATCTGTCTTAGATGCATTCTACACATCTGCAATTTCACTTGTTACATGTCGTGGCTTTTTAAACTGTTTTTGCACTTTACTTTTCAAGTGTTAAAATAATTTTGCTAGTACCTTTATACACAATAGCTGTATGGCATATAACCTGCCCCAAGCGGAATGCTACATGCCTAAACTTTCTGGGAATTAGATTTTGTAGTTACTGTGTTCCAATCTTATATTCAGAACAAATTTCACTTCCATTTTTACAGTTAACACAGTACTTCATTAGTTTCTTTGTTTTGTCTACAAGGGTATACATCCATATCATTCCTTAAGTTACACTAGTGGAGACACGGCTACGGATTCACCAGTGCATGTTGGCCGTTCTGGCATGGCAGTCAAGGAAAGTCCAAGAAAAGAGAGTCTGCTCAGCTATCTTACTGGAAGCTTTCCTAGCTTGCATAATCTTTTGGAAGGAACTCCTCAAAGAAGTACAACTGCAGTTAAAAGTAGTTCTTTAACAAGAACAGGTATGATGTAGCTGAAATTGTGGGAGGGAGGGGAAGAGAGGGCTGACTTTAAGAATTTAAGTAGAAAAGATACTCTATTTTCTAGAGATCACTGCACCATATAATTTCATATAAGCAAGCATCAAATACATCAGATTAGGAAAAAATATGACAGCTAACGAACTAAAATGTTTTCCTTTTACACAGCTTTGTTAGTTTCTGAGGGCATATATGTAGATAATTACAATAGTGAGTTGTTCTGAATTAATAAGCAAATTAAGTGATCAATCTGTATTTGTTAGGTAGTTTTTGACCTTGTAAGTAGGTCAAAAAGTGGACCAAAATGTATGTTCCAGTAAGTTAGTTTGTATATAACAGTAATTTGCTTATTTTTTAATATTTAATAATGGTTCTTCAAACAAATGTGCTTTGTAGAAATTTGAAATACGTGTATTGAAATTTTTACACTCTGTGTTACTGTTCACCATGCACTGTTACTATTTATATAAAGACAAATGGGTAAGTTAGACGTTGCATTTTTTTCTAAACCCTCTCTCTTTTGGTATCTGGGGATGAAATACAGAGAAAGAAAGGTATTTTTGTTTCTTAATGAGTCCTTTGGCCTAATTAAGGTAGAAATGAACAAATGCAATGACACTCGTAGTGCAACATCTATTAATGTCATGGTGGAAGTTCTGTGGTAGCATATATAGTTTGTAAGGGTTCTTCCTGACCCATTGGAATAAAACTTGAGGGTTAGCCTTACTATTTTAATACTAGATGTGTATTCTCAGTAAAATTGTGCTGTGTTTCTGCTTTTGCTGACTTTGATTCAACAAAAAAAGCTTCTGATTTGTTTGCATAGGAAACACGGTGGCCACAGATATGTTATCTGAACATCCTTTGCTGTCTGAACCATCTTCTGTGAGTTTCTATAACTGGATGTCAAATGCCGTGGGCAACAGAGGAAGCGTAGTACAGGAAAGTCCAGCCACCAAATCTGGACACAACAGTCTTCCAACAGGTATAGTTGTTAACAATTGATTTAAGATATGACTCTGGGTTGGCTGTTCCTGTGTTTATTACTTCTTTTTCTGAAAGTAATAGAGCAAGTGGCTTAAGTTTAACAGACATAAATACTACCTGTGGGACTTCTCAGCAAACCAAAAAATGGAAAAAAGTCATTAAAACAATTTTTTTCATTTCTCTCACCCTCAATCAAAAAAAAAAAATATTTTCCTTACATTTGGAACTGTAAATGTTATTGCCAAGACCATGTGTAGCTGTGAAAAGGTAAGCTGTACAATTATCCTTAGTTGCAAGGTTCCTTTTTTGTTAGTTTTTGTTAGTTAGTTCTCATCTGTAGTTTGCATGTTTTTGCAATGAAGATTTTGAATGTTGGAATCCTTGATCTTTCTCAGTTCAATTTTGAAGCAGAGTATAAACATAATTTTTAGCTATGATAGGAAATAGTCATCAGGTTTAAAGGAATGGAGAAAAGAACAGATACACTACTGAAGCAGTTAAGTGTATCGGAGAAAGATACATAACAATTTGTTGCAGCTTATTTATTATTATTATATGCCTGCCATTTATAATTTTCAAACATGTAAATTTTTATTCTCTGCAACACTAAATTTGAATTTTTCTTTGGTTAACAGTCTTTCGACCACTTCTTGTTTGGTTTCAGTATTGAACAAATAGTCTGATTCCAGAAAACACCTTTGTGCTTTACTTATTGCTCAGCCAGTGTGGCCCTTCTGAAAACTGTAATGTGCTTTTCTGCAAAGGAATCACAGGGTAGAAGTATAGCATTCAATTTTGCTTTCAGAGAAAGGTTCATTTTTTTAATGCTGAGATTGTCATAGTTTGTTCACAAGCTTATACTCCTGAAATTAGATGTAGTGATTCTTACTCAGACAGATCTATCCCAATTATTCTTCTGTGAACACGCGTAGCTGTGGCTCTCTGGTAAGTGCTGTAAACTGGAGTTCTGAAGATTCAGCCTGGACATACACTGGCAGAGCAGCTCTGTCTCATGCAGGGCAGTCCAATCCAGAGTCAAGGCACAAATAATTCAGCATTGCAGAGCATGTTATCTAAACACTAATCTATAAAGATCTAATTAGTGTGTCTTACATTACGACTAATAAAAAACAGACATAGCACATTGATAGCTAGAAGTAATTACCTGTAACTGTGGTTGATCGTTGCTTTTTTTTGATGGTACAGGCAAATTAGTTTTCTGTTGTAGCTCAAACACATGTATTAAGTACCCTGTGGAGTGCAATACAGGCAAGAGGCCGTGGGAAGGAAGAAAAATCTCTGCTTTTCAAATATGAGTTTTGAACAATATCAGACTTGATACCCTGAATGCCATTTTTGTGAGGTTATGGACTAGATCAGGAGTCTGATGTCCTGTGTGTATCGCAAGTGCGTCTGCATTAATTAACTTTGAGTTTTTATAGAGTTGGTGGTGTTGAAAATTGCTGTGGTGTTCGTGTTCCATGGGTATTTATTTTTTAGGTGTTACACCAAATCTTCCTACAATACCCTCTGCTTCAGACTTCAACACCGTTTTGTCTAGTGACCAGAACACCCTGGATGGCACACACTCACAGCACAGCACCAGTCAGGATGACATTGCAGGTGTAGAAGAGGGTAACCAGGGGTTTCCTGCTGTCCAGCTAGCAGATGCACAGGTAGGCATGGTTTACAGATGTATTTTGGAGTTCTGCAAGAGAAAACTAGTTAATATTTATTAAATCCTAAAATGATGAGTGTTATCCTGGTTTTGTATGTGTTTATCTTACGCATTCCTATGCAAAGATGGAAAGGTTCAAGAAACCTCTGAGGTTTCTTTAGCAACTTCTGTTAATGGTGAATAATGGAACATGATTTAATAACTTCAGAGAATGTTTGGAGCATTTCTGAGAACAGCGTAGTTTGCCAGCGTACTTTTTACTGGGGGGAACATTCAACTGTACTGCAGAAAGCTTACTCCTAAAGCTAAGCGCTCAATGTTAGCTTGCTGTGTAGTCAATCTTTGTGCTCAAAAAGTGCATAAAACCTTTTTTTTCATTGTTTGCTGTTTTATACCACTGTAATATCTTTTTGCCATATTACATAGCTAATTTACTGTAAATATGATAGATAAACAAATGATGGAGCAGGGAAACGGGAATATAGGAATAATCTAGACAGTGAGAAGTAAATTGGTGGATTTTGTTTTGTAGGTTGTCTTCAAGCCTCTTCTAAGTTACACGGGAATTCAGTCTCAGGATGCAATGCCACTCTGCTACAGAATGTACTTTGGAGAGTACCTTTCTTTCTCAGGAACTTTGGACTGCTTAAGAGCAGATATTGTTGATTCAGATACAGCAAAGGAAAGAAAAAGCAAGCGAGCTCGAAGGTATGTCATGTATTTGAAAATACATGTATTGGTTAAAGAAGATAAATAAGGGCTTTCATTGTGAAGTAGAAATCAAATGGAGTTCTAAAGCACTTCCAGAGAATAAGGAGCAGTTTCTTTTTTTCTTCTGATCCTACCTGTTTTCTCTTGCTGTTATAATATTTTCTTTTTTATCTTCCTGTGTAGTGGTTTGGAAATTTCAAGTCTTTGAATCTCACCTACTTTTGTAAATGGGAGACTGGAGTGGGGAAGGGGGTAAAGGTGGGAATAACAGTGGGAGAAACTTGAAAGGCTATGAAGTGCTATTTTGTGATTAATCCTATAATGAGATTGTTATTTTGAGTGTCAATGCTGAGTCTTTTTTCTTTTTTTCTTCCCCTTGAGTGTATTGGGTTATAAGCTTCTATCATAACTTCATGTTATGATAGAATAATTGCATGCCAAACTAAGTTTTCCTAGAACTAAATGATTATTGTGTTAGTAACACACAGTGTGGAAGTATGAAAATTCATTTTCAATATTTAAACTGTGTTAAGAAGGTGATACTCTAAGGGAAGTGAAAATTTGGTTTGGGTAAATCAGATGTACCATCATATAAAAAGTATTTGACTCCATGCTAGTCATGAAGAAAAACAAAATGTAACTTTTACCTTCTCTTTCCTAGGCAAGGAGCTGTCAACCTTCCTCCTCTTGAATTCAAACCAGCTTTAATGTTGGAAACTTTCAGTATTAGTGCTGTTGTAATGGAGAAATCCATGTGCACGCCTCAGAACTCCACCAATGCCCTTTCTTTTCACGACTTGAATAAACGCTATTACAATACTTTTCACTGTAACTTTACAATTTCTTGCCAGTCCATAAGCCAGCACGTGGATATGGCACTGGTTCGTCTCATTCATCAGTTCAGTACAATGATTGATGACATCAAAGCCACGCAGACGGACATCAAGCTTAGCAGATACACAGCTGGATCAGCTTCTCCAACACCTACCTTTAAAACCCGCAAACACAGAGACTTCCGCTCCTCTGATTTTAGCCGAAGCTCTCGAGGAAGTCTTAATGGAGGTAACAGGGTGAACAACACCAAGAGCAAACGAACAAACAACGAGAACAATAAAAAAGAATCTCGAAACAAGAATTCCCTGGGCAGGTCAGAAAGGAGAACTTCTAAAGTGTCCAGGAAAGGTTCAAAAGATGTAGTTGACCACGTGACTATTCACATGGATGACTCTGACTCTATTACTGTGTCAGAACAGAGTGAACCTTCTGCAGAGTGCTGGCAAAATATGTACAAACTGTTGAACTTCTATTCACTTATTTCTGATCCAACCGGAATTTTAGAGAAGTCTTCGGAAACTTTCGGACCAACAGGTAAATCAGTTCACGAATCCAAATAACTTGGTGTACATGAGTTTGCAGAAGTCTGTTCTTTTACAGCATGACCAGAAGGGGTTTTTGAAAATTGTCTACCTCATCTAACTTTGAACAAAGGAGCAGGGAGTGGAGTTGAGGATCTTGTAGTTAACTTGCCAAGATGGTGTACAAAGACAAAGTATTTTCCCAGCTTTATATTATGCTTTGATTCTTTCAATCTCAGACTTAGTAAAGTAAGTGTTAATCAACTGATTTAAAATTCAGTCCCTTGTTACTCTTGTAAGTGTATCATACTGAAATAGGAGTTTGTTGAAGACAGGAATATCATTCTTGTACAGAATACCATACCCACAGATATGATACCTGCAGTAACTTTTCTTTGCCTAAAGAGTTCTCTTTATATGCAAGATGTATGGTCTTTGGTTTCAAACACAAAAGTAAATCAGATATGTTAAGAATTTCTTCTACAATATCCTTAAATATTTGTGTTTTCGTAGGTGTTCGAAGCCCAACTGAACCTGCTTGTAGAGTTGTGTTTGAGAACGAGCAGGATAATGGCAGAGACGCGCAGAGGAAACGCAGCCTGGTGACCTCGGAGCCCCAGCACGTGACCCTCATAGTCTTTGGCATCGGCATGGTAAATCGAACCCACCTGGAGGCAGATATTGGTGGTCTCACAATGGAGTCGGAGCTGAAGAGAATCCACGGCAGTTTCACCCTGAAAGAAAAAATGAAAGGTGAGATAAATGAACTTAGACATACTCGGTAGTTAAAGTCAGTAGTGGCTTTAGCTTGTATGTGTGCCTGTGCGTACCTGTATATGTATTTGTAATGTTTTATTTGTAAATAAATGTATGTCGTGTCTGGGTGTGGGTACTGTAACAGTCAGTATGTTCTTTTTAAAAGCTATTGCTAAGATGCTGAGAAAATTAAAAGGATGCAGGATTTTCAGAAAATGACTGGTGAACAAAATTATTTCAGAAGATGAAATTACTCCTTTTGTTTTCAAAAGCTTTCTTCTGGCCAGAGTTTAAATTTGATATAGCATAATGTGATTACAGAGACTCTAATTTTTGAATTACTTTGTTGCTACTGTATTTTTGAAAGCAGTAGGCATACCTGGAGGTATTACACTGAATCACGTACTGTTAAATATCTTTATTTTCTTAAAGATGTACTGCATCAAAAGATGACTGAGACATGTGCCACTGCTCACATAGGAGGTGTCAATATTGTCCTACTGGAGGGAATCACCCCAAACATTCAGTAAGTATGAAGCCTGATGATTTTAAAATAACTCAGGAAGTGGTATCAGTTGTGTGACGGTAAAGCTGTGTAGCTTACTGTGCAGAAAGCCTTGAAGATATGTTTCTAGATAGAATCTGTTAAGTTATAGAGTCTGACAATCATGCAGCTGTTGCAGAGCTTGGCCTGAGTTTGCCTCCTGAAGCTAATGGCGTGTACCTGTCGGCAGGAAGCTTTTCTATGAAAGGCTTATCTCTGAGTGAGCTGAGGATTATAGCCTACAGGATGTTGGTAGGTTTCAGTCTAGGGTGCCAACAAAGTTTTAGTTGTAATTCTGTGAACAGGAACACTCCTGCTCCTTTTTATTTCTAGTGAAAGGTATTAGTAAGTTGTTGATTGTAGGTTCACAGTGAAAATGGGTGACGACTGGAAAAAATGTAGGGAACGGGTCTTACATAAATGATCATACAGGCAGATCTTCCTGCACCAGTTTTATTCCATATGATGTACACATAGAAACTTCGGTATTTACTGTTTCTGTTATGCTTCTAATTGTTTTGGAAGCTTGTAGGTTCTACTAAACAAAACAAGTTTTTATAGGCAATATTAAACCTAATGACACTGTTTTATCCTATTTAAGATCTAGATTGTTACTCAGATATCTTTTTGAACTCCCATGTTGCATGATTCTTTTGTCATTTTTACCATTCTAATATCCATTCTCCACCCTTTATATAATTGATATAATTGGAGAAAGAAAAGAAAAATCACTTTTTTGTGCATGAACATCTTGAATGACTTGCTCAGCATCCACATTGTTGTTTTTATTTTGTCAGGTACACAGACTTAAAAAAGGCATGCATTATTTTTCTTTGTTTCTAGGTGAATTCTTTGAGTTGCAAAACAACAGTTAAACTACAAATCTTTGTAACATAGAACACCCTCACACAATTTGAATGTTAGTTGGGTAACCCTCAGTATGTGATCTGGTTTTAGGATATTAATAATGTTGTTGAAAAGGGGCTAAATAACATGACTTGATTCTCTCTTTTTTTTCTTTGCTCTTTTATTTATCCCTGTTTAGTTTAGAAGATAATGTAAATAAGTTAAATAGTACAGAATTTTACTAATACCCCCAGATAAATTGTGCCTGATAAATGTGTTTCATAAGAATAATTACAAGTTCTAATCTGACAGCCATGTAGTGTTTCTGAAGACGGCTGGGGTTCTTCAGGTCTGTTTTATGCTATAATCTTACTGAACTTCTATATAGGAATGGTAGAAAAGGGGGAAAATAATCATTAAATCTTGAACAACAACAAAAACTAACAAACCCCAAACCTTCAACTTGTTAACTTTGAAAGTAAGTGTCATATTGTGGGTTACAAATAATTAACTGACTAATTTTGCATGAATGTTTATTCTTTATTTGCTTTGTTTTTGTTTTTCTTGCTTTCTCTTCAATCTTCATCTCTAGACTGGAGGATTTTCCTACATCTCCTACAAGCACAGCCAAACAAGAATTTCTGTATGTCATATTATAATGTTTAATAGTCTTGCAACTACCTGTGTTGTGTAGCTAATGGCTGCATTCCCAGTGTGTGTGATTGTCTAGGCAGATGTTGCTTGAATACATTTTAGATTAACATCTAATATTAGCTAGATAAGCTTTTCATGTAGTCTGCAAATATCTGTCCAAAAAAAACCCCAACTTTTAAGTTTTCATTTAACAATCTAGCTTTAGGGGCAGACATTATTACACTGTACTGTCACTACTGTAACACTAGAGCGGCTTCACTGACTGTTCAGTTCTTTAGGTGTGCTTCTGTGCTTATTTTAATGAGGTGAAACAATGCTGATAAACATGGAGGTTAGATTTATTTTTAATTTGGTAAGAAACTGCTGTGCTTGGAGTGATAATACTGATCATGATTTGATCAGGATCACTTCTTATGTCTTTACATACCTCAGTGCTGGGTTAAGATACCAGCTATGCTGACTAGGCTGTGCTAACAAAATGTTTTCCTTAAAATCATGCCTGTGCATCTACTGCCAATGAAGGTGAACCTTTTCATGTCCCCCAGTTCCCTATGTGTGAATGCAGGTGGTTTTTTTTTTCCTTTCCTCTTAGGAAAAAATGCAGTGTTTTCTCTCTAGTTGCTTTCTTTTTTCCTGATGCTAAGCTCAGGGGAGGGTCTCACTGGAGTAGTGGTCAAGGTGGGAATTGGTACATGGGACAAACTCTCTATAGGAAGCTGTCTTCCTATAGTTCCCTAGCATGGGTTAGGCTGAGGGGTGGCCTTGGAGCCAGTTCTGTAGCGGAACAAAGCCTTTGGTCACAAGTTAACCCGGAGAGTTGTCATTTATGGAATTGATGTAAGAACATAGGACTACTTCTGAATGTGTGCCTTGTCCGTAACTTAAGTATTATTTTTTATAACAGTATTCAATGAGGTCTGTTGTAGGTGTATCAGCATATGTAAGCAAACTACAGATAAGTGATGTGCAGTGCTCATTCGGAATAAATACGCAGCCACCCAGGTCTGCGTTCTGTCCTGTCATGGAAGTAAGCTTTGGGTAGACTGCACAGTGAAATTCATTAGTTTCGTGAAATAAGCCAATATCTAAGCAGGGAAGCACAGTTAATTTTGCTGAATACTTGGGAAGTCCAGACTGAGGAAATTCTTTTCAATCTGATTCTTCCACGACAGCTGTATTGGTGTGAGGTTTGTTTGTTTTTTTTAATTAAGGAAATGCTTGCAGTGGCATGAATTCATATCTTCAGATTTTATTATAAACTCAGTACAGCCTTTAACTCCAATTATTTTTGCTTTTAACTTTTAAGCAAAGCACAGTTAAGACTACACTGTCTATCCAGTATGCAACAGGGAAAGATCTTGCAGCTTCCCATGAGTTGGAAGTTGTCCATCAAACCCTAAATGCTTCAACTGTTAATCTGGTACTATTTTGCATTATTGATTAGAAAAAATACGTATCCTTGATTTGCCACAATAGTTCAATCAGAAGCTTAACAGGAGGAGATGATTTGTGCAGGAAATACGGAAACATCAACAGAGATACAATTTTTTCTTTTAAAGAGGTGGAATAAAGTAAGTCTGCCCTTTTCTTCAGTATGTATTTAAGTAATTTTATTTTTTCTGAAAATACTTCTGAATTAAGATTTTATTCCTCCTTCATATTTATGTTAATTCTTAAACAAAAAAAAATTGAAATAATTTCTGCTTGACCTTCCACCATGAAATTTTAATTCACTCTTGATAGGCCTGTGGTTGCCCAACAGTGCTGTGGACTTGTTTGTTGTAGGCAGGGGGAAGATGGCTCTTTTTGTATTTCCACATCAGGGATGCTCTGGGCTAGCCAATGTTTAACATGCAATATCTGACCCTTTGCTAGGGCTTCACAGAGGAAACATTACTTAGGGACTAAAATTCATAGAATAATGTAGCTTTCACCGTGAAAACGAACTGTCTGCGTAACAGTTTAAATCATGATGCAAAAATTACTTTGATTACGTCCATTAAGTTAGCATTTGAGAAACTTTAGTTGAATGGTGCAGTCTTACAGAGGCTATTTTTCAGTCATTTTAGCGTTCTACATCTCCAAAACTGTGTGTCTTTCTCTCTGAGACTGTTTTTCTCTCTGCTGGCTACATAATATATTCCCATTGGGCAGAAATGAGAAACAATGTGTTACCCCTTGTGTCCTTTTTAATAGGAGCTTAGTGAAATCCGATAATGCCAAAACTTCATTCCACAATCAACAACTGGCAGCTTTGTACAGTTGAGTTTTATCTTATGTAATCATTGTGGACCAAATCCTTGTTCAAATAACATTAAAATCAAGTTTTGACTCATACTATTCCAAAATATGAAGTCTATTAAACATCAGGATTAATTTGTTAAGGCAATTATTGTTTACTAAGTATATCACATTGCTAAGCGAGTATTTTTTCCATTGACCATTTTGGATGCTGAAGTCAGATTTTACTAAGTCATCTTACCCAAAGGATGAGTTGGGTGTATCCCTGAAAAGGAACTGAGATGGAAGGCTCTTGTTTCTGTATGTGAAAATTTGTCTGTGTCTGTGTAGCCTAGTGTGCATAAATTCCATTGGTCTTTTGTTATGCCAGAATAACAGTTTAACAGGTATTTTTGCAATGCATGCCTTGTAGTTCTCTTATAATCTAGTTGTCTGTGGCATGTAGTGCATCTGTGTGTGTAAAATGGAAGAAAAAGTCACGTGTATGTAGCTTATAAACAATCAGCTGAATTTCTAAGTATTCAAATAACTCTTAAAAACCCATTTTAACATAAAGCTGTAACTATTTTAAAGGGTGCACAAGTAAGTCCTATTTCTGTTTCTGTTAGAACTGTAGTGAAATGCAGCATTGCCAAATCCCAGGCCCTGTATAGTGCCCAGAGGGGGCTGAAAACAAACAATGCTGCTGTGGTCAAGGTTGGAGCCATCAGCATCAACATTCCTCAGCACCCCGCCACGCTGCACAGCATGATGGTGCGCAGCTCTCACCAGCTCTCCAAGCAGATTTCAGATCTCATCAGGCAACCGTCAACTGCGTAAGTGATGTTGGCCTGGCATTTCTGAAGACCACCAACTGCTTTGTGCTACTTTGAGCACATGTGGGAGAGTCAGGCTAGAATAACGAGGTGTTTTCTGATCTTTTGTAGTCCCCAGCCTACAAAAGAAGACGTTGCAACTCCTTTGCCCTCTGAAAAGACTCCAACGAGTATTAATCAAACTCCCGTTGAAACAAATGAATTTCCACAGCTGCCAGAAGGCTTAGAAAAGAAGCCTATAGTTCTTAAATTCAGTGCTATGATAGATGGTATAGCTATCGGAGCAGCACTCTTGCCCTCTTTAAAGGCGGAATATAAGATGGGAAGAATGAGGAGTCACGGAATGACAGGTAACAGCTCTCTGACACTTTGGAAATGTTATGCTTTTTCATTTTTTCTTGAAAAAAAAATCCAAGAGGACTGGATATTTCCATTGAGTGATTTTGATAGGTTTGATTCTGTTGCTGTTGGCTTTTTTAATCTGTACTTTAATCAAGTGGGGCCATAGAGAGAATTTACCCTGGTTTAATAATACATGATTGTTGAAGGCAGAATACAAGATCGGATTAAGAAATGTATGCATTCATATACATAGCTTTCCCCCTCTGTTAAAATCAGTTTATGATGCTTGATTAATCAAATTCTGATTGGTAAGGCTAGTCAAGAATACTCTTACAGGGCCTTAGTACAGATGAGTTAGACTCACTTTTCTGTCAAAATATAGTCAAGTCTTTGTTTTCTTTAAAAATTGAGAGAACCCAAAATCTTGTGGGTGGGTATGTATAGCTGTAGAGATATGTGCCCTTTTTATTTTTATTATCCCAGATTTTTATTATCCCAAAAGTGTTCTTAAATTTAAAAATACTTGAAATTCTTTTGCCAGATCATATATTTTTCCCCATTTCCCTTTTACAGGTGCCCAGACAAGATTTAATTTTGAGCTTCCAAGTCACAGATTGCGCTTCACTTCAAAAGTCTCAGCCACTGATATGTCAACCATTCCTCCTTCAGCAAGTCTTAACCTTCCTCCTGTCACTATGTCAGGCAAATACATCATGGAAGAACATGATACTTACTCAGATCAAATCTGGAGCATAGATGAACTACCTGCTAAACAAGGCTACTATCTACAAGGGAACTACTTACGTTGTGTGGCTGAGGTAGGTGTTGAAAGGAGTGGACAGCTTTGATAAGTTATTTCCATTCTGTTTTATTTCTGTTTCTGCAACTTCATCTTATTTTAATTATCTGCCTTCTCCAGAACTCTTGGGTTTATGGGTTGATCCAAACATAACATTTGCTATTGCATGAAATAGAAATCGAACTTTGTGTTCTTAGTCGGATGAGCACCCAACATATTAAACAGTCGAGAATGCTATATTTGGAGGATTTTGAATATGTTACTTTATGCAAAGAAATAAGAAAGACTTATTTAGTAACATTTTTTGTTTTTATTTTTGGAGTGAATATTTCTCATCAGTCAGCTTGAATAAAAACATAGTACACTGATGATTCAAGTAAAACTTCTAAACCGATAGCTTATGCTTCTATATCAGATAATTATCATACAATGTGCAAAAGATACTTAAAGATTTGTATTTGAATTGTTTTATTTCTTTATGCTTAGATAGCTGCATAGATAAAAGGATATATATCCTATATACACCCTCAGTGAATGATCTAAAATTTTCTGTTTATGCACAGTGTTAGACACAAGTTGTATTTGCATACCAAAATGCACAGATACTTTTCACAGAGAGAAAAATCTTGCTGCTTAAAAGAAACTAATCTGGTGGGGAAGAGTGGCACTTCTCTATATTTCTCCAGTCAAAAAAATTATTTAGCATGTTTGTGAGTGAGATTTCTGATGTTAGCATCCTTATGGGAGAAGATCAGGTGCTGCTCTTTGTTCAACCCATTTGTGTTATTTCCTGGCTGAAGAAATACTCACAGATCTTGAATTTGCTCAGTGTGTAAATCTAAGCAGGGAGGCACTGCTGAGGAGAGCCAAAAGCCAAGCCCAAGTAATTTCATAAAATATCTATGTTTTGATTTTATTTTAAAAAATATCCAATGGAAAACTTAAACAGTCTTGGGAAGACTCCAGTTCCTTAGGAATATTCTTTAAGATTGGATTGGACACATTAAGTTTACCATTGTAGATATCAATAATCTTGTTCATCTGTAATAATTAGAGAAATAGACTTCTAGAAGTGGACAGCTCACTTCTAGAACTTCTAATTTGTTCTTATTTACGATCTGAAATTAAGTAGAATTTTGCATTCTTTTCTGAACCTTAATGACCTCCTGCATTTTGGTATTTAAGCTAAACTTAAACAGGAGAATAAACTTTTTTGTATAATAGCAAAGGTTTTCAGTTTTCACCTGTGGTGTTCACGGTGTTCACAGCAGAAAAATTGCAAGACAAAACTTTTTTTTTTTTGACATGCCAATAATGTTATGATTGGGATTGAAATATATATACCTGAAAGTTCAAAAAAAAAAAAAAAGAAAAAAAAAGAAAAGAAAACATAGCTATGATAACTGTTTTAAAGTTTTGTTTTGCTTTTATTCCTGTAGGTTGGTTCCTTTGAACATAATCTCACAACTGATCTCTTAAATCATTTAGTATTTGTGCAAAAAGTGTTCATGAAGGAGGTAAATGAAGTCATACAGAAGGTTTCAGGTAAGCAGAAACACTTAAAACCAACTTTTAAATAAAATCTTTAACCCTTGTTTGATGGCAACATTATATAGTTCTCTAGATAAGCTCTTTATTTCACAGGCACCATTACTTTGCATCTAGCATTGAACAGGAGGAAGCAGTAGAGCTTGAGTTTGAAGTAAGAACAGAGGCTCTGGAAGTTTTTGTATCTATTTCAGAGTCAGGATGTTTTATTGGGAAACCTGGTAATTTGTTATTCTGGACACGAGCCTCTCTGTCTGCTTTTGACAGACATGATTACATTCTGTATTCACTTTGCTCCCCTCCAAAACAAAGGTCATAATCTACTGCATTATGTAAAATAATTTCAGCATATTATTTTAAGGGAAACAGCTGTGTCTGGGGAAAATAGTAAATACCAATAGTGATATTGGTATTTTTCCAGCATCTTCCTATTCCTAGCTCTTTGATATTTTTTTTTAATTATTATTAGAGAATGTTTTAGTATTGGATGAAAAAGACACTTGGCTATTCATTAGGTTGATTTGTCTGTCATGCCATATACTGCAGAAATGGCTGTTTTATTTCATCTTTTCCAAAAGTGTTTCAGAAGAAACAAGCATTATCATAGAAACCAAAGCAGAGAACAGTTGCAAAATCAGTTGATACTGTCTCTTTTTCAGTATCAAATGGAAATATTTGTGTTCAGCTGTTTGAGTAGACAGTTACAAAGCGTCTGTTTTCTTACCTAATCTGATGGAGGCTTTTTTTTTATGTAGGCTGAATCAGAATTTGCACGGCATTTAAAAATAGGTACAAGCGCTTCCAGCTGTGTTAAAGACTTCATCTGTCTGAAGTCTGAAAGAGAGTTCAAAACCCTTCAAAACTGAAAGAGAACCAAAAAGCTAGTGCCATGCAGAGATATTTCACTTCAGCAAACAAGTTCTGTCACCCCAAAGACAGGAATAAAAAAATAAAATAGTGTTTTGTTTTGTTTTGTTTTAACTGATATGGGATTACCCTGAAGGGAAATGTAAGGGCTGGAAGCTTTGTTTTACAAACTAGTTATCCTTTGGTAGTTTAAAAAATACATGAATAAAATTTACTGTGGATATTACACAATAGATGAGGAGGTGAACAGAAAAGCAAAGAAATAAAGAACAGTCGAAATGGGGTGGAATTTCAAGTAGTTGAATTTTAGTAGGTTTTTTTAGTTATCTTAAAAAGCTATTATAGAAGTATAGCTGCTTTTTAGTGGAAAGATTCAGTAATAGTTGGAAACATCATGAGGAAGGGTAATCTAGGAAGTGGTGACTAAATGAAAGGTGTGTGTGCATACACACCGATGTACAGCTTTGTATGTGTGTACATATTCACACACACAAATATACATAAAAAAAATCTGCGGGTCAAGATGACGTACACTCAGGAGGGTTAAAAGATGCAGTGGAGAAAAAGGAACAGGGCAGTATCTCCGAAAGAAACAAATTTTGCCCAGCCAGATGTTTGTTTCAAGCAAAATGTCAGCGTTGCATACGAAGAGAACACTTGGGGGAAGAATAAACTTTTAACAGCTGCCATTATTCTATTAGAACAGTTTTTATAGAGGAGAATGAAGTGGTATAATGAGGAAAGTTATATTAGATTTAGTTTACATGATTCTTCAGTCTCTAGTGTTTAGTCTCTTCTCTGTTTTTCTGTGAGGGATTTATTACCATTTGCTGGTTCTTTGCTTTCTCAGACAACAAATTTGTATTGGGAATAGCAGCCTGATGTTGTTTGAAATGTGACTGCTACCTTCTGTATTGTGGTAATTCAAGCAGGAACATGGTTGGGTGCCAGCAATCCAGACGCAGGGTCTGGATGCAGAATGCAGAATGATGTGGGGGAAAAAGCCAGCTTTTGTCCTTGCAGCTTGTAACAGTAATTTACGTGGCTGGAGCTTCCCAATTAGTGTAATATACTGAAGTGGATGTTCTAAATACAGTTTCTGTTGCACTAAAATACTGATTGCATACTACATAAGGTGGAGTTGCACAGATGCAAACCTAGTTAATGAACGCAGTAGTTCCTGCTGTAAGACGTAGGGTAGTGTTGATTTTAAGACAATTGACCATATGTAGTAGGTGGCTCTTAGCTACATTTAATGAGGTGAATCTGCACCTGTGTACGTCTTCTGTCTTCAACCTCTATTTGTTTTTATAAATCTTTAGCAAATTACTGTTTGAAAGGAGACTGAATTCAATGTCACCTGTTTTTATATCTACATGTCTTAAAGTGCTTTCTGTGTTAGAACTCTGAATGTGAATATTTCTTGTGTGTAGGAGGGGAGCAGCCAATACCTCTTTGGAATGAACACGATGGCACAACTGATGGAGAAAAACCAAAAATTCTTCTTTACTCATTGAGCCTACAGTTTAAGGTAATCGTATAATGGCAAAACAGTGGTTCTAGATGCTACTAATGGCTGAACAGTTTGGTTTCTATGTGACAGCTAATTGCATCAAGCATATCTGCATGAAGAAAAAGATCTAACTCCAAGTTTGGTCTGTATAATCTTTTAAGATAGCTTAGTGGCATTGCATAAAAAATGAGTTAGGAAAAGTCATTATGCCCTCCTTTTTTTGGCTGTGCAATGAGGAGAGTTTTTTGTTTTATTACCCACTTCTCTTTCTGTCTCTGAACCACATCCTAACAACTGTCTTCCTTATTCATTAGGGAATTCAAGTGACAGCTACAACTCCCTCAATGCGAGCTGTGAGATTTGAAACTGGATTGATAGAACTTGAACTCTCAAACAGACTACAAACCAAAGCAATGCCTGGAAGTAGCAGCTACCTCAAACTGTTTGGGAAATGCCAGGTGGATTTAAATCTGGCACTAGGACAGATTGTTAAACATCAGGTTAGTGCTCAACATCCTTCCTTCCATGTGGTGTTCAGACCCAATAGAGCATGATCCTAAAAATATAGAAACAAGCCAAGAGGCTGTCCTAAATTGCTGTGTTTTTTTTTGTGGTTTTTTTTTGTTTGTTTGTTTGTTTTGTGTTTTTTTTTTTGTTTTTTTTTTTTTCTCTGATCAGGCTATGGAGTGAGTATAAACTGTGGAGGGCTTTTTTATTTTGTCTTTTTTTTTTTTTTTTTGATAGAAACTTAAGCATTCTGTAGTGCACAATTGTAGAAATGCTTCCTGAGTATTCCTGAATATACTCATTTTTTAAAATAGTTTAAAATAAATCTTCTCACTTGAGTCTAGAAGTGGCTGAAGATAGCTTTTCAGAAGAAATAGAAAATTTTCACATACGTGCATCAAAGTAGTAAGGAGTCAGCTGTGGAATTTTGTTCCATACTGTTAATACTCTTAAAATTTATTAGTCATTTGTAGCAGTAATGGCCTTGCTATAGAGTCAAATTCAACATTTTCATCTATATTGTTATCATTTTTAGGGTACATGCATGAAGTAATAAGGTTGGATAAGATCCAAGGTTTGCTAGACCTACATTCTGGTCTAGTTTGTCTGACATAGTGTGACAGTTTTAGCTCTGATTTTTAAACCCACTCGCACCTCTAATCGCCAACTCTGTGATACAAAAATATTTTGTGATGTCTAGAAAAAAAAACACAAGTCAGCATCTATAAATGTACTGTCTCCATAAAGGATATGGATATATAAATAGTTACTTTAGTTAACATTTTATGATAAATAAGAAAAATAACACTGATTAGAATCTAATAGGAGCAAACTGAATATCCTCAAAGAAGGTTTGGATAGAAAAGAAAAAGGGGAAAGAAGAGTTTTTTACTTCTGGTTGTAATCTTATATTTTGTCAAATAAAGAAATTTATTTTTCCTCCTCCGTGTCACTAACCGTTCCCCCTTCCTGTTTTTGAATGTTCTAAGGTATATGAAGAAGCTGGCTCAGATTTTCATCAAGTTGCATATTTTAAGACAAGAATTGGATTAAGAAATGCTCTCCGAGAAGAAATCAGTGGCTCATCGGATAGAGAAGCTGTCCTTATTACTTTGAACAGACCAATTGTTTTTGCTCAGCCTGTGGCCTTTGATAGAGGTATGGAAGAGACAATTGCTACAAATCTGTTTTCATCCTGAGCAAGCTACATTTTTTTGGCAAAGAGGCTTGATTATCAAAGATTTAGTTTATTTCAAGCCAAATCAAAATGTTTGGTAAAATAAGGTAGCTGAGAAGTTGGGGAGATCTACTGCATGCCAACAGATCAATAATTGATAATGTCAAAAATTTCATTTGCTGAGCGATTAGTTCTCAGGTGGCTTGGAGGAGGTTACTTTTGTAAGTATTTTCTACATATGAGAACAGCATTGTTTTCTGTATTTTAGTGTTATTCTTGTCCTTTGCAGCATGAGCCTCTTCAGTACATCCTCAGTGTGTGCATGTGTTTGTATATGCACATCTACAGTCTTAAAAATAAAGGAGAAAAAGTAAAAATTGAAAAGAATAAGATTTTTTAGTGAATGTGCATTTTTCTGTTATGTTTTCATTTCAATTAAGCATTTCTGTTTTCTTTGTAAAGCTGTGCTGTTTTGGTTGAATTACAAAGCTGCATATGACAACTGGAATGAGCAGAGAATGGCTTTGCATAAAGACATTCATATGGCCACAAAAGAAGTAGTAGATATGCTGCCTGGAATCCAACAAACCTCTGCGCAAGCTTTTGGGACCCTGTTTCTTCAGCTGACTGTCAATGACTTAGGAATTTGCCTTCCAATCACAAACACACCTCAGGTAATTGTGTTTACTAGAAAGCAGCAATTCAAGATATTGTTTGGATAGATGTGATGCTTTTGAAACTTCCTGCAGAGGAAGAAGGAAAAATAGAGAAGGAAAACATACAAGAAGATATGAGAACAGGATTAGTTTTCTAAGTGGGAACTATAAACATTATTAAATGTATATATGACATCATTTTAACTTTGCAATCTTCAGTCAATTCTCTCGGATTTTCTTTTTCCAGTCTAACCACACTGCAGATCTTGACACTGGCTCTGCTTTAGTCCTGACTATTGAGAGCACGTTAATCACTGCCTGCTCCTCAGAGTCCTTAGTTAGCAAAGGTCACTTTAAAAACTTCTGTATCCGCTTTGCTGATGGCTTTGAGACAAGTTGGGATGACTGGAAACCAGAAATAAGAGGAGATCTAGTCATGAATGCATGTAAGTGGCTGTGATTTCATACTGCACAGTAGTATTTCAGATGTAAATCCCCTTTTTTACCCTTTGCTGTGCCTTTTAAACTGCTGATTTTTCCCCATAAATGTAAAGAAAAGACTTTGGCCTGTTGAAAGCAAAATAATACAAGTCTAAAAGGTTGTATTACTGTTAAAATATGTTGCTTTCCTTTATTAAGAGATTTGTTACTGTATGTCTTCCACAAGCGTTGATTTTTTAGTTTTGTCTGAGATGTTGAAAGAGGTCCATGTATAGCTTTTATGTAATGTCATAAGATCCAAATAAGTTTTTAGTGTTCTAATGTAGATCTTAATTTACATCACACTGAAGTTGCAAACCTTTAAATAGAATCTCAAGTTGATATAAACTTGGATGTAACCACATAAATTCACTGTACCAAATAAGAATGAAGTCATTCAGTGGGAATTAAAACTAAAACTCCAATCCAATACCAATTACACTTAAGTTGCAGAGGGACTTGAGGGAGAATTTTGAAAGGCTGATCTAAAGCAACTTTGACTCTGCCTAACCAGTATATGTGCTTTGTATATAGGTGTTGTACCAGATGGTACATATGAAGTATGTTCTAGGACAACAGGGCAAGCTGCAGCAGGTAATACACTTTTAAAATAATTTAATTCCTGTATAAATAAAGCTTTCATAAATCATGAAAATTAAATCCTTCTATAACCATGTTGTAATTTGATTGGTGCTTTTGTTTTTTGTGGATTTTTTTTGTCCTTAGTATCTTGTTTTCTTTTGTAGAACTGTTCTGCTGTTCCAGGTTTTAAGTTCAGTCAGTAACACTGGCTTTAGATTTTTACCTCTAGGGAAACACAGTGTGTGTAACTTTGCCCATTGGTTGGAGAATAGTCCTTTATAACAGCAGTGCTATTATTCCAGAGGCAACTCCTGGTCTTCCCGAACTCTCTGTCCTGCTGAGTTCTGACATTCTTCAAAGTCTTGAAAAATACTTGGCACTGTCTGTCTTAGTCATCATATCTGCTGCTTGATGGTTCTCATCTGTCTACCCAGATGTTGGACCTGCGATGTCTCCTATCTCCATAGTTTTGCTTGTGATGACACTCACTCATGGCACTCACTCATGGTGGCACTCATTAGAAAAATCCGGGGGAAGACATGGTATCATAGTATTTGACAGACACATTATATGTATATTATAACATCTTTGAACATCACTGTTACAGGACTTAAAATGGTTTAAAAAGAAAGGAAAAAGTGACTTTTTTTCATGGACATCCTTTAGGCTTTCTGCTTCTAGAAATCCTGTTCTGAACTTGGAGTTCTACTGAGTGTATATATAATATATATATATATTAGGAAATATTAACTTAAGATCTGTGAAATAGTTAAAACATGTTTCAGCTGTAAATGATTTTTTTTATCGAAGTTATTCCCAAGTGGGCAGAAAAGACAGTGCTTCATAACTGACAAATGCTGTATTGTCTAACTAATACAAAACTCACTGCGGGGGATTTTGTTTATCTTCTTAAAACAAAATAAAAACAAACTGGTTAAGCATTATATATATATTTTAAATAATTACAGAAAGTAGCAGTGCTGGAACCTGGACACTGAATGTGTTATGGAAGATGTGTGGTATCGATGTTCATATGGATCCAAACATTGGAAAAAGACTGAATGCTTTAGGCAACACCCTCACAACACTGACAGGAGAAGAAGATATTGATGATATTGCTGATCTCAACTCTGTGAACATAGCTGATCTGTCAGATGAGGATGAAGTTGACACTATGTCACCTACCATACATGCAGTAAGTGATTCAACCAAAATAAGTGCTATTGATTGAAGAAGTCTTGACAAAGATTTCAGTAATATGGAAAGGTCTTAGTCTTGAGTTTTTTGAGCATAACATGGTAGTCTCTATGGGTCATATAACTTGTGTTCTAAAAAAAAAAAAGTTATCTTTCTAACACCATACTTCAAAGGCAAGAAGTCACAGAATGTATTTCTGCTGTTGTTATATATAAATTTGGATTTGGAAACATGGAAATATGACACCTATCTTCAGGAACCTGAACTGGAAAAGCTGTGACTATAGATAGTTCTTTTAGATAGTAAATTATTAACATAAGCAAATTAGGAAAACTTTTTTTTTGGTACTTCTACTCAATATGCTGCTAACCTCTTTTTTTTGGTTTTACATTAAGCTATTTTAACAGGTGTTCTTTAATGGCTGTTGTAAATGTCTCTTGCCTGCCGATGTTGAAAACATCCCAGAACACTAATGTTCCTGTTTGTTGTTTAGAAATCAGGTGGAGGTTCATTATATGGAGATGCACGCAAGCTAACATTTGGGCAGCGGATTGTAAATCACCTGCTGGGTTTGAGCCCTCCAAACCATCGATACTCTGTTCCTGTAGACTATCTGTGGGGGTCAGCGAAGTGTGATTCTCTTCAGTCTAGCAGATCACATATGAAAGCAGGCAGATCCTGCTCATGGGGACATGTATGTAGTAGTTATAGTGCGTCTAACTGAATGATGGGGTTTGGATCACTGGAAGAATTCCAATCAGCTGCCTTCTGAGTTGAAATGATTCTTTTGCATGCGCTAATCCAAATTTTAAGGTGTGAAATTCACTTCACTGTTCAATCATATTTACGTCCGATTTTTGATGAGGGCATTAACTAAATCTTCATTTTAAATAGGAAATTGTTGATCACCGACGGCAGGGAGCTTCTAGTATCCAAACTGGAGAACAGCGAGGAAGAAAATTTGTGAAACGTTTAGTTGATATTAGAGAACTCAACGAGCAAGCTAAAGTTATTGATGACTTAAAGTAAGTTGGATTTTGCTTTAATTCACACAAAGTTTGGGAATAACAAACTGCAGCTGACTTCTTTTCTTTCCTTATCTTGCAGCACTATGATTTTCAAGTGTGAATTGTTCTTTTTCTCCCTTCTTTATTTAATAAATACAAAATGTCCTTTCTGAATCTTTCAGAAAAAAATATATATGCAAGTACTCTGTCAAATTTCTCAAGTTCTTTCCAAAGTGTCCAGTTAGTCTATATTCTTTCTGGTTCTCCATTACAGCTATGATTATGGTCAGTTTCCTGCTGATCCAAAGTTGTAGTTACTCCTTGACTTATTATCATGACTGCTTTGGCAAAGTGTATTGCTTTATAACTGTAATAAGCTTAGTCTTCTCCACTGAAAGAAGAAACTTTATAATCAACTCTTTGTCTAGTGTACGTGATATTTTAAAATTAAATCACGTATGCTGTATTTAATAAAAACCCCAATGAAAGAATTACGTAAAATTTCTTTATCTGTGAATGTCACTATTTTTCAGTCATGGTTTGGGCTTTTTTTTGTCATCTAAGACAAGCTAAGACTTACTTATTTATCTGTCTGGGATGGGAATATAGAGCGTGGTGATTATGCTAAATAATAAAGTGGAGATGCTTGATTTTTTGTACTTGGAATAAAAGAGTTGTTAGCATCCACCAGAGCACTCATATCTGAACTTTGGATTTTAGGTTAAGTGTTTCTTCTAATGTGAGTTCAGTAATCAAAGTTACGTTTTGTCTCTCTGTCTTCTCAATGTACAAGAGCTACAGGAAAGTGAGATTCTTTGAGAATAGCAAAAACTTCACAGTTTTCGTAATTATTCAGTGGTGTGCTTTTTGTTTTTCTTCAGAATGTAGTCTACTGTAGATGGCTGTCATAGATGTGACAGGACTTCGCACTGTCACAACAGAAGGGCTTTTCTTCATTCTGCTGAGGAGTCTCAGATTTTCCCATTATGTTTGGGTGTAATTAAACAACTGTCACATGATTGAAAGTATATAAGAAGTTCTTAAATCCTAGTGTTAGAGCTAGTACTTTTTGAAATCAGAGAGTTGCATAGCCATTCTTATTCTCCACCTTAGTTAGCATAATGTTAGAACTGTTGTTTGTGGTCTCTTTGCATGCAACCTTGTTCTGTGTCCTCTGTCTACATTGCTAATTGATTTGGAGACCAAAACATTAAAATCAAGAAGTCCTCTTCAAGAACAAAATGTAACTGACAAAAAGTTGTGTGATGAAACAAGGATAAATCTTTCTGGAGCTGTATTTGGCACTGATGAAACTACTGAAAAAAAATGAGAAAATGGGATATTTTCCAGGGAAAGCAGAACATCATTGCAACACAGATTTTGAAATGGTGAACATAGTGCTACGTATTTCTAAGATAACCATCCCATGATTTTTCTCCAGAAAATTAGGTGCAAGTGAAGGAACCATAAATCAAGAAATTCAGCGCTATCAGCAACTGGAATCAGTGGCTGTGAACGATATCCGCCGAGATGTGCGAAAAAAGCTGCGTCGATCCAGTATGAGGGTGAGCAGGATGAATTGACTTCAAAAATTTCATAGCACTTGCATTGCATATTTTATTTTCTGGAAAAAAAAAGGCTTAAATAAAAAGAGTAAGAAAAAGATTAAGAATATCAAACAATATAGGTGCCCTTTTAGCCATAGGAGGAGGTGGGAAAGGGTGTTTTCTCCCCTATAATAACAGGGATAGAAAGATGGAAATTTTACAAGTACTGTAATGTAGATGGGTTTATTGCACATTCACGAGATCAGAACATATGTATTTGAAGATATAGTCCGCTCTTCACTCTTAGAGCATTTTGAAATGGTTCTTTATTGGACTGATGAATACAAATGCAAGCACATCACCAGCCTGGGCAAGCGATAGATGCGTATTGTATTCCATTTGGTGTGTATGTTTTCTGTAAGCAAGTTCTGTATAGAAATGAACATTAAATTTCCAGCATTAAGTGCTGTAAAAATAAAAACAAGCTACTAAGGCAGTAGAAGAAACTGCACAAAAAAGCAACAACTTTTGCAGCTAGTCCACAGATTTGTGGCTGTCACCCCAGACACTGGTAACAAAAGTGACAGAACATGCACCAGTGTATCAGCTTCAAGTATGATGCTTCATTAAAGAGGGAAGTCAAATAATAATTTGTTGGCAGCTCTGTCACAGGTGTTCTCATTCTAGCTCATGTTCTTCTATTGTAAGTGGGGAGGATGTCTGTCAGAGTGGTTGGAATATTAACTTTGGGCATACTTTTCTACCAATTCCAGCAAGTGTAAAAGGTGAAAGTTTATCAGCATTTGCCAGTGTTTTCATCTTTGCCTCTGGATAGAGATGCATTATAATTATTACAAAACAAAAATCTATTTTTGCTTTACTGGCACACCTGCGTAAAGTAAGACTTCAGCTTTCTGGAATTTATTTCTCATTAACCTCAGTGTTGCATTTAAATGTTGTTCTTGATTTAGGCTGCTTCATTGAAAGACAAATGGGGTCTCAGCTACAAACCCAGCTACAGCCGATCAAAGAGTATTTCAGCATCAGGAAGACCACCTCTGAAGAGAATGGACAGAACAAGGTAAACTGGGAATTTCAGATCTGTGATGGCAACAACAGCATGTGGAAGAGGAACCATTGGCCATTAGATTTTTTTACTTTTTTTTTTTTACTACACAGCAGGAGTTGTATGTGGTTGAACTGGATAGGAGGAGGTCATTTTGGAAGATGGGTAAACTCATTTGAAAAAGTAATTTTTCACTCTTAGGCAGACTTATGTGGCATGTCAAATAAATGTTTCTACTTGCATGCACAGAGAAAAAAAACACAGGGCTTTTTAATAGAATCCTGCCTTTGTGACATATTGAAGAAAACTTGCATATAAGGCAAAAAGGCATAGTGTAAAAAAATTTGATTTTTACATTTGATTCTCAATCGTCTGCTTTTGAGAAGGGCTGTTTTAATGAGAGAAGGGAAGGGGCATTCCTTTAGTTTGTGAATGATAACTTGCTGTAATCTCCTCGCCTGTATAATATGTGCTTTTTTTGTTTCATCATTTGTCTGCTGAGCAAACTACACTTGCATAAAGACACCTTTCAGTAAAGTATTTGCATTGGTTTTAGAATATCCACATCTGAGTCTGTTGCTTCTGTAGGCCTGGCTGCTGAGTTCAGAGTTCGGAATTAAAGATATGCTGCGTAATTATATATTAAATATAAAAGACTTTAAAATAAAGGTGGAGATGAATGTTAGAATTCTTTGATTTTTTTTTTATATATAAGAATAAAAATTCTTTGTAGAAATTTGTTTATGTTTTAAATTTGAACACTTAAATAAGTGAATGGAAACTTATAAATAATTCAGGTGTGAAAAATATCAGACAGCAGAAATTCCAGAATAAAAACCAGCTTTAAATAAAGGTATTCAGAAGTTTATTTTTCAAGGTACCTTTGAAAAGAAATTGTTCTTCAGAATTAATTAGCATAATTGATTATTAAAGCCGAGTAAGAGTTGAAGGTATGAATGTTCTAGTTCAAGATCTGTTGGATGAAACCCACTTTTCTACCTTTTCACAAGGTTACCTGAAGAGAACTAGAAGTTGTATAGGAAATACAATTAGGCTTTTGTGTTGCTCTGTCAATTATTCTTCTGGCTAGGATGATAAGAAACAAAGCAGTGGAAAAACTTAAGTACTTCGGTTGTGAATGAATAGTAGTAAGTATGTAAGGCCAAATAATTAATTTCACTTGGATGAGAAAATGCATAATCTGCCAATGTGTTTTATGCACCATTTGGTAGATCATGTGTATCTTGCTTTTTTCTATAATTTCTGCATGTTGGCTCAGGATTAAAAAAAGTCACATAAATAAATAAGGCAGATAGTGTTTAGCAATAGACTATTTGCCAAGTAGCGAGTAGCTGCCTTCTCTTTCCTTCGCCCCTCCTTTTTTTCCTTTTCATGTACCATTTCATAAGTGCTCCAATTATGATAAAATACTTATCTTCTTAACAAAATTTTAAGTATTGACTATGCTTTTTTATTGTCTTGTATTCGTGTAGGTAAATGTTTGCATTAATGTAACATCCTGTAGGAAAACTAAACAAGATGTTGTGTTTTGTTTTTTGTTCATAGCTCTCGACTTGGAGACAGTGAAGATCTCCCAGATATCCGGGTAGATGCTGCATCTCCTGGGCCAAGAGTAACTTTCAACATCCAAGATTCTGTAAGAATTACTTTATATGCCATACAATTGTATGCCCTATGCCATTTTATCACAAGTTCCATGAGATGGGTACACCTAGACAGACCTGAATTGCTTCGATGTTTTTGTGTGTGTGTGCCTCAAATGACTGATGTTTGGAAGATAGGTTTGTCTTGACAGAAGATAGATGTGTTTTGAGTGTTAAGAACTAACTATTAACAAGTTCTTAATTGTTAATCTTAACAATTAAGATTAGCAATCTTAATTGATTGCTAATGATGACATTAGCAATCAATTGAAACATTAGGGAAAATATTAGTATTATTTTGTTGGGTTCTTTAGGTTGGCGTAATAATAATACAGTTCTGTTGGAGTTTTTACTAGATGTGTGCAAGAATCATCTAATAGTGTTTATGTTTAAATATATTTAAACTTCTGGAAACAGGTATTAATAAGTTTGCTGTAGCCCTACAGGTATAGCCTTTTGTGTGTCTGAGACTGATTGTTGAATCTTCAATTTTGTTTCAGTTGCTATATTTTCTTATTTTACAAATATTACGGTTATGTTGTTTTTTCATGGCTGAGATTACTACAATTGTTTTAATTTTTCTTTTTCTTTTCACTTCTAATTAAGTTGAATAAAACAGTTTTGGGGATTGCACAACAATCCAGCTGTCCAGGGGAAGGGTATTTTCAGGTATTTCTGAGAAGGAACAATCTTTGCCAGAGAACTAATTTACCTTGCAGGGAGCTGCTTTTCAATATTCCATCTCTTTAGCATGCAGCTAAACAGAATGTATATCAAATCTAGAAGTATTTAAATATGTAAAGTAAAGAGAAAAATATGATAGGCTGTTGATGAGCTTTCTGAGTCTATCCTCACGTACACCTAAAACTTAGTAGCCTTTTAAAAATGAATTACTTGACTTTTGAGCATATGTTTGTGAAGACTCTGATCAAGGCTGCTGTAAAGTGACGTAAGTTTAGACTTAAGAATGTGCTTTGGAAGGATTTTAGTGTGTGCAGGTGTCCTCGTCTGTTGCATTGTGTTAAAATTGCAGTCATCAACACCAGTACAAAATAATTGGTAGGTGGGAGGATGTCTCCTCACACTTTATTCTGTTGGAATTCCTATATTTAATGCAGAGAAAGACATTTTCAAATCATAGTGAGCAATAAATGTTTCAAAACTTAACACATAGAGAGCAAATAGATTTTTTAACATGCTTTAAAAAAAAAACACAAACATATTTAGGGATAAAAGCAGCAAGGTTTGTAGGTTTTTTCTTTAAATAAATAAAAACAAAAACAGACCCCCAAACAACTTTAGAGATAGCAACATACCTTTTACACCTTCCAACTCACCTTTTAGGAAATAAATCCTTGTTTCTGAGAGTGGAGGAGAAATCAAATGTAGAAATGTGCTTTGCACATTTAAATGTCTTCACCATCCTGCTTTTGTTGTTGTTGTTGTTGCTCCTTAAAGCTATCTTACCTTATATATATATATAAAATAAAAAAAATAAACTATATATATATATACATAAATATATATTTAAAAAAGCCCAGTTAGGTTAAGTTTTGTTGGTGTAACAAAATGTTACCAAATACTTAGAAGTGTCAAATGTTGAATATTCCTCCCTCTCATGCCCCCAAACTCTTACTGACATTATGATGCCAGTTCTTAACTTCAGCACAGTTCTCATTTGAATTTGCAGATGATGGCTGTGTAGCTCTATAATAAGACTGTATAGGTAGTGCTGGTGTTATTTTTTTTTAGATATTTTTTTCACATACATGTTAAAGAAGTTAGTGTTTGAAAATTCCTTGTGGTGTTCTTGATGGTAGAAATAAAGATAGGACCCTTTTAGAAAAGTGACCTGAAGTTCATTTCATGTCAAAGTACTTTTGTTCAAGATTTTGAGGAGAAGATCAGCCCAGAATTGCAAATTGAGACCGTACATTCTGTGTTAGCATTCATGCACACCTCACTAACGCTTCTGGATACTTCACCCCTTTACAAGGTTGATGATGATTTTTCCTTTCATTCTTTTCTTTCAAAATATGTTTACAATTTACATGAAATGTTTCCATTCCTTCTGATTGTATGAATTGATCAGAGCATGATACATCTTTAGCTAACAGCTTGAGCTCAATCACTAGGTGATGGCAAATGTCTCCACACCAAGCTTTCGTTTCTTTCTTTTTCATAATCCATCTTGCAGTTTCTGTACCTGATATCACTGCATTATGAGGAACTTGGGACTGAGAGTTTCTCATAGCACTCTTGCTTTTCTTTTTATTATTTCCAGAGCTATCTAATGCATTCTTAATTGAAATACCTGTAGAAATTTAACTACTCTTTGTCTCTTTACAATCAGTTTCCAGAGGAGACAGAAATGGACCTGTTGTCTGTAACTATTGATGGTCCCTCCCATTACTCATCTGCTAGTGAAGGCTCATGTTCGGTATTTGGTTCACCCAAAACTCCAGCAGTCTTCTCACCTGGCATTCCCTTCCAGCCTGAAGAAGGACGTCGGGATGACAGCTTATCATCAAGCAGTGAGGATTCTGAGAAGGAGGATGACCATGACAGAGAGAGGGCATATTTTTATAGGAAACCACCGTAAGTAATGGTCCTAAGGAAGAACGTGGAAATTTCAAAAATGCATTTGAAATATTGAATTTAAGTAAAATTTGAAGGCTAAAAATATCTTCTGGGCACCATGATGTGGGAATGTTATAAAACTAATAGAGTGTTCAAAGAAGGTCTACAAAGATGGTGAAGGGCCTGGAGGGGAAGGTGTGTGAGGAGCAGCTGAGGTCCCTTGGTTTGTTCAGCCCAGAGCAGAGCAGGCTGAGGGGAGGCCTCATGGTGGCCTGCAGCTCCCTCACGAGGGGAGCAGAGGGGCAGGCACTGAGCTCTGCTCTCTGGGACAGCGACAGGACCCGAGGGAACGGCATGGAGCTGGGACAGGGGAGGGTCAGGCTGGGGGTTAGAGAAAGGGTCTGCACCCAGAGGGTAGTCGGGCACTCGGACAGGCTCCCCAGGGATGTGGTCATGGCACTGAGCCTGGTAGAGTTTAAGAAGCATTTGGACAAGGCTCTCAGACAGACGGTCTGGTTTTGGGGTGGTCCTTTATGGAGCCAGGATTTGGACTCGATGATCCCTGTGGGTTCCTTCCAACTTGTAAATTCTGTGTTTATAACTCCACAAAATGGATGCAATAATGTGAGCATCATATTAAAAATTAAAAAAAATATATTGTATACGTTTTCATGCCTTTTCTTGATTGAGAATTTAAGCTAAGAATGGCTTAGCTCTTTGTGTTACCATAGCATAAGAAAGTATACTTAGTAGCATATCAATAGAGATAGATCATTGCATTGCTGTATATGAGATAAGGCTTTCTCCAGAAAACTTCTTAAAATGTCATATACTTAGTGTGAACACAGTCTAGAGCGCTTCCTACCATCTGTTCAGGTATATGCTGTGCTAATATCTAATCCATTATTGTGTTGGCAGGAGCACCTCCCGCAAGAAAGCATCAGGCTTTGCTGCTGTCCACCAACTCTTCACTGAGCGCTGGCCAACAACACCTACAAACAGAAGTATGACTGGCACAACCACAGAGAGAAATATTGACTTTGAACTTGATATCAGGGTTGAAATTGATTGTGGAAAATGCGTACTGCATCCCACAACACTTCAGCAAGAACATGATGACATTAGTTTACGAAGGTAAGAGTCTTATTACATAGTGGCTTCATGAAGAAGAGTATTGGTACTTTATTCTGCTTTAGCTGATAAATTCATCCTGATATTTCCATCTCCTAAGTTATTACCATATAATAATTAATGATTAAGTAATTAATGATTCTTAAGCACTGACCTGTTTGAAAAGCACAGAAGATCTATAGATTAGTTTTCTACTACATTGTAGCATCACCACAGGTTGCAGTTGTCATGCCTGAGTATGGCACAGGGGATTGCACTGCTTTAGCAAAAATCAGTGTATGCCTCTCTTCTGATTTTTTTTTCCTTTGGTTTGTTTTTTTAATCATTTTATTTTCCATAAACAAAATTTAAGGCTTTCCAAGTACATGGATTCTTATTTATTTTTTCTATTTTTTCCAGCCTCCAAACAAGTAGCTACAACTTCATGAATAAACAGAATGGTTTGACTAATAGTAGTTTGACTAATAGTTGACTATGCATTGCCTCATTGGTCCATAAGGAGTCCCATTCTTTCCTGAAAAAGCGTGCTAATATTCTCACATTGCTTTGTTTAGTTAAACGCTTTTTTTTTTCTTCCTAAAACCATATAAGGTGACATGAGTGGTGTTAATAGCATCCAATGTATTTATTTTAGGAGTTATGATCGGAGTTCCAGAAGTTTGGATCAAGAGTCTCCGTCAAAAAAGAAGAAATTTCAAACTAATTATGCATCTACTACTCACTTACTTGCTGGCAAGAAAGTGCCATCATCTCTACAGACAAAATCTAGTGATGTGGAAACAACAGTGTTTTACATTCCTGGGGTGGACGTAAAGGTAAAAGCTGTGTATAACTGAGCAAGGAAACACTTGAGTCTTTCTCTCTGCCAAAATCTGATTTCAAATCCATTGGTGCAGCATATGCAATTTCATAGATACAGAGCGACTCACCAAAGTCTTTTCAGCTCTGTAGGTACTGCTAAGATAGAAATAATGACTCCTGTAATACTACATTCAAAACTGATGATTTCCCCTCATTTTCTTAGGGAGGGAATAAAAATAAAAGCTCGTTTGTACCATCACAAATAGAGCTGTGTCAACTGAAGCTCTGTAGAAACAGTGTTTGTGATACTACATAATGAAAAGAATTCAGTTCCATTTATGTTTTGGTGTCTAAGCATTTGCCTTGGATACTTTGTTCTCTGACAGGGAATTTATATTCTGTGCTGTTTTAAAATAGAGATGTGTCTGCTTGGTGCCTGTAACTCAGGAACAGCAGCTTAGTAGTTGGCCTGCATAACATACAAAGCTCTCATGCTCTTGTATTTATGATTTGAAATCCTATGGACTAAGAGCAGGAAAACAGATCACTGCTACATGGAAGCTTCAGTGCCATAAATCAAATGCTCTTCAGATGAGATAGACTGTTTTTCAGGTCTTCTTCTAGTGGAAAGACTTTGTACGTCCACCTTCTAGTATTCCAGGCTATTTTCAGAGATAAGATTTATGCCTCAGGTCCTGCCTGTTGCTTTTAGTCAAATTTAGTAATAGCTGTAGATTGTCTACAGCTTTTATTATGTTATGTAATTTTACTGACAGTGTATTATCCACATATAGGAGGTATGAATGCTTGGAATTGTTTTTGTTCTTTTTTATTTTTTGCGATTTTGTGTATGCAGACTTGTAGTAGAGGATTAGTTTCACCCTGCAGTAATACAGAAAGAAAGCTATGAGGACAGGAAAAATAGCTGGTTGTACAGGAGGTGTAAGGTTTACAGAGAAATAGCTCGTTTCCTCTGTTGCTGTGTTTTCTTTTTTGTTTTTTTTAATAATTTACCTGTGTTTTGTACAAAGATTTCAGATCTTTCTGTGCACTGGCTGTATCTGTAGAACATGAGTTGGAATGTAACGTATCTTACAATGATATTTTGGTAAATAACGAAAAAAGCAGAAAGGCGTGGCATAAAACTGCTGTATAGAATTGAGCTATGAAGAACATTAATCTTTCTTTGCTTTCAGTTACACTACAACTCAAAGACTTTAAAGACTGAATCGCCAAATACTTCTAGAGGATCTTCATTGCCAAGAACCCTTTCCAAAGAGTCCAAGCTGTATGGTATGAAAGATACTGCCACATCTCCTCCTTTATCTAGCACTATCCACAGCAAGACTAACACCTTACTTCCTCCCCAACCCCCACCCATCCCATCAGGTACTTATAGACAATAACCTTCTAAAACTGTCATGGATATATATTTTTCCTTCATATAATCTACCAGCTTTAGATCTGTCTGGACATGAGTGAAAAACATGTTTATCAAATCTGAACTTTGACTACAGAAACCTGATGTATTGACTGCATGAATGCAGTTCGTAAGGCTGCATTTTGAGAAATCTCTGGACAAACCAGTCTCGGTAATATGGTAATATCTGTTAGAGACTCCATATGACAGAGAAAGGCTGTACTGCCTTCTCCCAGTTTTCACTTAACAAAGTAGAGCTTCTTACTGAAAAGCAAAGCTTAAGTATCTGTATAAAAAGTGAGTGCTGATTTACTTTATTCTTCATAATCCAAGAAAAAAAAAATAAATCAGATGAATCCTTGCTTTCATGCACAGTAACATTTGAAGAATACCTTCTAAGTTTTCCACTGCTTTTTCTCAAACAAGTAGTGTGTGAAATTCTTTCTGGAATTTTGAGTTTTGTCAGTACTATGTGGCATAACCCAATTCCAGAAAGCAGTATTTGTATTAAAGATATTTGTGTTAATCAAAATACCAGACTAGTGTCCTCAACTGTTGCAGCCAATTAAATAACCATGATTTGGAATAACACGAGTTCTGAAACTTCTGTTTTATCTCAAACGATTCCTGTTTTCAAGTAGGAGCCCGTTGTTACATCATGTCAGATCTAGAGGTATGTAGATTGCACCTCCAACCTCTGAGACATTCACTCTTCTCACCTTTGACATTGGAGTATCACTTTAAAAACAAAGTCAAAACTTTGTCAATATTTTTTAAGCAGGAAAAATTAATAACTGGTATGCTGGGAGAGAACAGTGAAATGTGACACTTTTCCTCAATTGTCCATGCTGTTTAGCCATTAGCTCTTACTTCTTTATATGACCATCTTCTTCATAATTACTAAGTATTGTGGTATCTTGGTTTATACTACTTCTCATTTTTTTTGCATATTTATCTATTCTCTTTTTCTCTTCTACTTGCCTTTTTAATTTTAATCATGTGATGTCCAGTTTTATATCTGTAAGCTTTAGATTTGGAAGGATTTCTGGAAATTACACTTGTAGGATGATATGAGTGTCTCCCAAACCTAAGGATTGCAGTTAGTTCGCTTCTCTATATATTGTATTTTTATAATATTAATTAGTTTTGGTTTGTTTTAACACATTGTACTTATTATTATTTATATTACTTTTCCCCTGCAATGGAAACCATCTTCTCTTGCTGTCTTTGATCTGCAATAAGGGCAAGATAGGACAGTCTAAACACAGGGACTGCACAGAATAGTTTACATAGCATGAAAATTTAGTGCTGCTTATTTTAGCAAAGTAAAAGTCTTTTTCATCTCTGTTTTAGTGATTCAATGTTTATATTTTATTTGGAGAGCTTCAAATCAGTATCTCTTATTTTTATATAAATGATATAATTTGTCTCTATTCATTCTAATTGTGGCATTTCATACAGATAGTAATTGAGCTGCTTCTAATACCTTCTGTGAATAATTTGCCAGAAATATCTTTATATTTTTAATAAGCATGGTTCCAAGTGCTAGCCTTTTCCATACATTAAAAGACGGGTCTTTTCCGTTATAGTCTTGCTATCTCCAGACATTAAAAAATGTGGGTTTAGAATCCTCAGTTATTCTTTGCATAAAAATGGTAGGACTTGCCATTTACAGTTTTAATCTTTGAATGTATTTTTTTTTTTTTTACTGCTTAAACTGTCATTCTTCCCAAACTCATGTATTTTCTTTTCCTAAGTTGTCTTCCATTTCCAGTCAGCTCTGTTTACTTTGCATTGTGTTTGGAGAAGAATTTTGTGTGGCTGATTTCCGTGTTATTAAAAATTAAAAATAAAAAAACATAGGAGTGCTTCATGAAGAACAAGCACAATGCAATTAAATTCAAACACGACAGACTAGTAGTTTTTTTTTACACAGTTTTCTTAGCAAAATCTTAAAGTTGATTTTTTTTCTAACTGATCTGATTTATGCCGTTCCAGATGATGGTGCTGAAAATTAGAAGAAACAGCTGTTAGTTATGAAGTATCTTCTAATATTTATCAGTTACAGTTAAATGGTTTTACGTTAGACAAATTTATCTTTCAATGTTGCAGCCAAAGGGAAAGGAAGCGGTGGAGTGAAAACAGCTAAACTATACGCATGGGTTGCACTTCAGTCATTGCCAGAGGAAATGGTGATTAGCCCATGCTTATTGGACTTTCTAGAGAAAGCTCTTGAAACCATTCCAATTACACCGATTGAAAGGAATTACGCAGGTAAGTTGCATCTTCATATTTTAGTATTCTAGCATTTCTTTATTGTGTTCTGATGGCATTGAGCTGTATTTTCTTTAAATTCCACTTTCTACTGAGTTCTTGTGTTTCTTAAAAGCTGTTAGTTCACAAGATGAAGACATGGGACAATTTGATATACAAGATCAGTTAGAAGAGTCCACGACATCGTTGGTATCATCATCGACATCAGCATATTCATCCTTCCCTGTAGATGTGGTGGTTTATGTAAGAGTTCAGGTGAGGTTTTAAATCGTTTAGTATAGTAAGTAACTTCAATCACAGTCTTTGAGACAGCCTTTGCTTCTAAGTTGTTTGTTTTTTTTAAGTTAAAAAAATATTTTTAGGCGCCTGTTTTGAGATACTGATGTCTAGCATGATAATAGGTAAGATGTATTTCAGTAGAAGTTCTGACATCTTTCCGTCTGTTGTGGTTCCGCCCACTACACCGTCCCGTGGAGACCAACAGAAATTCTGAGAAATCACAAAATTTCCAAGCATTTTTAACCTTTACCTCTTCCTTGTCTCTTTTGGACTTATCTTGGGAAGATATAGAATCATAGAATATCCCGAGTTGGAAGGGGCCCATAAGGATCATCAAGTCCAACTCCTGGCACCGCATAGGTCTACCCAAAAGTTTAGACCATGTGACTAAGTGTACAGTCCAATCGCTTCTTAAATATCTTTCATAATTAGTATGTACATCTGTTATTTGTAGGTACCATTACAAACCAACAGATTTTCTCCATTTATATGGTAAATGTGAAAATACAGGAATGTACAGTGCTCATCTACATACATGTTCATACTGCTTCATATTTGATGAGTCTAGACTTTTTGCTTCAGAGGGAATAATGCTACTCCAGACTGAGGCAGAGTACTTGAGCTTGATCTGCATGTTGCTGTTTTTTTTCTGCTTTGCTAAAACAACATTTTTTCATGGTATAAATTTGATTACATTCCCAAATTGAACATCTTCAAAAAAAAAAGTTTGTTTTATGCTTAGGAAAATTAACCACAACAATCAGTAGCTCCTCTCAACTTTTTCTGTAATCTCATCTAGCCAAGCTAAAGAGTCATTTATAGTTCTTCCATAAGGTGAAACTATGAATTGACCTGGGGAGGAGGAAGAGAGGGGTATGTCCATGTCATATGCTGCATGCAGGATTCCTGTGTTTGTTTTCTAAAAACTGTTTCCAAATAATACTCCTGTTGTTGGAGGGATTCCCTGTATCTATACAAACTTGCATAGAGTTATCTTATTAATTCTAAAACCAGTCTGAGAAGGTTGTAATTAGCTTATATTTTTAGATATAAATTTATATATATAAATTTACAAGGCAAATTTGGGGTGGTATATATAAAATAAAGCATATTTTATATGCTGTATTAAAAAGTTGAATGTGCTTTATTTCCTCTGTGTTTTAGCCCTCTCAAATCAAGTTCAGTTGCTTGCCAGTATCAAGAGTTGAATGTATGCTCAAGTTGCCATCCCTGGATCTTGTTTTCTCTTCAAACCGAGGAGAACTGGAAACGTTAGGTACAATGTACCCCTCAGAAAGTGTGTCAGTTGGTGGCAGTACTTCACAGAGTTGCTCAAAGAATTCAGTTAGTAAATCTGGAGCACCAGGTAAAATATATATGAATGGCTATACTATATGCAGCTTGTAGCAAAACTAAAATGTTCTTTTGTCTAAAATTGGAAAATAAGCTTTGTCTAAAAATAAGCTTTTACAGACCATATGGCTATTTTTCTGTGTCACATTTATCTTTATGTACTATGACCTCAGTAGGGTTGCTTCATGTATCAGTTCTTTACCTTTTGGTAAAAGCTCGCACAGATACAGTATACTGGAATTTTTCTTTCCTTGGTTAAACAAGTTTAGTTGTTTATAAAACTAACCTGTTATAAAAGGCTATTGCCAATACACAGAATATTTAAGCTACGTTGCTACTACAAGGGCGTAATTTGATGTGCATTTGGTCTGTTTAGTATTCCTGCTTTCAGTATTATTTCATGTTTGAAAATGTTTTTGTATTAAAACTAACTTTCAGAAAAAAAAATTGACTTTAGGTTCATCACCTGGACTAGGCAGTCCTCTTGGCAGAACACGCCACAGCAGCAGTCAGTCAGACTTGACTACTTCTAGCAGCAGCTCTTCAGGCCTGAGCTTTACTGCCTGCATGTCTGACTTTTCCCTTTACGTGTTCCATCCATATGGAGCTGGAAAGCAGAAGTCTGCTGTTACTGTTCTAACTCCTGGATCAGCAGCCCTAGGTACAGTACAAGTTTTCATTTGCTGTGGTGAACGTAGTAAGTTTGGTGTGGCTTTCTGAACTGGAAGCTTGAAAAGGCTGTGGAAGATTAAACTCTCTCTTTTCTATTTCTAGGTAATGTGGATGAGGAATCAACTTCGGTCACTGGTCGGAAGGATTCTTTGAGCATTAACCTAGAGTTTGTGAAAGTCAGCTTGTCACGAATAAGGCGCTCAGGAGGTTCTTCCTTTTTTGAGAGTCAGTCTGCAAGTAAAGCTACAAGCAAGATAGATACTACCTTGATAAACATATCTGGTAAGTGCTTTTTTTCATTTTAATCCCATCTATTTAGCTAATTAGGGAAATGCTGTTCTAATAACATACTTTATGCTCAGCAGCTTTTGTAGATATTATATAAGAACCATATACCTGTAAGTGTGCAGTATTTTTTTGTTCATTTTGAATGAAGTAGGGCTTGATATGTTATTTAACTAGTGGGTCATCCCATAACAGTGATGAAGCCTAAATTGTTTCTGGTTAGTCACATTTAAGTTACGTGTCATTCTGGTTGTATTGCAAGTACTTCTGTTGGATAGTGTCAGGAGAAAGTGATTTTAAATCTCTATTTAGTAATAATCGTAGTATTTCAACTTTCTCATGCTAAGATGATGCAATAAAGAGTGGTTATTTTCCACCTGCTGGAACAATGTTTATTTTTATTCAGATATAACACCCCATAGTTAGTATACATTACCCTTCTGCCTGAGAGACTAGAGTCTTTGAGTAGTGTTGCACATCTACACATGTATCTCCTGAATCTCAGACCCCAAAAGTCGGTATGACTGCAGTGTTGTAACAAACAACTATGTAAAAGGCAAATTCTCATTTATGATTTTTTTTTTTCCATGGCAAACTCAGTAGCTTGCTTAGCTTTTAAATATTTTTGTATTAACTACACCTGCAGTTCTTGTTGTGCCTGCCCTCCAATTCCTTCTTCTCTGTCATGCATCATTTAAAATAGTGGTTTTGAAATCCTCAAACACTAAATGTGCCATTTCACTTCCACATGCCCATTGCTAATCTGTGAACATTTCTAGTGATCAAAAAGAGCATGATTAATCCAAAAGACTACGTTTATTAGAACAGTCAGTTGAAGTGACTACAAATCACAAAAAAGGGATATGATGAGCCTTTTGTACCGGGTTTCCGAGCTTTTCATATTGAGAAAGCACATGGAATTCTACCTAACAGTGTGTTACAGAAACACTCTCCATTAACTTGCTTAAGTCAAAAAGCAATTCACGGTATGCCCGTGATGTCTATACAGTGTAGCTTCAATAAGTCTATGCATGCAGGAGTCAGAAACAAGTGAATGAAATTCTGTAGGCCACCCAGTGCCCAGCTATGAATGCTCCTTTATGTCGCTGTTCCTTAGGACAGAACAGTGGGCAAACTCAGATTGTTATTGCTGAGTGATCTCTTTATACATTTTATAACAGAAGTAAAACAATGTTATTTAACTTTATGCTAAATGTATTTCCAAAGTTGGTTTTCAGATGGACTTAGTCTGTTAATCACTAACAGTTTTCATAGTCCTCTCTTCAGAAACAGGTATTTCAAAGCTCTTTTTTTCTTTTTTATTACCTGAATAAGAAGTGGACTGTGTAGTGCAATTACTATGTAGTGGAATTCCCTATGAAGCTGCATTGAGAGCTGGACTCCTGAACATTCAAAGAACCTTGAAGTAACAGTGGGTTTTTATGATATTTTTTCCCACTGCACATGGGATCATGAGTTAATGGGCAAGTAGCAGAATAGTTGATTAATCTGCTGTTAAAGCCTTCAGAGTCTAAGATGCAGATACTACACAAGTAGATATTCTTAGGTTACATCTTTCCTCCAATAAATGTGTTTGTATCATATTCTGAATTTGGAGAAGTTGCAACACCTCAGTAAAACTGCAGGTTTTAGCAACTGCTTTTCATTACAGCAGAGGCTGTACTGCTGGGGTAGAGAAGTATTTGACTCAACTGAAGGTCTGTTAATTACATTTGGTTACCAAAACCTGTTACTAATGAGAGTTTACAGTTGCGTATATGTGTAATTTCTTTTTCAGCTGTCTGTGATATAGGATCTGCTTCTTTTAAATATGATATGCGGCGACTCAGTGAGATTCTAGCCTTCCCAAGGGCATGGTACAGGAGAAGCATTGCTAGACGGCTTTTCCTAGGTGATCAAACAATAAATCTGCCAGGTAAGATACAGCTTCTTATCAGGGAAAACCTTCTTGTGCAATGGATTATAGTAGGAACTGCATAAGCATATATTATTATTTTTTTATTATTTCATATGTGACTAGATATAAATGCAGAAATAGAAATGTATTATAACTCCATATGCAGTCATTCTAATGAACTTAATAAAAACAAACCTAGAAGCAAGAAATAGAGAATTTCTAAAGTAGGGCATTAAATTACTTAAAGCAAATAATAATACATACATTAAATAAACTGTATTTATGACAAATGACACTTATTTTGAAACTCTCCAAACACTGTTTAGTATGTGGGAGGGTATTATTAAAAAAAAAAACAAAATAATTTTGCTGCCTTTCATGTCTGTCTTTTTTTTTTCCAGTAGCCTCTGGTCCTGGAACACCAGATTCAATCGAAGGGGTAAGCCAACATCTTTCTCCTGAATCATCACGGAAAGCATATTGTAGGACGTGGGAGCAACCCTGCCAATCTGCTTCGTTTACACACATGGCACAATCACCTAATGTTTTCAGTGAACATAGTGCAAGTAGTAGTATGTCCCCTGGGACAGCATCTCATAACTTAAAGTCTCCAGCTGTTACAAGATCCAGGAGTGTGTCTGATTCTTCAGTGCCTCAGAGAGGTTAGTAGACAACTATTTATTTTTTTATTTTTCTAAATATTTTCATCAGGTGGATGAAAAAAAATGTTACTACTTTATATTTTACTATAGGAAAAATATCTTTAGGAAAGAAAGAACATTTTTTTTTCTATTTAGAAAGCAAGATATTAGTATGTGAACAGTTTTTAAGACAAGACAGATGGAGAAGGATACACACTGGTACAGTGGCTTGTTCATATGAAATTTTGCACAATCTTGTAAGAGTATCTCTAGGGTTTTTGTGAGGAAGGAGTGAGGAAAAACCTAATTCTTGAACTCCTGACTTGGCACTTGTGCAAATAACCATTACCTGAATATTCTACTACTAATAATTTGTTTTTTTTGTGTATACTTTTAATCAGTTAAAGAATATAAAATATACTCCTGCATGCCGAACTGCAAATTTAAAAGCTTTTCTCTAAAAGATCTTAGTAAAACTAAACGTGTAAAATACATCAATTTCTATTACAGCTAAAACAATATGTACCACAGATCCTCTAGTTCTCACTTATACTTACTTGTAGCTTTGTGGTGCTCATTAAATAGGGTGTTAATCTGTCTTTTTTAATGTCTTTCAATGTATATATTCTGCCAGTTTTTCCTAGTATGTGGAATCATTTAAATTTTTGCCTACTTATTTGTTTAGATGCACTCTCAAAAACGTCAACTCCGTTTAATAAGTCAAATAAAGCTGGAAGCCCACAAGGAACACCATGGGAAACACTAGTTGTATTTGCTATGAACCTGAAACAACTAAATGTCCAAATGAATATGAGCAATGTAATGGGCAATACCACGTAAGTATAAAACAAGTTCAAGCATACTGTAGCAGACACTGTTATTCTGGGGGCAAAAAAAAATAAAAAATCACCACTGACCATTAACAGACTGTTGTTTTCTAACTTAAAATTCCTAACTTTTCCAGTTTTGAACTGTGAAGCCCCTTGTGAATACTGGTAGATGCTTTATCATAAAGCCCCATATTTACTGCAAAGTAGTAAATAATTTTCTGTTTTTTCTTTTGAAAGCCTGTAAATTTTTTGTGTATTTTCATTTGTGTTCTAGGTGGACCACCAGTGGTTTGAAAAGTCAGGGTCGCCTATCTGTGGGCAGTAGCAGAGATCGGGAAATTAGCATGTCTGTTGGTTTGGGAAGATCCCAGTTGGACTCCAGAGGGGGGGTTGTTGGAGGTACCATAGATGTTAACACCCTGGAGATGGTGGGTAAGTTGGAAAGCTGCTTCGTGTTAGTATATGCTCTGGACAGTAGCTTTGGAAAGCTAAAGCATGGACACAGTTCTCCTGTTTTGTGAATTTGGTAATAGGCAGCATAAAGACTTTGCATTCGTATTTGTGCTTTATGACTATGAAACACATTTTGAATTGAAGGAATAGCCTCCTGATCAAGGGTGCATTCAGTGTCAGGGCTGCCCTAAAATTGCACCAGCTAGCTGTGCGACTCTCCAGCCCCTCTCAGCTGTTTGGACAGATGTCAACCGAAGAGATTGAGAGCGTTTCAGCTCTTCCTAGACTTTCCCAAATGTAGGACTTTCCCAGGTGTAGGAAAAGGACAAGTGGTTTTAGAAAGAGACTGGGTGGGTATTCTTGCTGTACATCAGTGTCAGGACCTTCCCATGCATCTGGAAGAATCCAGTGCTTCCTCAGTCTCTCTGTATCATGAGGATGGCATAATGGTGATGTTTCTGGTAAAATTCATCTTCTTACCTTTAATGCTATATTTCTGTGTTGCTTTTGTTCTATTTCAGCTCATATTTCTGAGCACCCAAACCAACAGCCCAGTCATAAAATCCAGATTACCATGGGTTCTACTGAAGCGCGTGTTGACTACATGGGATCCAGTATCCTAATGGGGATTTTCAGTAATGCAGATCTTAAACTACAGGATGAATGGAAAATCAATCTGTATAATGCTTTGGACTCGAGCATCTCTGATAAAAGGTTTGCTGTGTTTCAAGTTTATCATGTTTGGTAATGCTGAATTCTATGTGTATGTAATGTGTCCAATGTTGATAACTGAAATTGTAAGTCCGCCAGAAATTAAAGGGTCTATTTTTTTTTAGTGTCAGTAGGAAATAGCTTAACGGCAAATGTTCTTCTGGTTTTTAATATCTAGTGAGATATTTGTCCATGGGGACTTGAAATGGGATATCTTCCAAGTGATGATTTCAAGATCAACCACACCAGACCTAATAAAAATCGGAATGAAACTCCAGGAGTTCTTTACTCAGCAGTTTGACACAAGCAAGCGAGCTTTGTCTACCTGGGGACCAGTTCCTTATCTCCCACCAAAGACAATGGCCAACAACTTAGAGAGAAGCTCACATGAACAACGTAAGTGGTACAAAAAAACGTATGGTTTCCAGCTTGGATGTTTCAATTGTGCAGAATAATCTGAGCAACTTGATGCATGTAAGCACATCTATTTGACTTAAAATAATCTCTTCAATATGTTTATGCCCTTTAAATTGAGGCTTTTCAATGAGGAGGACATATATTTCGGGTATCCTTCCGTATCTGTGGTACAAGAAGGAACTAACTCATAACATTTTTCAGGTTTTAGTTAAAATGTGTATTTTGCTAAAATATTGCAGTTTGAAAACTGCAAATTTATGAAGTCTATTTCATAAAAATTATTTCTGCTTTGAGTAGCTGTGTGGTGCTATGCTTACTTTATGTTAATTGTGAGCTGAAGACATCTTTTATCTGAACGCAACAAGTTAGATTTCCAAGTACAAGTTAGATTTCCAAGTACACTTGTTCAGGTTCTCATAAACTGCAATGACCCTAGATGGCAAAGATGAAACAATGTCAGTGAAATCCCATTCATCATTTCTAATCATATTTCTATTTTTAATAAAATATGGAGTTACGGCAGCAAACTTTTCTGTATCTTTCTCTTTCCTAAATTTTGTTCTTGCCATTGTGTGTTTCCTTTCTAGTGCTGGATGCAGCCCATCACCGTCATTGGCCAGGAGTTTTGAAGGTGTTGTCTGGGTGCCATATATCCTTATTTCAGATGCCATTGCCAGAAGATGGAATGCAATTTGGAGGATCCATGAGTTTGCATGGAAACCATATGACGCTGGCTTGTTTTCATGGACCAAATTTCCGTTCAAAATCTTGGGCCTTGTTTCACCTTGAAGAACCTAATATTGCATTTTGGACAGAAGCACAGAAAGTTTGGGAAGATGGTAATTTAAACCATTCCCTTATCTTTTAAAATTCTTTAAATTAACTTTAAGAATATATTGGTATATCAGAATAAATCCAAGGAAAACTTACTTTCTTTGAATTCTGAATCAAGATTATTTCCCTAAAATATACTGTGTACCTAAAATAATAATCTCTTCCCTCTCCATCTTTATCACCGTTTCATTATCTGTGGTAAAATGCACAATATATTATTGTATAATTAAAGTATATTAAATATGTCCCTGATAATATATCTAGGAAGGGGATTGTTTGCTTGGTTAATTGCATGTCTGTGTTTACAGAATCCTTTATTTCTACGTGATCAATGTTGGAGATCTTATTGCTTATTTTTGTCTTTATATTGAAGTTTTTACTGTCTGTCGCTACTTAGAAATTATTTTTTTCCAGTTGTTTGCAACCAGTACATGAGGTTTTTAATACTACTGGCTTAGTAATTATTCATGGTAGATACCTGTGCAAATGATATGAAAAACCCTATGACCCTTACCAAGTGTTTTTCCCATTTTTCTTCTCTCCCAACCCAATATCCCTCACATCTTTAATACAGGTACTAGTGAACATTCTACATACATTGTACAGACACTGGACTTTCATTTGGGCCATAACACCATGGTCACCAAACCATGTGGAGCACTCGAAAGCCCCATGGCAACAATCACAAAGATAACAAGGCGCCGCCATGAAAATCCCCCACATGGAGTTGCTAGTGTGAAGGAGTGGTTCAATTATGTGACAGCCACGAGGAACGAAGGTGAGATTCACGTCCATTAAGTTTTGGGATTTTGCTTGTCAGTCAGTACAGATTGTGCTGTTAAAAGCTGCTATATTTCAAGTGGGCTATGAAGAAGGGAGTTAGAAATAACAGTTTTCTTCTTAAGAACCTTACAGTAAACTGTGGTATAAAACATGACAACATGCTGAACAGCTGGAAGTGTTAGTGAGCGAAGACCTTTTTCAAATTGTGCAGTAAAGCCAAAGTGGTCTGTTAGTGAATGGGATGTTTATGTACGGTACTGCAGTAGTTCCACTTTTAATCCTTTGCTTTTTCCTCTTTCACCCCATGCAGAGATATTTCTTGTTGCATGTAGTTGTCCAGATTTTTTAACATGAGGATGCATTTAGTAATTTCACTGTACATGAAGAACTAACAGATGAAGTTAAAGTGGGAATATATTTTAATCTGTGACCACTGCTTCGAGGAATCAAAACATTTTGAATCATATACTTAAATCACTTAGTTGGAAAATAAAACTCTCAAAACCAAATCCTAAAATACAGCTGTTGTTATTGTTGTTATTGTGTTCACAAAAAAATATAGAACCTGTAGAAGAAATCAATTGAATTTCTGTGAAAGGTGAATGGCAGAATATGGTATATAGTTAGAAATGAGCAGTTTACCTTGTCTTGAAAAAATATTTTCAAGTTGTCAATATACTGTACTAATATTTATACCTTTTGAAAGACACAACAGGATGTAATGGTTGAAGTTAACAAGCAGAGGCACGTTCTGTTAAATGCTTTTACATAGCTCTGTTTTGCTACATGCAGAGCATTTGTGTATACCAGCAAGAGCAACATCTGTTAATGTGACCTTTTGGAGCCATACTGCTGAGAGCTGGTTAAAGGACATAATGAATGGCTTTACAATCTAGTCACTTTCTTAACTTTCTGTCTTGTCACAAGTTTAACGACTGAAAACTAATTAAGTAACTTAGATGATATTGCATGTGTGTTATGCTGTAAGTATTGTGACAAAGTCATATTCCTTGTAAATAGTGATTTACATCAATGTTGCCTCTGTGTCTTAGTTGTATCCATTGGAAACATTTATTTTCATTTTAAGTCCTATCATATTTCCTAATACAGAGGGCATGCTTTTGAACATGTGGTCTATATTTGACTTAACTGAAAGTTCATTATTAGAATAAACTTGTGATAGGGTGGTCAGATGAATAAAATTTGGACTGTAAGCTTGGAAAAAAACACACAACAAAACAAAATGAAAAACACCACAAAACAAACAAACAATTCTTAGAAGTACTTACATGTTTTAATACCAAAACCTCTTTACCTATTTCTTCCCCGCTTCTTTATTATGAGATGTATTTCAGTGTGTGAAAGTGCCACTACTAATTTGAAAATTTGTCACTCTCTGTACTGACAGAACTTATTTTTAACAAGGATTAGTGAATTAAGGTATTTCCCATTATCCCTGTAGAGTTGAACCTGCTTCGAAATGTTGATGCTAATAACCCAGAGAGCAGCACAACTGTGAAAAGCTCAAGCTTGCTAAGTGGCTTTAGAGGTGGTTCCAGTTACAATCATGAAACGGAAACCATCTTTGCATTGCCAAGAATGCAGCTGGATTTTAAATCTATTCATGTTCAAGAGCCCCAAGAGCCATCATTACAAGGTACAGTAAAAATCATTTGCATTTCCTGACCCAAAGGTGTTTCTCATGAACAAGGGTTTAAATACAAAGATACTGTGGCAATAAGAAAAGAGGTTTTAATCTGAAAATTACTTCAGATGTGCAAGAAAATACACAGTTTAAAATGCAGAGGGAGTTCTGATGAGAAAGTGAAGATCTAGGAAAGTGAAGATCACAGGAGGCTCTTTATCTACGGGATTATTTTTTTTTAACGTGCCAGCTACACTTCTAAGCTTCCATAAATGGCAAATGCACACAAGATTCTTCCATCCTATTATGTTCTCTATGGAGAAATCTGGCCTTGAGCCGAGAGTTTTTTGGGGTAGAGGAATTAATAATGGTCTAACAAGCACAGGTTAGTAATAGTAAGATGATACTGGCTGAAAACAATTTGCCGTATTTCTTGACCATGAATACCATGAATAGAGGCAACTTCCCTTCAAATTAAAACCCAAAATATTGCAACAGCTGCTGCTCCTGATTAGTGTTACAGAGCTAAGCTAAGAAAATTAAAGATGGGCTACATTTGAAAGAAAAAGGTTTTCTATTCCTGTGATGCAAGAAAAGTGCTTGCAGTATGCCAGTAATTCTCAGTCTTCTCTGCAGGCTCCTAAAACTGTTCCAATGCAGATGAAGACTCTTGTACAGTTAATTCAAACTTGCTGCCAGTAGCCTTGCTTTTTTCTCTTAAATTCTTAAATCAATTCTGTGAAGCCCTTAGAAACAGTCCATGTTACCTTGGGTGTCTGCAGTTCCAGGCTGAAAAAGTACTTCACCATACTGTTGTCAGAAAGGAACTCACAAGTCTAACAATTACATTTATTTCAAAGGCAATGCAGATACCTTGTCAGTTTTCAAAATGTTATGTTCAGACTCTTGTTTTCAAAACATTATGTTCAGACTACAGTCAGAACTGTTGAGAAAAGCCTTCTCGGTACCAGCAGTTACATTTGCAAGTAATCTGCATTGAAATTCTGTGTACTGTTCTGTATATGGCAAGTGCTTAAAATGCATTAATACTATTTTTATCTGATTGTAGATACAAGTGTTAAACCAAAGGTGGAATGCAGTGTAGTAACTGAATTTACAGACCACATTTGTGTAACTATGGATGCTGAATTGATTATGTTTCTACATGACTTGGTGTCTGCTTATCTAAAAGAAAAAGAAAAAGGTAAGCTGTTATTTGTGGTAAGACTGGCCTGACAGTCTGTAATTGTCAGACTACTTGATAGTAAATATTTGCATGCTTTCTAAATACAGTTGACTTGTTTAAAAATTTATTTAATAAAAAATAATAATAAAAAAGTGCCTAAATTGCTGCTATTGAAATCAACAGAAGTAGTATTAAATGTTTGTGAAATTGTTAGTGTTGTGAAATGGTAGCTACCTCTTTTGATCACTGGTAAGTGAAGTTTAACCACAAAAAGCACGGAGTTGTCCAGGAATATTTGAGCTGACTTTAAGTCAGGCCCCGTAAGACTGGAAGCAGGGTAGCTGTATACAGGGTGCTTTAGTGACTTCAGAGTGTTTTACAGATGAACACGTTTAGTTACAGCATTCAAATGTGGCACATGCATTCTTACAGAATATGTGGCCTTTGCTAAAAAGCGTGAATTGAAGACAACAGAAATCGATGTATACATAAAGTGTGACAAACAGTGACTTTGGTTGTTGTAAATTTAGTGTGAATAAACTATGCAATACTAAATGACTGTGCTCTATAATTATCTGCATATTGAAGAGTAGGTCATGATTGTGCATCTTTAATGCTTTACAATTATTTCCACAAGTATCTAAAACATATTAAATCAGTTAAGATTTGGGAAAGAACAGCGCTGAAGATGCTCATCATAGGTAAAATTTGAGATGTTACTTTGATGATGACATCTAAAAAGTATATTCAAAATAAAAGCAGCTTACTCAAAGTTCTAAAACTTCTTCAGTTTCCAAATTTTCCATAGAAATCCTAGTACAGATTCTCATTCCTGTACTTTTTTCCTGAAAGACTTCCATGAGAGTAATGTAAGACAGTAATGCATGTGTAAACAATGAGTTACTACCATAGTGAAAGTCACATTTGTTTTTCTGGTGTATGAAATTGAGTGTTGCACATAGTAGTTTGCATTTATTACTCATCTGGCATTCATGTTAGATGATGTTATGTATAACATAACTAGTATAACATATTAAAATTTATTATTTTACAAATGGCTTTTCTATAACTGTTTCAAAATCTGTTGTGTACAATGGAGCTCAGGGATACTAATTTTCCTAAAAGTGCTTTATACTGAGATGTCCAAGAGGTGCAGAAGCTAACAAAAGGGGAAAATAACTTTTTTTGGTGAATACTCTGTCAAAAAATACTTGGTTTCAGGCTATCCAGAGTAACTCAAAATTCAGTCCCAGTTCACAGATTTGTTTTTATTTTATAAAATGTGCTGTTTGGAGGAGAAAGAGCTGCTGTTCCCTTTCTGTATTCCATGATTTAAACTCAAGTAAGAACTGGGTTCAGGTATCCTTGATGCCTTTGGACAAAGATTGAACTTATTACCTCACCATCCTCCTCCTCTGTCAATCAAAAAATAAAAATCCAAACTTAGGAGTGTGTCTGAATTTTGTTTATGGAATGTGATATGTTTTGTTTCATGCCGTGATGAAATTGGAAGACCCTGTACATGGATGCTTTGGGATTGCAGAGAGAAGAATTCCACATCCCAGTATTAGCCAGCAATGATTTAAGTTTTTTCATATATTTTATTAGCACTTTGTTCAAACCAAAAATGTTGGCCAGAAATTCTGTAAAGGTGTTACAACAAGCTGAAACATAACGTGTTTTTCTCTTGTTTGAGATTTGCTCTGGTGTTTCTTTTAAGATGTCCAAAGAGGATTCAAATCAGATGCTCATGACTGACTGATGGTTTGTTGTGTGTTTTTTTTTTCCCATCTCTATTTTGTAGCTATTTTTCCTCCTCGCATTTTGGCTTCTCGTCCAGGGCAGAAAAACTCTGTTGGTGTACTTGAGGACAGCTCCACTGAGAAAGAAGCAGAGGAAAGCATTACTTACACTACAGTCGACTGGAGAGAATTTATGTGCAATACTTGGCATTTGGAACCCACGCTCAGGTAGCGACCATGTTTATCCGCAATCTCTTTACGCATTTTATCTGTGGGTACTGTCCTTCAAAACACAAGCGTTTCCAAGTTGATTCTGTTCAGCTACTAAGAGGATTGATCACACGGATGCTGTTAGAAATTCATCTTTGGCTATTAGTGCTGGTATGAAAGATGGTCAGGACATGACAAAAGCTGGATAATGCAATTATCACATTAATTAACTCCTAGATTGCACTTCTGGAAGGTACATTTAAGTTAAAAGAATCATTAAGGCTCTTTAAAATCAGGACAATAAAATTAAACTCATCAAGAACCACAGATGACTGTTTTTCACTTTGTCCTTCATTTCATTCAGTTTCTATCATGTAACTTCTCACCTTGCAGTTTTAACAGAATCATCTAGGTTGGAAGAGACCTCCAAGATCACAGAGTCCAACCTCTGACCTAACACTAACAAGTCCTCCACTAAACTATATCACTAAGCTCTAAATCTAAACATCTTTTAAAAACCTCCAGGGATGGTGACAAAACCACTTCCCTGGGCAGCCCATTCCAATGCCTAACAACCCTCTCAGTAAAGAAGTTCTTCCTAATATCCAACCTAAACCTCCCCTGGCACAACTTTAGCCCATTACGTGTATTTTACCGTTTTTCTTTTGAAGGGCTGTCTTTCTGTTCTTACAAGCAGTTCTACAGAAGAACTTCCTTTATACTCTTGTATAATATAAAAATTGAGTTGCATGTTAATGATAAATATGAATTATTTGAAAATTTCAGGTATTGACAACTTTCCTTCTCCTTTCATTTTTTTCCTCATATGTATACTTTGCTGACACTTGGCAACAAATTCCTCACTACCATGCCAAGAGGGAAGATTTTTTTTTCCTCCAGAACAGGAATTTAGGTAGTTCTAGTTATTACTTCAGCAGTCACCTTAAAATAATATATATATATATATATATATATAAAAGTTGCTATATGGCAGTTTAAGCATAACACAAGAGAATAGCACATATACCAGATATATACCAGCAACCCACTGCTCTCAATATACACATTTAATCCCTAGAAATGACTTCTTTTTTTGTCAGGGTTTGTTGGCTTTTTAACCTCTGCTGACACTACTAGTGCATGTAAGTGTTCATTCACTTCATATCAAAACACACATCAACCCAGGCCAAATGAATTCTTATCTCCCTGAGCATCCTGTTACTTTGAGAGTTGGTTATCTTCAACTATCTGTATATATCAACCTTGAAGACTGTTGGGCAGAAGGGTGTTTATATAGACAAATGGTAGTTGCTATGTAAATTCGAGATCCAGTTGCCTATTATTGTTGTTGTTGCTTTGTTAGATTAATATCCTGGACTGGGAGAAAAATTGATCCTGTTGGCGTTGACTACATCCTTCAAAAGCTGGGCTTTCACCATGCAAGGACTACTATTCCCAAGTGGCTGCAGCGTGGTGTCATGGATCCTTTGGACAAAGTTTTGTCAGTTCTTATAAAGAAACTTGGTACTGCACTACAGGATGAAAAGGAAAAGAAAGGAAAAGACAAAGAAGAATACTAAAACTATAATGTGACAACTGTAATTCCGTTTGATTTTATCGAAGTGTTTTATTGTAAGAATTTAAATATGGTTTAAAGAGAAACCTAACAGCTTTTTGCTACTCTATTTAAAACTTACATTGTGAGTAACTGTTTACTGTGGTACATGATACCATTCTGTATTTGAAGTATTGCATGATTAAGACCAATGTATATTCTGTGAAGGAATAGCTGGAACACTGTAAATCTGCTCCTCAGTCTCCACTGTTTTATTGTGTGCAATATGATTCCTGCATCTTCAAAACATTTGCAGATTAACTGTGAATTTTCAGAAACTTTATTTGCCATAACACAAAACCCTATGTTGATGTGACTGGTAATTGATTCGTCAATGTAGACTCGTGTAAATTATATATATACATAACTTATGAAACTGTGATTGCCTAAGTGCTAAAAAAATCGTTAAGTTTATTACACTTGTATTAAAATTTAACTATTGTACAGGATTTTTTTTGTTCAACCTCTTTGATTAAAAAAGTGTTTTAAGTGTAACTTGGCATCCTGTATCCTTCCAGCGGGGGCTGCCCGTCCCCCGCACCTCATGGCCGGGAGCCCGCCCTTCCCCTTAGGGCGCTGGGACGAGGCGGCGCGGGCTCCCGGCGCCCGCAGGGAGGAAAGAGCGAGAGGCGGCGGCGGCGCCCAGCCGCAGGGAGAGGGCGGCGGCCCCGCGGCCCGGGGAAGCACCGGGCCCCGCTCCTGCGGTTTCAGGCTCCGGTTTCAGGTGCCGCCCTGCCCCGGCCCCGGCCCTGGCACGGGAAGCCGGCGAGACACAGCGCGGGGGCCGCGCCCCGCCGCAGCGTGGCTGGGAGGCTTCGCGCCGCGGCCGCCATTTTGCGGCGGGACGAGGCCCCAGCCCCTCCCTCGCGCCTCGGCCGCCAGAAAATGGCGGGGCTGGGCGGCTGCCTCTGAGGCGCTGGTGGTGGTGTTGAGCGGGCCCTGGGGAGAGCTCTGCTCGGGGCTGCTTCCCGGGGTGGTGGAGGGATAAAACTCCGCAAATCGGTGCTGGAGGTGTGTGGGGAGGCGGTGAGGTGGCTTTGGGCTTTGTCATGTCGGCTGGCAAAGGGGAGGACTTGGTGGACGCGTTTCGGTTCTGCTTCGGTCTGTAGGGAAATGGAGGGTGTCTGCTGTGGAAGTTTCTTCTGAGGAATGGTTTAGCTAAGATGAGTTTGTTGAATGCTTTTAACATCCGATAATGCTATTATTGAATGTAGGTTGATGAAAAATGGCTAGTAACAGCGACTGTTTCCAGAGTGTCACAGCACCTGCATGTGACCCCATGCAGAAGACAACTTTGCCAGCTCAGCCTTCTACAAAGCAGCCTTTAGGAAAGTATCTGGCTGTAAGGCCAAAATCCTCACCTTCTGAGAGGTACAGTGGACGAGGTTTCGCTCAGAAGATGGCACAAAATCAAGGTATAGTTTTGAGTTTATTTGTTAGGAATGGCTGTTGTAATGACCTCTTAATGCTACTGGGAGTAACTTTTATGACTTTCTCCTTTTTGGAACTCTGCAACTTGTTCTTATCCTTGCATTTTCTCAAATGACTTTCTTAGCACCTCCTTGAACTTGTTCCTCCTTTTCCTGTTTTGTTTTGCAATGCAAGTTTGTTAGCATAAGAAAACTGTTTTAGGCTAGACTGACTCCATAGTCTGTAGTGTTTCGTAATTTCAAATTCCAGGTTTCTAATTAAAAATGCTGCAATGGTTGTTCAATTAATGTGATAAATACTGCTGCAAAAATGTTTACAGTTAAACTTTTCTTAATGATCTGTTGTCTTGGATGTCACTGGCTCTATTTGGAGTGTTATCTCTTCAAATAGTTGCAATAGGGAAAAGGCACCAATTTATGGGACTGGGGCTTTAAGATACCATTTTATTATTATTATTATTATTTTTGTATTTGCTGGAAGACCCAGATCTGTGGTTGAGTATATGGTAACCCTGAAACTGAAAATCCCATCCATCCTGGAGCTGATACAGGGAAAGAGGTTTAACGTCGTTTTTGCTTAATTTCAAAGACCGGAGCAGTCCTCGCAGCACTAGATGGTGCAGGAGATGTTGCTGGTTATGGTAGAGGGGAGCTCAAAAACAACTTTCCAGATTCAGTGTGCACCTTGAAAAGAATTTGTCTTTTGAATGAAGCCCAGGAGTTGTGAGTTTGCCTTGAGGCTGCCAGTCAGAGTGTGGAAAAGCCTTTTGGGGCTGGAGGACTTGCCCCACTTGCACCACTGCAGCGCATGCGGGGTCTGTAGGGGCAGATGGAGGATCATCCCCACCTTACTCTCCTGCTCGCAGGTGTGGCTGATGGTGGGGCCCCGCAGGGTCACAGTGCCTGTGCTGCTCTCAGCCCGTGTCTGCCTCAGCAGGAGGTGCTGTCCCTGCCTTAGGCAGCAGTTTGTAGGGGGTGGCTTCTCTTCAATTCTTGCTTTTTGAATGGATGTGCTTGCTGCAGCTTGATGGTGTCAAATGACAGGGAGTTCCACTGCTTGTGTTGTGTGAAAAACCACATGCTTGATTGCTTTGAGTGTGCCATCAGCAACTTTCATTTGATCTCTGGTTTGCAGTTGGGGCTGAAGTATATTTTGGGTTTACGTGTAGTATCTGTCCATGTGCAGAGGTTAGCGGACTTGGTACTCACAGTAAACACATTGGTGCTTTCGGAAGAGGAGGTGCAAGCCATGCCAGGATTGCTTATATTTTAATGGATTTAAAAGGATTTAATAGAAAGCAATACTGTGCTAGAGCAAATATTTTTGCTTTGTCTTTGAAGAAGTATCTAAAACCCCTTTATTTTAAACAGATGTAAACTGTTGGGGAGGCTGTTCAGTTCTTTATTTAAATTTATTCTTTGTTTTTATTCCAGAGCCTTTACTGTCAAAACCACCCTGTATACCTCTGCAATCAGAACTTCCCTCAAAGGAAGTGCTAGCAGAGTTTATTGAAACATACAAGCAGGGCAAAATAAATCCCGTGTCTGCTTTGTACCAGTTTGCACACATGCACAGAGTAAAACTTGAATTAAAAGAAACTAGTGCGCCAGGTAAGTATTTCTTTGCTTAATTACAATTGTGTTTCCTTATCCTAGAGATGATTTCAGTTTCTCTGGCTCGTATTGATGGCACTAATACAGATTTTTTTTTTTTTAAGTGTTAGACAAACTACTGCCACCTATATTGCTTTTTCTTTACCCTTCTACTGTCTACACAGTCATGTTTTATAATTAATTACCACAGAATTTGATCAGATTAATTGTATGAAGTTCTGGATGCTACTTCTCGACATCGTTTTTGTTTTATCTTGTGTAGTCAAGCAGTTAGTCTTCCTAGGCAGTTACTGTTACAGAAGACCTTAGCATGTCTTTTGGCTTTCTTACTAAATTATGTGAAATCACTGTTCAGCCCTCGTGCAGCCATTTATGTCTTCTCTGGGTGCACATTAGCTGTAACATACGCCCTGTGTTGCCGCGTGCTTGGAGCAATACAGGTGTTGGTCCTGCCTCTGTTTGTGCAGGAACCAGGAAGGGAAGTCCTGGCCAGCAGTCAGACCCACAAGCATTTGCTTCTCAGAACTGTAATCATTTTTCATCTCAGAAGAGGTTGGCTTTCACATCCCCATGGCTGCTTGTTGCTCAGGTAGTACTGTGCTGATTGCAGTGGAAGCTGCTTCTGACTTGCAGACTGACTTCCCTCGTGCCCAGTTCATTCCCAGCTTTGCGTGTCGTTCTTGCCTTCTACATACTATAAGCAGTTCTTTCTCTGGGGTGCAGCAGTTGTATGCTGTCTTGGTTTTTTTTTTTTTTTCCTTTTATTTCCTCTGAGAGGGCAGGGTTAGCAAACCCGGGCATTCCTGTGTTCTTTGTAAGAGAAGGTGTCCTTTTGCCTGGTTGTCTTCCCCCTTTTTCGTTCCAGCTTGGGCTCTATATAATTCAATCTACCTCGTCGAGACCAGCCATATTTTTCCTTTTTTTGGAAGTCCACTATTCATCTAAAGGATGATGAGCTCAACCAGACACAATATGCTTTTGTATTCCAGTTTGTCTCTCTGTGGATCTTCATCTTTTCTTTCACAGTTTGCTACAAAGAATTGCATGTTAATTGTGGTTAAATGGAGGTCTTTGTAGCCGTTTTAGGTGACTATTTCCCCTCTGTGAAATACAGCTCCTGTATTGGCGAGTTGGCTGATGGCATTCCTGAGGTGGAATGTTGTTTTTTTATTTTTTTTTTTGTGTGATCTCTTTGATTCCCTTTTAGTGTTCACCCAGCCCATACCATGTAGTAGAAATGCCTCTTTGTTACACAGCCATAGGACTCTTTCCTTGTTGCTTTCATATTACTGAAGGTGAAACTCACTTAACTTCAGTTTATTTCTGGGGGTTTTATCTGATCTCTTTTTTGGTTTTGTTGTTCTCTTCAGAAATTCTATAGCAAAGGGCACTGTCACTATTGATCTGGTTAGAGGAAAGAGCTCTTTTAAAACAAGTCCCTCTTGCTCTCTGTCATGAAAGCTTCTCATAGGATATAGAATCATAGAATGGTTTGGGTTGGCAGGGACCTTAAAGACAATCGAATTCCAAAACCCCTGCCGTAGGCAGTGATACCTCCCACCAGCCCAGGTTGCTCAAAGCCCCATCCAGCCTGGCCTTGAGCACCAGGGATGGGGCAGCCACAGCTTCTCTGGGCAGCCTGTGGAAGTGCCTTGCCACCCTCTGAGTGATGAATTTCCTCCTTACATCAAATCTAAACCTATCCTCTTCCACTACAAAGCCACTCCCCCTTGTTCTGTCCTCACGCTCTGTGACAGAGTCCCTCCCCAGCTTTCCTTTAGGCCCCCTTCAGGTACTGGCAGGCCGCTGTAAGGTCTGCCCAGAGCATTCTCTTCTCCAGGCTGAACATAGCCAGCTCTCTCAGCCTGTCTTCATAGGAGATGTGCTTCAGTCCCTTGACCATCCTTTTGGCCCTCCCCTGGACTCTCCAGCAGCTCCCTGTCCTTCTCGTGCTGGGGGCCCCAGAGCTGGGTGCAGGACTTGAGGTGGGGTCTCAGGAGAGCAGAGCAGAGGGGGCAGTCACCTCCCTCACCCTGCTGGTCTCTCTGCTTCCGATGCAGCCCAGGGTCCGGTTGGCTTTTGGGGCTGGAAGCACACAGTGCTGGCTATTGATAAAGGTACATTATATAGAATTACTAACTCTGTGTGCCCTTTTTTCCTTTAAAGGCAACGTCATAAGTCTTTATTTTGCCTTTTGTGCTGTGTTGAGTGGTGTTTGCTACAAGATCGGATTGGGGAAAAACAAGAAAGAAGCTAAATTCAATGCAGCTAAACTGGCTCTTGATGAGATCCTGGAATTGGAGTATTCAGGGGCAGTGACTTCTGACAAGTCAGGTAAATACTCGAGCAGCACCTAAACAGAACTTGAAAAGCCTTGCTTAAAGATTTTCTGTGCAGAATTTCTGTGGAGCTTTATGGAGTGTTTCTGTATCGTGCCTTCTGTCAGTTTTCTTGGATCCTTTGAGCGGAGTTAACCTGCCATGCGGTTCTGAAACTGTGTTTTCCCTTTGTCTTTCATATACTAGGAGTTGCATCAGAGTTAGTAGCACAGAGAGGAGAATTACTAAAGCAATCTATTTGTTGCTGTTGCACTTGTTCTGCTGCTCGTGAGTTTACAGCAACGTGAAGTTGATCCTAAGTGGTTGAGAACTCTTAACAAAAAAAATTAAAAACACTGAGTTACTATTTCCAAAAGAGTTGAGCTACATGATGTTTACCTTCTTTTAAGGGTTGCTACCTAGACAGTTCTATGCTTGTAAGGACTTCAGAATCAGAAAAACGATTTGTAGGGAACTGGAAAGTTTAGCTTGCTGGAAATAGTGTGCCATCCATGTTTGGAAATCTGTTATGTCAACCCCAGTTTGAAATTCTGTTCAATTCTTAGGTCCTCCCTGTATTCCTGTTGAGTCTAAAGCTCCAGAAAACTCTGCTTATGTTTCACGGATCTGTTCTGGTAAGGAATAGTCTTGTTTTTCTATACTGATTCAGATTACCCATCAAATGCTTTTGTTTTTCTTTAATGCTGTTCGTAAAACCTTCAGTGACCTGCGTAAAGTTACTGTTGTTTTAGACATCTCTCTGAAGAGTGGCATGTTAGTTACAGAAGTGGGAGACTGACCTGACCATTGCTACTACAACTGGCTGACAGATGCCACTTGAGTAAATTGCTTGAATTGCAGTCTTGAATCTGTGACAGAAGCAGTATTTCTGCCCTTTCTTTGAAATGCACTTTCCAGTAGATGGTCAGTCTTAATCCATATCCCCAGTTTGTCATGACTAATAAAACCATGAAGTGTTCAGGTATCCTTGTCCTTCATTTATTCGTGCCCATCCTTAAAATTGTCAGAATCACCATGTATGCTCACAGTAGTGCTTTTATTGTGGGTTTCAGTTGATAATTTGGGAAGTGTTTTGCTTCTGTCTGTTTTTCCCCTGCAAATTTGTGTCTTGCTGGATTTTCTTCTTCTATTTAGAAGGAAGACGGCTCATATATCAAAAATTTTCAGCAATGCTGGAAAGACTGTTCAGCAGCCTGACTACCGAATACCCGGAGTACCAAAGCTGTGGCAGTTCACTGGCTGCCTTCATCATTGAAAAAGGCAAGTCTGCTGTAATCCTGAGTGCAGGCCTGGTCTGTGTTCCCAGAGAGCTTTGCTTAATGTGTTTCTGATCTGATAAATAGCCATAAATGGCAGCTGTTCTCCATTGACATGCTCTCTTCTGATGGCTCTACCACAAATATCCTGTGTAAGGAGAACTTGTGTGTTGCTCTTAAGCTGTTGGAGTACTGTCGGTGTATGAATAGAGGTCCAAGGAGAGAAAATTGGATGAGGTAGAGATGCCAGAGTGGACCTCAAAGACGGCTAAAAGAGTAAAAAGAGGGATCAGGGCTAATGAAATGTGGGGGAAGTCTTTTCACTAAGAGTTCAAGTGACTTTTTTGGAAGAGATTCTAAATTTAGGTGAGGCCATGTGAAATGTACCGCTGTATGCTAGACCATCACTGTTACTTGTGGTCATATATCCGTGTCATCGTTGTCACCTTCTGTATAGTGAAGCACGGATGTGTGGTAACACGTGTTGACATGAGCAATGCTCTGTCTTGGCTGCTGCCAGAACATTAAGCAGTCTATTCCAGGCTTTGTTTTTGAGTGTGCTCAAGTGTGCTCAAGTGTGCTGCTGCCTTCAGCAGCGTGAGGCAAACCATGAGCATCTTTCAGCAGCCCATCTGTGGAGCCTGTTCCATGTGGCTTGCCCTACCTGCATTAAGGAACCCCCCCAGCCAAATACTGCTTGTTCTCCCCGTGTGTTTTAAGCATGATGGTGCTGTCCTCGATGTCAGAGTTGTTGAGGTTATTAAATGAACATCTTCATTAAGCTGAAAATACTGATTCTTAGATCTGTTTAACTAGTTTTAAAGGAGAAGTTGGAAAAAGGCAATTGCTTGATTACATAAAAATAAATGTGTTCTTTTTAGGTGGACAGTATGAAATTGTAGCTCTGGGAACAGGACAATGCAATTACAGTCAGGACTATCAGCCCAATGGAAGAGTGTTACATGACAGCCATGCCATCGTTACCGCAAGGCGTTCTCTTCTTAGGTGAGAGTGTGGGTACCAATAGTTAACCACTTCTTTTGCAGCCAGTTCTTAGTTTTCCTTTTCCTAAGGTAAATATAAGTGCCTTTGCATGTTTTTAGTTAGTGCTTTCTAGATCATGATCAAATCATATAGAACAAAGTAAGTTAAATGTGACTGTCAAATATTCATGAACAACTTTGCATTTCTCCCATTTATTGTTACTTACTACTTTGTTTTAGGTATTTTTATAGACATCTTATGCTGTTCTATAATAAAAATCCAGAACGCACAGAGACGTCCATATTTTGCACAGCACCTGGCTCAAAGCTGCTTGTCCTAAAACAAAATACAAACATCTTTCTCTATATGAATCAGCTGCCAAAAGGATCTGCGCAGTTGAAATCACAGTTGTAAGTACTCAGCTATTTTCAGATGTGTTGTAATGGAAGATGAGTTTGTTCACATTGACAGACATGAGTGTGAAAAATAGGCATCATTACGTGTTTTTAATAGCAGGGGGCGTCTGCTGATTATTTTTTTCAAGTTTTGGAAGCGTTAGTGTACAGGGTGGTAGTGGTAAGTGTCTGAGATGCAGCTTAACATGACAATACACAAAACTTTTACATTGGCTATAATTTCAGGGTGATACTCTGTTTATGACAGATCATCTGTTTACCTCTTAACCCTTCACCCTGAGATACTCTTAATTTAACCATTGAGGACACACATGTGGTAACTTAATGTCATCCTTTGTACCCCAGGAGTAGACTACAAAAAGTCTTGGATTGCGTACTATAAAAAAAAACTGTACCAAGCTGCTCTGCTTGGTAGAAAAAAAGAGAACAGAAAAGGAGTATACCTGCTTCACCAACTCTGTGCTTACCTCTAACTTCTGTTGTACTCCTGAAATTTTTATAGACTTGAGACTGAACAGCAGCATTCAATGGCTTAACCAAGTTATTATGAAGAATAGTACTTCGTTTCCCCATTAGTGAGTGGTGCAGTGGAATAACAAGGCAGCCGGGTACCTCCATACCCTATTTTGGTGCTCAGAAGGTAGACTTCTGGGCTAGAGGTCACAGTCAGTTCATTGTCAGTTGTGCTGACTGGGGGAAGCCTTCCTGTAAGAAGTGCTGAAGGTTTCAGGTCACTTTCTCTGTCATAGCCTGCTCTTAGAAGGAAATAGTTAACGAGACTGGATGCAGCTTGCCAGCTACTTCATGATAGTTAACAGATCACAGATCCACCATTATTTTTTTTGTTCACTTTTGGTCTGTTCTGGTCAGTGCATGTACACTACTGTGACAAACTCAGAAATAACTTATTCTAATATGGCAGATCAGTTTATATACAAAGTAAGTTACTTTAAAGATATCTATCTATCTATATATAAATAAAGTTACAAGTAATCCATTGGGTATTTTGGGGCAAACAGCATTAGATGCCACTTCATAATAATCTCTGACTACTTCCTCACTGCAGTTCCTTTTCATGTCTTACTTCAGACATCTCAATCCCCAATCTGTATCTGCTTATGAAGCTAGTGAAGAACTGAGTCTCCACATTGCTGTAGAAGGCAGGATTTACCTTTCGGTTTGTTGTCCACCTAAAACTGCTAGAGCAAGGAGCATGTCAGCCACTGACAAATTAACAAAATGGGAAGTGGTTGGTATTCAGGGAGCATTGCTGAGTCACTTCATTGAACCAGTTTATATCAACAGTATTCTTGTAGGTAAGCTCAAAAAATCACAATTTTTTTTGTATGTCTTCATCTTCCACTGTGATTACATATTATGAAAAATGAACTAAACAGTGGTGGCTCTTTAAAGATTTGCAGAGTCGTTTGTTTTTTTTCTTTCTGAAAAGCTACTGGATATGTTTTGTTTTGTTTTCACTTATCTTGGAAATGGCCTAATGTGAAACTCAATTAGTTTAATTGTTTTGTCCTTTCGTTTCTTTTTAGTTTTACAGATGGCCCTCCCTTTACTAGTATAGTGGCAATGCAGTAATACCAGAAATTCAGTTTCGTTCTATAACAAAAGAAATTTTAAATATTGAGAGAATACCAAATAAGTGTGACAAATGCTGTGTTAACTATTTGATCAAATCTGGTGACTTTAAGGTGACAGTGTTAGTCACTTAACTGTAGAAATGAGCAATGGTGGAAAAACTGCTCCAGTATTTAATTGAAAATATCAGAATACCCAATTCTGGGTAAGCCTCACCCTGGGTTACCTTAGCAGCTATATTAGAAAGTATTTGTCTTTTTTTTTTATTAACTTTTTTATTTCACTACCTTGTATTGGTTATTGCAAATAGCTGTTTTGTTGTGCAATAAATAGGGATTACCAGGGCAATGCTGAATTCTCAGGTTTCCGTAGCGTTCAGGAAGACAATGCTGCTATCGGAACTCATTTCAATATTTTTTATTTATAAGGCAGAATTAATTTAATGAGTATTATCCTTGAGTTTTTGAGGTGGTTTTTTGTCTCTGAGCATTTGTATTATGAGACTTAGTACACACATACCTGACTTGCCCAGACATTGGAGCTGCAACAGCATTTCCTTTTCTAACACTGAAGAAGGTTTCTGAAGTTCTTCAAAAATCCTGTGATAGTTGTTGAATAATTCAATGTCCCTTCTAAGGAAGTCGGGGCACTTTTGCTTAAACGAAGCAATAGAAAAGCTCCTCATGCTCATTTGAGTGGTGTTCTAAGTAAGCATAATAATCTATTAAACATGTATTATAGAAGAGTAACACGTTTTATGACTGTTCTTGAGATACTGTGGACCAAAATATGTTTTATTTAAGTAGGCAAAGTAAACAACATATGTTTAATGTTTCTTTAAGTAGCTTTTTTTTTTTTTTTTGAATGTGTATAATTGAAATCTGAGGTTTGTTAGTTTCTACCATAAGAAGTCTGGGATCTTTCCTTAAAAAAGATGTTTTAGTATGGAGCAATGTGAGCACATTGGCTAGTGTATTTTCTACTGGAGAATATGGAAGTTCTATTTTAATGGTGTCTTCTGTGAGGTGGAAAGTTAATGAAGAGTTAAGTATTCCAAAAAGGGAAGTATCCAATGATGATGGCTCTGGGGAGGGGGAATAAAAGTGAAATTTTTCAGTTTGCTCAGATCAGAGCAATATACATGTTAGGCATCTCTTACTAAGTTTTACTATGCTTTTTGTCATTTTAACTAGTTGACCATTCAAAACAGAACAGAAATATTGGAACTGATTTTTCTGAACTGTTTTTTTTTTTTTGTAGAAAAATCGATATAATGTCGACTGATGGAAAATCTGTTGATTTTCTTACATGTGACTGGTTTTGTTTTAACAGGAAGTGGAAACTGCAAGGATACGAGAGGGTTAGAAATTGCTGTAAAACAGCGTATTGATGATGCACTCACAGTAGAGCTTCCCATGCTTTATGTGGTCAACAGATCTCATATTTATTTGGTGAACGCTGCACAGCCAATTCAGATGGATATGAAAAACTGGTCTCTGAGTTTGAATTGGTCGCTGTCAGATGCATCAGTGGAGGTTGTGGATGGATTAAATGGAAAAACCACTGAACGGTCAGAATTTTATTCTCCCTTATGTTGAAAATAATATACTTGCTGTTCTGTATTGGCTCATTTCGAATATTCAGTTTTTAAGCTATGCATGGAGCCTACGCTGTAATCGAAATGAGAGATTCTCTCCTATGTTAAGTGTGTCCATCCTATATTTAGATGTAATTTTAGAGATCTTTTAATAATCCAGTGACATGCCAAAATATGAAACGTGAATTAATATATATTTAGTTGTTGTAGTGAATACTTTGCTTTTCAGAATGCATGGAACAAAGTAACATCTGAGTTCCTATGAATTCCAGTTTGTAAACAGTTCTTGGTTTATTTTACGTTCTCTTACCTGAATTAGCTTTGCTCATTCAAAGTGGAAGCAGCATCATGTGATTGAATTCACAAAGCATTGGGGCAAAAAAAATACAATCATGATCACAGCAATATACCTGTTAGGCACCTCTTACTGAGTTTCACTGTGCTTTTTGTCATTCTGACTGCAGTTCACCGTTCAAAAGTGGCACTTACATGGCAAGTCGTCTTTGCAAGGCGGCAATGCTTAGTCGTTTCAAATCGCTGGCCAAGGAAGCAGAAAGAAATGATTTACTTCAAATTGCTACCTACCACAAAGCTAAGGTAAGCTGGTAAGGGAGAAAAAATATATTAAGTCTCTGAAAGGCTTCTCTCAAAACTGCTTTGGTAGGCTGGGATGATCTGGATTGCTGAAGAGTTCACGTGAACATCTGGATTCTTTTATTGCCTGTCATCTTTGCCTAAAGCTCTCTGAAGTTGCTGTTTTCAAGTAAAGTCAAGTGAAACTAATCTTGACGCATCCTCTCTGAAAATCTTTCATATTTTGTCTCAGGATTTGAAGGCTGCTTGACATTTTGCTTACAGTAAGATTAGTTTCATGCTGGGAGCTTTTTTGTCTTTTTAATCCAACTGTTTTATATTCAGTTCATACATACATTAGTGTTTTTCTGCCACAGAGTGCTTTTGTGTAGGAATTCTTACTTTGCAGAGGGAGAGGAAAGTGGAAATCATTCATTATCACTAATTCCTAAGCTTTCCCTTGTGGTATAAAAAGACAGAGAAATGACCTAAAGGAGTTACTGTGAGTTTTTGTTGCTGTAAATAAATTTTACTCACTTGTCCCTGCTTGGAAGTCCATAGTCTAACTCCTCTGTATTCTTCTTCATTGAGTGACATTGAATGTTCATTTATTTTCAGTGTAAATATGTTATTGGAACTGAAAAGATGCCAGGGAAAAAAAGATGACATTGTATTTAACAGAACAGTTCTCCTATTCCAGTAAATGCCCAAAAATATACAAATAGTAAGTTCTTGGATTCTGTAACAGTACTTCACTGTCAGCAAGTAGTGGAATTGTAAAATCTGTTTACGTTTTTTTCTGTGAGGTTTGTTCTCACGCGTATTATATGAGTATTGAAGAATGCAGATCTCTGGGACCATGGATCTTGAAGGATTTCAAGACAAAACTTTTTTTTTTTTTAGATTCAGTCCAAATCGTATCAAGAAGCTAAAAAGTTGCTGCACAGCTACTTGGAGGAACATGGTTATGGGTCCTGGATTGTGAAGTCTCCTTCTATAGAACAGTTCAAGGACTAACTGCAAGGTGGATTGCGTGTGAAGTTGGTTTGTGTGATTTCTTTCAGTGAAATGCAGTTCTTGTTAGTAAAACGTTTAACTGTTGGGTTAATATTCACAGGGATAAAATCATTCTAGAGCTTCCTATCATCAGTTTAAATACATGTATTAAGCTGAGTGTAACACAGTTTTTTCACAGGTAGGAGTATCGAACAACATTGCATGGCTATTTTGGTTTGCCTCACCTCCCAGCATCACCTCATCACTTCCCGCCCCGGGGGAGTCACTGACATGTTTTTCCTGTTAGTTTCAGGATTGCTGTGCATCAGTCTCTTCTCTTTCCCCCCCTACCCCCCCTGCATTTTTCATAACTGTCTGTCTTTGAGGAAAAAAATAATCAGTAGAAGTGGAATTTCTTAAAAACTAACAAAAAACTATATCAATGTGTGAGAATCACTGACAATTTGTACTTTATCTGTAGGCATCCTTTGGTAGAATTGTGTTGTTTGTTTTTTTTTGTATGTAGCTTTCACTGAGCATCTTGTAGTTCACTACCTGTTGTTGGTGGTAGAATGGTTTAAGAAGTCATTTGTGTACTTCCAAATGTGAAACTGAATTATCAGGCTGTTACCAACTGTTTTCTGACAATCACTATTTTTAGTAGTGGGTTTAAAGTGTTGTAAAGGTGTCGAAGCTGTAAACGAGAGTAGTGTGATGTAGCACAGAAGTTACCAGAAACAAGGTTCCTTCAACTTCTGTGGGCTGCCCCAACAGCTGTGAGATGTGAGACGGGGTGGACACCTCCTTCCACAGATTACTTGATTGCTACACTCATTCATCCTTGCAAAATTGTCTCTATAATGATACAAAAAATACTGCCTGTTGAGAGGAAAATTGCTTCCTTGTAAGTTATGATACAATTATGGTAATATTTTGGTAATGTTCAAAAAGTTGTTGTTAACTCTAATAGTTGGGTTTTGTTTTGTTGTGAAATACTAGTGTACTTATCCTCAATACTACGTTTTCATTGCATTGATTTCTGTATTTCATCTAAGTTTGGGAAGCTGTTACATAAAAGTTTTCACACATCAGTAATAATACAGTGCTGTAGTTATGTTTTGGCTTGTTACTGTAAAAGGATTATAAAACAAAAAAAACTCTTCAGTGCTTTATTCTTAACCTGTTTTTCTGACCGTAGGTTCCTTTCCACAATGAGAGAGGTTATGTTGTGAGTAAGATGTGTTAGGATGTGTATGACAGCTGTATCCTTGAAATGTTATGAAATAACTGCGTGGATCTAGTTTTAATATTTAGATTGTTCATTGTTTAATTAGCAGCATATGGAGAATACGTTGAGCTAGTAAATTTCAGCATGTACTTGTTCTATGGGCTTGTTTTCTCACAAAAGTTTTTTTTTGGAATTACAAAGCTAGGGATGATTCTGTAAGTTTCCAGGTACCTAGGGTACCTGTTAGAGGAAAACCAAGTCACGCTGGATCCAAGGTGCTGAGAGGTAAGGCTGCATCTGCGCGTCCAGGAGTTGAAGATGTATTCCTGGCAGGCAAATACACCACATACGTCCTTAGCCAGCCCCGGTGATGGTAGAGGGGCACACAGGAGCACTCACCCGCAGACAGCCAGCACCAGCAGCCTCGGGGTGGGAGCTCAGCCTCTCCCCCGGAGATGGAGCTGTGGGGGGCAGAAGGTGGGTATGTACATGGTGGCTTCCTCCAGCACCTGTGTGCAGACAGTGTCAACCCTGTAGTTACCCCCAGATCCTGGTTTCCCCCTTTCCTGGCATCTGGACACACACATCTCAGAGGCTAGAGCTCTGTGCCCGCTGCTGGTACAGACTGTCAGAGGGCTGCTGGGAATTCCCTGCTCCCCACAGCTGGCTCCACTCTGCTCTCACCTCCAGAGCTGTGCAGTCACTTACACACAGCTGCCCCCACCATGTTCATGGCCCTACAGATACAGATGTGCTCTACACAGAGCTGTCCCTTAGAGCCCCGTTCACCCCCTTGTTCCTAGGCCACTTGGTCTACTCCACAGCTTGTTTGTTGCTGGCAATCACATGCTCCCTTGCACACCTGCACTTGCTCAGACAACACAACTGTGTGGACATGTGGAACATAGACAAATATAGACAGAGAGTGGAGAGCTCTCACTCAGGAGTGTCTCAGTGAGGAATTTTAGAACAGACCATGGTGATTAAGTGCAAGACAAAAGCCATGTCCTGGCCAGCATACTGTTTATATGTGAGTGGACCTTTTTATCTCCTTACCCTTTCATTTTTGCGCACTTGTTCCTCCCCAGATCACGTAAACACCTTAGTTTTCCTGCCTTTGGTTCCTCCCCTAAAACATCCCATAGTAAGTCCTGTGCAATCCCAAAATGGTCACGCCCTTCATCCCATAATGTGTCCCACAGCCCTAGGCAGTGAACCCTCCTAGTCGAAGAAGGAGAGCTGCTTCCACTGACCCATTCTGATGGGTTTCATGGCTGGGCAACCAGGGTTGGAGGCTCTGCCAGGACAGCCCTGGCAGGGGCCCATATAATGTGATAGCTACTTGGGAGCCCTCATTTATTTATTGTATGGGATTCCATTGAGGTGGGGCTCTGTTGTTGTTTTAGTTTGCTTGTTTTCAATTTACAGGAAAAGTTCCATATATTAAAGTTCACCTTGGTACGCGTTTTCAGGTGCTTTCAGTGTAATACTCTATTTCTTCAGAGATTTCTTTTAGGAATTAGGCAAATAGAGAAGCCGATCCTGCAGCTACTGTAGTACATGATATTATCTACCATCGGTTGCACATTTGATAGATGGGAGAGTTTACTTATTGTAAAGAATATAAGAATTAAGAATATAAGATATTTTTTTTTCTTTTTGACAGTAGGTCAAAGGGCAACTGAATGGACTTCAGTGATAGTATTGCAAAACAGGTAGGAAAGTACACCTCTAGTTTCATCAAATGAAACTAGATCTGTTAATTGGCCATATGAATACATGGCCAACGTGTACAATACAACTTTATGAAGTTGCATACAACTTCATAAACGTATTCAAATGTTGTGTTTGCAAACGTACACATTTTAGTGAGAAATCCATTGTGCATTTTTTCTAGAAATTCTGTGGACGAACATAAACTAATCTTTGTCAGTTTTGCCCAACTGATATTTGGCCTGCGGTATATTTTCATTTTGCTTAAGCTTTTACCTTTTCTGTTAAACTCCACGTTACCCAGCCTTATCATAAAGAAATCCTATGGCGGTCTAAACCTCTTTGCACACAGAAAAGTAGTGACCACCGCTGTACGTCTTTGACCCAAAAAATAGTTTTTTGCAAGATCCTGCTGCATTGTTGTTGTTTGCTACACTTGCTTTCCGTTGTTCTATTTTCTAGCCCAGTATTAAGTTCTATGTATTTTAATATATGCATGGATAATGCACATGAAAAACTGCCCTTATCATATTAGTACTGAATTTTTAAGAACCCTTTAAAACAATAATTACTGTCTTGTATGCAACAAAATTAATCCAGAAGAACTTTTTTTTTTTGCTTGTAATGTCTCACTGGCTTCTTCTGTTTAGAAATGGAATTTAGAAGTGAATGCCTAGAATATGGTTTCTCAATGCTAAAGACTTTGAGATATTGAAACAGACTATTATTTTCATTCACATGGAATGCAAAATTACAGCAACTTGAGTATGAATCTTCATCATAATGTTAAGTTTTGATCAGAAATTTGCTCTGAAACCTGCTTTAATCAGGAAATTGCTGGTTAAAAGTCTCCAAATTTGTAGTCCTTTCTAACTTCAGTGAAGTAAATACTTCATCATTAAACATACCAATACTAGGATTTGTACGAATTAGATCCTTCAAATCTGTGTAGTGTTTTTCTAGTAGCATTGCTTACGTCTTGTTGATCTGTACATAAAAGAAACTACATATTTTTATCATAAAGCGTATGTATGACAAAAGAAATCTAGGTCTAAGTAGTAACATTTAGTTCTGGAGGTATTTTTGCACTACCTTTTGCCTTAGTTTTTCTACAGAATGTCATGACTGTGTTTGCATAGTTTTTCAGTGTGCATTTTGTTAACGTGAGATAAATAACTTGCCTCAACTACTGACGTGCAAAGAGCTTATATTGCTAGCCAACATTATACTCATCTACAGAAAGGGTGTGAGAGAACACCCAGAAGACTACAGATCTCTTCATCTAACCTCAGTCCCTAGAAAAGTTACACAGATTGTCACAGGGTGTATCAAAAGGCACTTACAGAAGAAAGCAGTTATCAGGCATAATCAACATGGGTTCGTGAAAGGAAAATCTTGCGTTAGTAACTTGATCTCCATGGTCTCTTCTATGGCAAGGTCACCTGTTTGGTGGATGAAGGGAAGGTGGTGGACGTAATATTTGGGATTTCTGTAAGGCCTTTGATAGCATTCCTCACGGCATCCTTCTGGACAAATTGTCCAACTGCGAGAGAAACAGGTTCACCCTATGCTGGGTGATAAACAGGCCTAATGGTAAAGTTCAATGGGATGTACTAAATGGGGCTACATCTGGCTGGTGGTGTTCCCCAGATCTCAATTTTAGGGACAGCCCAGGTCAACATTTTTATCAGTGACCTGGCTGCAGGAGTGGAGTGCATCCTCAGCAAGTTTGCTGATGTTAAACTGGGAAGTGCTGCAGACTCCCTGGAGGGATGAGAGAGGCCTTGCAGAGGGATTCACATAAATGGGAACACTGGGCAGTTAGCCACAGCATGGGGTTCAACAAAGGAGAATGCCAGGTTCTGCACGTGGGGTTTGTTATAAGTTGCCCCCTTAATTAATTTTCAGAGAGCATTGCATTAATAATAGAAAGGAATTTATTGAGTAAGCAACAGCAAGCAGTCAGTTCGGTTGCAGTGAACTACAAGGTATCGGTTCTTCTTGGCAGCAGCAGTGTTCTTCGGGGGAACCTACTAGGGAGCCTTCGAAACAGGGCCTCCTCCCCTTCCCACGATACACAGATAATATACAATACTTACCGAGTCCGTCCTAGTGCCAGCTTCAAGTCGTCAGGGCCTGGAGCTGCCTCCCATTTACCTTCCCAGATTGGTCCTTTCACACGGCTGGCATGCGTCCATCCTTTCTCCGCAGTTCGAATAGCCGTTTCTGTGGTAAGCAAAACAACAGAGGGGCCTTCCCCATAGTGGTGTTAAAGAAGTCTCTTTCCAAGTCTTAATTAGAATTGAGGGTGATCAAGTGGCAATTCCAAGTCATAGGGCATACCATATAGCATTTCAAAAGGAGAAATTCCTACATCAGTTCTGGGCTGTGTCCGTATGTTTAACAGTGCAAGAGGTAAACATGTTACCCAAGAAGCCTTAGTTTCCAGCATAAGTTTTGTTAGTTGTTTCTTAATTTCACCATTCATTCGCTCTTCCTTTCCAGCACTTTGAGGATGCCACGGAGTGTGGTATTCCCAACTTGTTCCTAGAGCTTTCATAGTCTCTTGAGACACTTTGGAGACAAAATGAAGGCCTCGGTCAGAGTCAAGTGTTTCTATAACTCCGTATCTCAGAATAATATTCTCAATTCCCAGTTCAACCAGATTTTAGTATTTACTTAACCAATCATAATTTTCGGGATGATTAGGGTCTCAGTTGGGTCGGTCAGGGGAATGCAATTGTCTGCAGTTCCCTGAACGGTCCCATCGGCAATCTGAGCTCGCACATGAACTCAGGTTGTTCTAAGAGTTAGCTGCTTTTCTGTTTCCATAACAACTCTGTCTCGGACAGTCATGATCCCTTTGCCCCAGAGGGCTAACATTCCTGATTTTAGGATCTCAGCCTCGGGCTTAGATGGAACTATTAACATTCCTACATCCTCTTTCCCTGCTCATTCAACTTCGAATACCTTTAACACTTTCAACAAACCTTTTAACACTTCCTTTATCTTTCTCTAGCCTTTACTTTTCTAATGCCAACATCAAAGGCTCAGTCAGGGGTCAACTTAATTCCGTACCTTTTCCCTCCAAGATGCTGAAACAACATCAATATACAACATTTCATCCTGTTTTCCTTCTTTCCACAAAACAACATTGACTGTGATATGGTGTTATAATTAATAGTTCCATTTAGGGGCCACTCCGCTCCATCCTCTAGTTTATAAAGTGGTCACCACTGATTACAATATTTGATAAGGGTTCTTTTACTCTCTGTACCCTCTCACCCCACTATATCCCTCCAATGTGTTAGTATACATCCTAGGGGGCTTTTCCTTGGGATTTCTTTGCTTTGAACTTTTCCTATAGTAATCTACAGTGGTTAATATTCCACCGTTTTCCTAGAAGCTCTTTACTAGTCAATCCCAATCCCTCCAAAATCCACAATATACAGATACACGAGTAAAATCAGACCACTGTAAATTAACTGCCTGTAGACAATTACACTGAGGAAATTTAAACCTGATGAGCCGATAATATGCCTGGGCAAATTTTGTTCCCTTAGACATACACCTCACTGGCAGTTCTTATATTTACATATTAACGTAGGTATAAAAGAACACTTTAACAAAAATGCCTGGGCTTTTATATATACAATATACAATGTACAGTTATTATTCCAGTTAGAATTATTCCTCAGCAGCTGCAAACATTGTGCCAGTTGCCATTAAAGCTCGCTTACCCTCCTCCTGTCTCTTTCTTAAAATCTCGGACGTCCCCGGAGTTAATGTGGACGGCCACATATTCCTAGTCACTGGTCCCTGAGCACTAGAGTCAGAGTCGCTATCAGAGTCTCCCCAGGGTTGCGGATTAGGAAGCCCGGGAGTCGGAGGGGCTGCAGGTGGGGGTGGTGGAGTATAGGGAGGCAGTGGGGCTGGGGTCTCTAATTCTCGGTTTTTCTTGTGCCTCCCATCCCCTCCTTTTTCTTTTAGAGGATATAAATTGGCTCGAGTTTCCGAGCTGATCCACAAATGTGCATATTCACTTTCTTCCAAACTAAAAGGTTCCTTTGATTTTACATAAATATTTAGGTCCTGGCAAACCCAATCTTCAAAGGACCCAAATACGGGCCAGTAAAGGCGGTCTCCTCGAATCTGTTTACCACCCCAAACTTCAACACAATAATGTATCATTTTTACTTTATTCCTTCCCTGCCTAAAAGGGGAATCCTCCCAATTTTTAATCATTAATCCCGGGGTAACCTAACATCAGACGTTACCCCACCCATGGGACCAGAAGGCTTACTCTTCTTCTGTTCCATCTTCCGGAGCGCCTTCACACACACACGCACAAATCGCTTCCCCCTTTTCGTGGCCCAGTCCCTCGCGGGATGTGGGAACCGCACTACCGAGGGGTCCACACTCGCTTCATCCTGCTGGACGTCTCACAGCGACACGCTCCAGGATACCCAACCCCAACCGAATGGATCACCGGCCTGTACTTACTCACTCCTGAGTCTTCATTCGGTCTTCGTGCACAAAGATTATTAGGGGTTGCCGGCTTTATTTGCTTGCTGCCGAATTTAGGGTTCGTTGGTGAAGGATTTGAATGGAAGTAGTCCTAGCGAAGGCCGCTGAAATCAGCGGGGCGCCCTCTCCTAAGGTCTTTCAATCAGATTGCCTTCATCCGAGTCACAGCACCAAATTTGTTATAAGTTGCCGCCTTAATTAATTTTCAGAGAGCATTGCATTAATAATAGAAAGGAATTCATTGAGTAAGCAACAGCAAGCAAAACAGCGCTGGGCGGCCGGGGAGTCTCGGCTCCGCCAACGGCGCGCACCTCACCCCCGCCAGGGTCCCTTTTTATATCTTGGTAATTCCGGGATTACGCAGCACCTCCTGGTATATTCTGCGACTGCATGCACTGTTGCTAGCGGGTCGTCTCTGTCCCTCTGGTGGTCATGAAGATGAAGGCCGTAGTCTTCCTCGGCGTTGTGGTTCAACTTTTTTTTTTATATTTGGTCATGTTGGCCCAGCGTGAGACAGGAAGGCAGGATGTTGATACACTAGTTTAGCAACTTCTCAGGAGATGGCTACATGAGCTTTGCAGCGGGGTCTTTGAACAAAAGAGGCAACTGAGATGCAGAAAGAGAGAAGGAGAGGGGGTTCTCTTTTTTGTTACATTAAGCAAAAGAATTTTCATAGTGTCTAGCCAAGTATTACACAGCTCCTTACTTCAGCAGGGAGCTTTCACAACTCCTGCTGCTCAAACGGAACTCCTTGTTTTTATAATACAAAAGACAATGAATAAACATTTATTGTGTATTACAGGGTTGAGTATTGCCAGACACTGGTACGGACTGGGAGATGAGTGGCTGGGGAGCAGCTCAGCGGGAAGAGATCAGGGGAGGCTTAGGACACGTGGGGTGCCCAGCCTGGAGAAGAAGAGGCCAAGAGGTGACCTCCCTGCCCTCTGCACCTCCTGAGAAGGGGAAGGAAGCACAGAAGGAGGTGCCAGCCTCTGCTCCCTATAATTGTTAGTAGTATTCAGTAGTCCATCAGTAGTATTGTGTAGATCAGTCTTACATTCTTACATGTGTTTTTAAGACTAGGCTCTCTTTAATGCTGTCTCATAGGCTCAGTGCTTACTGTGTTTTTTAATGTTGTCCCACTTAGTTTTAGAGATTTTTTTTTTTGCATGCTGCTTTTAAGATTTTATCATGTAAAAAAGGAAAGTGTGTAAAAAGAGCTAGTGTTCTATAAGGGTTGACAAAGGAGAAAGAATTTGTTACAAATTTCTTGCTTATTTTCTTATGTTCTGTGTCTTGCAGTATTTAGGTCTTACTGTTATTACAGGCTGTCATTTGGAAAGCGTCTGATTGAGAAGAGGGTGGAGCTGATCTGTTTGTGGCTAGGATGACTGACAGTATTTTGCTTTTCAGAGTCCTTGTGGGTGGGGACAAAGCACTTGACTGTGGGAAGAGAAGTTAAGTAGAGCAACAGATATCAACTCTGTAAGTATTTTCCAACTTTTGGCAGAAAGCTATCATTAAGGTTTATTTTCTATTTGCAGCACTCAAGAAAGCTGCTGTTTTTTCCATTGTTAGTCTGTTTTTAAGTATGACTCGAAATACTCCATACCACACCCACCAGCAAAACACATCAAAGACTAAATGATAAAATGATAACTGTTGTAGTACGGCTTACTTTCATCCATTACAATTTGCATTGTTAGCATGTCATGGTGGTTTTTGGATTGTAAAAGATGCTCTTAGTCTCCTTCTGCATAAAACTTAGTGTCACATGACTGACTCCATCTTCATTTCAAGTAAGCACATTTCCGAGGTTCCAGAAGAAGATTTTTGTGAATAATGAATGTGGTATATGTTCACTTAGATTTATATATTAATTATCAACGTTATGTCAGTCATGGCTGGAAAGAATTGGCAATGTAAGAATTTGGGGATGCTGGCACCTAAGTTACTTGTATAGCTGTGACTTCAGGTGCTCTACTGTTTTAGTAATGTTGCTCTGTGTCTGGAGATTTTTGAGTACCACAGATTTTCCTTGCTACAATGAGAGATGTGTCCTGCAAAAAATATAGAAGACTGTGTGGCTAAGTAGAACAAGTAACAAAGAAGTTTAGAGCTTGGAGGTTCTTTCTCTCTCTCTCTTTCTCTCTCTCTTTCTCTCTCTCCCCTTTTTTTTTTTTTTTTTTTAGGAATTTGATACTTTTTATTCTGTTTTTCCATGCTACACCTCATGCTGTATGCCAGCATAAACTGGTATTTTATATCACTTCTAAAAAGTTGGAAAGTCTTGGATTGTCTGCAGGTGTCCTGTTTTGAATACGGTATGTGAACACTTATATATCAGTAATGTTATTTTTAAAAATTCTCTTTTTAAGAAAAAGCAGATTAGTGAGTCACCAATGAAAGACAGTATCATTTAACAAAGAAGACTCTAAACATATTTTTATAGGTTACTGAAATTTATTAAATATCATCTACAAGTAACTTTTAACAATTCTTTCAATAAATAGTTGTCATTTTAAGTTTATTGACAAAGCGAGAACAAATTAGTTTTCCAACATACATTTTGAGCCCGTAGGGCTTACATAAAAGGATCAAATGTGATCTTAGAACAGACACGTTATCGCCCACACTAAGAGCATACAGTGGTCCCAAAGTGGACAGCAAGTTAGGTAGCCCCAGGGTAAAATATATAAATTATTTGTAATTAAATAGTTAAATAAATAACATAGCAGTAAAAATAGAAATGGTCATCTGCTTATTTTAGCATAGATCTCAGGAAGTTGGTCAGCTCTTGGCGAAATTCAGGGAAGTTGTTGGCATTAGCTTCACAGATATTGCATCCCGTTCCTGGGGGAATTAGGTCCTGCAATACAGATATTTTTGTTGATTGATGGTAGCTATGTTATCAGCTGGTTTTGACAATGATATGTCAATTTTTGTATGCTAAATTTCTCTTTTAAGAAGAAAGAAAACCCTTAATATTTCAGGAGAGTTTTTTTTTCAGTGGGCAGCTGTTAGGGGATGGTACAATGAAGGACGCTGCTTATAAGGGAGATTCTTGTAAATGTAAAAATATTAAAAACTAAACACATGCACTTCCTATGATAAATACTGTAGCAGATGCAAATCTTAATTTCTAGCCTGAGGAAGAGTTCTGAAGTGATACAAGGATCTCTTAGCCATGGAGTTTGTATACGTAGTTTATCAAAGTGTACTTCTATATTATTTGTTTTACATTTACTTTTGGGTCCTTTAAAGCCATAAATTTATGGCATGGTTTTCTAAGCCATGGCTTATGTAAATAATTGTTACCCTTCTAAAAACAAGTTTTTGTAAGCGTGAGGTGCCTTACACGATTCAGCAAAGAAAACAAATTTCCTATTTTTTAAAATGTTGACTTGCATAATTACTACCGCTCAAACCTGCTTTACTGTGTTGGATTATTACGTCAATAGATGGTGTCAAATAGTCTAACATTATCATATTTTTATACAAAATCCTGAATGCTCTAGAAACCATAACACACAAACCTCGAGGCATAAAAATGCTGACTCTAATGTTGCTTTTCACTAGCACTAAAACATGGTTTTGTTTGTTCGTTGTTTGTTTTGTTTTGTAACTAGGTTAAAAGGTTACCTACCATAAGTTTTTGGAGATTCATTTTGATATTCCGAACACTAGATACCTTCTCATCTTCAATTTCATACTCATCTTCAATTTCTTCCTCCAAGGTGACTATTTCTTTCAAGTAACATTGCAGAGTTTGCCAGCTGCACTCCTAAAACAGTCATCAAAATCAACAGATATGTAAAATTTTTTCTGAGGACAACTGAATTTGTGTGTTGTTGTTGGTTTATTTTTTTTTTTTTAATTGCACATTCTTATCCTTGTATGAGGAATTAGGCTGCTTTTTATAAAATGTATATTTCATTTTTTCCCCTCAAAATCATGTTTTTAAGGTTCTACATGTGGCCTTAGTTCTGAGTTATATTCTTGTAGCTTCTGATATGTGGACAATCTTTGCAGGACATTTTGAACATTGGAGTATCTTATGAGGATGCGAAGCTGCTATATTAGTTCTGAAACTGAGACTTATTCCCAGTTGTGTGGAAATCACGTCTTAAGGAAAAGGGTTAATTAATAGTAAAACCTCTCAAGCTTTACAGTAACCTTTTTAGCGCCATCTTCAGTCACTGCACTCAGGTTGCTCTCTCTAGTTGTATCCGATCTCACTTTTGAATCTGGGTAAGTATCTTTACACATCACTTTTAAAAGCTGTTTCATGCACTCTTATAAGTTATTAATCAGCCTCATACATTTGCGTTTGAGCACTGGAGCTCTGAGATAGTTACGTCTTGATCTTGCCAGAATATGAGAAAAATGACTCAGATGAGGAAGTGGTTGCAGAATCTGGCTTTAAATCTTTACTCAAACGAAATTACTGTTAAGTGAAAATTCTGTTGGATTAAAAGTTTAATTGGAGGGTCAAAGTAGTTAACTTGCATGAGGATGAATTGGTATACTTGCACGCTATATCATAAAATCAGTACAGATCAGCAGCCTGTTGATAGTGAATAGTTAGGTAGTCCAGCTCTACTTAGAATGCTGTTGTACTCAGAGGTGCAATATTTTAGAAAAAAAAATGCAACCACGATGACAGTTTTCTTGTGGAACTAAGTCTTAGGTATTAAGTGAATAACATAAAATGTGAACGTACAGCTAAGTATATCTAAGCTGGGTTGGTTAAGTTTTGCTCCTGAAAAGAATTAGGTAGAGCATAACTGAGTTTCATTATTGATGGGATATACAAGATTTGTATCTTCTTAAACAGAACCTACTAATATCTCTGCATCTCACTTCAATAAAATATGAGTATTTCATATAAATATTTAAACCATTTCTAAGTCTATTTTTTTTTCAAAATTGTTCTTGGGTTAGTATTGATACAACTAGATTGCCTCCTGCAAATATAATACATTTAAATGATTGATAGAATATTTTTTGTGTGCATTAAGCAAAATGAATGTAATACAAATAATTTAGTGTTACGTATTTTACAGACCAAGAAGATAATACTGTACGCTAGCCTGTTAATATTTGAGAATACAAATCAAAAGCAGAAATGTCTTCTAGGTTAGCCTGCTATCCTTGTGCCCAGTACTTCTAGGTTAGCTTATGCTATCCTCACACAAAGTTCAGACAGCTCAGATTTGTCTTTTGTATCGGGCCTTCTGGTAAGTGAATTACTTTGGTCTAATTCAATAACACATAACTTCAAAATAGCCATATCTTAGCAGTCCTGAAGACAGAAAACTTGAACTTACCTTTGTGTCATTTGGTGTGTAGAGCTCAAGATCAATCCCCTGTAGAGAAGAGGGGGAAAAAGTTAATTTTTGTGAACAAAGTTAATAGACAAAAATAAGTAGAAAAGACAAATAGTAAAGAATTAATACAGGAAAACCATCCACTTACATTCATGCTTGTTCCCAGGTTTTCTAAATCTTTTATTAAAGTTTTAAGAGTGTTGTCTTTCTCTGATAGAGGTGCTCCATAAGCTGTAGTCATAAGCATTAGTACTGAAAGGCAGCTGAAGATGAGTACTTTGCACATCTTGTCAGTGTTCTGGTTGTCTCTGTGCTAGTATTTCAGTTGTGATATGTAATGAGAGCTGATATGTTGTCATTAGGCTGTTTAGTGTATTTATACTCTTCTTTCTGGAGGGAAAAAGATGGGGGCGTCATGTAAAAGAGGTTTTATTACACATTTTTTCATATGCTTTACCTGTATGGCAAGAATCATTACTTTTGTTTTTCCTCCCCTGATGACACTTTGGAATTTTTTTAAAGCAAGAGGGATTTTACCTACATTCATTGGGGAAAGAGAAGCCCACACTCACTTTTGGCAGTCTCTTTGTGCTTTCTGCATGAAACACTTTTTCCCTCATGCGCTGTCCCACTCCCCCATAGAATAAGCCATAGAGCACTCTACTGGCACACAAAATGTTCTGCAGATTTAACCACGTTGTTTATCTGTATATATTTGGCCTTCCACAAATCCTGGGGCATAGCTGAAGTGCAGAAGAAAGAAACAGTCTCATTTTAGTAATTGTTGATTAAACAACAGGAAGAAAGTTGGCTTCCTGTTTGAAGGTGGTTTTACCTGTCATCTTCTGCAAAGACAGTCAGTGTAAGCTGAGATGCATGGGTCAGTCCTCATGCGATCCGCTAGAAAATGTGTATGAAAAAAAACCTCCAGCAGGATTCTTTGTTTTGGGACGTTAAACCAAGTCTTCTCTTCTTGTATATCCTAATGCTCTTTGTTTTTCCTTGGGTGTACTTTTCCCCTCTCTCTAGGTTAAAATGAAAATGCACTGCTTTTAAGTATATTTACCAATTTTCTTCATGATAGCCAACCCATTGCGTTTGATGGTGCATGCTGCAGTACTGAAATTGAGAGTCAGCAGTCATTTGACATTGGACTCTCGCACAGTACTGCTGGACTGTGTCTCTTTCCTGATTCAAAGCACTGCTGCCCGATAATCTTGGGAATGCTGTGAGCAATGTTTAAAATAGATCGTTTTCTTCACTGAGTGCAGTTCTGAGCCAAATGCTCCCCCTGCTGCCCAGAAGTCTGTAACATGTGAACACACGTTGCTTCTGCTTCATGCATTTTGCTGCTGAAGCCACGTGGGATAAATTTGGGTTTTGTACCCTACTGTGGGTCTGCTTTGTAGCGTTCAGAATGAGAAAGTCTGGGTGGGTGACTGCTTCATCGTCTGTCGCATATACAACTGTATATGGGAACCTCTTCTGTAGGTGCTGACCGTGTAATATGTGTGTGTTGGGGAGGAAGGCAGTTCTGTCCAACGCCAGTTAGAATACGCTGCTGCTTGGGTTAGGTACAGTCCGTGACTGTAATCCTTTTTCTTAGTGTCTGTGTAACTGTCCACAGACCATTAACCTGGCGTTAATTAGCAGTATGATCCCAGCTCCTGGAGAACTCAATCTTCATTTCCTGGTTTTGAAATAAGTACAAGCATTTAAAGAATACAGTCACACGGAAGTCTTAGTAGCTGTTGTAGCTTGCAATATATAGTAGACATGCAGTTTGCAACCTTTCCTGGCACTTTATCTTTTGTCTCTTGTATTTATTCTTGATAGCAACTGATTTCAAACGGGTTATGGCTGCAGAGCTCAGCTGCTGAGCAGTAGGTTGTGAACTTTCCTCCAGAGTGCTTGTAAAGTTAAGTCAGTTTATTGGAGGGTTTTAGTTGTTTGTTTAAGTTAATGTGTTTTGGCAGTCTGAAGCGTTAAGAAGTACTTCAGTACTGGGCACAAAACAAATTCTTGTTGGTAATTAAATTACAATTACTGCTCACTGTTTTCAATGCTATTCGGTCTTTGCTATGTCAGTTCTATAAAATTACAGAGATTTTTCCCCTTCTTTATAAAGTATTCCATGGAAATACACTTGGAACAGCAGAATTTGAGATTCTGAATCTGAAGCATCTCTGGGTTAGCTTTTACTGTAGTTCAGGGTAGAGGTTACTCCAAGCACTTCCTTTGTCTTGGAGTATTTGGTTTTGCATCAGTGCTGAAATCACAGCCCAACCAGCCTTAGGTTATTGCTGTATTTTCCCAGCGTTTTACTGTTTTCTTCTGCAAGTCATGGATAACTTAAAAGATCTGAATATGCAGTATTCAATAAATTGCCCCCACACAGGAGTTTTCACTTTGGTTGAGTGATTAATTTTCCCTTAACCTTTTGCTGTAGGCTTTGTGGTCCAGAAGGAGAAAGCAACAGGTCTTGTTTTGACCGTTTTTATCAGATGCCCTCTGCGAGGGGGAAATAATGTAGATGATATGGGTAACCTCCAGAAACAGCACACACTCAGTTAATGTTAACACACAGCTTCGTGTCTGTGTTATTCCTTAAGTTTTGGGAGTCTGTCCTGCGTAGAAGTTTTAATCTTCAATGTGCTAACGAAGTATTTTCCAAAGTAATTAGATCACTCCTAGAGACTATTCTGTCTTCAGTTTGTACGTGCAAGACAACCCGATCTGACCACAAGTAGTTATAAGGAATCCACAGGGACAAGGGCAGAACGTTTGTGGCCGTGGCACTCACCGAAGTTAAGTCAGCTGTGGTCTGCTGTGTGTCACTGAGATGCTGACCTAATGGTTTGGACCTCCCAGTAATTCTCAGTCATATTACTACTTTTTGTCCCAAACTGCTTTTTGATTTTTATCATAGAGTAATAGAATGGCTTGGGATGAGAGGGACCTCAAAGACCCATCTAATTCCAACCCCATGGGCAGGGTCACTTCCCACCAGACCAGGCTGCTCAAAGCCCCATCCAGCCTGGTCTTGAACACCTCCAGGGATGAGGCATCCACAGCTTCTCTGGGCAACCTGTGCCAGTGCCTCACCACCCTCTGTGTGAAGAATTTCCTCCTTATGTCAAATCTAAACCTACCTTTGTACAGTTCAAAGCCATTACTTCTTGTCCTATCCCTACGCCACCTGACAAGAGTCCCTCCCCAGCTTTCCTTTAGGCCCCCTTTAGGTACAGGAAGGTCTCTATAAGGTCTCCCCAGAGCCTTCTCTTCTCCAGGCTGAACATCCCAAGCTCTTGCAACCTGTCTTCATAGAAGAGGTGCTCCAGCTCTTTGATCATCTTCAGGGCCCTCCCCTGGACTCTCTCCAGCAGCTCCCTGTCCTTCTAGTGCTGGGGACCCCAGAGCTGGGCGCAGGGCTCGAGGTGGGGTCTCAGGAGAGCAGAGCAGAGGGGGCAGTCACCTCCCTCACCCTGCTGGCCTCTCAGCTTTTGATGCAGCCCAGGTCCGGTTGGCTTTGTGGGCTGCAAGTGCACATTGCTGGCTCATGTTTGGCTTCTCATCCACCAGCCCCCCCCAGGTTCTTCCCCTCGTCTTCCTTTTATCAGTGATGTGCCTGTGGAACTCTTTCCTAACGCCCTTGATGTCCCTGGCTAAATTTAATTCCAAACAGGATTTGGCTTTCCTAATGTTATCCCTGGCTACTCAGGCAGTGTCTCTGGACCCAACCCAGGCTGTCTGTCCTTGTTCCTACTCTCTGTATGCCTTTTTAAATGAATTCTGTTTTGCTTCCATATTTTTCATTTCAGGGCTGGCTTCCAGATTATTACAAACCGGTAGGTCAGTGTATGCTAACTGCTCATATACTGTCAAAAGTGGATAGCTGTTTTAGGTAAGAATATGATGATGTCCCAAAACTCCTAAATACACTGATTTTCCTCTGTGGATGGTGTTGGACTTTCTGCATTGGTCAGATTTCAGTAATTCCATTCCATCTGAGCTCTTAGATTCTCTTGGGCAAGGAGTTACCTGGCGTTTTATTCAGAGGTATAGTGACTTATACAGCCCTCTCTGCTTCATTGCAGGGTTGATTGTATTTAACAGGAACTTGTTTTGGAATCATACAAGATACAGTAGTGCTGCCACTGCTGGACTTCAAAATCCTGCCTTAAAAAAGGAGCAGGGGCAGATACTGGTGACCATGTCAGAGCGTTTCTTTCGTTTTGTTTTTAATGCCCAGTTGGTTGATTTATATCTCATTGTCTTTATAAATAAAATATTGATACACTAAAACAACATTATGGTATGACATTTAAAACCACTGTAAAATAATGATGAAAAAGCTTCAAGGAATGTGTCAAAAGCCTTATCTAAATGTTCAAGAAGATGAATTAGCAGTAATGCAGATATGTTAAAGGGAAGCATATTTGTGGATCGAGGGAGCTGGGAAAGAAGAACGTTTATGTCTTGCTGGTGTAGTGGATTGTTTATACTTTTTGTAGTACTTGTGCCTAACATAAAGAATAAAGACTCATTTTCTTTTTTTAGAAATTAAAGTAAATGAAATAATGATCACACTGAGTAAACCTCTTCGCTGCACAACTTCAAAGACTGGAAAAGATTTTACATAGGATCTGACTTCTCAGTTTTGGCGCGCTTTTTTTTTCGCGTGTCTTTCTGAACTGAAAGCTTGCATTTTTTTCATATTTTTTCCTTACAAACCTGATGACTGGTGAATTCTGGAGAGAAGTTGTGGTTTCATTGAGGTATTAGACATCTTGTTCATCAAGGTGCTTGCGTCCTTTCTCCATCACCAGAACAAAGCTGTATGCAGCTAGAGTCATTGTGTTTGGCTTGTTTGCTCTGTTTTAGTTCGTGTGCAGGAGTTTTTCAGACTCCTACTGCAGTGGCATGCTTTTACAGTATTACTGTCAATAAGAGTTCTAGGAACCACAACAGAGTTCATATCTCTTATGAAGGTGTTAACCATCAACCTGTGACCACAGGCTGTTGATTTAACTCTCTCTTCATGTTTTCTAGCCCCCTTTTATAGAATCTGGAATAGTAGAGGTCATACTCTGCTTACAGATCTCACAGTTGTATGCAATAACCCCTTTCGTATTCTGTTAGTAGGGATATGCATGGAAACATGTCAAAGTGAAGATTTGAATAAAGGGATGAGTAGCAGTTCTTCATTTGATTTTAAGCCAGCAAAAGGAGGTAGCCCTTTCTTTCCTTCTTCATCCTTTCCTCAGCTTTTCTCTTCAATCAAGCCATAGCAGAGCCTCACGACCCCACTGGCCTTTAAGAAATAGAGAATTGATACTATAGAAGGAGCTAACGGCAATAACGAAAGAACAGAAGCTTAAAATGAATAGCACTGAAGTGTGAGGGTTTAGTATGCCCTGTTGGATGGAGCACTTGCTTCCGAAGTCCATGTGATCCTAAAACTCAACATCTCTAAAGAATTAAAGAGGCGGCTGCTGTATCTCTTGTTGAGCAAGAACAACCATGGCACTATCAGTTACAGACAGGAATCTGCATCTCTGTGCTGCAGCACATTTTTAGTAGATAATACAAGTATGACAGTTTTCAGATAAATGCAAGGAATTCCATAAAGTGTTAGTATTTACAGGAGTGAGTTGATGATTGTGTTTATAAGAAAAGGTAAGAAAAGGCAGGAGAAATCCTTAAATGATTTTCATTTATTGCTTGATTCTCATAGGATTATAGCATTAATTTTGCTGATTGATCACTGCATATGGTAACATCTTCACTGATACATAAAGGATGCAGGAAGGTATCCGTTGGATGGCTTGTGTGACAGGGACACGTGGAGCAGGAGTTAAAATAAGAAGTTGCCGTATTAGATTAGAAGAACAGTGGTTTTAGCTAGATGAATAGCCTCCCTCATTAGGGCAAGTACCCACTGTTTCAGAATAAAGTGCAAGCCAGAAGTCTTGTCTTGGTTGCATTTGCCTGATAGATGTGGCTTTAGTTAAAGGTTTGAGGTGAAGGACTTAAGAGAGCCTTACTGCTCACCACCACCACTGTCAGCATTGGCTAAGTGCGTGCTCCCTAACAGCTTAGAGAGATCTCATAGTATAGGGCTCTCCCCTGTGCTAATTTGGATGGTCATAAATCTCCCTTGAAGCTAGCTGTGTGGCCTGACTGTCATTTTAGAGAAGTGGTGTCTTACCATACATGTCTACTCAGTCCGTTTTTTTCTGCACAAGTCATTATTTCTGCCCCATAAGCCTCTTGAATGCTGATGATGGGGTTCCTAGAGAGAAAGCTCCTCTTCAAGTGTTGAGGACCATCTCTGTTTGAACTTGCTGAAGCAAATTTTACCTAATGCGGAGTATTTGACATAACTCACCATTACCAGATTTCCTGTGAGTAGCAGTGTGTTCTGATTATTAGTTTCTGTCAGTATATGAAATACAGCCAAAGACAATGGTGATTGTGGATATCCCTTGACTAGTAAAAAGCAAGAGCAACAACAAAAAGCAAAGGGTGAGGGGAAGAATCTGAAGAAGCAGAGGCTGTTCAGTGTCACCACAGTCGCTGGGGAAGTTACAGAGCAAGGCTTTGGAGAACTGAAGGACAAGAAGGTGACTGTGCCAGCACAGATTTGCCCAAGTTTGACTGCATTCTGTAATGAGCTGACGGGTTCTGTGTGTGAAGGGAGAGCGGAGAATGATGCTTATTTCAACTTCAGAGCGTACAGTTGCTGTTGATAGCCTTGAGAGATTGTGGATTGTGGAGATGTGGGTTAGAGAGTGGATGGAGAACCTGGCTGGACCATCAGGTTCAAAGTGTGGTCAGTCATTTGAAGCCTAAGCAGTAGTCAGTTAAAAGTGTGGTGCTGTGGGGCTTTACATCGATGTTTTTACATGAACATTGATGGTACCAACTAATGATCCAACCAATGGGTTCCACATCCATGTACTATGGCCAACAGATCACTATGGACCTCTTATAAACGAGCGTTTCTTTTGGTCACATGAGGGTGGTGACTTTCAAGCCAACATGCCAGAATATGTATGAGGCACACATGATTGGTGGTGTAAGAATTGCTCTACAATTTTTTTTAGAACAAGAATGTGAAATAACTAAAAAGCCAGATAATGATATGGCGTAGTGGCCATATCATAACTGTGCCTGGCGTAGTGCCTATTCATAACTTGAATTGTTGGCCACTGTAAATATAATGCAGTTAGGACATCACAATGTGAAGAATAGTGATGGGAAAAAAACCACCTCAGAAAGTAAAAGTATTAAGATTATGGACTTCAGAGACAATATTTCCATTTTATGGTAAAATTCAGGGTAATTGCAAGACTGAGTTTACAAGAATGATCAATCCTGTTTGTTTGCTCCTTTTGGATCCAAATGGATTTTGCAAGATCTGTCTCCACACGAAGTTTTGCCAATATCAAAACTTATTTACCAATTTTCATTTAGTTAGATGTACACACAGAAATCTGCAGTGTTCCTGATACACCCACAAAGCAATACAAGTGTTAACCTCTGCTAGTTTTGTTTCACACTTCCTTGTAGGTGAAAAATAGTAGAGACTGCTACAAACGCACTGCTGGTGAGACACAGCTCTGTGAGTCTGGCCCACTGACTTTGTCGGCGTATGGGTGGGAAGCTGAGTAGGTTCTTAGGCTCCTGTTCTTTATCGTTTCCAGCAAGAAGTGTGTGTTTTGGACATAGATGTTGTGTATTTCTCTGTTTAAAACCAAGGAAAGCAAAATGGGGAGGTATTCTGAAGAAGGAAATTAAATCAGAGCATTGTTCTTGAGTGGTGTCACTGTGGGTTAATTATTGCTGGTGCAGCGCGATAGGAAGGAACTGCAGAGTGAAAGTGACACGAATCCTCTGTTCTGTTGCGGAGATCTTTTCTGAAGATGTTGCACTCCTGATGTAAACCAGCTCTTAAGTGCTAAGGTGACGCTGGACCTGTACTTGTTTTCATTGGGGGCCAGGGGAGGCCATTTAAGGGCTAAGGACACTTCAGAGTGAGAGGTGAGGGTGCTTTCTTCAATGCTTTCCTTTCAGAAGCAGGTAAATGCTTCCATGTTTTCAGGGAAGAATTGATCCGTGGTATCTCACTGGACCCTTGCTTGGTTGAGTGGTGTCAAAAATTTAAGAAATACTTACAGTAAGCATCCCCACATGGAAACGTGTTGAGTCATTTGCTGTTGCCATGCAACACCTGGCCTTGATGGTTTCCTTCAAATACTTCAGGAAGATAGCACAGACTGCTTCTGAGGTGCTCTAGAGAAATTTTATGCTGCTATGCTGAAAAACAGTTACTGGATTTTATCTCAGGTGAGACATGGTGTGTTGTAGAGCTCCAAGCTGCGTTCTTAAATGCTGCTTGTTAGGTAACAAAGCTAGCAAAGGCTGTCAGGGTAATTCTTCAATGTTATATGCCACTGTCTGGAATCCATGAGTGCTGTCATAATGCATGTGCAAAAACAGGTTGGGACAGGTGAGCTCAGTGAAGTACTTCCTGATCTATAAATCAAAGAGAGGATGCGTCGTTGTTCCCCACCACCCGGTGTCCTGGAACCACGAATGGCAGGTGACTGCACGCCTTACCCGAATCAGACAAGTCTCTGAGTTGTTACTTTGTGAGAAAGCAGGCTGCGCACTCAGCTGAAGAGAACCTGTTAGCAGCTTCAGGTTCTAGTGCTGAGGTGGTAGGTTGAGGTCTGAAATGCTTTCTCAGAGGACTTAGCCTGAGCTGCAGGCAGTGTCTTTGCCCAGCTTGCGTCTTTGCATGGGTGGTGGTGAGCTTGGCTATGGTAGAAGGGATGGAGTGGAGCCTGGTTTTATAGCAACAGGGAAAGGCAGCCTAGATACTAGCAGTATGGGCAAGGACTGCAGTGGGAAGCTTCCAGGGTCAAACTCCCAACGTGTAAGCACCAGCTGGTTTTTACAGATGGATTGACAATCATCATAGCTTTTCAGCTATGCAAGCCATCTAAAAGGAGGAAATACAATTGTCTGATACTATTGATTCGGCTAGTGCTGCTCTCAGTGTGGCTTCTCAGCCTTTGTTTGTGTAAGTTTAAAAAAAAATCAACTGGGAAATTCACAGAAGATCATCTTGGTGATTTTAAAGCTTCTGTTTTTTCACTGTGCCCTTTAACTGCTGTAGTGGTCCCTTGAAGAGGTCTAGGCGGTCTGTGTAGGCCCTGCTCTGACAGAGTGGGTGCGTGCCCCACGATGCAGTGTCACTTAATGGTAGCAGTAGGCAACAAAAGGAAGGAGGCACGAGTTACTTTTCAACCTCCTGGCGCTGATAATACAATATTTGCTTTACCTCTGTAGTTAGTATTTATCCAAGTGGGGATATGCTGTGCTATGGGGGGCATAGTATGAAGTTTTCCCTGTCAGGTCTTTGTCAATTTGCAGTCAGCCACAGGGTGATTCCTCTCTGCATTTCTAGTGCTCAGGTTTTATAAAGAGGCTTTAACAGGGGCTGGCTATACGTTTCAGTTCTGCAGTTACCTATTCAGGAATACTGGTGCAATCAGGCATCCTTTCATTTTTCTCTTCTCATTCTAGCTTTTTTTAAAAAAAAAAAAAAATAAAACAAAAAACTGTTAAATGTTTTACAGTGGGCAGGAGGCAGGTATACACAGGTAAAACACAAAATCCTTCCAAGGGGACACACACCAGAGTTGTAGATAAACTGTTCTCAGTCTCTGGATTTAAGAAATATATGGTGAAATGAAAGCTAATTTTTTCCTGCTAGGTCAAAAGGCCAGTGTCAGATTGTAACAGAACAGGATGTTAACAAACCACAAACGAAGAACATTGTTTTACCTTACTGGATGCTGTGACAATGCACATGCTAAGCAGATGGCCTAGATTCATCACAAGATAGGGACAAAAGCTATTGAGCCACAGTCTTGGTGCTGGTGAGCAGCAGCCAAGGCTCAACATTGTTTATAGGCATTTTTATGATAATGTATCTGTTCTTTTAAAGTTCAGGTTTTTTGATTCTGTTTTCTTTTTGCCCACTTTTCCCACTTGGTTAGGATTAATTATGTGGGATTTACTGGAGAGGATTGGGTTTACCCACACTCAATTGTTCTGTCCCCTGTTGCAGCCACTGCTATATTCTGGTATTTCTGTAGGATGTGAGTTCCTGCTTGAGTGTAAGCACAGGAGGAATATTTGATCAGAGACTGTGCTCATCTTGTCTTGTCTGTGTTATCCAGTCTTTCTGTCTGCACAGACCCCGTTGAATTTAACAAAGTTGTTCTGAAGATACAAAGGTTTTGTTTTGAAGTACTCTAACCAGGAACACCATGACAAGAAGAAGTCTAGTTTCCTTAAATTCTGGAGCCATGTTTCATCAGGTGGTATCAATTTAATTCACTGTTCTTTCTACAGGAGTGGCCACAGTCAGACTCTGGGGGTATATGATACTCCTCAGAATCTTCCCGAGTGCCAGCTGTTTTCAGCTCAGAGGAATTACTCATTCATAAGGGGTTCCTTCCTATTTCCTAACCCACAGTGGATGTCCAGGCCCTGCCAAGCAGACTCCTAGCATCTACAGCAGAAATGGTTGGCAAGTTCCCTGCTAGTGGAGTCTAGCTAGCGTGGCTTTGCTTGTGTTTCGATCCTGGCTCTGCTACGTTTGTTTGATGCCACTGCCTTTAAGCTTTTGTAGTAGAAGAGGCAGGGAATCGTCTTGTCTGTACTGAAACACACAGAATTTTGTAGAACTTCATCTCCTTTCTAGACTGTCTTGTGTCCTTATTTGTTGTACAACAGAACAGAAATGTGATTGTTCTCATTGCCATTCTTGGAGCCCTTTGATGTTCTGCTATTCCTCTTTGGTGATGAGGGGACTGGAGCTGATCTTTATTTAATTAATGCAGTGGCTTGATAGTATTGTCTGGCTTGTTCTGTATGACTTCATTTTATGACGTCAGATTTGCTCTTTTGACATCGGCTGCGCACAGAACTGACCTTTGCATGGCACTGTGACTCCAAGATCTTGCTTCTAGTTGGTGATCATCAGATTAATAGAGGCCATATCTTCTTTTGTCCTTCACATATTGTCTTGCTTTCTTTGAAGCTTCTCTCAACAGCACACTGATCTTTTAAAGCAAATAGATTTTATCAATTGAAAATGACCGATATTGTATCATTCAAAATCTGACTATGATCTGTCATCAAATCTGTCGGCTTATGCTGAATCTTTATTGCTCACATCCTTGATTTCTTGAGGAATCACACAAATATTTTTTTTTGTTATTCTCTGTAGCGTTAGGTTTGCTTTCAGTGTAATGCTGACATGAACTTGGGTATTGCCCTTCCCATAGAATCATAAAGGTTGGAAAAGGCTTCCAAGATGGTCTGGTCCAACCATCACCTTAGTACCACTGTCACCCACTAACCCATGTCCCCAAGCACCACGTCCGACCTTTCCTTGAACACCCCCAGGGACAGTGACTCCACCACCTCCCTGGGTAACCCGTCCCAGTGCCTGACTGCTCTTTCTGAGCAGAAATGTCTCCTCATTTCCAACCTGAACCTCCCCTGGCGCGAATTGAGGCCATTCCCTCTAGTCTTACCATTAGTTATCTGTGAGAGGAGGCTGACCCCCAGCTCCCCACACCTTCCTTTCAGGTAGCTGTTGAAAGCAATGAGTTCTCTCAAGTCTCCTCTTCCCCAGACTAAACCCCAGTTCCCTCAGCTTCTCCTCACAGGACTTGTGGTCCAGGCCCGTCACCAGTTTCATAGCCCTTATGTCTGCTCTGATCTTTAAAATCCTGAAAAAAAATGTGCTGTGCTGCTTTTTTCTTCAACGTATCTTAGAATGTAAGCAAAAGCCTGAAAACAGCATCCTTCTAGAGTGAAGACTTCATTTAGATGCAGATGAAAAATCAGTATCTTTACTTGCCAATAAATGGTTCTTTTATTTGCTGCTGCAAGACTCCCATCTGTTCAGTAATGAGAGGATGCTTGCTACAGTCCCTATAGATGCAGTTTGTAATGTAAGTTGAGGAAAATAGCATTTCTAAACTTCTATGCTGTATTTATAATAGTGAAAGATTTTGCTAGCAGTTAACCTAGCTCCAGAAGTGAGTTGGGTATTTTCTCCAGGAAAAAAAAAAAAAAGTGAAAAATAATATTTAGAGAGAATAGTATAGCTTTCACTTATTATCTAACTTACCTGCCATTCTGCGTGAGGAAGTGTGACATTGAGTCTAGTTTCTTGATAACTAATTTTAGGAATTTCTGTAATGAAATAATAACTGAAAAGGTGATGTCATCTCAACTTTTTTTTTTTTCCAGGTTCATAGGTAAAAGGAATTCCATTTCATTGCTCTTGTTAGATGATTTATGTAATAGTCATAAAGAGGATTCTTTTGCACGCGAACATGTTGTTTGTGGTCTCTGAGGACTTGGTAATTTTTTGGTGTCTGGAAGATAACGTTTTTACTCATTTTTCTGGTCTGCTCAAGACAAGTAAATAGTTCATGACATTGTAAATAAGATTAGGCACAAGTAGAACTGTGTTCAGATGTTCCCGTTTGTGCCCACTGCCTCTTGGCCTGGCACTGGGGACCTCTGAAAACAACCTGGCTCCATCATCTTACCTAGTGAGAGGCAAGTATGAGCCTCTTAGTGAGAGCCCCTTATTCCAAAGTCCTGGGAACTGGGTATGTGCACCTGTAAGCAAGGAGATGCTCAGAAATTGAGCGCTAGGTGGCTACCTGCTTGAGCTGTACTTCTAAGCTCTAAAGTGTGGAAGGCTACGCGAGCCTACAGTGGTCTGCATGTGCCATCTTGTTTCTTCCTATTTTTTTCTTGTTTTGTTTTTGTGTGTGGTTTTTAGTTGAATGTAACACAGCAGTGGCTAAACATGGTATGCTGGGAAATAAATTAATCTCTGTCTCTTTTATCCAGTGTCTCAGAGCAATGCTGGGCAGTGTTGTCTTTTTCTGCTTGTGCATTAGAAATTTAATTATTAGAGGAACAAAGTAATGAAATAGTAATAAATATCAAATGTATCTCAAGACACTAACAAAGTTGAAAACTTCTTAAGAAAAGATTGTGCGTAACCTTATTTCAGTTGCCATGAAGAAGGTGAAGCTGTGCACTGGTTCTACTCAAGCCCAAAATAGCATTTCTTCCATTCTTTGCTCATTTTCCTTGACTGTGACCTGCTCAACAAATTACTTCCTTTATAGTTTGCAGAATGGAAGGAAATGCTCTGCGTTTGACTGTCGTCTTCACACCAGAGGTGCTGTGACATAGGAGGAAGGGGACGGGACAGGTGACTAAATAGAAGTTGTCTCTTAAAGTAGGGTTTATTTCCACAGAATGTTTGAGGTTAGAAGGTGCCTCTGGATATTGGCTAGTCAGCCCCCCTTGCTCATGGCAGTCGTCTGCGCAGTGATTGGCTAGTCAGGTTTTGAGGACCTCCAGGCAGCTTCATCTCCACAACCCTTCTGGTCAGCCTGTTCCACTATTTGATGATTTAAAATACTAAAATACAAATTAAGAAATGAAACTTTTCTGTTTAAGTGGAATTTCCTGTACTGTGTCTCTTGGCCTGTCACTGGGCACCACTGCAAAGAGTCTAGCTCCATTTTCTTTACTTCTCCCACTATGAGATGGTCATACACCTATATAGATCCCCTTTAGATTTCTTTTTCCTGGGGAGGGTTATTTCTTTCCAGGTGCAGAATTTTGCATTTCCCTTTGTTGAATTTGATGACATTCTTGTTGGTGCATTTCTCCAGCCTGTCAAGGTCTCTGTGAATAGCAGCACAACTGTCTTGTCCATCAGACACTCTTCCCAGTTTTTTATTCACGGCAGATATGCTGAGAGCACACCAGCATCCCATTGTCCAGGTCATTAGTGAAGATGTGAAGGAGCGGCGCTGCGTTGGCCTCTGTGGATGAACGTTGCCATCGCTGGTGAAGGTACTTTGTTGAGCCTTTCACCTACTCTCTGTAGAAGCTGGCTGTTGTTTACCCAGTGCATCATAGCTGTGCTGATTATGGGACTGCACAGGTAGTTCGGATGCCAGTTGGGGCTGTCAAGACTTCAACTCATGTTTAATGTGAAGTCTCCGATTAATAAAACTTTATTAGGTCTTAGTGGCCTAAAAATGAGATCAAAATGTGAAATAACACCACCAATAACAAAAATGTAATTGCCTTCTTCCTAGTAAATGTTTATGTGACTGTCTACACCTACCATATGCAAGAGGTGGTGTTCAGTTTGTGTTTGGGCGAAGAGGAGCATATTATGCAAACAATGTCTATCGTGATGGGGAAGGGGAGATAGGATGCAGGACAGGGAAGAGCTGATGGCTTGTGTGCCATCTGAAATGTCTTTTCTTCCAAGTCAGTCTGCCATTGGTACCTATGCTTACCTCAGTATTAAATCAAAAACATTTTTATCAATGAAAATGTTGTACTAAAGGCCCAAAGTAAATGCCTACAATGAACCAAAAAGTCTCTGGGATGAGAAAACTCTGGAAAGAAACAAACTAGCAGAGCTGGTAAGGTTAAAATATTAGGTAAGAGAGCCTATCAGAAGGAAAAATTGTATTCCAAAGGTGAGTAGAGGAGGAGCGAAACCACTGACAAGTTGAAAGAGCTCATGCTGTGGAATGCCTGAGCTCAGAACTGCAGTGAGGAATGTCATGCTTACAGCTTCCTGATCGTTGGAGTAGATGGTGGCAAACTTCATGTGCGTTTCTGAGAAAAGCTGCAAGAGGGGTCTAGGGAACTTATGGAATAGTGAGCTTTTCTCTGTAAAATAATGAAGTAATGGGTTCACGAATATGATGGGTAAGGAGAGAGACAATAGGTCCCTTGTGCAGGGAAGTTATACTCCAGAAATTTGGGAGGAATTATTTGAATTCAGCGTATTGAGCAATAAGAAGCAATTAACACAGGCTGCTTGGGTTTCCAGGAGGTGGGTGACAAGGTTCCTAATTCGGGCTTCCCAGAGAAATGAAGTTAAAACTGCTCAAAGGACAAAAATTGGAGGAATTAATGATTAGGTATCCTGGCAGAGAGAGTTCACTAGTGAAATCCTACAAGGATTGTGCTGGTTTCTCTGCTTTATAGATACATAATGGGAGTGGCAAGTAGAAGGAATAACGAGACAAATGTGACAGGCTACTGTGTCCTTCAGGGTAGCTGACACTGAAGAACTGTAGAAGAACATGACAGTACTGAGTGACTAGTGAAATATGAGATGAAATTGAATGTAGGTAAATATGAACTACGGAACTGTAGAAAAATTGCCCTGATCTTACCTCAGTGACATGTAGCTGCTATCACCCCAGAAGGCTACCTTGGCATTAGAGTAGATAAGTTCCAATCTCACTGTAGTACTCAGTGTTAATGAAAAAGCAGAATGCTAGGTACTGTTAGGAAAGGAGAGCAAAATAGCTGTGTACATGGGAGGTGCACCCACATCTTGAAGAACGTGTGTTTCTGGTCCTGTATCCTGACACAGACGATGGCAAAGCAGATGAGCTATGGAATGAAAATGCGAGAGACAGTTAACTGGACTTATGTGAGTGACTGAGTTCACAGGAGAGCCTAAAGGATGATCAGAGGGCTGGAGCACCTGTGAAAGCAGGCTGAAGGAGCCGGGGTTGTTCAGCCTGGAGAAGAGAAGGCTCTGAGAGACCTTACAGAGGCCTTCCAGTATCTACAAGATGTACAAGGGGGCCTACAAGAAAGCTGGGGAAGGACTCTTTGTCAGGGAGTGTAGGAATAGGACAAGGGGGAATGGCTTTAAACTACAAGAGGGTAGGTTCAGATTAGATAGAAGGAGGAAATTCTTCACTCAGAGGGTGGTGAGGCACTGGCACAGGTTGTCCAAAGGAGCTGTGGATGCCCCATCCCTGGAAGGGTTTAAGACCAGGTTGGGAGGTTGGCATTAGATGGTCTTTGAGATCCCTTCCAACCCAAACCATGCTGTGATTCCATGGTCTTCGCTGCTGTGAATGATGCTCAGGTCAGGGAAACATGGAGCCTGATCAAATGAGGAGGCTGTGGTTGGTTTTTCACTTGGCATCTGTGGCATTTAAAATTCTGCCATGCTGGTACATCCATTTTGTCCCAAATGTAGCACGTGAGATTTGATGTAGTGCTTTAGTCTACTCATAATGGATAAATTCATTTATCAACTTAAAAAAATTTGCAGTTCCTTTCAGTCTTCAGTGGGAGTGGGAGTTTAAGGATTATACTGCAGAAATAATGATTAAAAATGCAAATTTAATGATGATTACAAAGGCAGATTTCCATATTAGTGGCCTGGAATGACTTGAATTTGAACGTTAAACCAAAGAAAAAAATATCATTTGCTAGGAAAATCCTCAGTGGGTGTCAGTGGCTTATTCAGAGCTAAGGAATGTTCCTGGTTCTTTCCCTTTCACTCATGTTGAAAATGGTTTCATTACTAATAGATGGAGCGAAGCCAGCTTCACTCCTAACACAAATGCTCTAATAGGCTGAACTTCACGCGTCTGCAATGCTTTGTTACTGTTATTTTTTTCCCCTATTTATTCCTATTTGTTTATTCCTGCTGAGGCACAGGAGTTCACTGTATGGTTCAGCTGAAGTCAGTAACCGTGCCACAAGTGTTTTCTTTCTTTATAGAAAAATCACCAAACCAGTTGATTTGCTGTAAATTCATCAGGATAGTGATCAGATCTAAATTTTTACACTGATCAAGGTCTAAATAGTTAGGGTAAGTGTTAGCACTGAGATTTTTCTAGGTAATGCTATAGAGACTTGGCACTTCTACTTGCAATGTGAAGTGGTATATATAATAATCCTGCAAGTTATTTCTGAGACATCCTACTTGTGCCATAATGATTAACGTTTTATTGTTGGTGGTTTGTTGTTATTAGTATTTGTTTGTTGTTGTTGTTTTTTAACAGACTGATAAGCTTTTGGGGATGGGCATCTCTTCATGAAGTGATGATATGGAAGGTGCAATTTCACCCAGCTGCTTTTGAAGAGCTAGCAAAAGATTAACTTTTGTTATCTATTCTTTCTGTGACTTATATTCTGGAGTACTTCCAATATGTAGGCAGAGTGGTACCACCACACTGTGCACTTACCACAGGGTACAAGTTGTATCTTCCTCATTGAGATTCCATTGAATTAATGAACCTTGAATCATCGTTGTTCAGTCATTCTCGGTGACATGGGACTGCTTGAATCACGTTAGTGCTCATAGTGAGAGTTGAACACGGTAACTCCAAACCTTGCTAAGCCAAACATCAGATAAAATACCATAGTTACTTTCTCGTGCCCACAGAAATGGGCACACTTTTCAATAGAATCCTTTCATCAGTTTTTTTTTCACCTGTATCTGCCTGTGTGAATTTTTGGGCAGATACCAATGGTATATTTAATTTAATCCAGCAAAAAATTTGTATATCTTTACCTAGAGAACAGTTGATGTAAATCAGGTAATGTGTATATATTATCATCTTCAAATTCAAAGATTGTTGTATGCTTGCAATGTCACTGAAGTGTTTTACTTTCCAGATACCCTGGATCCGTTTAGCAGCCCCACGCTGTAGTATTAAAAACACTTCAGGATAACCACAGATCTCTGGAGTCTGAGTCCAAAGCAAGTAATGTCTGGAGTTCTCATTGCATTTCATCTTTGCCTTTGTGTTAGTGTTGTTTTTAAAGCAAATACTTCTAAATACAACAGCATTAAAAAGGAAAACACAGAACTGATTTATATATATTGTGGTGAAGAATAAATATAGCAGACTCTGTACCACTCTCTCCATCTGTGTATTGAGTGGACAGTCGTGACAATATAGGCATGAGAAAGAGAAGGCTGAAGTTGAGGAGACAGCTCCTTTAGGTCCTGCTCTGTAGCTCCACTTTGCAGAATTTTACAGGGCTTTAGCAATTCAGAAGGGCAAGATTTTAGACGTGAGATTTTAGCAGACCATCAGGATCTCAAAGCACAGCATCATATATATTTGCATAGTGTATATTTCATATTTGGGGGAGTACTGTGTGCCAGTTCTCTGTAGCGTGGAAGAACACTTGGCTGTTGCCCCCCAGGTGTCATTGTTGACTGCTAACCCCTAGACAGGAGGTAGGAATCAAAAGAGCTTGAGGAACCAGTTCCAGTAAAAACAAAGTACTCCAGTGTATGGATATTTTCAGTAAAATAAATGTAAAATCAGTCATGGAATCACAATGAATTTGGTAGATGGAATCTTAATACAGAAATTTTTGTGTTTCTAGGATGCTTAAAACATGGTTAGATGAGTAGCTTGTCAGGGATGAAGTTTCAGATGATGATGTGAGGAAGCAGAAGTATTTCTTTATCTGCAGGCAGACCATACCTATCACAAAGGTAAGGCCACATGAGCCCCCCTTCAGTGAGGAACCCTCTTGTTATCTAATTCTGCCTATATAGCTGTCATTTTGAATAATCTGGCAAGGTACGCCTAGGCTATTTCTCTCTTTCTCAGCAATTAGACCTCAGTTTTACAGTCTTAAAGTGTGATCTTACTCTGTGGTCATTTCTAGCTGTAGAGGTGCTGCTGCACTTAGGATAATTTCTTTTGATCCTTCTTCCTTCCATGTCTTTTTGACTTAAGTTGGGGTGAAAGTCTTCTTTTATCTTAAGACTATTAAAAGTTCTACCAAATCCTTTACCTTTACTTCTACTCCAGCTTTTTTAATGTAATTACTGTAATTCTCTGTAGTTTAAGAGTGTCATTTTATTCTGTTTATAAAGCCCTTGGGATGACAGGAACTTGGCACTGTCTGAAGCAGCCTGTTTGCTGGGGGTGATTTGTTGCACGCTTGAGCAATTAATCCCGTGCAGTTGTTGGGAGGTGAGGGTATTTGCTGCTGGGTCATTAGAGAAGCTGGTTGATTCATGTAGGTGATTTCCACAGTTGGTCATTTGTGGTCACTCCATAGTCTTTTCTGCAATGAAATAAGGAGTGTGTTTTCCTTTGGTTTTTGTCTGTGTTGACAGTTCAGCTCTTCTGCAGCTGCTCTGTAACTCAGCTTCCCCTGTTTGTTGGGCTGAGGAAGCCTTTTGCTAGCCACAGCAACAGTAAAAGTGGTTCGTGACACTGTTACCTGAGCACTGATGAAGTGCAGAAAAGCAATGGAATGGGCATTTGTGGGATGGAAAAGAAGGTTCTCCTGGCTAAAGCCTAGAGCAGAGACTGATGAGAAGCAGCTAGGTTAGTCATTAGCTGCACGTAGTGCTATTTGCAACATTTGTGCAAACAAAGGGGAGAGTTCTGGTGCTGAGCTGGAGCAAAAGGATGGGACGTGACCTCGTAGCTGTGAAAGGCTAAAAGAAAGTTTCCACCAGATAATTCATCTGTGCAAGATAGCAGTATCCAGGATATTCTTTGCACCCAATTCTGGGGAAAGTAGAAGGTATGTGGAAAAATTACAATGAAATGAATACCTCACTAGAAAACGATACAGAGTTTGTACATCGTAGTATGGTAGTAGCCTATTTCATAACTAAAGTCCTATGGTAGCTTTAAAAAAGTGCATGCCTCTAAATCTGCATGTGTGCCCCAGCCACGTCATGACCCCATACCCGTGCAAGACCCATATGTGCGTCACCTTCCCTCCTGTACCTTGGTTTTCTCAGAAAGGAAATGCAGATGCGTGGGCTGGAAAGGAGATGCTGTGCATTCTAGCTAGGCTGTGATCTGGATGATCAGTGTAACACCCATATCAGCTCACTGTCATCACTTGGTCTAAGGGCAGAAATCAGAAATTATACTGTAACTCCATAATTTAATGCTAAAGAACGACATCAAATGCCCAGAAAATTTGCTAAAAGCACGTTTTTCCAAGGTTCGTGGTGGGATGGGGGGGAGCAAGTTTCTATAGTGCTAAGGCAGTTTGGAGACTGGGAGCACTGAATTCCAAAGCAGCGGAGAGAACTTGCCTGGCAAAACGAGGGGCGTGAAACTCCTCAGACCCAGAACACGTGATCTGTTCAAGCATTTTGGTTTTCATGTTACAGTAATGCTCTGGCATGACAAATTAAATCCAAATGCATTGTGTTACCTTGATGAAGACAGAAAGAGAGGAACTGCCGTTTGATTATATTGGAAGTATTCCTAAGTAATCAAGGGCAATAATCCGTGGAAAAACTGCGTTCAGTAGGGCTCAGGTGTTAAGTCTTGCGCTGCTAGGTTTGCTGGAGTTTGAGAGGAGCATCTCTACATTTCTGCAGCTCTGGAAGCAATTCTCAGAGAGGCAGGACTGAGCAGTGTAGTAGCAGAAAGACCATGACTGATTTTCGCAAGAGAAGAAGTCCTTGGGGGTGCAGCAGATCAGAATCTGAGGGCAGTGGACTACCATATCCAAATTCTGTAACTTCACTATGTCTGTATATTACCATTTTTGTTTGCTCATCAGTAATAAAAAGTTCAGGAAACTGAAACTTTGATCATGCTGTTAGAGGTTTCTGAAAGGACCACAGTGATCTGATTAGAGTTTATTCTAGTCTCGCTTTATTTTTTGCAATCTTGATTGAATACGAGAAGTCTATTAAACCACAGAGTTTGAGTTTAAATTGCATACGAGTTGTGCACGTGGTCTGTAATTATTCTGCATGATTCTCCTGCTCGATCACTAGGTATGAAGGTCAGCAGACGATACTGTGGAAAGCAAAAGTTGAAAATTTAGTGCTGAGTTTTCACTTGCTGTCTGGGGTTTCTTATTGACAAATTTGTCAATGGAAGCAAGAGGGATGGAGAAATTTGCTTCGGTATTGGTCTTCCCACCATTATTCAAATTACTGTACTTTTTACTTTCCATGTCTTGCTGAAGGAAAGATTGACAGTGATTTATTGGTGTCAAATGCATCATAGCAACTTCAGTCATATATTCCGTAACCGAATGCGTGAGAGAGTAAGCACTGCGCGCCCTCACCCCGTTCAGACCCAAGTTTAAATGTTGGAGTGATGCGAAGGTTTTTGTATAATTGACTAGGAGCAGAGAGACCCTTGAACGTGTCACTTCATCCCAATTGAATTTTAAAGCTTTTAATAAAAATATACTTTGGATTTGCTCTTTTGTGTTACGGAAGCCCGGCTTCCATAAGGTAAAGTGGGGAACAGCGAAGGTGTGAGCGGTGAAAAGTTCCCTTTTTAACCACAGAGAATACCAGTCACTGCAACAAGGCTAAAAATGACTGTACCTTTCTAGACTGTACTCACCTAATGGTTTTCCCTATGGGATGGGCTGTCAGTGGAAGGGACCAGATGTTCACATCCCAATGTTAAGGTGGTGCTTCCTGAAAGGCAGCGCTGCAGCAGAAGAGAGCCTGGGATGGGAGAGGAGAGCAGGTGGGGAAAGATGCGTACAGAAAATGTGAAAGGCACCTTCCACCTCTGGAAAAGGGAGAAGCAAAATACTTCAATCTGATGCAGATTATCGCCCATTGGTATTGCCAATACAAATAGAACACAATTCTCCTGGCACTTCAGGAGATCATAGAGGGATAAATACACCAGCATTTCAGTGTATGAAATGGCTACCGTATGTTATCACAGTATTACAGAATCACAGAGTCATCTAGGTTGGAAGAGACCTCCAAGATCATCGAGTCCAACCTCCGACCTAACACTAACCAGTCCTCCACTAAGCCATATCACTGAGCTCTACACCTAAACGTCTTTTCAAGACCTCCAGGGATGGTGACTCCACCACTTCCCTGGGCAGCCCGTTCCAATGCCTAACAACCCTTTCAGTAAAGAAGTGCTTCCTAACATCCAACCTAAAACTCCCCTGGTGCAACTTTAGCCCATTCCCCCTTGTCCTGTCACCAGGCACATGGGAGAAAAGTAGTAATAAAGGATTGGAAAAAAAAAAAAAAAAGAGAAAAAATAAAGTAGGATGAAGGTGAACAGTTGTGATGAAGCATTCATCTATCCAGCGCATTCATTTAGAACTGAGGCTAGAGGAGGAGAAGTGAACGTGTGATAGTGTTGTTAGACTCTTGGAAGATGTTAGCTATTATTTTAATGCTGTATCTACATAATATATTTATTGCACATCATTCTTCTATAGTATTTTTCAATCTTTAATGGACAGGGTGACCTATCGCAAGCCATTTATTCCTAAATGGAGGTGCGGAAATTTGAGCCAGATACTAAAATAAAGTAGTAGACTTTAGCCACTGGCTTGTAATTTCTGCTTTGTAGAAGTCTTTTCTTCTAATAAGACTTCTGTGCAAAATGGATGGCTTTGATCAGCCTTCGAGTACCCCAGGGGAAAAGCTCGTGACATTTCCAGAAGGAAATGAAACATTACCTCTGTGAAACAACTCCTATTTCAAAAGATTTTGTGATTAAGTGTGGTATAGGTTGGTTTGTTTTTTGCCTTTTTGTTTGGTTTTGTTTTCAAAATGTATTTTGACATGAAATTAGCTTCAGATTTTGATTCTGACTCTTTTAAAAAGAGATTTAATGCTGACGGGTCATCCTGTTCCTTTCATGGTACTGGACTGTGAAACTTTGCTGTTAGCATGAACATCTGAAGATTGAGGCTGTTACAGTTACGTGTATTTGTGGGTGATGCTCTTCCCTTTTGGTGAGAGTTATGATTTAAAAAAAAAAAAAAAGTCATGTTCCTCGATCACAGAGGCAAGTCATTATACATTTTAAAGGGCAGCTGATATCACCTGATAATAGTAGACATTAAAGCCTGTCTTTAAAGAAAGAAAAAAATCAAGAAAATGTGAAAACTTACTAAGCAGAGGCAAGAAGTAATGGCAGGAGAAAAGGAGTTCCTTCCTGGGAAGGTGCCATTTGTTCAGATGGCAACAGCTAGAGGAAGGCACGAGAGGTTTTTTTCTGATTTTTCTTTTAATCCAATAATCCAATTTCTAGTTTGTAGGAGGTACGAAAATGAGCTATTGAATTTTAGGATTTGTCCTAGTGTTGCACCTCTTCTCTTCATTTTTGTAGGCGTTATGCCAAAATTCTTACTTTAGTAGCTGCCAAAAGCATCAGAAGCAACTGTCATGTTGGAACAACTGTGATTCTGCTTCATGTGGAAGGTCACTTGACAAACATGACTCAACTTCTGTAGAAAATACTGAGTAGTAAGGGAACTGCATAGTGTTCAGCGTGCTTTTTTGAGACTTCATGACGTACATTATGCAGAAGACCGTGGTAGTTGGATTGGTTGTTGGTGGTTTTGTTTTGCTTTGCTTGCTTTTGTTGCATTTATTCCCAAATGAAAAAAAAATATTATATCTTTAAAAATATTGGTTGTGGCTTCAAAATCTATGATGAGTCCAACGCTCTTCTACTTTAAAGCTTCAACTGTGTTGGTAGGTTCGTGGAGAAACCCTGTTCATTTGATAGATCCAAGTCAATACTGCACAGGTAATAGCAATACAGAAATAGCTTGTAAGGGAAATTCAGATCAAATTTCAGGTTGAGCTTGAACCTGAATCTTTCAGGGCTGGAAATCTTGTGCATTTGTTTGTGAAATAAAACATTGCTGCGTATCTCGTGCTGTTTATGACTGTAATTTTAGGAGAATCACTGAGCTTGTGGAGCACAATATGCAGGTGAGGTGTATTAAGAAGATAATGGAGACAGGTTGTGTCATTTCATAGGCTACATTTTCCAAGGATAGAATCAATGATTTGAATCAGGTAGGACCGTGACACGTGGAGGCTCTCCGCAGCAGTTTTCTCTGCAGCTGTGTTCATGAGCATTACTTAAAAAATAGTTAAAAATATCAGAGTTTTCAGATGCTCTCCCTCATGCTGTAAATACTTTACAGCTTAAGTTATGCGACCCAGGGCATTCACAGAGTGGCCGTTCCTGTGGCTTAATGACCAAATGTGAGAGAAGAAAAAAGTGTATGAATAAAGGACCAGGGGCTTCTGATGCAGGTAATGATGTAGTTCTGGTACAGTGAAGGGTGCTGTGCTTCTTCTTGGTTGTTTGTTTTCTGTCATTTATTTTAGGCTAAATAGTTGTCCTTGATTTAAGCACCAAGAAAACTGTCTAGGGTTCTGTTTTGTTTAGAATACTCATTTGAAATACTAGCTTGTCTTCCCATGTGAAAGCCTGATCTACTACTACCTCACAAACATCATGTGCCATGTCTGTAGGATTGAGGCAGCGTTCTCTTAGAGTGCAAGAAAAATAACCATTATGACCCCATTTTCTACCTTTTTAATTAGAAAAAAAAAAAAAGTTTGTCAGAGTGAACACAGAATACCCTTTGTGGTTTAGGTTCTAATTTCATTATTAACAGACGTGATTCATATGTAGAACACAGGGGTTTCCCCCTATGGTGTATGGTATATCCCTGCTTGTGGTAATTCAGGGTTTTTCCTCTCATGCCTATTCAGTTGGACGCACAGGCTAATGCTTCTTGCTCTCCTAGATGACTGTGTAGTAATTTCTTCCATTCTGTCCAATCCTGACAGTTTTTTGTAGGATTGCCTGGTGAGGTGAACTCTGACTTTAAGCAGGGATGTGGTTTAGAAACTCCCATGTTGTCATTCTAGCTATGACATTGCGTCCCCTCTTACCTGGGGAAGTTGCTGAGTCCTGCTTTAATCTTCCTTGTGACTACATGAGAATGAAATTTCACCACTACTTTCTGCAGGAACTTTGTGCCCACTTGTGAATCCAGCCCTAATCCTGATCTCACAGAAACCAAGCTTTGCATTGATAATTTGCTTCATTGTAATGTACAGCTTTGGAAGTTTTATCGTAGAAATATCTCCTAATTTTGGCTCTCTTTTCCTTCTGGAATTGGTGATAAAATAATGCACTGTAGCTCTAACAACGGCAGTAAGGGTGCCATGTAGTTCTGAAGAAGCCTACTCCTCTAGAGGAAATCTCCCTTCATTCCCCCAAAAATCTTACTACTTTATTACGTTTAACTTCTGGATTGCAAAGGTAAAAAGAACAATTTATACACCAGCATCTAAGGTGCAGTTGGTTATCTACTGGCAACCTCCTCCTTTAAGAACTAGGCAGTGATAGTGCTCGTGTGTAAAATTATGCCATGTGTACACTAACGTGTGTACTTATGTGTAAAACTTTGCATAATCCTGTAAGCAGCTCTTGAAAGTAGATGTCATTGCTCTGTCCGTCAAGGTCCAAAGTTAAATTCCAGTTCACAGCCCAAGAGGAAGAGAGAGTGTGTGATATAAACACTATAGTAATGTATAAAAGGTAAAAAAAAGTGTCTCAGAACAGTCTTTAAAGTGACACCTCGTACTTGAGATTCCTTTGCTGCCTTTAGTTTAAGGGTAGGAGATTTGGGGGTGTGTTGCTGGTCTCTGTTACACTGATTGTGTCAGGTTTTGGAAGCTAGCGGTAGGAAATCTTGATCAAGGAATGTCACGAGACTGAATGAAGGTAGAGAGCAGAAGTTGGGTTTTCTTGCCTCGCTACCGAAACTCTTCCTATGCAGCATTATCTTGAGAGTGAGTCTGGTTTTGACTACCAGGAGTACTTGCATGATTTGACACCTGTGCAGAATAACGCTGTCCCAAGCATGCTCTAAGTCTCTCATGTGCCTGGAGTGCTCCTAACAGTGCCTGGTCAGCCAGTCGTATATATCCACCTTCAGACCAGCAACAGGCTTTTGCAAACTGAGGCAGCAGTACCTCACCCAGGGACTGTTGACTAGAGGGGCAGTACTGCTACCTTCCCAACCTAGGTCCTCTAGTAACATTCGTGATGTTATTTTGGGAGCGTTTTCTCTTAAAATGATTTTCCCTACCCCTGCTTCTTTATCCTTGTAGTCTTTCTTACGAGTGGTTCCTGTGTTGCTTCTGTGGCAATGAAGAGCTCACTAATAGTTATTAAACGTGTTCTGCTTTTCATGATCTGTTGCGTGACAGAGTCTGTATAGTTTAAAAAGATGGGGAAAAAAGCCAACAATCCAGCAGTCAGATCATGGAGCTAGCAAGCAAACCTGTGTGTCTTCCTCTTCCTTGCAAGGCGCTGTGGTTTTTTCCAGTCCTGTTGATTCAGTGGGAGTTTACGTATACAACACAGGGACCATGTAATTGATAGCTGATGTCTACTGTGCATGTGGTTAGTGCCTAGGGAAAGAAAGGGGAAATCCCTTCGTTAAATGTGAGACTTAATTCTCCAGTTGGCGCATGAGGTGTAAAAAAGTCTGATATCTGTGAAAATTGGTGTTCAAATTCTACATTCAAAGAAACTGGAGAAATATTTTATAAGATATGGTATATTTTATGACTATCTCATGAAGCACTTTTGTTACCATGCCTCCAGAAACCTTAGCTGTATGTGGCTAAACAAAAATGTCAAAAAAATTCCATTTAAATGCCTAAGAAAAATACAAAGATTGAAACCAAGATCTGGGGGAGCCAGATTTCCAATGTTAAACAGGAAGCATAAATACTCAGCACAAGTTAGCAAAAGCATAATTATAATAATATTAATCACTTATAATAATATTAGACTTCTTAAATTTCTCATACACTTTTTTATATGGATTATTCTTTCATTAATGGGGAACTTAAAGCAGGCTAGGCTGTCTAATTTAGCGCTGAAAGTGGAAACTACAAAAGTGAAAAGAAATCATTTTTCTGTGTGGTTGAAACAGCAAGCAAGAATGGGTCTGCCTCTTCCAAAAATAAGGCCAGCACAAAGGATTGTATTATTTTGTGATTATTTTAATAGTCTTTTCTACCTTAGTGGCTATCTGCATGAATCATCAAAAAAGCTCTAAGGAAAAAAAAATGGAAAAAAAAACCACACATATTTTGTTGTGAGATTTTAAACAATGTTTTTAAAAAAGAATGTTTTAGGTTTAAATTTGTATTGATTTCAATAATATTTCAGACTATCCTGTAAGACAAAACTAAAGCTTCCCAGTTCCTAAATATTTTAACCTTTTTTTCCCTTCAATTTATTTCTAGTCCCCTTCTCTGCCGAAATGGTTTAGTGCCAAGAAGTTGTATACTTTTTTGGAGGCTGATGAGTTAGGAAACAAGCTGTTCATATCTTACTTGAAGTCTTCCTTGAGCTTGACTGAGGTAGAGAAGAGAAAATGAGCTATCCCTGGCTGCAGAGGAGAGCAGACTGGGAAGGGTAATGGGGAGTGTAGTGGAGGGGTTGAGGGAGAGCAGCTGGTTTTGGGAGAGGAAATGGTGCTCGTGTGGTGGGGAGACAAGACTCGGAGGGATGCCTTTAGGGTGCAGGGCACAGGGTGCACTAGGGGGCTTGGGGCTCCAAGAAAGGTGAGAGCTTGTGTCTGGGGCCCTAAGGTGTGGGGAGGCTGGTGGACAGAGCTGGGCGGAAGGATGTTACTGAGGAGGGCTCTGGCAGTGGCACAAGGGATCTGGGTGTGAAAACCAAAAAGCAGATCAGCTCTGGCAGCTCCTGGGAGGGGAGGTGCATTGTTACTACTAAGTGAACGTAGCCATTCCTCAGAAGATACAGAATTAAAGCCCTTGCAGCATGTCTGCACAGGAAACACATTGGCAAGCAATAACGTTTGAGTTCCCCTCTTTTTCATGTTAATGTTATTTTAATATTCCTTTTTCTATGCAATTCATTATTCGTACAGTATCACAGAATGCCAAAAATGTTGAGGAATTGGAAAGTACTAATGGCAGGAGGGTTGGACTTCGGTGATCTTTAAGGTCCTTTCCAAACCAAACCATTCTGTGTTTCTAATATTAAGCTTTTAAAACCATGCTAAAATATGCTTCGGGTAACTGCCATTGTACCAGTGATTAGGAGCTCACAGACTAAATCTTCAGCATGCACACAAGCAGTGACTGACACTGAAAAGAGTTTGCCTCTTCCTTGTCAATATACACATGCAAAGGCTCAAACATTTATTTTAAATCTGTGTGCATCTGGGCATCCTCTATACATTAGTGGATGCAGAGAGAAACGCTCAAGCTCACTGGATGTGGGAGAACTCCAGCTGTGCCAAGCAGTGCCCTGAAAAGCAGTTCTCTTCCTGCTGTAGGCAACAGGGGCCTCTTACACTGCAGCACTTGTGAGAATCCTGAATTCTAATTAAAAGTGAAAGGACTTTTACTTGTATTCAGAAACTAGCCTGATGTTTTTTTCCATCCAGAAAATGATTGAAAGTTTGTAAAGAGAAAACAACAAAAGAAAAAATCAGAAAATGAGTAGGCCTTGACTCAATGTTTTATAATATTTAAAAAGTACAGGTACATTAGTCATATTCTCTGAAGGATTTCTTGTAAAGGAGCTTTGCTGTTTGCAAGCTTTTCCTATGATTAATTTTTTTAATAAAAGTATTTTTTTCATTAAGTGAATTGGTACTTTGGAAATTGATAATTATGGAAACTGAAATGATCTGCTCCTGACTTTCAGGGACACTAACCGGTAAGAAGAGCACCTTGCAGAGAGGAACTGCTTTCTGCTGACGATGAGCGGTTGTGTGGTGCTCAGCAAACCTCAGGAGGTGTTGCAGTACCTGTTCTAGGGCACCACCTACTGGTGCCTCCTCATTTGGCTGCTGAATATGGCTATCTGTTACATGCGGGGTTTAGTCTGTATGTTCTCTTTACAGCATGGAGCACCAGCTGTTCTCATTTGAATCAAATCCCATTGCTCTCAGAGAAGGTGGTTGTCATTGCCCCGATCTTGTACAAACCTGTCCCAGGGCTGCTCCACAGCAAAGAAGTAATGGCTACTGTATTGCCCTGCAGTTTGTTTCAGTCATCTTATGTTGTGTCTGTAGTGTTTTAATGATTTCCAAGTGAATTCCCAAGAGGGGAAGAGAAAAATCAACTCCTTTGTTCCCAGCTTTTCCTGTGATGAAAGATAACTCTTCCCAGAAGCAATAGACTTATCTGTGCTATTATGTGTAACAGCTTTTGACTTATTAGCATCTCCAAAAGGTGAGGGATTGTATGCAGAAGACTGCTGTCTGTTACAAGACAGTTACATTACTTACACTATGATGCACCTGCCAACTCACAAATATGCTGCTTTTTTCTCTTCTGTGCCAAAGAGCACAGAAGAGAAAATATTAATATTCTAATATTGACATTTAATAATTTAATATTTATATTTATATTTTAATATTAAGAAATATTATAGCAGATAGGAAGGCCAGAGACAGTAGTCTGGAAATGAGTTTGACAGTCAGAGGGCCTGCTGCTGAGAGTGGGAGAAGTAAATGGAAGGAGAAGAACCCCCATGACACAGGTGTAAGGGTGGTAGTTTGAAGAAGGGGTGTAAAGGTGACTGCCATTGATGCTTGACTGAGCTGATTTAGAAAGTCATCGAAGGGTCCCTGTAAAGTCAGGTGTGCTCTACACTGGAGCATTTCAGCCAGAGGTTTCAGGATACATTATGTTTCATTAACCATTGGATGCTTCCTGAATGCGTGTATCCTTGCTGTAAGTTTTGTCTCACAAAGTGTCCCTTTATCTTAGCAGCTCATTGCCAGGTTAGACTTATAGCGAGTGTGATACGGGTACACGAAGGGACAAAATTACTCCTTGGAATTATAGAATTCTAATTAGATCATAGTACCAGCCAGGCAAGTTTGAAATTGTGGAACTTGAAATCCCATGTCATAAAAATTTTGTTTCTTGCTTCATATCCACTTACAGGAGTGAAGAAACCTGCAGTGCATTTACACCAGGATACCAGTCTGTCAAGCCTGTCTGCAGTCACCGAAATCTAAGAAAACCCTCAGCCTGAGAACTTGTACATGCTTAACACTACAGCCATGGCTGCAGACAGAAACTAGGCACCCTCAGGCAGCAAGACATTTTCACCTTCCACTGGGAGTTAAGCTGCTGCAGTCCTTAGGATAGAGGCTTGCACAGGAGCAGTTACCATCAGGTAAGCTTCCCTTTACTGAGCAGTGGGTTACAGAGGAGCAGTTGATGTACAGTATTTTGTTCTGTTGCCTCTGCTGAATGCAAGGTCTTTGGATGTGACCCTTCCCTGGTAAAGGCACCCAAAACCCATACCTGGGTCTCTCCCACAGATAATTGTAGAATCATTAGGTTGAAAGAGACCTCTGGGATCATCAGGTCCAACTGCTAACCTAGCACTGCCAAGTCTGTCACTAAACCATGTCTCTCAGCACCACATCTGCATATCTTTTAAATACCTCTAGGGATGGTGACTCAACCACTTCCCTGGACAGCCTGTTCCAATGCTCCACAACCCTTTCAGTGAAGAAATGAACGAAGCTGATGATCTTGGAACAGTCTTTCCAGAGCCTTTAGATGAAATGGTCCTACCATTAAAGAACTAGCCATTTAAAGAAACAACTGAATCATATTAATAATACTTGAGAGTCTCTGGTTTGAGCTCACTATTGTAATGGCAAATAATGTATGTGAAGTGAGATACGTATGACAGGCCAGCAGTCCTTCTACCCTTTCCTCCTCCAAAGGCACAAAATGTCACATTGGTTCCTGGTCAGCTGCTGTTCCCTTAACTGGCAAGGCTGGGGATTTGCAGCCAGCACAACCAACTTGCTGCACAGCACCACTTGTAGTCTGCTTTGACCAGAAGTGGTGTGTGATTGCATATATCTGTTGAGGCTGCCTCTGGAGAATGTAATAAATGGAAACAGCAGAGGCGATGCTATTGGATTGTTTTCTGAGCGTGCCTTACTAAGCCGCTGGCATGCTGGTGCTGAGGAAGTCCCAAGAGGAACATCTCTATCCAGGGCCTTCATTTGGCCTGCTGGGGACCACCTCCCGGGTTTGTTTAATTTTTAGAGTGGGAATCAATGTAGCTGTAATAGGGATGTCTAAGCAACTTTCTCTTGTCAGGTGAAATTATCCCAGTATGCTGTATACCTGACACTACTAAGACTTGCTTTTTGGAGAGACGTTGACTGTGGTGCTTCTGTTTTGCCAGTGAGAACCTATTCCCTTCATTTAAATTTCCCAGGATAAAATGGGGATTAAAAACCTTACAGTGCAAGATAAGGAATAAATATAGAGTAATCACTAAGAAGGTCTGTTGGTACAAGACAAATAAAAACATGAAATGTGCCCTCCTGGTATTAATTCTACAATACTGATTGAAAGAGGTGGTTAGGATATTCTTCAGTGAAGGTACACAGAGGCAGCGTCAGGCACAAGCCAGTGTTAGCAAACTATCACGCTGTGAGTTCAAAACAGGTATTTTGTGTACATAGAAAAAGTCAATTGGACACGCATCTTTTGTCCAACTTGCAACACTGAGCATAGACTACTACTGACAATGGCCAAAACGATACCTTCATTAAGATGTTAAGGCATAAAGAGGATGCAGAATCCATGAACAGTCACTCTTTCTCAGTTGTGCCTGTTCTGTAAAGCATGTCATCATTTGTGTCTTGAGCTCTTCTTAGTTGCCCTTGCTCTTTTTCACCTCTAATCTAGAGGAGAGGAAGCCTGTGCTGGTGGGAATGGGAAAGTAGCACATAAAACAGCTGAAAGTATCGGAGATCCTGCCTCACAACGAGCAGCAGCTATGCAGAGAGCTGTGGTTTTGATAAAAACACAAAATCACTGAAATTGCTGAAAACTGAAAATTACAAGCAAGTTTTTCACTAGTTTTAAAGCTGCTTCCCTAAATGATCCTTCATCTGCTTTTCTTCTTTATGAGGTGTCCTAATGGCTGCAGTGTAATCCAGTAATACAAATGTTGCTAGATGAGACAAAGCGCTACGACATTTTGGATCTCCCAGTGGTTTCCTACTGCTTTTCCTACTGCTCTTATACCAAGACATGTTATAAAGCTTGCCAATTTAGCTTTCTTTTGTTTTGCCTTCATAACATTTTCAGGCAGCACTGGTCATGTGCCTGCTACTATTTCTGTGTTTGATGACTTGGACAGTCTACTTGGAGGAATCTGAGTATTACAAAGATTTAATACTGTTGAAAGGGGTTTTGTGAGAAAGAGGTTAGGAACACTTTGCATGAATTTCCTTTGGAAATGATTTTTGTATGCCACATTTGAATTCACTTTCAAATGACAATTTGAATTACGCTTGGATAGCTGAGACCAGAACTTACTCTTGAGTAGGTCTGAAAGTGATATTTGGTGTTAGAAATCAATTAAAAGGCTTAGGTACATAAACAAACGTCCAATTCGGATTTACAAGCAAGGTCTTAAAACTGTCATCCCATCTGCAACTGCAAGTGTGGTAGGTAAGCTGATGTTCCATGTTGTTGTGTTGCAAAACAGATGAAATTGATAAAATGTGTGTAAATAATAAATAAATAAGAAGTGGGCCACATCTGGTATGATTTTGGGTATCAGGGGTCTGAGTCTGAGATCTAACCACTCTCTGCATTTAGGGACATGTGCTAGAGCCCGTCAACATGACTGATTTTTATTTGTATCCATTAGCTTGGGTGTGGTGAAAGGGACAGTTTGGAACCCCAAAAACTCAGTAACATCAAAAGGATTTAAAAAAAAATAAAGTTGGTAAGAAGCACTGAATTACTGTTTCTGCAACTGTTGCAATCGGATTTGGCGTGTGCAATTCAAGCTGGCTCCAAACCATGCTGTTTGGAGAATCCCCCTGTACTGATATTTCAGTTTGTCCCTAATAAAAACACATCCCCAGACATTGAGCTTAGAGAGAGAGAGCTCCAAAACATCTGCTAGAAATAATTACAGAAATATGAATGTAATTTCTTGTACTAAGGACTAAACTGAAAGATCATGTTACTTACTGTATAACACCACTTAGAGACCTTGTGTGGGCCTGGTGACAGTGCTTAAAGGAAAAATGCTGTTTTTGAAATGACACTGGCTACGTGATGAGTAAAATGCTGGTAACTTCAGTATTTTTCATGACATAATATTGATTTTTTGTCCTGTTTATTTACCAGTGTAGTCCTAGCTCTTTAGAGATGCTCTCTAACTAATCAGTATTAACTGTTGGAGAGGCAGTAAAAGAGGGTGACAAGTGAAATATGGCCCGTTCACATAAACTGTTTAATTATCCATCTCTAGGGTTAGGAGGATTGGGACATGTGTATGCTGCATTATGTGAGCTGCGAAATGTTTAGCAAGTCACCTATGTCTGGATAATTTTTGGTACAAGGGCAACATTCAAATAGAACAACAGAAAGAACTGCGATTTTAATCATAGTTTATGATTAAAAGCATAAAATACTGTGTTCCATAGGCGTGGAGCCATTTGTCTGAAGTTTGAAGTAGTATGAAATATGTTTATGATATATTTTAAAGCATAAATCATCGTTCGTTACCTTGAAAACTGAGCATGAGTTATCCAAAGTCATGTGACTGCTGATATCTGACTTGGTGCTGAAGTGAATTACTTGTGTTGGTGCTTCATCTTGGTGGAAAATAAGGACATCCGTGGGGGCTGGGAAAACACCTTGGGTGCTTTTGATAGTGAAATGGGTTATTGATGGATTGATACTCATACGGAAACTTTCATGGAGAAGTTTTAAATTAGATTATTATCCATTTTGGTTCTCCCATTGACTTTTCAACCTCCAGCTTGTTTTATTCCATAAAGGGATTTGCTGCTGGTGCTGTTATACCCCAGCTGTTCTTCATCTGACATTCATCACTGTGCCGCCCACTGCATTTTACTTAAAGGGTAAACAAGGTACATGCATCAGACTGGGAAATTTGCCAGAGCGTTGTGTCAGCCCTGAGATAAAGCTTATGAGAACCAGATAGAACTAGCTGGAAAATATCTTCCCGTCTCACAGAAATGTCATTTTCTCAATTTTAACATTCTTTTTTCCCTATGTCACACTGAAATGAAGTTGGATGCTTTCAACTATTTTAATTTAAAAAAATGCTGATCCATGGCATTCATTAGCCTGTTAAGTAGGCACCTCCTCAGGGATGTTGGTGGAGCGTGTTCAAACACAAAAGCCAAATCAAGCAGAAGAGGGACTGGACCCCAACTCCAGCAGTCACTTCCCTGTTGAATGCCCCACAGCAGAAAGCTGCTGTCTGCTCTGGTGCACTGGCTCTTGTTTTTAACAGAAATTCCACTCTGGACCTGAGAAATGGTTATTGTTGAAAGATTTGTCAAACTGTTTCAATGAAAGTTGCAAAGAAAAGTTTCAGTTTCAACAAATTTGTTATTCTCCAGTGGAAAAACTTTTCACTAAAAAATTCCCAGCCTGTTCTACTTCTGAGTTTGCCTTGTAAAATGTCTTTTTAAGGAAAGTCTTACTGTGATGCAGAACGTTTGTGCTTAAGGGGACAAGTGAGCACTCCTTGAGCTGACTGGGCTCATCTTCTGGATGCTTGACTCTTGATCCCATCCTTTGGCTGCTTGTGCCATTGTCCTGCTTCACGTGGTTGTGCAGTGTGTCTGTCTGGGCCAGGGAAATCAGATGCAAATTAAATGTAACTTACCGCCTCACACTCCTCCAAGCCTTCCACCCAAAAAATGCAACCGTAGTGGGGTTCCTGGGAGGGTAGAACTGGGAACAGATTAATACCAGCCCTGCTCCGGTGCAACAGGGGCTTGGTGCTGTAAGTAGTTGGCTCTTCAGCACCAGTACTGCCAGACCACGTTGTTACTTGGTACTTATGCAGATGTTTGCAGGGCCATGGTGGAAAGGATCAGTAAAAAAAAAAATACCGCCCAACTAATCCCCCACAAATACTTTTTTTTTCCAAAGGGACAAAGGGACCAAGGCTGTTTTTAACTTGACCCATTTCAGGTTTGAAGAGCAGTGGCACAGATACATTTGCCTGGCTAAGACAACGGTGAAGGGTTGGGACTGAGTGAGCTGAAAGAGGTTAGGGAACAAACAAGAATTTCTGATGCTCGTGTCTCCAAACAAAACTTGATGATGTATGTTTGTCTAAAAACATTGCTGTAGACGTAGGAACTGAAAAACCATGGTGGGTAGAGTGTAGCAGCTCTCTGCCAGAGCGTGGGACCCCGGAAGAGATGGAGCATGCGAACAGTAACGCTGCGTCCATCAAGAAGGCAGGCAGCAGGTTGATGAGGAATGATCACAGGTACTGTTGGGCTGCAGGCACTCGGTGGGTGTTTCAGCAGTGGGCTGCCAGCTCCCCGGCCGGAGAGCAGCCGTGCTGTGCCGTGCCAAAGGTGGCCACTGCTGCACTGAGCACCTCGGAGGCCAGGTTTAGCACTGCCTTGGAGGTGTGCTAACCACTGAGCCCTCCCACACTTCCTGCCCCGGCACACTGCGTGCCGACTGTGGGCCAGCTGTGTTTCCTTGCAAAAATTAACGCTTGGTTTGGGCAGGCTCTCATGGTTGCTGTCAGAGAGAAATTGTATTAGAAGCTGTTAGAAGGAGAGTGCAGTGCTTCCAAGGACAGCAAAGAGCTCTTTTTGGCTTGTTATTCTATGATTTATATGCGTATTTGGTTTTAAGTGCTCTTTCTCCTAATCATCCAGTGTGGCATTGATGTTTCAGAGCTTTCATGAGCATATTCCAAACACAGATGGCTTCTGCCATTTTATGATTGATTAATAGGCTGTATTGAGCTGAGAAGCTAGCGATGACAACAGATTCCTTCTAGCTGTTCAGTATCCCAACAGCAAAGGTTTTAGGTATGGCTAATTTGCCATTTTCACTTTCTTATAAAAGCAGAGTGCGGCAGTGACCGAGAATAATTGAGTGCTTTTCTGAACGCTGAAGGACCTGTGACTCGGTTGGGCAAGATGTGCTAATGCTATCTCCTATCAGGTGTTAACACAGAATGGTTGTAGATGTCATGCACCATTAGTTAAACTGATTTTATCTAAGGAGAGAAGGAGGGCAGAGGAAAGAGTGAAAACGAACGAAGTAAATTAGGGCTGGGAAAGAGGTTGATGTGGGAAGAGGAAATAGAAATTACGAAGTAGATAACATTTGAACTGGAGAACTGTCTCTATGAAAGAGAACACAACAGGGAACCGACACAGACTGTCTTAAAACTTCGTAGTGGTATTTCCGTGTAGGTTCATGTCTGTTTTCAGTTAAAGTAAACTTGATATTAAGGTATTTTCCACAAAATGAACTTAAAAAAAATCAATTTGCAAAAATGAAAAATGTTTGTTCTCATCACAGAATGTGTTTAAGTGGCAGAGTAAATTGCGATGGGCCTTCTGGGTCTCCCGTGTGTTCTTTGCTCACAGAATCCAGGCAGATTGCCTTTAGTTTTCTTGATGTTACTTTTAATATAGCAGCAGTTAAGCCAGATGTTTTTTCCTTTGTTGACACGTTTACTGGTGTTTTTATATGCTGCACTTATTAAGCAGTCTTGAAAAGAAAGATAATAGGTGTCAGAGGGAGCAAAGCTGTAGAAAATTCCAGATTATTTCTGTACAGATACAACGTATTTCACCTGAATTTAAAATTGGCTTTGCCTTTACCAAGTGCAGGTTGTCTGAACACAGCATCTCATCCCCGTGTGAAAAGTATTCATGGGATACTACATGAGTCTTTAGGAGGGATGTGGATACTCAGTGTCATGCTTATGTGTCTTCTTACCTACCTGGCAAAGGCACAGTGCTGGATTCATTAGCTTCAGCTGGCTTTACTGTATGCGTCTGATACAGAGTGCATACAAGGCTTTGGGAAGGCTGTCTAGTGGCTTTGTGCCTGCATTATTTCCCTGTTTGTAAAATAGGGAACAACAATAATACCAATCAGATTCATTATTTATGAGGTCCTCAAACACAATGACAATGTGCTTTATAAATACCTAAAGCAAAAAATAATGTTTTCTGTTGTTTTACTCATATTCTTCCTTGTTTTTAGCCTATTGCAGTTAATATTTTCTGTGTAGACATTGTCCTCTTAACCCAAGAAAATTATTTTCGGGGCTGATCAGATCTATTTCACTGAGTTCAGGCCGTTGCAGGTAAATGTTAGATTTTCCTCATAAGAAGGAGGTACCTGTATCCTAAAGTATCTTCGTTTGCATTGAAAAAAACAACTTTGTAACTTTCAATCATTAATTATTTCTCAGAAATGGGAGCATTGTTGCTCTTCCCAGTAAAATTGTCTTTCTGAATATTATTTCCCTACATTTGGAGAGTTAGAGAGATTAAATTAAAAATAAAATAAAATAAAATTTGGAAGGCAGGGAGGGCTGTTTCCCGTTTTCAGTTGCCTGCTGCCCTCTTGTGCCGTGATTTGGTCTTTGCATTCGTGTTTACTTAGCACACATCCAGGCAGTCATAAACTTGGAGTTGCTTCGTGATCTGATGAAATGCTAGTTTTGATGTACTAACTTCATATGTTTTTCTGTGTTCTGCTCCTTATAGATACTGTCCTCCATTCAGCCCCTGTCTTACTGTAAACCAGCTCCATCCTTGTCTGCTTTTTCATTAATTCTATCTATATTTGGTTTAAGGTTTTAAGGATGGATGGAGAAGGCTGCGTCCTCATAGCGTTAATGCATTTGCGTGTTCTATTGTGATAAACTTGATATGAAACACCCCAACTCTTCTGTTACATCTGTTTTGTAAGTGGTCTCCTTCCTTCTGTGGCTTAAAAACTAAAATGCTTCTAATGTCCTTGTAGAGGGGTTCTCCTGTGTATGATCCAGTGCTGCTCAGCTTAGAGAGTCTGCTGTGAATTCATGGCCAAGCTTATGTTTTTTTCTATGAATTTTCAGTGGTTGCTAAACATCCGTTGAAATAAATAAGGAGTTTAACACTAACGTCTACCGACCCTTTTAAAGTTACGTTCAACTGTTTCTCCATTTTAATAAAATTGTACAGCCTATTATGTTTTGCACTACATGTGGTGTAAATGTCTGAAAATTCTTGAAAACAAAAAGGAAAGTGGAGGAATCATAACAGAAGGAAGAAAGAGGAGAAAGTGTAACCCAAGGAGTAAACTGGAGAAAGTAGAACAGAAGGAACAAAGTGAGTTGGAGGTGGAGAACAAATGTGGGAAACAAGAAGAATGAAATGAGATGGAGAATCAGTGATTGGCATGGAGAAGGGATGTGAAACAGTGTAGAGAGAGGTTTAAGAATAAGCTCATCTTCAAAAGGTAGAGCGACATAGAAATGAGAAAGCTCTTTGCAAAGAAGCTAAAAGGGCAGAGGAAATCCTGATATGGTGTTCCCCTTCACTAACTGTATAACAACCTACTGTGAACACAGCACCCATGTGTTCTGTGTCTTAAAAAGGGAAAAGAGAAGGAGAAGCTAATGAGGCTAACTGGCATGGCAAGGAAGGCTGTTGACATCCTTCAATGAAGAAAAAAATAAAAGATGATAAAATGGAAGAAGTAATGTGAAAAAAAAAATAAACAACAGGTACCCCCCCCCCCAGGAAAAAAAAAAAAAAAAAAAGAGAAAACACCTAGCAAAAACTAATACTGAATCTTTTTTTACATATATCAGGAGAAAGAAATGTTCCAAGACTTTGTAAGATAATGATCAAATACAAAAAGACTGATAAAAGAAGAAGAGGCCTATCAAAGGCAAGCTAGTTCATTACTTGTGTAGAAGAAGCCAAAAGGTTCACGTCGGAATAAAGCGAGAACGTTGGCAATTTTCTTCATGAGGTAATCATCAAAAGATTTCTTTGAAACCAAAGTGGCTAAAAAGTGTGTACAGGACAGAGTTATAAAAGAAACAATAGCCGGCCACAGACAGTATTCACCCAGGAGTTCCAAAATAGCTGAATTGCTAAGCAGGGTATATAACCTCACACTTCAAGCTGCCATGATCTGTGAGAATTGGATGGCGACAAATGGGAAGCCAGTGTTTAAAAGAGCTTCCACAGGGAATCTAGGAAACTGGGAAAACTAGCAGATGTTACGAGAAAAAAAATGAATTAGTGAGTACCTGAGTAAATGTAATCTGCTTCAGAAGAGTAACTGTGGCTTTTGGAAAGGAAAATCCTGCCTTAAAAATCCATTGGAAATCTTTGATGGAATTAAGTCATATGGATAAAGGTGTTTTGGCTGCCCTAGTCACTTGGATTGCCAAAACTGACAAAAGTATCTCCTGAAAGGTAATAATTCTAGGGCTTGAAAGGAAGATCATTACAGGGCAAGGTGGTTAAAAGATAGCAAACAGAAAATGAAACTAAATGTAAGGCAATTCTCGTAACAGAGATAACCTTGGGAAAGTTCACTTGTCATAGGATACTGAGGACAAAGGCAGATCAGAAGAAATTCTGGAAAGACCTTGCAAAATTTACTGGACAAAGAAATGATGAAATTCAGTGTTGAATGACATAAAGTCATGTGAATGTATCTGTGCAGGAGAGATCCCTGCTTCCCATGTAAAACAGCAGGCTCTGAGCTGCACATAACCACACATGAATGAAACATGCAGGTAACTGGATACTTGTACAAAACATTCAGCCCATGGCTCAGGAGCAGCTGGAAAAGCAAGTTTAAATATTAGAAATTGAGAAAATAATAAAGAACAGGACAGAAAACATGACCGTGCTTACTGCATTTGAGCAAGCAATGCATCCTCTTGACAAAGAAGGCACACGGTGTCCCGGGCTGCATTACAAAGAGAGTTGCCAGCAGGTCAAGGTCCTGTCTGCCTAGTGCTGGAGAGGCCACAGCTGCGGTGAGAGTCCAGTGAAGGACCACAAAGATAAGTAATGGACTGGAGCATCTTCTGTACAGATGAGATCCTGGACTGTTGTCCTTGAAAAGAGAAAGCTCAGGTGAACCTTACATACACCTGACAGAAGGGAATGAAGAAGATGGATCCAGAATCTTCTCAGTAGTGCCTGGTGACAGGCCAGGAAGCAATGGGCACTTAATGAAACTATCTGAAGACAAGGAAAACCTCCCTTACTCTGAAGGTGGTCAAACACTGCCTCAGGTTGTCTGAGGTACTCAGAGCATGACTGGACATCATCCTAGGCAGCCTGCACTACCTCACCCTGCTTCTGGAGGGTTGGATTACATGATCTTAAGAGGTTCCTTCTAACCAGAAATGATTCAGTTATTTATTTTTTTAATTTATCTGTGTGTTTTGTCCAGATTGTAATACAAAAACATGTATACCAGACCTGGAAAATGGTGGGAGATCAACAACTATGATCAAAACTAAGGAAAAGCTTCCATAAACGGAGCAGTCAAATAGGCTGGGACTTGTCACAGGGAACAGATACCTGAAAGGGGAGTATCCTAAAGGTCTGGTCTGTGTGTGTCAGAGCATGAGTAGATAACAAGCCTTTATACGTTATCTTTACCCGTAAATGGGAGAGTCTAAAATAAAGCTAGTAGCAGCCAAGATGAAATCAAGGGCTCATGTGCAGTGACTTAAGCATTGCGTGGAACTTACGCCACTCTGTGCTGTAAATTCAGAGAGGTTCCTATATTCAAAAGGAAGCCTGGCAATGCATTAGAAGTCTATTGAAGATTACTAAGTAGAAAGAAAGCATATCTGGATCAAAAAGTCTGAGCAGAAAATTAAGTCTGGGGAAACATTATGGGACATCCTATGTATTAATTATGTTTTTGACTTTCCTTAGTTTTAGCTCATGGTTTCTGTTGTGTTTAGAGAAGAAACAAAGAGAATGTCCCGTGCCAAAGTGGGGAGGAAGCGTAGAGAAGCAGACTTATGGAAAACCAAGTGCTCACAGGACCAAAAACTGGAAGAAGTGAAAGGGGATGGGGATACTAGTGAAAAGTACATAAATGTGAAATATAATAAGAAATGTAAAAATAAGGAGGGTGATGTTGGGTATGGAGTAGAACACTCAGATAATACTGACTACTCATAGATGTGAGACATCTTAAATTTATTCATGTATAGACTGCTTGGGATATGGCTGGTGAGGGACAAAAATATTTTTTACAGTAATCAGGATTTTGTGGTGCTGCCTGTGATGGACTGCTTGGCCAAGGCCAGGAGGAAGGCCCTGCAACATTCCTGGACCCCGGCTGAGGTCCGTAACTTCACCTGTCTGTAAATAGAAAGGTGAGGGAGAAGTGCATTCAGTACTCTGCATCTGGAGGTGTGTGAAGGGGGACTGCAGCTGGGTGTGCTGAGTGTACACGTGTGCAAGGGCTGCCTCTCATCCTGTGGAAAATCAAGTTGGTCTCAGCCGCCTGTGTATGGAAGTGAGGTTGGCACAGCAGAAGCTCAGCTAGGAAAGCTACCTCCATGGCCCCAAAGGATGTGCTTGCTCTATCAGACAATGCTTTTGCATGTGAAAGGCTTCTACCAAAAAAAAAAGTAAATCAGGTTTAAATAGTATCTTGTGGGTCAGTGGTAAAGAAGTGCTAGTCAGAGAGGACTCCTCCAAGACAATAATGGGTCAGCATCAGTGCACTCTTTGCAGGATGGCACATTGTGTATGTGAGAATCTGCAGGGCTTGGAAATGGAAGAGGGAGACCTGGCTTTCATGCAAATTGTGCCCTGCACATCCTTTCTCCAGAAGGAAGTTTGAGTCCTGGTCAAAAGAAGTCCAAAACCTGTCTTCTGGGAGCTGACCAGGGTCACATGTTGTGGTCACGAGCAGTGCTAGAGTGTGGATCAAACTATCTGAGTAATGACCCATGTTCTCTCTCCTTAGGTAGTGCTGAAGTCTGGTCCTCCTCCACAACTACTCAGAAGTCCTGGCCCCAGTTCATCTGACTTAGTGTCTGGTGAGAGGTCAGTGGAACTGTGGCAGGGCCGTCTCTGGCTGGGTGGTGGTGATCTCTGCGGAGGACCGATGCCCTGCCTGCCATCTCCAGCTGCCACACCACACCTCTTGTTGGTATGAATGGAGTTAGTGCTGTAAAGGTGACCTGAGAGACCACCATGTGCAGTGGGTGCCTTGGAACCTGTGTCACAACAAACACGTGGTCAGCATGTCAACAGGATTGCTCACAGGTCATGCACTTAGTGCCAGCTCCTTCACCTCTCCTCAGAGGAAGGACTTGATAGCGATTGAGGAAAGGCAGCAGTACAAAGAAAGCTGTTAGGCCTTTCTGTGCCAGTGTTTGTGTGCTAAGCTGAGTGGAGAGAGTGCCTCATGAGATGGCTGGAAGCTGTCAAAGATGCTTCGGCTCAGCAGGACCATGTAAGTCTGGACTGAACAGATCATAGCACAGGCCAAGCCTCAGCAAGGTGAGTTTTTCTACTATCTTGTAACTTAGCACTGATAAATTTTGCACATGATAAATATTCAGAGAAAAATTGCAACTTCTCTGTATTCCTTGTAAGAACATTTAAGATGTCCATGTAATTTCTCTTGTGATTTGAAACCAGTGCTTGCTTTTGATCTCTTCAAGTCTCTTGTCAATCTGTCAGTCTGCATGTCATGTGATCAGAATACAGCTTTTGGCATCTAGGAGTAATGTGATGTGACTCAAGATACCTTGAGTAGTGCTTTATCACGTTTCCTATTGTTTGCTATGTGGTTAACCAGTTTACTGCTGACGATTACAAACTGCAGTGGAAATAGTGGAAATTTACAGTGAGGTACCAAAGTTGCTTACGGTGAGCACAAAGGATTGACTGAAGAGATGACTGTCGTGGAGTCAAGACAGTTCATTGTCTGAAATGGTATTCCCAAATCCCCAAACTGGTTGTTGATGTAACAAGCATTCAGGGGTTGTGCCAACAACATCTCCCTTACACTGCTGTGATTGAAGAATCACAGGGGAGGCTGCTGGACATAAGGATGGCAAATTGCATAAGGGCGGGATATGATGAATATTTGGCATTTATGTCTATTCAAAAGTAGGAATCTTACTCCCTTCCAATGACAGTGATAAGAACAGTGAGAATATTCCCCGCTAACCTTCTTAAGTTCCTAAATTAGGAGAATAGTTTTAAACTCAATGTACAGAAAATACAGAGATACGGATGTTCTAGATGATCTCAGTTAATTATGAATGTACGTGTAAACTGTTATCTGCTGGTAAGTTGGTACCAGCAATGAGTTTTGAGGACTTGGTGTTCTCTTGCCGTAGCATACAAATCTTTATTGTGATCAGTGCTGCTCCAGAAAAAAAGTTTTGGAGGTATTCATTCATTTGGACGGATTATTTTCTCTGATGTTTCCTTTTATCTGGGAATGCTACTGCCCCCAGACCACCCTGCAAGTAGCTGCTGAGAAAGAAAGCTTCCATCATAAACAAACAAATTGTCCAGCGTGAGTGGAGTAATGCCTGATCTTTGGTGTTTTTAACATCTCTGAAGCCTAGAAAATAGAAACTTGTTTTGAGTAATTGTTTGGTTGCGTTCACTCTGGTATTTTTAAACGTGTACTTCATGGTCTTACAACAGTAATGTAATTGGACAAGAAAAGGATACTGGGAAGTCTTCAGCTGTGTAAGCAGAATGGGGTAAATAAAATGGGAAGTGAAGAAAATAATTTTCTCTGTAGTGCACATCAAAGCATACTGCCAGGAGAATGAGTCTTTCAGCTCATCTACATGTATCTGTTATGTAGAACTGTTCTGAATTTCCATAAAATTACCAGCAGGTGGCAGTACAGCAATTCACATTATTAGTTGGGAGAAAAAAGAAAAAAAAAGATGTTTGAGTAGATGTTCTCTTTAAACTTTGTTCCTTTTACAATATGTGTCATCAGCACAAGTGAAAAGCAAGACCGTTATAGGACAGTCTCGCTTTGTTGCTCCTACCTGGCAGCCATTGGGACAATATGCCTATGGGGATGTTTGAAACAAACAAAACCTGCTGAGAGACAGAGTATAGCATGTCTGTACAGTGCAAACTGCCATATTTGAGATGTTCTTAATCTGAAAGAAGGTTCTGACAGCAGTGCCAATGCACAGATATCTGGGTCAATATGGGCAAAATTGTGCCTAGACTTCTCAGTGGGATTAAATAGTCGAGTTATTCTAGTGTTAGTATGATTGTCTTTGATTTTGGAGGCTCTTTTGTACTCTGTTGCAGAGCAGATGCCCATACAGTGCATAATGTAAATGTGTTCTCTGCTTGAGCAAATAGTTCTGAATGTACTGGAAGCCTCAAGTATTGTTTTAAAGCTGTGAGATCTCTTTCAGATTCTGTGGTGCCTATGTCATTATAATTGGAGTTAAGAGACCATGAAGGAAATATGTTCTTAGGGAGATAAGGTAGCCTTGCCACAGGACTTCAGGCTATTTGCTTTCCACAATGCAGTGCCAAGGTGCTTATTCACACACTGTTGGCTGCACGCAGCAGAGACACTTAGAACATTGGCTACTAATAATATTTCTGAAAAGATAAACTTACGTATTTAATTTATATTTATTTTTCAGTTTCCTTAGACTTTAAAAGCAAATATATATATATATATATATACGTATGTATATATGTATTTAAAATATGGTAACAGCAAAAGGAGGACCAGAGATAACATTGGTCCGTTATTTGATGAGGTTGGTCACCTCACAAATAGGGACATAGGCAAAGCAGAGAAATTTAAAGCCTTCTGTGCCTGTCTTCAACACTGATGATGGGCTCTGGGACCCTGGGTGCCCTGAGTTAGAAAACTGTGACTGTGGGAACAATAAATTCCCAGCCAACTCTGAACATGTGCAGGATTTGCTGCTCTGGCTGAATGCACATAAGTCTGTGGGGCGTGATGGGATTCATCCCAGACTACTGAAGAAACTGGCTGATGTTATCACAAGACCTCTCTCAGTTATTTTTCCATTGTTTTGGGAATCTGGAGAGGTCCCGTTTGACTGGGACACATCTTGTCCCAGTTTTCAAGAAGGGTATGAAAGAAGGCCTTGGTAATTCTAGGCTTGTCAGTCTCACTTCAGTGTCTGGTAAAATTATGGAGAAGGTTATTCTGGAAGTTAATGAGAAACATTTGAAAGACGATGCAGTCATTGGTCATAGCTAACATAGGTTCACAAGGCGAAAGTCCTGTTTAATAAAGTTAATTTCCTTTTATGATAAGGTCACCCATCTTGTTGACCAAGAGAAACCGGTAGATGTGATCTTTCTGGATTTCAGCAAAGCTTTCAAAACTGTTTCCTACAGTTTCCTTCTGGACAACATGTCTGACATATAGCTAGATAAAATCATAATATGCTGTGTGAACATTTGGCTGACAAATCAGGCTCAAAGGGTTATAGTAAATGGGGTTACATCAGGCTGGCAACCAGTCACTACTGGGGTTCCCCAGGGCTCCACTTTGTGGCCAGTTCTCTTCAGTGTTTTTATAAATGATCTGAACACAGGACTTGAACGCATGCTAACAAAGTTTGCAGATGATGCTGCATTAGGAGGAGCTGTTGGCTTCCTTATGATTAGGGAGGCCTTGAAGACTAGCTGTATGGTGAGCTGAGCAAGTGCCGGATTCTGCACCTGGGACAGGACAATTCTAGATACACGTTTAGGCTGGGGGATGACAGGCTGGAGAGTGGCCCTGTGGAAAGGGTTCTGTGGGTCCTGCTGGACAGCAAGTTGAATATGGGACAGCAGCTGGGACAGGGGAGGGTCAGGCTGGGGGTTAGGGAAAGGGTCTGCACCCAGAGGGTGGTCGGGCACTGGGACAGGCTCCCCAGGGATGTGGTCATGGCACTGAGCCTGCCAGAGTTCAAGAAGCATTTGGGCAAGGCTCTCCAAAACATGGTTTGATTTTTAGGTAGTCTTCTGTAGAGCCAGGAGTTGGACTTGGATGATAATTGTGGGTCCCTTCTGACTTGGGTTATTCTATGATTCTATGAAATGTCTACTCCAAATGTTTTCTTTACTATATTTTTTAATGTTATTATGGCTGTAGAGGAAAATACTGAGACATGCAAGTAAGAAATAAAAGAATTCTATATTTTCAAAATGTCATATCTGGAAATAAGAGGATATATGCATAGTTGACTCAGATGATTCAGATTTGACTTGCACCTGACTTGGGGTGAATACCAGGATATCTGACTGGCACTGTTTTTTTGTGTGGAAAGATAGGAGCAATTTCTTGGATTAGACCCAATCCTTTTGCTTTTTCCCTTCAAAGACTTCTACAGGGTGATTTGGGCTTCAAATTCAGGTACCTGCCACCACCGAGTAGTTTAGGAGCCAGCAGGACCCAACTAGCTAATGCAGCACCTTGGGAGTCAGTCTGCTGTCTCTTTTGTGAGAGGAAAACATCTTCTGGGAGGAGCAGAACTGCCTGCCTTCAGGAGATGCATTGTAGCAGCATTGTCCTGAATATCTACTTCTATCCTGGATCAGTTCAAATGTGAAGTTTTATGATGCTTTCTTTTCTTGTTTGTTTTTGAACAATTTTTTTCCATGAAGAAAAGAAGATCTGTTTGACTTAGTCTTTGTTTTTGTTAGAGTTTTCTGCTTTATTGTTGGACCAAAATGCATTTCTGTTACATTTTAGAGGGAAAAGCCTTTTTATAAAAGATGAACTATAGCTATCCTTAAAAAGTATAATAGCAGAAAATGCTAATTTCTTGGGGAACTTCAACATATCAAATTGGAATGGGAAAGGAAGAGTGTACATTTCAAAGCAAGAGAAAAGTTAGGGAGAGGAGAGAGAACAGTGCAAAACAGACTGGGTTTCTTCTGGCATTGTGTTTTGAGATGTTTCTCTTTTTAATCAGGCAAATGACGTATTTGAATTGTGTAGACTCAAAACATGAAGTTACTGGGTTTTTGTTCATGTCAGTCTAAGGAAATAGTGAAGTGATTGAACGTGCTGTGAATTTGCCTGAAGGACTTTATTAAGTCTGAAAAGGCAATGTTTAAAAAATGAGAGATGGGCACAATAAAAAAAAAATAAATAGCATCCTCTTCTTCACCATTGTATAGAACAGTTTCTCGTTAATTTTAAATCAGTAAATTAAGGTAACATTTACTTGGTGTATTGAAAGCTTGGCTGTTCTGACAGTACTAAGTGTGCAATCAGAACTTGATGTAGTCAACAAAATTTAAGCTATACGGGCATATGCGGGGTTGTGGGTTGACCACCACGCTCCCCTGGAAGGTACCCTGTAGTGGAGGAGACTTCACTCCGCATGTAATGGGTAGTAAAAATGCCTTGTCTTGTGGACTGTCACATACTCATTACTTTAAAGGGAAGAAAAGCTTTGTATATCGTGTCCTTGATCTGAGCTGGCAACATATATGACAGAGTAGGCTAAAAAAGTTCACTGAGGGGTTTTATGAGTCATTGTGAGGGTAGGAATGGCTAGAAGCTTTTTTTTCTTAAAAAAAAAAAAAAAAAAAAGAACAAGAGAAAATCTTATTAGCTAAAATTATTTAATATCACAGGCATATAAATAAATCAGACCACATAGTCTTTAGTATGAAAATTCCATTCACAAAATGCAATAAATAATTAAATTAAATGAGACAATTAGTATAAAAATAAAAAATCTTCTCAGGAAAAGTAAATATTACACAGAATTGTATATACCATGCTAAAACACATATTGAAGTGCCTGCAAAGGACACTTATGACCAAAATCATAAATACATTATTAAACCTCCCTGGGAGGTAATGAGCTTTTAGGACTTACTCTATGTACTCAGCTAAAGAAACATACACCGTTTCTGCAAAGAGTGCAGTTAGTACAAAGAGAGTTCATCTGACAAGTAAAAATACATCAAGATTGTTACAGGTCTGAAACTGTGATAACCAGTCCTTCCGACATCGTGGGTTCCTCCTGGGGCATCTTCAGTTCCGCCAGAGACCAGTGTTGAACAAGATAACGTGGTATTGAAGACTGATCCGTCCTTCACTGATTTCACGTTCCTCATTTGGGATTCTAATAGCACACCCCTGAATAATACGCTCAATCTTTCATAGCTTTGACAAATCAAAGAATTAATAGAAGACCTCAACATCATGCAAATCTAAGGGTATTCTAAGTGTACAGAGATTTCCAGAGCGATTGTGCTAATGCTTGGCAGAAGTGGCGTTAACTAAGATCAACAATGATAATGTTGTGATTAATTTTTCCCAATACGTATGTGGACTGAATTATCCAGTAAATATGGTTCCCTCCAACATCTTGGGACAGTCAACTCTAAGTTACATTCGTTACAGCTCCTCCCTATTTTTTTTTCAGTCATATGAATAGCACTGTGATTAAGTTGTTCTACAGGTATAGGAAATGGTCTTAATTTACAAATGAGTATAATAATTTAAAAAAACACAACACCAAGCAACCTTTAACCACTTGGTGTGATAAGTTCCAAGATTAAAAACAGCGGAGCAAGTCACTAAACAGAAGTAGCTACATTACTTACATCATTGCGTGCTGCCTTGTATACAAAAACCCAACAATTGTTTCAGTGTAGGCAGGAGTAACTAATTAGCTTATGATATTCTGGTAAGGCAATTTTAAAGGCTTTTCTCTAATAAGTTGTCTGTCCTGGGTACAAATGCTGCTTCTCAATGCTTTGTAATGATTACTTAGAAATATGTCATGTACAATTTGTGACAGGGCATGCTAATTCTACTTGCATGACAAGAATTCTCACAGGCTTTTTTAGAATATTGGTTTGAATGCACGTTGCGAATTACTGGGAAAAACATTTACAAATAAAAATACATGCTATATACGTGGTACAAAAATAAAGGTCCTTCCATAAATACCTCCCATGAAGTGAATGAGAAGTGCTATTTTATTTGTTGGCTTTCTAGCCAACAACAACAAAACACATTCAACTCCTCTCTCCAATATTTTCCTCAGTTTCTGATCCAAATCAGAAATTAATTTTTTTCCCCTAACTTTCTCTACTTCTCTAAATGCCATTGCAGTAACAGCAGCAGCTTTGCATATTGCTTACCAGTTGGTCATTAAGGGATGTTATGCATAATAAGGTCAGAGAAACAGAGATAAAAGGGTACAGGACACCATTTAAACTGAGTAGCTTAATTCCAAGTGGCAGTTCAGTTTTAGAATATTAATTTTCATGCCGTAATGTGGAAATATGAGATATCATAGAACATTACTCAGAAGAAAAACATTTTTTGGTTTTTGAAACAAAAATATAACAGACAAGCTGGATCAGAATTGTCATCAGCCAGAAACAAGGAGATGCAAGGCAAAAAAAGAATTCACTGTGGAAACTTTGTTCACTCTTGCCCTGAGATCCTCCTCCTTCCTCTCGACATATGTTTTTGAAGAGATGCACGTTTCAGGACAGTGAAAATGTGGAGGCAAAAAAAAGCTTTTTGTATTAGTTTTCCTTTAGGCTAACGTTTGTAGGAATGGAAATGTTTTTATTAGTACCTCATTATTTTTGGAGGTAACTAAGCTTGCAATTTTCCATCATAACACTTAATGTAGTTTTCCAGTTTCCTCTCTATACCACATTTCTACTAAGTAATGAGAAAGTTTGATGAAAGGTTAATTTTAACTGGAAGGCTTTACACTCCCTTCCAAGAACAGTTTCTTGTGGGGCTAATACCTCTTTGGGGGGTAACTTAACAGCTACTTCTCAGCTGGAAGAATCTTGAGGTACAGAGTCATTGCAAGCAGAATATTGTCGTTTATAATTAATGTACTAAGAAATAGTTTTAAGGGCTGTGATACTTGCTTTTATTTAAAAATAGTAATAATTCAGTGCTAGCTCTGGCTAAACTTCCACAGAAATGTTCAAAAAGCATGAAGTGCAAACTGAACTTTCCACATAACAAAAACTTGACAGTTTAAAAAAAAAAAAAAAAAAAAGAAAAAGGCAATTTTAAACCACTAAAAAGAATCAAGAGTAAACAGAAGGAATAGTGTTCTGGTGCATGAATGTAAGTGTAAAATATTCTGAGAAAGAGCAATATGCGTTTGGGCTGCTTTGTTCTGAATAATCATCAGTTACTGTGTTTGTTGGTTCTCTTGCAGTGGCCAGGCATCCAGCCAGTCATGCCCCTGCTGCATTTAGCCTGTTAAATTGAAGGAGCCTAGGTGGAATTCCATCTCCAGAGATGTATTTTTCCACCCAAAATTCTGCATCCCTGCTTGGAGATTCTGGGTTAACAAGTTGAAACCCATGGCAAATGTGCCATTAACTTCAACGTGGAAACAGGTCAGACCCAGACCATACTGTATTATCTGTAAATGTTTTTCCAGTAGTTCTGTGAGAGTTAAATTCAGGGTATTTTTCTCTGGTTAGCTAAGATACAATCTATGAACTTACAAATAAGTTGTGTGTGTGGTATTGTTTTAAATAAGGAAATCAATCAAAGTACTTCTTGAGGCTTCAAAGCCTCTGATCATTTTTTGTTTTGTTTTGTTTTCTTTAAAAAGTTTCAGACACTTCTGTATGATGTTCATTTGAGATGAATGCAAAACTAGAATAGCAGCCATCTCGTGTATATCTAGTTCAGCATAAGGTTATGGTTAAGTCCCTTACGCGAACCTATTTTTGTGAAATTACAATGTAATTTTCACCATAAGGTGAGGCTCTGATCACTTTTAAAATAGCATCTGTCTTATGAATAGCCATCCAAATAAGCCTCCTTAATATTGGGGAGAAGCTCTCACTTACCACACACACACAGCACAGTAGAAATAGAAAATATTTACATTTTTCACGTTGTCTTAAATAGTATAGTGTCTGCCTTAAATAGTAGATTTTCTGTAGCCTTCAGGTCTCATGTGTCCTGTATTACTCCTTGAAAAGCTGTGAAAACAACAGAATGTTAGGAATAATGGAAAATACAGACATCGGTTCTTGTTTACAAAACATCAAAAAACAGACAGAAGGAGTCAACTCTGATTGTTACCTTTTTCATCAACTTTGAGAAGCTCTGCAAAAACTCTTTGGGGGTTTTTTTCTCATAAGATTCACATGTAGACTCACACTGCTGAAATATAAAAAAAAATCATTCCACTTCTAAAGAGCTCATCATAGTCATAAATAATATTTAAAGATTTCCTACTGATCAAGCAGTAATCTTTGTAATCAAAGCCTTTTACAAATGGAAGAGCTGAGAGGCAGGCTATTTCATAAAGGAAAAGAAAATAATAACTACATCTTTAATTCACATTTTTTGCAGTAATCCCAATCCTTTTGTTGTGCATATCACATGATTGCCATTATTAAAGTGCATAGACACCACTGACGGATAGGAACAGAGTGAGTGTCTCTCTTGGAAGTGCAGAAAAATGGATATTTCTAATTTCCAAAGTAATAAAAGACTGATCTGTTTTTCTAACAAGCTTGGCTTTTACAGTTTCACTGCTGTAGGTAGTATTTGTTACAGAAAGTAAGGAGCAATGGTCATGATTATGGGCATTGTCAGGAAATCCTACCTTTCCAGAGTCTTTGAGAATGGGTCTTTTCAAGATGTTAACTGTTTTGATGAACGTAGAATTTACTTGGCTGTTCTTGGGCTGCAATTTCAGTGTGCCCTTCTGGAAGCAGGTCACAGCTGTGAACAGGCACTCGTCCTATGGGCAAGAACACAAGGAATAATTTTAAAATGAATGTTGCAGCATTTTTTCCACACGTGTTACATTGTGATTTATGCTCAAATTTAATTATGCAAGGTATTCATTGAGAAGATTCAACAGTCCTTTAATTGTTTTAAGTTATTTTTAGAAATACAAGAGATCACTGACCTTTGATCTGCCTGTTCTTTGGTAATTGCTCAAGTATTTCCTCATCATATAAATTCCTAAAATCGCCCTTTGAATTTTGATCATTACAATAATTAAAAGAAAGTGCTACTGAAGAGTAGATCCCATATGCAGCAGATTTTCACAAGCATGCATAGGCATGAATATTTTCTTTTAAAAATATTCCTAATCTCTCTCAGGGTTGTTCCTCAATAGTACACCTGAGAATATACTTCTTTTTCCTATTTTTGTGCCATTTCTCGTATTATCTACTTACTAATTAGAACTGACATAGAACTGCATGATTTAAAATGCTACTCAAATATTCTCCCTCAATAGCATGGGACATGGAAGCGCTGAAATTAGTGAGTAATTGTACTGAAGAGAAAAGAGAGAGTGAGGATGAGAGAGAAGACAAGGAGCCAGGCTCCTAGCTCAGATTGTCTTGCCAAATTGCAGGGAATTCAGAGCCATGTTAAACCTGAGTCAAGGCCAGTAAGCATCATCTGTGTCTAACTTGAAAAGAAGCCCTCACTTGGTGTGCTGTATGACGGTGGTGTAATTCTTTTGTTGCTGCTAGTTATCTGGAATTAGAGCAACTGCCTTTTTCCTTTCATGGTGCAGTTGCATATTAATTTGTATGGTGCAAAGACTACAAGCTTTCCAGAACTTCCTTTCCTGTGCAGTGGCTGTTTTCCTCGCTGGGCACACAACTGTGGAAAATACCACCAAAACCAACCTATTGTCAATAGAGAAAGAAAAGCAGTGTTTACTGAAGCCAATTTCTAACATGTTTTCCATTTTCCAAAGAAAGAAACTTTTAGAAATGCTGATTGTGTATATTAGAAAGGCTCCAAAGACATCATCTTTGTTTTGCATACCAACTGCTACCAAAGCTGGGTCTCATCTGGTTTGCTGATGCCACAGCAGTTCACTTGCAAGGACAAGGCAACCTCCATTTATGTTGCCTATAGCAAATGTTAATAGCAACGTCTTATACTGGTTATATATATATATATATTACATATATTTATATATTTTATTTTTATTAAAAACCAGACATTTATGTTTGTTTCAGGTTTTTTACCGTAACCAGACTTGCTTACTGGAAAAAAAACAACACTCTTTTTAAAAGAGATCGATTTTCCAGCTGAAACTGAAAACATTTTGTGCCTCATCCGTGATGAGCTGAGAAACCAGCATTTCTCATATATGCTGCTTTTTTTTTCTCTTTTGCTGAGTTAACAGTTAACTGTAAGCAGGCCGACAGTCAGAGGGCCACAAGGATTGCATTTTGTTTGCCTTGCAATGGATTAAGCACTTTGATGAAGAGGCATTCAAAACACGGGCTGCTGGTGATGTCTGAGGGGCGCTAGGTAAACATGCAAAACAGCTGTCAGGGAGGATTTGCAGAAATGCTCTGCGCGAGACTCTGAACTGTACAGCATACCCTGAAGAGCCTGCACTTCCTGAACCAGCAACCAGCGGGGTTAGAGCCAGAGCTGTCACCAGCAGCAGATCGTATTCTCCCTCCTGTCTTGAACCAGTTCAGTCTCAAGACTAATTTCTCGACCTCAGCATGTTTTCTCCTGACTTGATGTCCCCTATGGTTTTATTCTCACCTCCTAATGTATTTTCTGATAATTTCACACTTGAGTGTACAGCTAAGTGCTGTGGGTTTGAAGTGAGGCTATCAGTCCACACACAGAAAGATCAAGGAAGTCAAAACAAATAGTGATAAACCACTAAATGTTCGATGTTATAAAAGGTAGCCGTCTTCCTGCATATTCAAGGCTACATTCAAAACTGGCATAAGCAGCTTGCCATATAAACAATATTTTGAGATTTGAAATACAGTTACACGAAAGACTTTTTGTTAAATACAGTTTTGTATGTTCAGGTGTAATTGTACCCAGTTACCTAGTTATGAGTACAACTTTGGCACACCACAACTCATAGATAAGCATTTGGACAACTCAGCAAATGCAAATTTCGCCCTGCAGAATTAAAACTTTATTAATATGATTGCTGGTAATTCCTACTGTTAGCTTTTCATCAGAGATCAAACCTCTGTTGCACTGAGTACCTTCCAATACCTGAACTTGTTATCTCCTATATTTTATGATGAAAGTACTCAGGACCTCCCAGAGGCAGCCTGTAAAGCCCTAAGCTGCAAATGAATTGTTGTCTTCCTTCCTGAGGTGACCATGTTTTTGAGAGAGAGAAAAAAAAACACTGATAAAGCGATTAGTCACTGGCTCTATTTGCTTGTGTCGGAGGTAGCAGCAAACTCTGCAGTGAAATGACAGCTAATTATCTGATTCTTTTCACTTTGACACTACAAGTTAGAAAGAGTGTTAATGAAAAAAACTAGCAATTAGCTAGGGTGCATTACATTTTTGCATTGCAGTTGTTTCTAGCAATGAGTTGTTTCTAGCAATCTTTTTGGTCATACTTCTCTGTGCTTTTGGCAAGTAAAAAACGTGCCCAACTGTAAACCCTTGGAGGAGGCTAATGAAACCCGTGTGAAATGAGGTGAGTTTTTTTCCTTTCTTCTTTATTTTACACGAAAGTGTAAAGCCCTGCATAAATAGCTTTATACTCTGCGAGTTGTTTTTTTTAATGACTACACGTACTGAATACTTTTATATGTCCATCAAAATTGCTTGCTTGCTAAAGTAGTTGTCAGTGCCCTAAGACAGCAGATAACAGGAGAAGTATTAAACTGTATCAGCTGTGGCTAGTGTTGGACCTTCGTTGCATGTTTGGGATTATCGAAAGAAGGCAGAATGCATTTAGTTTCTAATTGGTTTTAGTATTAAAATATAAACTGTTAGACATAAACACACTTTCTATGACTCTAATGTAGCTTACCAAGAAGTTCCTAGCTTTGGGTTACACCAAATATCACCATTAAAAAGTGTCTAAGTAAATAATGTGTACAAAAAGGGGTCTATGAAGACCTGTTGTTGTTCTTTTAACTAGTCATAATGTAAAGAGAATACTTGCAGAATGCACTTTTTCTCCTGTTCTACATGATAGCACAACCCTTGCCCACAAGCAGTCTCACAGCAGCCACTGGGACTGCATGCAAGGAAGCACTATGCAATACGGTTTTATGGTGGGAAGGAAAGGGGGCTCCCTTTAGGCTCCATGCAGCGATAATACCAATGTGGTTGGAGCTCATGGTAGCTGGAGGCACTTCCTCTCCCCAAAACTGCGTCCCCAAGAGCATTGCAAGTTATATAGGTCTTGTTTGAATCTCCTGCTCTTATCAGTGAATAAAAGGAATATGTACAAATTGGAATCTGTGGGTGTTCTAGAATACACAGAGTGTAGTAACCTACTAATAAAGATTGCATAATATAAACGCTTCAGACATTAAAAACCCAGGAATAAGAAACTTTTATCAAAGTGTTTTCAAACTAGCTTGCATTAAGAGTTCTAGGTCAGAGATACTTAAAAGAAGACATCTGCCATTTGTCAGTGGAATTAACCAATACAAAATAAATTTGATATAATTAAAAGGAAATGTTAAAGCAGGCTCACCACAGGGTTTTCTGGTGTATGCAGCAATTCAGCATCCTACAATGAAAAACAAATCTAAGTTAGAAAAGTTTAACATTGCAGTAGTATCCCTCAAAAGTTACATTCTAAGCAGTATCTAATGCTTGAAAATAATTTCAGTATTAGGACTAATAGTTTGCTTACCTTATCTTTCACTACATCTTTTAACTGATCAATTGTCTTTAGAAGCTGTTTGTATTTCATTGCTTTATGTGGAGTTGCAGTCAGAACCATACTGGAACAGAAGAAGAGCATACAGAAAATAATCATCCTCTCCATAGTGCTGAGTTCTGTTTTAAAATGTGTTAGAAGCAAAGTTGTGCTATCCAAGATGAATGCTTGAGCTTCAGCTATGTTCAGGTATGCTGCATGTCTACCTATATATTGCTCCTTGCTGGAGATGTAAAACCCACCCATTTCAGTTTGGAAAGCTTTGTAGAATGGATTAATGAGTAACCTTTTTTTCTTTTCCATTGGCTAGGTGTATGTATGCGAGCTCGTGCGTAGGGGGCAGGGATTGATGGAGTGAATGAAAATGTGCCCCATCTGCACATTGGACAGGAAAAAAAGAGAAAAGGGTGAATTCCCATTTTCGCTTTGAGTCAAGAAATGAACGTAGTAAAAAGTAGGTACTTAGAAACCACAGACCCAGGTAAACAAAGATTCTGCATTTTTTTCCTGCTTCTTGCAGCAATGAACCTCTCCAATCCAACTGAATCTCCATTTCATGCTGATGAAATATGGCAGGACTTCTTTTAGCAATTTTAATGTAATTTTTCCTACTTTATAGCTTCAAAGGATGTGTAGCTTGTTCCCCTGTCTGTGAACTGCCACTTTTACATTCGTGCTTGGTTTCTGCGACAACTGTGAGGAAAAGCTCATTTTAGCATTTAAGGGAGCTGAAGTGTGCTTTATACATGTATTTACTTCAGACTAATTCCAGATATTTTAATAGCATTTTAGAGAGTGTGTCCATTGGGGTGTGAAAAGCATTTGCAGGAGTCTGAGCTCAAGGAGATGCATTGCCATTGGAGAGGTCAATCCCTATACCATGCCCATTCCTCAGATGGAAATGCTGCTGGAGGAATAGGGGCTAAATCCCAGTGAGTCCCTCAGGACGTTATCATTTTGTGGCTGTCAGTAGACCAGTGGTTATGGCAGCTAGATGCTCAGTTAGGTTTGCCACAGTTAGGCTTGAGGTTAGTTTTGCAACTTTATGCCACCCTTTCAATGCAGATGTGATAGTGAGACCAGAGAACTCTCTTGAGAATGTAGAAGTGCTTTTGTTTGGTGTGAAATCCATTAAAAATACATACTGCACAAAATTTAAAGCCAGAATAAAACCATCAGAATGATCTAAGAAATAAAGCATACTCCTGTGATTTTCTTCAAAATTAATTCCTATTGTAATTAAGTACATAGGCTGCTTTTGAGGAAGTAGTTTTGAGATTATTACTTGAAAAATGATGCATTAATGACAGGATTTTTTTTCCAACAAATGCTGGTAAGGAATGCTCTCTTATGGGGACTTCCACAGATGTCTCCTTTCTCAATGAGTTCCGTGGAAGTTTAAGGTATTTGAGGGTATTCTTCTCAAATGCTTTTTTTTTTTTTTTAATTTTATTTTTTAATTTTATTTTTTTAGATCAGTTTCCTCCAGCCCAAGCCTAATTTTTGTCACTCTCACTGAGCTGCCCTGTTCTCAGAAGGGATCTGAGTGGGCACTAGGGACTTAGTGTTCTGCAACCTCTAGGAATCAGATGGTTTCAAGATCACTGTTCCTAATATTTCATCAGAAGAAAGAAAAATGACTTTAAATGACTATTATGTATTATCGCTAATAAATGGTTGTAAACACTGTGGTATGACCATTGAAAGGTTTGTATATAGAACTAGTAGAAGGCAGATAGAGTCACCTGGCACCTTCACGAAAGTGAATAAAAAGGTGCTTAAGTGTCCTAAATCTTGAGCTCTGGAAGTCCAGAGATTCCTTGTGGCTGTGGAGATGCCTTACAAAGGCATCAGTGTACGGACTTGAATTTAATGTTGTCTTTACCTAGAATGCTTGTCCGTGTAATAAACTAGCATTGTGTAAAATGCTTCTGTGTTCACCTGTCCGGTGAATCTGGGCAGTCAAGTGAGATGACTTATTTCTGGCTGTCCATGTCAAAATGATCATTTCACCTGGTGAGAGACTAACCTGGCATGCTTAGGTGAGTTTGTCTTCTGTATATGTATGATTATTCACTGCACACTCTTTCTGTGCTTAAGTTATTTATGATCTTTAAGAAACTAGATAGCTTAAAGGAATAGATTTTATAGGTGTATATGTGTCTACACAAATGCACTCACGCTCTCCAGTATGCATGTACAAAATCTCTCCTGGTGAAAGGGGTAGCTAATCACACCTGACAGAACAGAAATCCTGAAGAATGAGAACAGAAACAAGAAAGGAGAAAAATTTTCTTCTGTCACATAGTCTAAAATTTAATTTCTTGAAGAAAAAGTAGTGCAATTATTTTTTGCATGTGTGGTGGTTTTACTCAGGTGGGCAGCCGAGCTCCACCACAACCGCTCTCTCACTCCCCCTCTCCTCAAAAAGGAAGGGGGAGAAAATACAACACAGAGAACTCGAGGTTTGAGATGAGAAAGGTTTAATTAAAGGGAAAGGGAATGGGGAGGAAAAACAGAAACAAAAGAAACAACCAGTCCGCGTGGAAGCACAGAGAGAGAAAAAATTATTCTCTACTTCCCATCAGCGAGCAGTGTTCGGCCACGTCCTGGGAAGCAGGGCGTCAAACGCGTAGTGGTTGTTCAGGAGGAACAGCCCCCTCCCCCACGAGAGCCCCCGATTTTATTGCTGAGTGTGACATCAGGCGTTATGGAATATCCCTTTGGTTGGTTTAGGTCAGCTGCCCCAGCAATGTCCCCTCCCCATCACTTGCCCACCCCCAGCCTGCTGGCTTCTGCGGGCTTGGAAGGAGTCCTGGTGCTGTGCCAGCACTACGCAGCAATAGACACAACACTGGAGTGATATCAGTGCTGTTCCAGCTACGAGTGCAGAGTACAGCACTGTGTGGGCTGCTGCAGGGAAAGGTGACTCCAACTCAGACAGACCCAACAGAAGCATGTCCCTTTTGAGGGATGTACTTTGAAATCATTTTAGATAAGCAGCCCAGCTGGACTGTGAAGTGGAGGGTGTGTCTCAGGTTTTATTCCAAAGTTATATTAATTTGTAGATAAGGTTCAGTAATGGAAGTCAGCAGCAATAAAGAGATTTTGTTTGATAAACCATGAATGTATTTCCCTTTTCCCCATTTTATTCATGTGAAGCATTGTAGGGTAAGTTTTTTTTTTTTTTGTTTTGTTTTGTTTTTTTTTTAATCTGTCGTTCAACATCTCTGTAAAGCTGCTGAGGGGATGGAGAGATGACTTCTGATAGTGTTTTTACGTGAAGGTGGTACTTAAGGCTGCTCCTCTTTACCATAACTGAACTTTCATCTTCATTTGTAGGTTATCAACATGCATTGTATTCTCAGTCCAGGTTTTGACTTTGCCATTAGGAGTGTTAATAGTAAAGGAGCAGGCTGGTGGAAATGCCTGCTGCTGCTTTTTGTTGTCAGGCGTTCAGCTTTGAATTCTTTTGAGGAGTTCCTTTGAACCCAGCTACTGTAGGTGATAGTGTTAGCCCTGGCTACTCTGGTTTTATGCAGCTGTATGTGACTGACAGGTTGGAAGCTTTCCATTTGGATGTAGGATCGCCTCTGTTAGCCATATCCTCATTAGATGGTTGGCAATTACCCATGCAGAGATGCTCCTGCAGAGTCTGCATTAACCAGGCAACTTCAGGGCTACTCACAAACTTTGGTTAGTGCTCTCCTTATATTTTCAGAAACGCAGAGCTTAAAGGGACAACATTGAGGGCATCAGCTCCTGTCCCCTGCCATGACAATACATCATAATTATTTAACAGTTGTGTTTACCTCTGTGGCTGGTGTGTAATTTCTCTGTATTTAGCTCAAGAGCTTTCACGTTTCCAGCCTAAATGCACTGACTGTTAGTTTGGCCTCTTCGTTTTTTACACTGATGCTGTCCTTCAGCGTAAGTCATTTTCTCCCCTGCCCGATGCTTCCTCATTTGCTCAGCTTAGAGAGAGCAGTCATACTCTCTTTGACTCCGAGCTAGACAAAACAAGGTTGGTTAGTGTACCTTTCCCCAGACATCCCATCAGTTCTGCCCTGCACACCTCCACTTCATCTTTCTTCATTGGAATGGCAGATGTTATTCTGGATGAGATCCCAACATCTCATTGTGCAGTAGCTATAATATTTTATCATACCAGCTAGAAATGTTTCACCTGTTATGGACTAATGTTGTATTTTTGTTGGTCCTTGGTGGTTCGCTGGACAAGAGTAATGCACAGCTGCATTCTGGATATTGCTGTGTCTCAGGGAGTCAGTTCCAGATGCTGGTCCTGACCTTTACAGTCACGTTTAACAAGATCCTACAGCTCTATAGTAGAATCATACCTGTGTAGCTAACAGCCATTTTAATCTTCATCTTTTGTGTTTTCCCAAAATTGTAATAATTAGGGATCTAATGCACTGATCAGGTCTTAAAATGCTGCTGTTTCTGGAGATAAAATATGAATAACAAAAACAATGAGATAATTGTGAGGCTCAACAGTTTTCTAGCCTGGATGGTCCTGAGATGCTGTTGCTTTAGGAAAGACAGAAGTTTTAAAGGTAGGCAAAATCAGATTTAAATTCGCTGAACCAAGCTCAGGTATGATGAGAACTGTTATAAAATTCACTCTTTGTTTTGAGGAGATTGTGTCATTGCAAGGTTCTTCTTTTAGCAAAGCTGTGTTGTTGGGCAGTGGCTATCCCCTGATGTTTAGGTTTACTTAATGGTTTGCAAACTAAGGGAGAACCCTGCTGATGGCTGGCAGGTTGTGCATACTGTTTTTGTATGGCACTGCACTGTAAAAGGCACTTTATGGTATTAGAGATGACATTTTTTAATGTGAAAGGTAGATGGTGGTGAAGATGAGTGCGTATTTTACCATGAAACCTTCTGTGTGAAGGGATGTCTGTACCACAAGAGCAGTGGCTGTTTGTGCAGCAGGTAGGAAGTGAAGCATTCTCTCTTTCTACCCAGAAGCATCACAGAAATACCTCATTCATTTGCTGTTCCAGCAGGATAATCTGTGGTTTTGTTGGAGGCATACTGGTGAGATGACTCTATCTGAAATAACACTCAATTAAATCCATTATGTAGTAAATCAGTTCTAAAGCTGGCAGAGCCATTAGAGTGGGAAGCTAACCAACAGGTATTTGGTAACGTGGTAGCAGGTGCTGGCATATCATTTCCCTAAAACCCTATAGGCTTCTGTCTTGGGTTAGAGGCTGTAAGAGCACAGTAAATGCTTGAAGAAAGGCACCTGACAGAGAAAGTGAAATACAAGGACAAAGAACTTCCTTTCTGTCTAGGCAGTGGAGAAAACTCCTTGATATCCCTCTTATCAGATAAGAGCAAGCAACCTGCTTTTTGCATACGTCACTTCTCTTTTGTGGCTTAGGAACATGCTGAGTCAAACAACGACACTCTCGCTCACACCATCGCTTGCCTGGCCCTGGAGGGCTGGCTGCAGAGTGGAAATCTCCCATCCTTGGCCCACGAGGCTGTCTTCCTCTTTCCTCTTTGCGACATTGCCACTCCACACCCAAGTGCTGAATGAAAGCCCAGTTCCCCCACCCACATTTTCCTTTACAGTGTAGCTGAATGGAGGCTTTTCCCATAGCTTAGTCATTGCTATGGCTCAGCCAAAAAAGAAGCCTGTAACTCACAGGGCTGCTTTCAAAGAATTTTTGTAACCCGTGTATGTGCCATTTCATGTAGGTGCTGTCTGCGACATGGGAGGAATGTAGGAAAGCAAGGGGAGAGAGTTATGCTGGAAAATGAGTGACTTGGAAGAGGACCTCTGTATATAAGATCAAGGAAAACTATTTTTCAAAGTATTTCTGACAGCTCTGCAAGTCCATTCTGCCATCTCTAAATCTTATTTTCTTATTTGTAGCTTTTGTATAATTCTTCTGTCTTAGCCTTGCTTAGAAAAGAGGAAAGCAAACCACCAAAAGCAGGGAAAAAATATTACTAACTCCAATTTTTATTTACTATATAAATCAGAATAATTACAACTCTGAGTGTGGTGCATAGACACAGCAAAATTAACAGACTACATATAGCACTATAAAACCACCAAGATTCTCCATAATGCTTCTCCACAGTTACGTTATAAGCAATTTCTAATCCATGTTGAGGTGGGCTTAACGCTGGCTAATAAAAGGTCCCATGCAGCAGATGAAGGAATTAGAGGAATAAACAGAACAGCTCTTACAGGAGATTGTGAATTTCTGTCCTGAAAGAACGTGTCAGACGTGGAAGGAATGCCAAGCAAGAGCTTTTATTATGGAATATCCTTCTTATATCATGGAAGGGAGATTACATTGAGCTGAGTGTTCAAGACAATTTCTGGTTGCTGGAAAGCAAGGAAAGGAGTACAACAAGCACCCACCTGGCTGGGTTATAAAATAAAATCATAGAATTCATCACTGACAAGTCAAATTAAAGTATCTGTATTGTATTCCATCTCTTCCGTGCTTATGAACACTAAAAGAACAAAATCACTCTCTTATTCTCCTGTTTGTGATGAGAAATACAGTTAAACTTCCATTGCTATACTTGCCCAACCAGATCAAACTCAGGAGCAAGAAATTCCCCAAATGCATGGAATGTCTTCCACGCGGGGACTAAATATGAGACCCTGCTAGCCCCAGCACTGGTGTCTTTGAACTAATATAAGAAGATGGACAGCTGGAGCACACCTAGTTTGCAGCCCTGAAGCCAAAAAACTATTATATCTGAAAATATTTGTTTTTTCAAAGCCAAAGGCCATTGAGATGAGAAAGATATGACCTGCTATATCGTACAGAGAAATCACTGGACAGGTTTCTGCTGTCTGCAGAGAACTTCTGTGAGCGTCAAGGAAGCCCCCTATCAGCAGTTTGTGGTGGGAGCTGTGAGCTGGTACCTAGGCACTGTGGGCATGCCCGCGTTCAGCCTCCAGCTATTTCCAGATTTAAAAATCATTATTTTACATTTCTGGTTGCAAACATTGCCAACATCAACATTATAATCTGTGGTTCTCAATTGCAGCTAAGGCTGAGATACAATGCCACGTAACAGAAAAGAGGCAGTGTAAGAATGAAAGAGACTTGGTGGATGGAAAGTAGAACCAGCTTTCAAGAACAGGCAAAATCTTTCTGAATATAGTACAGCCCTGCTCAGGGTTTTATCTAGGCTTTGGAAACTGCTTCAGCTAGTGAAGATGCAAGAGAAATGCAAAGCTGTTTGCAAATGTTCCTATGCTGCCTCGTTTGCTTTGTACAAGGCATTATTGTCTTAGTTCGCCCTTGTTCAGCAAAAGTGGGTGACTGCCTATAAAGCAGAACAGCATAATGTTAACAGTAAGTGTATACATGTTAAATACCAGGTGCATCTTGCTCCTAGGTCAGCCCAGTGATGATTGTTATCCACATAATCTTCTTGATGTATTTGCAGCCTTATCAATTCACAATGACAAGCTGTATTGAGAAGACAGCCCGTTGACATCCAGAGCCCGAGACAAGCCTGGGCCAGCTATGCACAGAACGAGATTTTCAGAAGAACCATCCTTTGGTGGCCGCACGCTTGCAAGTCTTCCTCTTAATGTTGGAGCAGCCTCCAACCTGCCAGGTCACACCTTTCCCTGCATGTAGGGTGGAAGGAGCCTTGCTGGGTCACTGAGTCTAGGCTTCTGCCAGTGCAGGCATCCACGTCATATAGTCCCTTTCACATCTCAGCAAAAAGCTCCTGCATGGGGCATTATCACTTCAATCTTCGTAACGATAAGAGATTAAAGCTTTTTTCTGTGCTTCTGCTGTGCTCCAGCTTTTCTTGGGCAATTTCATTTTTATTTACAGTGCTACTGATGATCTTTGCCCGTTACTGAAGGACAGCCAGTTTCAGAAGACAAGGCAACAATTCATAGGAAATCAAGATTCTGCAGTTTCTTGAACAATTTGAGGGCAGGAGGTAGATCTTTGGCTTAAGGACACAGGTGTAAGTAGAAGTAGTGGCAAAAAAAGAGAAAAGTCAATGTTCCTCTTTGGTATTGCAACACTGGATTCTCCTGCAGCTCTGCTGCTTGGTGGCATTGCACTGTGGATCTCTAGGTCTTCTCAGGAAGCGTGGTCAAGCAGCACGCAATCTTTCTACCACAGAACTGCTCTCTGTATGTAACGCATTTCCTGACAACTCCACTAAGAGACAGCATGGCCTGCAGTGTGAAAAGCAGTGATGTGGTAGCACTGAAACCCAGAAGTAAATGTCATGTTCATTCAAAGTGTTCAGAAAGAAAAATCAAAAGAGATAAATGCAGATGTTGGACAGTGAATGGAGGAAGCAGAATGACACGATACAAAATGCTGCCTTTGTTCATTCATTAACGCTAACAAAGAGAGAGAACACAAGTTAGAAGAGAGATGCTTTGATGTTACAGTGTCAATGCTACCAAACAAGTTAAAACCAAACCATTACAGGTTCAAGATGGACAAGTCTGGTACAGATTATGCTGCAGTCTCTGGCAACATGTGACATGCATAACTACTGCTCTGGCTTTTGGACATCCCTATAGCCTGACATGCTTTGCATAGTGATCAGCATGACATTACAGCCTGTGCTTCAGTATCAAAATGAAAGGTTTGTTATGGATTATTTTGGAAGTCACTCTCCAGGTTTAGTGAGGCTGCTGTGCTGGTGCAGGATCTCTGCAGCAGTACCACTGCTCCCCTCTTACATGGTCTGGAGCAAACGATGGGGCACAGATGGTGAGGGACTATGGCCTCTTCTCTCTCCTCCCCAGCAAATCTGCACTGAATTTTACCTTCCTTACAGATATATTCTACATTAAGTTATCTTTAAAATCAAATGCAGCTTTTCACTTTTTATTATGTTTTACCTTTGGGCATGTCTTGGTAGAAGCAGATGACTGAGTACTGCTTTTATTTCTAGCTAGTTTCACTTTCTGGTTCTCATGTATAACCAAAATATTGCTGTCTTTTGATTGAACCACTCTTCATATATGTACAAATGTTTACATGCATGCTCAGTTGCTGGTAGAAGTATTTAATGATAAAGCTGGTTTAAAGTTCTGTAAACTCATTAACATTGTTCTCCTGCCGCGGTTTTTGTTTCCCAGGCCCAGGAACTGTCCTGTCATACCATGCTAGGGCGCTTCTGTGGTACAGCAAGATCTGGTGAGGGCAGAGCAGCAGCGTGAGAATGCACTGGAGGATGTGGTCTACCTTCCCTTGAAGTGACTCCACGTACCAGCTTGCAGACCAGCTTCTACGTACACCACTGCGATGAGTGCTGCAAGCCACTGGATCAGCCATCAGATGACGCTTACACTTCAGCTCCTGCAGCAGAACAGACACTTCAGTGTCATGCTGTGTAGCCAAAGGGAAGGCTGAGGCCAGAGCCACCTCTGAAAATCTCTGGATGTAATAATGCAAGTGCTTTCTTCAGCAGCAAAGCAGTTTAAAGAACTTGCTACTCCAGGTCACCACCACTGTTGTGGCTCTGCATCACAGTGTATCGCACCGTCAGGAGCCTCTGTTAAGGCTGCTAGGATCAATGAAATGATCCAGGTTAAAAATCCCTCTTGGAAACAGCTTGAGAGTTTGTTTTGCTTTGTTTTAACCAGAATCATTTCACTATCAATTCTACTTTCTCCTTAGCACAACTGGCAGATTTACAAACACCAGTGAGTTGCTAGAAGTCAGAAACTCCTCTTCTGCTGGCTCTGTTGCTGATCAAAACCATGGATCGCCTACGCAACAAGTACCTCCTCAGCACACAAGTCTGAGGGGGCCGGTGGGTATCACTGAGCAACAGCATTCCAGGAACAGCGCTTCAGTGCCAGTGCAAAAGGAATTAAGTCCTTTAGCTGTGGCTGAAATATGGTTTCTGACAGAATCATTTCAAGGAAGAGGATTTAGGAAACATTAAACTCTGCAAACTGGTCTCTATTTAAAACTTGCAGGTAAAAATTTCTCACTCAGGCAGGTATTGTTGGTTTGCTGATTTTTAATTTTATTTTTTTTTCCCTTTTGCAGTTATACCAATAAAGTCTCCAATGTGGTTGCAACTATACTGATCTAGAATTATATAGAATAGAATTACTAGAGTAGAATTGAATTATTATCTGTATATAGTCCAGAATGCTAACTGTCCTGTTTCTTATCCATGAGTTACTCTGTAAATATAACGCACCTTTTTATGACTTCATACTTAAACAATAAAATAGCAGATTTATTTACAGGAGGTTAGGGAATGCTTAGAGCTAACTGCCTCATACAGTCCTTAACAGATAGAACTGAAATGCAGTGTCTCTGAAATAAAAAGCTTCTCTCACTAAACTTTTTCAGAAGCCTTTCTCTCTGCCTTCATCTATAACCAGACATATATAACAGACATGAATGTATGTGCCTGCATCCCCAGATACATCTTTCATATGCACACATAAAGAAATGTAAAAAGCTACACAGCACAGTTGCTTTGCATAATGAGTTTCATTTTTTTTCACAGGTCAGCACCTTAAGCGAACCTTGGAAAAACTATTGTGTGATCAGTCATCGCACTGAAGCAGCAGCACCCGTTCGGTAAAGGCAGTCTTGGATAAAAAGCTGAATGCTGTGGTTTCAGTGACTTATCGTTGAAACCTTGTGGTTTCTGTGTAGGAGGTTGTACAAGCTGGACACGTTTGACATCCTTGTTTCTGAGCTGTGAAATCTGTACATCTAATTTATGAAAATTATCTCTGGTTTAATTTTATTCTTTTTTTTTTTTTTTTTTTAATGAAGTCAACATATTTTCCCTGCATTCAGTGGAAACAATAATGGAAATGTTTTAAGATATGCTGTGAACCTGTTTTGACCTTAAAAGGGAGGAGAATCAAGATTTTCTTGATTACAATTAAGGTCTAAGAAGGAAATAAAAATTAAATACAGGGAGTTGGGGGTGAGAAGAAAGTATTTTTCAAGCGTGGAGATAAATAGATAAATTAGCTGTGGGAAGTCACATAGACATTATGAAACAAAATTCTCCCAAGTTGAGAACATGATTTGGAAAAAAAAAAATATATATATAATTTAGAATAAAACATAGTACCAGTACTATTTAGGATAACCTGCAATATCTGTGGGCTTCCAGATGGTCTAAACACACTAGTAAATTTATAGGCAAGGCAAATGCAAGACTAACGGTTCTGCAGCAGAAGCAGTTGAAATCACACATACACAAACAAAATTCATCACTAGATCAGTTAATGAGCTTTTTTCTTTCCCAGCTAGTTTAATGCTAATTCCTGTGAATCGATCCAGTTCTTTGCCAGTTGAAGTGCCCTAATGTTGGTGCAAAGGACAAAGCAGGTATACACAGCTCGAACTGGAAGGAGAGGAAAACATATTTCTTGGCGTCTCTGTGTTGTGTAGCTGTAGAAGAAACACGCCATGTCTGCATTGCCGAACTGGAATTGTGAGAGTCACAGACCCACCTGCATCCCCGTCTCTTCCTTACTTGTCTGCTGCCTTCTGCTCTGGATCTACAATCATGTAAATCCCCAGAAAGCTGAGCTGTGGCAGTAATGGATACCCAAGTCTGTAATATTGGCATATCATGTTCCCTTCTCTGTCAGGAGCAACAGAACCACATGGACTAACAGCAAGTTTTGCCTCTGTCAGGTAAGTTCCCAGAAGCACAGACTCCATTCCCTGTGCCCAAACACGGTAAGTGAATCTATGGAAATGTATTCAAAACGATCAAAAACCTGAGCAAAGAACTATTTTCTGAATAGAAAGCAAATATGAAGAAAAAGAAAATGCAAGGTACAAAACAAAGTTTCTCGCTAAAATGTAAAAAAAAAAAAAATTGACTACCTAGGTGAAAAATAACTACTCAGTGCATTTGTGGGAGTACAAAAATCTGTCTGGAAGCATTAGTCAGAGATTATATAATACTTCTGCGTAAGCAGAGATTGAAAGTGTGACCACTCACTATCAATTCACTTCAGGGAGGACTGGCAAGATTCATAGTACTAATTTTAAGTAATTTCTATATTGAAACATCAATAGAAAACAATAGATTTTGATTGGTCCTGGTCATTGCTCCTCCTGATAGACCTGTTCCTTTTCATAAAGGAAAAAAAAAAGTTTTAATATTGTGCTGTTCACTGGAAAATGTCTTGTCCTGCTTGTGTTTCTTTCCAGAAACCTGAGTCAGTAATTGTTGTAGCTACAGCAACAGATAATTATACAATAAAATAATAAAATTACGATCTAGTTACTTTTCTGTATGAATGATGTTTTTACTGCCTGCTATTTATGTGCAGACTTAACACTTGACACAGCGCTCCTTGAGCAAACAGTGCTATTTGTCTGAACTAACTTACGGGAAACAGAGAAAAATGAGAATGCACTGAAGACACTAGTCCAAATCAGTGGAGGCTATAGAAGATAATATTTTCCCACATTATTATTTCAAATGTGGAAAATGCAGACAACCAAGGAAGAACTATCTTTTGAGCGTCCAAAATTTACTCAGGTGCAATATGTTAAGATTCACTATTCCTCTCCATATATCTGGATTTGCAGTCCACATCCTGTTACTCTGATTATCACAAGGATTACACAACTACTTTGTAATTGAACTCGAGCAAAAACTGTGTATTCCTGTTAACTCTTTTGCTGTGTAACTAAGCCTACAGTTCTTCAGATGCTTGGTTGGCAGCATTTTGAGGTGGTTTCTTAGCCACTTCACTACCTTTCCACTTGCCTCTGGAGCTGCCATCCTCCTACCCTACCTGCCTGTTGCTGGCAGTGATGCACCAGTGCTGCACACCTGCACCAGGCATGTCTCTCCCTCCCGGGACTGTCAAGTATGTAGGGCGCTGTGGAAAAGAAGCAGCAGCTTACATCTCCCCTTCATCAGACTTCATCCCTCAGTGTTGAGGACCTAGCTCAAAAGCCACAGGAGGCTTTTTTTCCCCCCTCTTTCCAGTGCCAGCCACCCACCAGCTTTGCATTTGCCTTTCAGGGAACAAACTCACTCACTGATGCAGCCAGAACTGAGCCGTGCTCTGGTAGGGAGCTGTTAGACAGAACCAGCCATCCCAGTGATCTGGGCCTTCCCAGCGAGAGGTGCTTTTACCAGCTGAGGAATGAATGCTGCTGTAGGCCATGGGCAAAGGACTGAGGTAACAGTGGAAACCCAACTTGGTGTTTTTTTGTTTGTTTGTTTTTAACTTTTTTGAGGGTATTTTTCGTTACCTCACAGCCTAGAAGGCTACACCTCTTCTGTCATCTTCTTCCCCCTTTTCGGGGTACTCATTTTAACTCTGATCGTTCTGGCCATTTGATTTAGGAGGGCAGTTGTCTCTGCACCACTGGGCATGGAGGGCTGTGGCAGCAGCAGGGAAGAGAAGGAGAGGGTGGATGTGACAGTGTCCTAACCAGCCTTTACCTTCTACCCAGACCTCCATCTACTGCTGTCAGCTGCAGCTGCGTATGTGCCTGTAGCCCAACCACAGCCAAAACAGAATCATAGAACTATGGAACAGCTCCAGATGGAAGTGACCTTAAAGATCATCTAGTCCCAATCCCCCAGCCATTGGCAGGGACGCCACCCACTAGATTGGGTTGCCCAGGGCCTTGTCCAACCTGGCCTTGAACACCTCCAGGGATGGGGCATCCACAGCTTCTCTGTGAGCAACCTGTTCCAGGGCCTCACCACCTCTGCAAATAAAATATTAAGAGCTTAAATCAGTAGGAAGCTTGCATTAGACTGCTCAGAGAGTGCACAGGCAACAGTACAGTTAGCCACACCGCCTTGGTCTTCTGTAGTTGTGTGTCTATGTGATGCACCACACAGTAAGGAAATATTGATTGAACTCCAGAGTCTGCAAAATAATTGTATTTGATGTTGCTGCACAATGGGTGACAACACGAAGGGAAGTGGAAACACTAAAGCTGAGAACTCTCTGCTTATGTTCAAAGGAGAATGTCAGAAACGGCCTGAAGGAAGAAAGGAGACAAAGATGCAATTTCCAAAACAGTAACTGGAGATCAAAGAGACTGACGACGTTCTTTCAGATCGCTGTTTGTGGCGGAGCTGCAGGAGAAGATTAAAGACCAACATTATTTTGGAGTATTTCTGCGTACTGCAGAAAGCAGTGAGCCCTGTAGCTTTCCTCCTGGTTCTCTTCTTGCCATTGCCCTCTGCATTTTCTGAGTTGGCCATGCTAAGTTTTTCTGAGAGAAAAGCCACCATTCACTTCACTTAAATTATCTTTAATTGACCAAAGATTGAACTATTTTACCTTCTGACACAATCACATGCCATGGAAACTCTCTTTACTCATTCCCTGACCTGCCTCGATTTCTCCTTTATTGCTAGATCTGTTTTGATGCTTTTAAGGATCAAACAAAACATGTTTTCCCTCTTACCTCTGTACTTCAGCATTTTCTCTTTGATTTTATTGATTTTTCCAATTTCTGTCAAAACTAATAAATTGAAACAGCAAAATATTTCATGCTGACACTGTTATGTGAGCATTTCAGTCTTCTGTTTATAATATTTCATTCTGAAGTCTTGTTTGTAATTGGTTTTAAAACCTAGGAAGGAAATCTTTCTTCTTAGTCTGATGCAGAATTGTCAGCCTGAAGGGAGCTTTTTTTGCTTGATCATCTCAGTAACTGCAGCGTGATCTGTGCCCCTGCAAGTATTTTCTGGTAAACAAAACCACCTTTTTTTGGGTGACCAGCCTAACATTTACCAGTCATTATCTGTCTTTCTCAGGTCTTTCTGATAGAATACACACGCCCGGTGGCTCTGAAACATAGCTGTGCTTGCTTTATTTCTTCACAAGTGGGACACAGTGCTACAGTTGTATGCAGTGGGCAATCAGTACTCCAGAAAATGAAGGACAAAGAAGTAACTGCTTACGTGTGCAAGGAAAATTTCACCTTCAGCATATACAAACTCAGAAATGAGTCCTTACCCTCACAATTTTAGGTTAATTGGGAAACTCTGTGCGGGGGGCCCTTTACCCTAACCACCCGTGTGTATCTTCTTAGGTCTGGGGGCTGGACAAAAGGCAATGTCCTCCTACTTCAGTGATGCTTATTTGTTTCTAATAAGGCCAGAGCATGTTTCATTGACGTACCAGACCAGGTTAGGGAATCTGGACTTGCCAGTTGTTATGACAGGTAGTTATTTCCTTTTTTTTGTTTCTTCCTTTAGAAGAAATTAAATTGTGTGCCTTTTGGAATGTGATGTGTCTTTAGATCTAACCTGCTCACTGATGTTTACAGAAAGGCAAATTTCACTTTTTTACTTTCAAACATCAATAGTCAAGATAAGCCAATATTTTATTTGGTAAAAGCTTACCTCCTTATTCAGGTAAAACATTGTTCAGTATCATTTAACATCTCCTGTAAGTTCAGTGGAAGATGTCCTAATACAGGTTGATGTGGACTGCTGTGCCACGCTAGTTCTGTGGGCCTGCACAGCACTCTTTGTGCACAGTGGAGAGGGTATATAAGAGCTTTATTTATCTATTAATGATTCCTGTTTTAACCACTGATCAGAAAGGCCAGGCTGGGCACTGGAAGCACAGCGAGCGCCGTGGCTGCGCTTTGCTCCGGGCTTCTTCCAAAGAATCTGTACTCCTGCCCTGCCCTTCCTGAAGGAGTCCAGGGCAGGCCACAATACGGGGCTCTCAAGGCTTGGTTGAGCCTCTAACCCAGCTCTGTATTTCTTCAGTATAAAGGAAATATCCCAAACTAGAATATGAACCAAGCTTTCTCTAAGACTGCTATTGTGCATTGGTACGAACAAGACCAGATGGTAGTAAGAGAGAGACATTACACTGGTATGAATCAGAGCACCCTGAGTCCACCTCTCCATCAGTTCTCAGTCTAGTACTGAGAAAGCTTTTCAGGTCTGATTAGTCATTTGTGTTAAGTGCAATAAATGCCAGAGAAACTAATAAAAAAAACACCAAACATCTCAGTAAGTGTGAGGCATAGCTGCTCTCTAGTGGACTTGTGAATAGTGTCAGCAGTGTAAAGACAGTTAACATCCCCAGAAGATAACCATGTAGGTGCTTCTGCTGGGTGACAGAAAGATGAAAACTTCCTACGCATCCTTGCTGTCTCTCACCTCCTTATGTAGCTGACTTACACCAGGGTTACTGTGAAGAGTGCAAAAGCAACTTAAAAAAAATGCGTAGTGTCCAGTGCTGTGGTGAGTTATATTTCATTAAGCATGTGTTTCACTTGCAGGAGCCAGTGCTACCGTTTAGCATCATGCAAGAGTGGCAGATATCTTACAGCTAAGGAAAACTCATGTATCAGAAAAGGTGAGCAGGTGGGCAAAGTACACGTGTTTATTTCCTTGTGCTAATGCTGTACAGAAAGCAAGCAGAGAAGAAGGGAATTACCCAGTGCATGTAGGACTTCGACATTTGGGAAGGTGAGGTCTTCATGGGGTGCAACGTGGCATTTCTGCTCCTGACCTCTGCAGTAGCAGCTTCACTGGCTCAGTGCTTGGGTGGCTCCCCTCTAGATGTCAAGGAATTCTCCTATGTCTACCAAATGCTCCCAGAATGACTCTGCTGCCTGTATTTGATTTCTTGATGGGCAGTCCCTGAAAGAATTTCAGAACTAATCTATTGGTTGCATTCCTTTATTGCAGTAACTTCAGCAGCAGTCAGTGTCAGGGCTCATGAGCAGCCTTGCAGTAACTTAGGGTCCAAACAATGTAATTGAAACCCACTGAAGGTTTATGGATTTGCCTGAAAACAAACAAACAAACAAATTAAAAATACAGTCTTTAATATGAGCAAAATGATGTGTATGACAAGTAAGCCAACGTAGTTTTTTTACATTTGCAAGAAGGTTTGCTTACGATGTAGGACATATTTCACAAATAGCTTTAGAAATAACCTGGACATCCCATTTCTTAGATTTCAATGTACATTACTGAGAAAAGTAATCCCACCATAAAGAAGTCTAGCAAAGTGTTGAAGAAATTAAAAAAAAAAATCTGTTATGAAGTTTGCACTTAACTGTTTGTGTATGTTAACTTTACCTTTAATAACAAGGTATTTTGGTGCAGTGCTAAATACGCTGTATTTGGAGTTTTATTACCTAATTCAATTTTGAATGGACAATAGCCCCCTTAGCCCACAGAAACTTATTTAAAAAGAAAGAAAAAAAAGGGAAAAAAAAAAGGTTTTCCCAATTAGCTGGGAAAAAAAAAAAAAACAGGAAAAAGAGTTACCAAATGGTTCCTTTTGGTTCCACTCCAGTAAGGAGCATAGTGTGCTGCCTGGATAAAGTCCCAGGCCTCAAGAAGATACGGCTCACTTTGAGCTGATTTGATTCCTAGAGTATTTTATAGTAGCAGTAGTGGTATGCACTTTGTATAATGGAAGATAGATGTTGGAGTAAATGTATTGTAATCACTTATAAAACTTGTAGAACACAAGTATGGAAGGTATAAGGAAGGGCTGAGGGCACTTTTAGTATATACAGCACCTCGTGTTGATGTAATTACATCGACAGAAAATGTCCTTCATCAAGAGAGCTCTTTCTACCTAGAAAGGGCTCTTTCTACCTAGAAAGGGATGTAATACATTCTGTTGGAAGAATTCAACCATAGGTTATATGTCTGCTGTTGGTACAGTATAGCTGGATCGGCAAGTGCTATTAAGTATAGGAAGCGTGGCACAGCCTTCTTCCTGGTGGTCTGTTGCCGAAGAAAAAAACTGCCTGAATGATGGCTGGGGAATCTAGGTGGAATTTCACCTTGGCTGGTGCTGTTAAAATTTCCGTCTAGTATCTGGAAAGGGTTTGTTGTTTTTTTCATTATTGACCGTAACAGGAAACACAAAGGAGAAGTGCCACCGTGTTCCATTCTCATGTTGGCACTGCAGAAGTTTCTGAGGCATGCTTCTGTCACACCATGGTCTGGCTTGGCGTCAGAAGGTTTGGAATAAAGGAATATCTCTAGCCATTTCTGCATGAGAGCTGATGTTCAGGGGAGCACCAGGAATTTTCCTGCCAGCCTTCATGCTGTGGCTGTCCCTCTTCCCCAGGGCTCAGACACCACACCGGCTGTGGTGCATTGATAGCCTGCTAAGTAGAAAATGCCACTCAGAAAGCTGCCCTTAGAGATAGGAGGTGACAGGAGGTGATCCCAAAACTTAAAGGCACACAAAAAAAGAGGAGTTATGGGTGAAGACATCTGCTCTTCAAGCGCGTTGTGATGACACCACGCTGCTCCAATTCATACAAAGCCAATCCGCATTCAGTTGATTTCAGCCTTGTAAGCTGGTAAAATGCCTTCATGCTCATCTCAGCAATGTTAAAGCAATTCACTTCCCAAGTCCATGCAGCCTGTGAAAGGAGGACACAGATGCATATGGCACTATGGCTAAACCAGAAGGAGGATGCGTAGAGAAGTGCATACTCATGTTGGTATAGCCTGGGTGGTTCTCAGTACCTTGATAAGAGAGAATACAAAGTCCAAATTTGCTACCCTTATTAACCACCAGATCCATCTGGTAGGGATGGGACAGGGGTAACAAAATGGCTTACATGTGAAAGTTTTCGAAGATGAAAAATAAAAATAGGAAATGCTTTTTGTCTCTAGTGAACCTAGTGGGCTCTTCTGACAGGTAGCCTTGATGTATGAAAATGTATCAGTCTGAGCTGTGCAGAGGTCACAATATATATTTGAAAACTAATATTTTCTACTGCCTTTTTGTTCAACTTCCTGTATGATGAGCCCAAGTTGTTTATTCTTCTGAATGATGCAATGGGTTAACGGATAGTATGTGGGTTATCAGTAAGGAAATCTGAAGGTACAAGGACCATAACAGTACCTTATGTTTCACTTTGATTAAACTGGTGGAATTCCGTGTAAATGGAAAATTGTGAAGGCGTATAGCCTTCATTTTATGAAGAGGATACAGTAGGAAGTAACTTAAAGCACAGAGTATCGTCTTATTTGTTACTGGTAAATAACAAAATGCCTTGAAGTCTTTCAACTGAAAATCCACACACTCTTTTTACAAAACATGAAATAAATGCTTAGTCCTTCCTGCAAAGGTGGAGATTTAAGGAAGTGTGAATGCTTAGAGGAAAGATGTAATGGATTTATTTAGGAACCAAGCTAAGGCACTAGGATGTGGCCATTCTCTAATTTAACTTGGACAAATGGCTGAGTTTTCTTTGGGAGAGTGCCTTGTGTGGCAATCGGCCTTTTGCATGGAAAAAAGTGATTTCTTCACTTGCCTTGGAAATCTAAGTAGGTGGAGGCTGTCAAACACTTTTTGAAGTGTATCCATGTTTTGTTTCTTTGCTTCTTTAGAGAGAGTGCTGCAATGCAAAGCTCAATGGCCTTTTAGAAATAAAAGAGTTGGCGCTCAGGGATGCTGCCTCACAGGGACCTTCCCAGACCAGGCATTGTCCAAACCCTCGGTACAATGCAGTCTGCGCCCCTCCAGGTAAGCCACGAGAGGTGCTTGAGCATCTCTCCAAAGGAGACAGGCAGACAGCAGTACGGGCAGTTACATTCACCACCACGTAACTTCATGACTCTGAGCTTGCGCAAGTATCAGGAACGTGCCCTTTGTATCTTAGGCAAAAATAGATGATATTTATCGTACGTGGATAGCAAGAAAGGTTTTCTTTGAGGTGGGTCTCCTCGCGTTGTTTTTTTGTTTGTTTTGCTTTGCTTAACTGCTGTTGCTTAAATGGAGATCACTAATAATGTTTATTAAAAAAAGGCAGGGAGGCAATGCACTTGGTTTACCCCACCTTAGGACTGCACGTTGGTGTTCTGAAACTAGGGTGGGGCGGTTTATATTTTGATAGACCATTATCTAGGAGGGAAGCAAATAACCCGAAACCTCCCCCTTTCAAGTGGCCATGTTCTAAATAGTGTTTTGTTCCTCGCTGGTGACACCGCTGCTGATGTGCTGCATGGCTGTGCGTGAGAGCAGCTGGGAGCTAACGAGGTCACTCACACTCGAGACTTCGGAGGTTTTGTTCGCTGTGACTCAGTGTGGAGGGCAGCAGCACAAACCCCCGTGTCCTTCTGGGCTGCTTTTTCCATATGCTCCATTCACAGTGTAATGCTGAGCAGATCGTTAATTAATCCTAATAGATTACACACAAGGGAGTAAAGGAGCAATAAGAGGTTTAAAAATAATGAAGTTGTAGCAGGTAAATCTTGTGCAAACCGTTTGTAAGTGCTGCTGGTTTATGCCCCAGCACCTCACGGGGCCACTCAATTACAGAGGCCGTGCTCGTTGTGCCACTCCTGTCTTCCCTGGGCTGTCAAGAGGGGGAAGTGACTTCTTTTCCTTCTTCTAAGAGCTTTGAGTGAAAAATCTAAAATAAAAGCCCCAGCATTACATTTAAAGCATTAATATTAAATCTTTTACATGACTGAGGACTGGACTTAGCTGAAGTGCATAATCTAGGACATAGAAAAGGAGGAGAGTAGAGAAGAGTAGCCCACAGCTTCCTTTCCTGAAGCCCTGACTCTGGTTGGCAAAGAGGTTACCCTAACAGCCCAGTAGAATAAGCAGGGCTTGGAGTCTGTGAGCTGCAGTGATCCTGTGGGCAGTGCTGTACTGCAGAGGGTGGGGGGAACTGAGCTGGAGCTGACTTCATGCTAGAATAAAATCAGTTTTGAGCCAGGTTCCCCGCAGCTGGCTTGTGGTAGCGTAGGCATCACATCAGTGCAAGAAACGCAGCCCACGTGCACCACTGGTTAAATAATCCTCGAGTACCTAGTTGGAGAGCTCATCAATGCTCTCAGGCTTACAGCTTGATTTTTGGGTGGTCCTATGTGGAGACGGGAGTTAGATTCAATGATTACTGTGGGTCCCAACTGAGGAGATTTTGTGATTCTACAGTCATTGCAGGATTTTTGCCTGAATGCAGTACACAGTTATGGTTTGATAGACAATCTTGGCAGGAGCTTGTGGATTAAGAGGTTTGATGAGGGGCACTACTAACTGAATGGCATTGTAGCTGCACTCCAGACTCCTCCCATTGTTAAGATTGTTGCTCGCATGTGGGTTGAAAAGGAGATATATTAGGTCCCACATGAGGACTTTTTTGCTGCCATGCCTGTTCAGAAAAAGGATTCATCATTGGAAATATTTGGGATGTGACATAGTCTTAGGAGAGGACTGGAAGGAGCCCTGAGAGGTCACTTCATCTTCCGCATATCTATACTTGGTGTCTCTTTCTCATGTTTATTCACAACAGGTGCCGAGAACAGGCAATCTAAAGCAAGAACCAGGGCTCACGGCCCTCCAGGAGACGCAGGAACATCACACACGGGCCAGTGCTAACAGAGGAAAGGAAGGCTGCTGTACACCTCTCCTGCAGCCCTGCTCCCCAAGGCCTGCAAGGTACACAGGCGTGAATGTGATCTCATTATAAACGTCTAAAGGGAAAGAAAGGAACTATCGGTTAGACCTAGGGGGACTTTTCTGATAGGAGGAAGAAATACCTTGATCCCTTTTTGGAATTTTCTTCTCACCCCCATTCCCCTGAGTTTTCCTCCCTCTCTTTCTGTTCTTTTTGACTCTTTTCCTTTTTGCTTTTTGCCCTTTTACCATTACACTGCAGCACTGGAGCCCTCTGGCATCTTCCCCCCCCCCCCCCAAACAGTAAATGTCCTTCTCCTGGTTATGTGAGGTGGCAGTTGTTTGCTGGGGTGCCATGTGGCTGAGAATGCATCTCATGATTGTGAACGTGGTCTTGTCCATGCTGGATGTCACCAGCTGAGGTAAGAACAACACCCAAGGGTCTGAGATTGGTACAGGACACTTACTGCACAGGTCATGTCAGCATGCAGTTCGTAGGGGTGAAGATAAGGTTATAGAGGGTGTCTTGGAGAAAAAAGGTGAAGCAGAGTCCCACATCCTCTGTGTCTGGAAAAACAGCATTGTGACTCCGCAGTGCACTTGCAGGAGACAGCTGCCTGTGGCGAGCTGAGCCCGGGGCTAGATGACCAAAAAGGTTCTTTGAAATTTGGGTTTCTTCTTAAGATTGGAAAGTGGGTAAAGACAGTCCTGGGTGGTTGCAGAGCGCAGGATGCAGTCAGGGCCCAGCAGCAGAGGGGCAGTTCCTGGCTGGGCACCTGCACCTACCCAGCCCCTGCCTGTTTGTCTCGCCCTCACCAGGAGGCATTCTCTCCAGCACCTTTGGGAACAGCTGCTGCAGTGGAGGTGCCAAGCCACCTCCGTGAAATCCTTCCTGGCAAACAGCTTTCCTAGGGTAATTACACCAGATAAGTCGGTTTAGTCAAAGCTCTGAAAGATAAAAGTACAGGCAATATTTTCCGCCTGAATTTATCGGTGAGAGATACATAGGTACATGCCTTCATTGCCCTGTGTGTACCTCCTGCTGCAAGACCCAGGACCTGCATGTTCTTACCATCAATAAAATTACCTACAGCATTAGTCACAGCAAGTGCCAGCCTGCAGTCATGCTGGCAGGCTTGTGGTTTCATTTCAGCTTCCTTGCTGCAAGTCTCAAAGTCAGGGTTCCCCATCTGGGCAAGAGATACTCTCCCAGACCTGGCTTCTCTTACTACTTGCTATTTTAGCATCTGATTCCTCCTTATCCTGCAGTTTATGCTCCCCCTCGCTCTGGCCCTGTGAGCATGCCGGGGCTTGGTGCTCCTGCAGCATCATCAATTCTCCACTTATTCCTAAGTCTCAGAGGGAAAGTGTTCCTTCCTTTCCAGGCTTGTTTTTCTCCTCTGCTGGGGCTGATTTAATAATAACTGGGTTATTGTTCTGCACTTCCAAGATTGCTCAAAAGATGCTGCAGAAAACAAAGCTGTATTGTATTGAAACAGAAAACAAGTTCAGAATAGAATGAATCACCCTTTCTTCAACCCCCAGCTAAAAAAAAAAAAAAAGATGATTCACTGTAGAAAGTCTGTGTGAGGTTTCTCAAATTCAGTTCTGGTTTATTATCTGTGAGGCAGTTCTGTGCCTGTCATTCTGGCAATGCGGTATCGCTTTACTTGAAAATGGTCTGGCGGTTTGATTGATTCATTCTGGGAGATGACTTTATTTTGTTGGTAAATTTAAACACTATTTTTGCTTATATCATCAAGAACGTATGGCATAGTATTTAAGACTACAGACTATTTTGGAAAATTTAAGTAAATGTATAAGAAATTATAACAAGTAATGCAATAAATATGCAGCACAATTAAAACCAGTGAAAGGAGATGCTTCTTGGCACTGTAAGAGTTTTTGCCTTAGCAGTACCAAGGGCAAGACCTTGGTGAGAGTCCAAGCAGCTAGGCTATACCTGGTAACTTACCTAAAACAGGTAAAAAGAAACCATTGGAGCCAGTGCATTCCCTGGGGTGCAGAAGCTGTGCCCTGTGCAGCCCGGGCTGCTGGTGCTCCCTCGGCTGGGCACTGCTGGGTTTCAGGCTTCTGCAGCCTCTGTGAGGCACTCCCTTGGCGAGCAGGGTTTGTGCAGGATTTGGTGGGCTGCTGGCTGACTTGCTGTATGTTGGGGTTTCAGGGACAGTGCTCTCCCTGCCTTCACCCAAATTCATGACTGTGTTGGTGAAAACAGACCAAAAGTCTGCTGCGGTGTGAGGTTATGTTCCCATTTCTGTGTAGTGACCGGGGGGAGCGTTTTGTGATCCACGTGAAAACATACATTGCTCATGTGGGCTTTTGGTCTACTTTTATTATATTCTCCCTCAGTCCTCCAAGAGGAGGACCACAAAGCTGCTGTGGTGGAAGTCAAACTGCGTGCATGAGCTGTGGGAGCCCTCCAGAAACCTGTCCTGGGGACTGGTCAGGGAGGGTGAGGGAAATGTCTTGAGCTCACAACAACTTGCACTGGATTTAAACAAAAGCTTTAAATGCAGTATTTAAGTGTTCTTTATTTTGCATTTCCCAAACAGGTGTTTTTCCCAAGTTATTCCAAAAAGACTGGAAGTAACCAAGCATTGCTGCAAAGGAGCTGAGAAGTGCCCCATGCTCCTCCAGCCCTGCTGCAGCTGGCAGCCCCTGGGCATGTTCCCTGCGTGCTCTCACCCTGCAGGTCAGTGCAGCACTGGGGGACTTCTGGAGGAGGTGTGTTTAAGAGGGTGGCAAAAGTTAGCAAAACAAAGGCTGCCGTGAAGACCTATCATGACCGAGGTGTGATAATTTTGGCAGTGCTGACGTGGGTTCTGGGAGATGGCAGAAAAAGGGCACATGAGGTCAAATGGTCCAGCTCTTTGACTCTTTGTTCAAGGCTGTGTGGAGCAGAAATCAAAAACTGCCGTACGGCAAAAGCTTTCAATGAATGGCTTTTGATTAATTCTTGTGAAGCTGGTGGGAGGTGGAAATATGAAGAGGAATCAGCACCGAGTGTGGCCAGAAGCACTGCTGACGGGGCAAACTTTCTCTCTTGGCAGAGGCACAATGGCAGCAGCGACATAGAAATTGATCTGCAGCGTGCACACAAAGCATACGCATTGGCAGTTTCCCCAGACAGACTGTAAGGATTGCCAACCAATCAAACTGCCTCTTAACCTAATTTTACCAGTCTGCACACTTTGTTAGACACACTTTTGAAGGAGCTATCAACCAAGTTTAGCATAAAATGGCAAAAGTGACAGACTTGATTTGTAACACAAAAGAGAGAGCTGGTGTGCTTTGTTCTGAGGAAATTGCTTTTCAGAGGCGTTCTTCCTAGTGTGCTGGTGTAGTTGTATTCATGTGGGGAAAAATTAACATCCCTTAGCCATAACTGAACTTCCAGCTGGATGTATCATGGGGGAAAAATAGATATTTTTCATGCCTTCAGTTTGTTCTGTGACTGTGAGATGTCACACCAGTAAATGCCCATTTCTTAAGGGCAGAAACGGCAGTCTCAATCCCATTTCAGAATGCGATGAATGCTCAGCCAGCTGCTTTTTCCAGGCTTATGCATAAGATAGTGGATTTTAATTGTGAGCATTGCTTCAAGCACAGCCAGTTTAGATGTCCAAGTTTTGCCATGAAAAGGTAGAGCACAGCAAGATAAATGTCTGCAGTTACAGCCCGTAGCTGAGCCGTGATAGCTGAGGGTATGAGCACCCGTGGTTCATCTCAGTGCTAAATGAGTTGGGTAGCTTCAGCAGCACACCCAGGTACTGTGCCTCTTCGTCCTCTCTACTGTTTGACTGCTATTAAAAGTTGGCAACTGGATCTTTGGTTAGACCAGCTGTGGCCATTTTCTTACGTAGTGTGTTTACTGTAAGGCAGCAGAAGTGGTGGGTGAGATTAGTCACGTGGAAGAGAGAACTGGTGTGTTTTGTTCAGGGCAATTTGCTGCCATTATTGGAGTTGGATATACTGCACTGAGTTCAAAACCAGCAACAGCAGAAACAATTGTTCAGCCTGAAAAGAAATAGTGGGAGATCTTCAGTCAGACTGGCAAGCCACAGCTTCCCTTCCCCAACCTTGATTCACTTACATCCATAAGTCTTCACAGCTACAGCACCACAAGCACTGCTGTTTCTCATGTGCATGTCAGTGCCGCTTTCCTCAGCAGCTGGAGAGCTGGGAATATCCAGAAGCTGTCAGTAGACAACTCTACATGTGCAAGTGTCAAAACCTGCACCTTCAGAAACCTTGGTGGGCACTGTGGTCACAAGTGCTAGCTCCTGGGTGCATGCTGGTGTCAATTTGTTCACTGCCTGTGTTTTCAAAACGCAAGTGTCAGCGTGCAAACTTGGGCTGTTTTGTGGCTTAAGCAAGCACGAGGACGTTCACACCTTGTTTTCATGGGTGCCCAGGTGATGTCTTTTGCTTATAAATGTACCCCTTCAGCATCAAATAATGAATAAGCTATGACTAAACCTGGACTCTGGAACTACCACCGAGAATATCGAGCATGTGAACAGTGATAAGGCAGCGTTTTAAAAGGAGCAGATAAGAACAAGACAGCATAATGGGAGCTTTTTAGAATATCTTCATTTAATGAAGTTATAATATAGAAATGTAGGCTGATCTTCACTCACTTGTACCATTTTATAATTTTTTTTTTTTTATAATGCACTCCCATACAGTAGATTGTTATTCAAACTCTGATTTGCTCACACGCTTGAATTTCTGAGGATAAAATTTGCTCCTCAGTATATAGAGAGATACTTTGTAAATTTGTCCTTAACCGCAGTCAAAGACAAACCTGTCTACCAAAGCAATGTTCAGCCAGCAGAAAGTTTTCCAGCAGCGGGTAATTCCCGGATATTGAAAAAGTTGTCAGACATCACAAATTCTTGTTCAAGATTGCTTTAAAAACGATATCTATCTACTGCAGCTGGAAGTGACATTAAGAGGGGTTTTTACTTGGCTGGTACCGTAGAAGGTCAAGTTTCGTTTATCAGCCTCGGACTCAGATATTCCATGCGGTTCTTGCTTGAATTCAATAAAGCCGCTAAACTTTGATGACTGTGAAGTCAACTTAAATGCGTTCTTCTGTGAACTTAAGCCCTGGATAACCTAAAATAAATTATTTTGCAGCTACTAAGGAAAAGGAATAGCAGCAGTGCAGTGCAATTTGGAAAGGTTCTGCAGCATAACCGAATGAATCCCTTTCCTGTGCACATATAATCTGACTTAAGGTAGAAGCTTTCATTTCAAGCTAATTACTTCCATTAAAAACTCTGCAATGCTTCAGATTGTAACTTGATTTTGTAGTTTGCCATGCTGCTGCTGCTGCTTTTGTCCCATGGAGTTTTACCTTGAATATTTGTTCTTACAGATCAGCCCTTTGCTCCAAATCATGCCTATCACCAAGTCACCTGCAGTACCCGGGATGAAGATTTCTGCAGTCAGTTTTGATACTCAGTGTTTAAGCCGTTCGGCAAAGTATCAGAAAACACTTGTGTATGTTTTCTATACACAGGAATCAAGTGAGAGGAATAGCAGAAGGTTTAGGACAGAATGAAGCCAACCATGCTATGTGCCTCAAGGAATGACCCAAACGATGCAATAGGTTTGTAAATAGAAGGAAGCTGTTGAAGAAAGATGTGTTTATCTGTATACTTGTGGAGTCACATTAAAACATGGCCAATCTTACCAAGTTTCGCAATGAATAGTAAGTGGGAACTGAAAAAAACAAACTGTTGCCTGAACATTGTTACCGTAAATGAAGAGGAAAAGAAACACTGTAGGTGGGGATAGTAGTTCTGAGCCATTCCTTTGGTGTCTTATATGTAACTGTCCCAAAAAACCCCAATAGGACTTCACCGTCAGAAATCTCCCGTTCTGCAGACTGCCTGTCTATTCTCTTCTTGGCGGCCACAATCCCCGAGCACCTCTGACGACAAAAAAAAAAAGAATATCATCTGACGTATTTCACATTTCCACTTCTGTTCAGTGATCGTTTTTCCTTCTGTCTGAGGTTGTTTGACCTTGGTCCCGTTATTCAAGTGAGCACAGAGAAAAGTGGAAACACGTCTACATTTTTTTCCTCCTGCATGCCAGGACACAGAACAGCTTCCATAGTCACAGATGGAATCGGGCCTTGAAGCTAAACTGTTCTTTAAAAAAAAAAGGGTGTTGTGATTATGGCTCAGTAATCATCATTTTTTTCAGCCAAAGGCGGTTATTTTACGGGCTGGCCGATGAAGATAGTGAGTGTTGAATTTTCCCCCAGCTTTGGCTTTTGAACCATGGAGGAGATGGTAGGAAAGCACCGATCAGGTGCCAAACAGAAGCTACGATGCAGCCAACGATCAGCCCTACGTGTTGCAGAATTTTCCCTTGCATGTGGTACGTTGTGCGTGTTCAGGCCCTCTTCTCGGCCAGCTGCTCAGCTGCAACAAAGGTTTCGGTCCTGGTGGAGCAGGGAGCAAAGAGGGATGGATGTTTTGGGATAAAAGCCCACCTGCTGTTTTCCAGCCCACAAGCTGGCTGCTTTGCACGGGCAGCTGTGGGTTAGGTGACTCAGTCCTGAGCGGCCACAGGCAGTCAGAAAATAGCAATGTTGAGGTGTGGCCTCTGCTCCATCCTATTTGGCAAATCACCCTTTAAACTGACCACTGCAGTCTTCCTCTCCCAGTCTCAGCGCTCAGACTGCTCGCCTGTCGAATATCCAAGTATAACGGTGCTGCTTGGGCCAATGCTTTCAAAAGGAAGGCTTGGAAATTGCATGCAGAAATTGTCCCCTGCACGTTGACACCTCAATAAAGTGCCTAACTTCAGAAGCACTGCTCTGAAAACCCCGGACTTTATTTTCAGTGACATTTTGCTGAGATCTGTTATCTGTGTGGTTCTGTGAGTGACCTAGAATAAGAAGAGCAGGATTCTTGTTTTTAGAAATGGAAAAAATTGCCCTTTAGGGAGTGCTCTGCAGAAATATTCGGGGACATACGGGGTGGCCGTCTGCCTTTGCTTCAGCTATCCTCGATTAAGATGTTCTTTCTAAGCAGCAGTGGAATTGCCCGGTACCAGCGGACGGGATGCAAAAGCAGCTGGAGATGACCGAGGAAGTTTTTGCTCACAGTGTTACTGGCCTGGGGCAAACAGGGTCAGGGCCAAAGCAGATTTTGTCATGTCAGCTGCAGCAGGGAGCAGAAGCTTGAGGCTGGGCTCCTGCTTAATTCCTGGGAGCAGCATACAAGTCCAGGGTGACTTGTGTGGGCAGCTGAGGATGTCAGACGGATTTGGGCTATGCAATTCTGCTGATTAACGCTGCACAGAGGCTAGCTGCATCTTTGTATCCATCAAAAATCAAGAAGCATGAAAATACTGTGCAACCATTTGATATTATCATGTTGCCACTCCAAAGACCTTAATGCTAGCTTAGGGGAAAACCAGCCTCTGCCTTATCTTCACTAGGATTTCACTTTGAGTTAGCCAACTCCCATTAAGAATTATTTTTTTTTCAGAGGTAAGCCGAGGCCTAAAGAGCAGAAGGTATAGCTTCAACTAGAAGGAGAAGGATCTTTAAAATTACAGGATGTGGAGGGGTGTTACAGGACTGTCTTGTGTCTTGAGGAGTTGGTCAAAGCTGCCTAAGGAAGGGGTCCTCTTGCAGTTTCCCAAATGTAATCCTTTTCTGATTAAATAATGAAGGAGGAAAGGCTTTGCTGGAAGGGCATGTGAGAGGCAGAGACCTGTCTAATATTCAGACTGGACAAACTGACATTAGGAATAGAAAGATTTACAGGATCCACTGGACTATTGTTCCATATCAGAAATATGCAGGAAGAATTTCTGTGCTGGGAAAAATCTGCTTCTACATCCTACAATTAAATATTTGGAAGAAGTTATCAGCAGCACAACATCTTCCTCTCTTTGGCAACCTACCCAAGGAAAAATAAAAATGGACAAATTGTACTGGGACCTATCACTCTTAATCCAGAATACACTGATCTGCACATGTGCACTTCGACAGGTTCAGCATAGAAATACAAAGCAGGAACATCAGCTTAAATAAGGGCTAGAGTCTTCCCAAAGCCAAGCAGACACTGTTCTGTAGTCTTACCTTTTTAGTGTGCATTCTCCCTCCGAATTACTCATCCATAAAATGCAAATGTCAGTTCTGAAATGAAAGCTGTGCAAAGGAAAAAAAATATGATTAAACCATTTGCCTTTACCAATGGTTTGAAGAGAAAAGCTCATGTCTGCAGTGCTGCATTTCTTTGGGGTAGGAAGCAAGTGGGTCTGCAAAGAGGCTTCTTAAAATAAAACAATATCAGTCTAACCGCTGGTTCCGCCTGTACACTGGTGCATCGGCCGGCTTGTGGGGGCTTCTCTTACTCAGAAGTGAACTGAGACTGACAGTAACATTTGTTTACCAAGCATCTGATCAACCACATATAACCTTTGGCAAAGGAGCTAAACTAGAAAGAAAGAAAGAAAAAAAAAGAGTAATAAAGAGAGTAATGCATTATTTAGGGCAGGAACATAACTTTTAGGGATTATTAAAGCTGAGGAACGAGCACAGGTCATCAGCGCACATGCTACTGGAATGAAGTTTGGCAGAAACCAGAAGATGGTTGTTTTTTCTAGGTAAAGATTGCTAAAAGGAACACATGGTACAACACTGAGATGATATGGCAGTGAAGAAGACAATAGAAAAAGGAAATAAAGAATATTGGTACAACAAGATCTGAACGAAGAAGTCTCCAGCTACAGACCAGATACTTTACTGCTTAAATAGTGTGCTTGATTCCTTTTAATTCAGATGTGCAGACTTGGGCTTCAAAATTCCTAAAATTTGCATGGAAGGGAAGATGTGTGGCAGAGATGTGTCTCGTCTCATCGCATCTCAAGAGGAGATAGTAATCAAACATCTTCAGGGAGAACCTGGCATTGTCCTTGGGTAATGCTTTTCCTAAAAGCCCGATTTTATTCTAAACAAGAAAAAAAAAAAAAAAAAAAGTAATGATTTTGCTTTTAGGGGAAGAAAGGGAGTGTCTTGTTTGGGTGCATTGCTTTGGAGTCTGGATTACAGCCAGTGCAGGTTGAAGTTCCCTGTTACTTCTACTCAGCACTTGCTTCTTTGTGGCTCACAGAGGCAGAAGTTTTCATGTCACTGAGGAATCACTCCTTAGTGATTATGGCTGTTATTAAACCTCACTTACAATAATTGATCCATTTCCGAGTCCAAGAACATACGTGTAAATGTAATCTTTACAGCTCTTCCATGGAGAGCCTCTAACAGTTCTGGAACAGGACTGCCGTGTTTTGCCAGAGGGAGGGGGAAGGTGTCATCCTTGCTAGCGTTATAAAAATCCCTTCCTCAAGCACAGCCAGGTGACAAACCCCAAGTGTCTTGCTGCTAGGGTCTCTCTAGAGGTTGGCAAGGAAATTGCCCGAGTCACCTTCCACCAAGGTGATTATATCTGTGGCTGTATATATCTTACTGCTGTGGCTGGAGGTAGCAGGGCCAACCACATCTTCCTCATCAGAATGAGCTGGCCGGGGCTTCAGAACTGAGTTTCTCCTAATATCTCCTTAATAACCTGTTCTGTAATTTCCTTAGTGGAGAAAGCAGTGGTGTCAGAGGATGAGAGACCCAGAGGGGAAAAAGACTGGAGGGTGGATGGTTTGGGTAAGGCAAGAGGGGGCTGGGCAGGAGAAGGAGTTGGCAGGGCTCCACAGTGGTGGGAGCAGAAGAGGGGAAAAAGAAGGCAAAAACAAATAGGTAGTGGCAGAAGAAAGACATAAATAAAAGAGGACAGGAGGTGTCTGTGCTACAGGGGTAGTGGCATGGCAAGGAATGAGATTAAGGTCAAGGGACAGAGGCCAGCGCTGGGGCTGTCTGTGTCCCAGCTACCCTGGTCACAAAGCGCAGGTATCCGCCTGATTTCTGAACAGGGAGTGCAGGCTTCCCTTTTGTTTTAAATGTTGGAAACCTAATCAGTGCAGCAATTCTACCTTGCCTCAACAGAAATCCCCGAAAAACCTTGCTCAGAGTTCAGGATCCTTTGTGCAAAGTTAAGAAATGCCCCGACAGCATTACAGCTCCTTTCTTCATGATGCTGCTGTGTTTATGCCTTTCCCACCCACCTTTCTTTTTTCAAGGCTGTGGCTATGGCTTGTACTGTGAGAAAAGTCTTTAAAAGTCCCCCAAAATTTGAAAATCGTGAGTCAGACTCCCTCAAAAGGGGGGGGGATAGGGGATTTTTTTTGGTCTATGTAACCAACGCTTCTTGTGTGTGTACGTGCATGAGGCAGAACTTTTTGGCCTGTGGATAGGGGACAATATCTGTGTGATGGTGAGGGGCTTTCAGCTGCTCCCTAGATTGTGAATGCTGAAGTCAGGCTGTGTCCTCTCACTCCCCTCCCACCTGCCCTTCATCCCAGCAATTAATTCTGCCCCGATTTCATTATCCTCCACTGACCTCCTCTGTTAAGGCATTTGTAGAAGCCCTTTTGCTTCCCCTCCCAGGCTGGTTGCAATGCTCAGCAAGCTGCAAAGACCAAGAATTTTGCAATGCAGAGCCAGAAATTGTGCATTTCCTGGATGCCCAGTTTAGGATACTTGGGACTTGGATTAAGAGGTGAGCGCTACAGGTGTCAGAAAGTGGGGCCTTGTGCTAGGAATTGGCACAAAAACATGCAGGCCTGGAAAGATTTGGCTCTCAGCATGAGAATCTCGCTGATTTTCCTGATTGTGTTGCTTTTGTTTTTTTCTCTGGGCTTCATGTTGTGAGAGAAAGATGGAAACAATACTATGCTGTTTTGCAGCTGTTCGCAAGTCAGTGGGTTTGTGTAAGGAGGAAGGAGATTTGGATGAGCACACCTCCTAACATTACTGTGTTTATATACAGAAGCTTATGCTGTATTTACATAGTACACAAAATAATGCAAAAAATGAGAAGTTAATTGAGTGAGTAATTTTTTCTGTCAGTAGCAAGAATTGTATAGAAAAATCTGTTTAAATCATGCAATTAAAAACTAGTAATGATAGTTAACAAGGGACTTAACTAAGCCAAAATAGTTATTGCTGCTCTTAACTATAAAAGCTTGGCTTTGTAAACGTACTGCTCTTTCCTGGCAATTTCCTATGTTTCCAGAGAGCCAGACAGCTTCTGGTCCTGTTGAAGCTGCTCTGCTCTGTATCTGGAGTTTCCTTTTCAAGCTGCCTGATGTGGAAGGACTAAATTCAGTTGCAGCATAGCCGTAAGTAGTATTGTGGTGTATGCCTCCACGGTCCCCTCTAAACCCAGTATTTTTCACCCTTAGCATCTCACTACTAACCTCTGATTTCCTCCACTTCCTCTTGTCTTCGTACCTGAGCAAATCTTGGTTTTAAGAGAGAGGGATGAAAAGGAGGTGCTCAAAACCATTTCCCAAGGTTTTACACTTCTGTCTAAAAACACTTCTTAACCACTTGAAATCCTTTTGTTATAGTAGATCAGTCTTTGCCAAAAATAACCTTTCATGTGCACTTCTACAGCCACGCCAAACAAGCAGCCACCCATGGCTGAATCATGCAAGTGGTGCAGACTGCAGAGCTCCTCCAGGATCCTGTTGCTCCTCGTGCTATTGCGTTCTCAGTTATGCCATGGAAATTGCATTTGGCCACAAGTGCTGTGATATGACACAAGTATATCAGGCATTCATGAGCAGGTCTGCAAATCATTACTTTATTAGCCACTAAATATCAGCAAAGGGTCTTTAAAAAAAACATTGAGAACAACTTTTTCCTCCCCCTTTTTTTTTTTTTTTAAGACACACAGTCATAAGGTGGCGTGGTATGCCTCATTTTAGCAGCATGATTTTCATACATATAATTAACATACCTTGTCTGGTCTGCTGACGAAGAAATTATCAGGGACTTCCATCTTTTACTCATTAATAAGAGGCTTACTTGAGTGTAAAAGGAAGTAAAAAGCATTGATGGAAAATCATCACTGAAAACCACGCTCTCCTGCATGCCTGCAGACTTCACAGGGTGTCCAATGAGCTGCTGAGTCGCTAATGACAGATGTGGGGCTGCAAAAAGACTGAGGCTGCCTGCCAGTGTTTAAAAGGTCAAATGGAAAGCTTGACAACCAAATTAAATGCGCTGCATAAATGTGTAATGCTGGCCTGAGCCAGTGGGGGAGAGGAGCTCGTGTAGTCTTGTGCTCGATCTTTAACACTACTTTGAACGAAAACCCACGTAAATGGGTAAAGCAGAAAATACACAGAGAATAAAGCAGAAAATGTGTGTTGCTGAAGATGCTCAAGAAATAATGAGTTGAAGAGTGCTGAATAAAACCCTCAGCTTGCCGGTTCCAAAGCCAGTCCCTGAAATCATATCGCTGCTGTTAGTTTCAGAAAACTGTACTATTTCCCTGTGCTTTTATTTCCCTTGTGCATTTCTGAATTTTAACATGTAGGAAGATCTCCGAGAAGACGTGAAGGATGTGTTATTTGTTAGTTCTCACTTCGTGTTTCAGTCTTCCAACTAGAAAGCTTGTCGCTCAGATAAAGGGTAAGAAATGACAGCGTGTGGCACAGCCATCCAGCGCCAGCCACTGTCACCACGCGGACTTCCCGACTGAAGGGAACTGTTCACGATCCATTCCTGGGCAAGTGGTCTCTCATGGGGGAAAAACTGGTGATGAATGTCATTTGCAGAAGCCAGTATTGCTTTGTGAATGATTTGCATGCAGAACCCTGGGCTAAATTGTGTAGATGATGTGTTAGCAAGCAGTAATTTTGCAACTGAGATCCATTTTCTGCTCTGAGCCTGGAGGCACTCTAAATGAGCCAAGCCCCGCTTTCACCTGGCTCGTGGAGGGGGAGAGGGCAATGCCTTGCCTTGCTGGCAGGAAAAGAGTTTTCGCCCCTCAGATCTCTGCTGGGGAGCCCTCAGCTCCCATCCAGCCAGCGAGCCTTTTCCAGGTTCGTAAGTTGTGTGAGAGGAGTGGGAGAAACAGGGAAATGATGTGAAACCCTTTGGGGAGAAGCTACAGCAGGGGCTCCAGTCCTGATCCTTGCCCTGAGAGAAGGCTGGGAGCTCCCCTGGGACTGGTGTGATAAAAGGGCTTGGGGTCACTTGCTCAAGTGACCACCATGGTTCCTTATTTTTTCATTTTTCCTCCAGCACTGCCCTGTGCCCCAGTTTTCCTGGTAAGGTTTAGGTATCTTATCTGTATGTGTGGCATATATACCATAAACCACACCTCCATCACTGTCTGGTCAAAGGCTTTTGTTTCTAACTTGAAGTGATTTTTCTGTTGTGTCCGTCTCAGTGAATTGAAAAAATCAATCTAAATCTCTTACAGAATTCAGTTTTTAACCTTTAAAGGAAAATTTCAGAAGTGTTGCAGATATTTTCCGTCAGAGGTCATAGTGACGGGCAACAGAACTTGTACTTCCAAGTCCTGTGGATGCTTTGTAAATATTCCTGCCCAGTGCCATGACCCCCTTTGGGGGCAAACAAGTGGAACTATTGAGTTGTAAGAGTACGGACTCTGAAGAGCAAGCATATCTGCTCCTGCTAAAAGCACCTGGGGCCTGCCCATCTTGCTATGGGAAGGTGCTTCAGTTCACCCATCCCTCGCCCAAAGCTGGCAGTGGGACGAGGTTCCTTTACGCTTTTCCAGGCAGGGATTCTTACTGAGTGTTTATAGAGTCACTCATTGCCTGTGTGACTGCCAAACCCGTTTCCTTCGTCACCTGTGAAGGAAAGGCTCTGGATTTGGGGATGTGCTCCAAATCGGCTGCAGTTCGTATGCGGGTGGGTGCATTGGTCAAATCGAAACCCAGCTAAACCGAGCTGCAGCCTGCAGCTCCCTGAGGGGACCCCGTCACCTCACCTCAGTAGTAGCTATATCTGGTCAGCTCGCCACCGTAAAGGACCTGGGTGAGAAAGCCTCCAGTGCTATTTTGAGCGAGTGTATTATTTTGCAAGAATAACCTGACTCTTGAAACTGGTGCAGATCCGTGCAGGGCAGAGGTGGGGCGCAGCAAAGCAGCTGGCGGCGTGGGAGGAGGCGGTGGTGCAGAGTGAGCTGGAGGGACGCGGGCGGGCAGGGAGCTGCTGGCCTTCGGGGTGGGATGTGGACAGGAGGCCAGCCTTGCAAAAGGCACAGCACCCCCAATACAACACTTCTCTGCAGTTTGCTGTACGTTTTCTCAAGGTGCTCCATCATACTACACGTGTATTGCTACTGTTGTTGTCTGCACCTCTTCCCAGCTCCCTGCTGGGTGCTGCACAGGTTTTGGGAGGCAGCAGGAGAGCTGTGCCCGTGCTGTCCTGCCTGCTGGGCTGTCTGGCTTTGAGGAGGACCCGACCGTTCTCACGAGCGTGCCGCGGTGCCGCGTTAGTCACAGCGCTGTGGTTGCTGACGGCTCCCCAGCTCTAGACTGGGGAGGTACAGGAAGCACGGTGGAGGACGTGACCCAGCACGAGACGGCGAAAGGGCACGTTCAGTCCCTGACACCGAAGCCATCCCAGATGCTTACTAGGTCAGTGTCACACTGGGTGCTTCTAGCCCCAGGGTGATTCAGGCAGTATCTGCTGAGCCCAAGCTCCGCATAGCTCTCAGTGCTTCCCGCTCGTCTCTCTGAGCTGCAGCCCAAGCAAAGAAGGGGCTGGGAGGCCCGTTCTGTGACAGAACTGCACAGCAGACGGAGTATCAGAGAGTGCAGCGTGTGTCCATCTGCCTGAGGTGGAGCAAGGTGGCCTCACCTGGCTCAGCTTCAGCCTGCCCAGTGTGTCAGCTCTGCAGCAGCCACCCACGTGTCTCCACAAGCATTGCTTCGGTCCCCACCAAGGCTTGTCATTGTGGATATGCCACCAGACCCACGCTGACTCCACATGTTTGTAAAGCCTTTGCTCACTTTTCTTGGTGCTGCTGGAACCTAAAACTCTGAGCAGCCCTATCCAAAAGCAGCCAAGGGGCTTGGCATCACGCTGACTAAGCCACATGTTGGTGATTCCTAGCCAAAAGCACAAAAACTGGGTTTGGGCCTCTCCAGGCCTAGAGAGCTGTACGGCTTCACTTGCTTCACCTATGCCTCAGCATGCTGGCTCTGCTCAGGCACTTCTGCAGTGCCTCTGCACTTACAGCAGGGCGTATGGATTGGACACCCACAGACACCTGAGAGTTGATGGTACTTGCTGTTCGAGTACAAAAGCCTCAGCGTCTTGCTCAGACTTCCAACTTGGGCATCATGTTTGACAGGGACAGCACTGAATCCAGAGAACGCTTAAATCTGGATGTGTTTATTCAGTAACACAAAGATTTTATTCACAGAATGAAACCTTTCTTCTCATGTATCTGCCATTGCAGGATTCTTCTTGGCTTTCCCTCAGTCATTGTGTGCTGCTGCAAAGACAATTTTCCAAGCCTACCCCTCTGCTTAAATAACTTCTGTGACATCTCACTGCTCCGTGGCACTGAATGCAAGTAAAATAAATGTCTGCTCAGCCAAGGCTGGCTGTGATGCAGCCTCCTTAGCATCTCCCACTCACTCTCAGTATGTTCCCTTCTGCCTCTTGCTAATCTGTGTTTCGAGGCTCTACCACTTTCTTGTTACACGTTTAAAGTATGTGTTTTTTGACATTTCCAAAGCACCCCAATTTCAGAGATTTCCCAGAGGCATTGGAAAACTCTTAAGAATATGAGAAGGAGGTTAGTGTTCTTGGGATTTCTGGCCAGCGCTACACTGTGTGTACTGTTCGTGATCAGTTGTCTGCCGCTGAGGGTGAAGACTTTCTAGGGCATGGGGCTCTTCTGTTCTGCTTGGATAGTCCCTAAAATCTCACATGCAGATAACAAATGGTGGTAGTTGCTAGGAACTTGGTGAGTGTTATCGAGCAACATCTACAGAAGTCGATGTAATGTTTTTGAAGAGATGGTGCCTCGAACAAGACAATTTCTTAATGGAAACTGCTGAAATAAGTGTCAAACGATTTCATTTTTGTCAAAGACTTATGCCACCTTTTGAACTATGAGAGTTTCAGGATGGCAACTATGCCACAAAAAATACTGTCCTAGACTCCTTTTTCCATTAAATACATAGATTCAGTTTCAATCAGTGTTTCAGTCTTTAAAAACAGATTATTTTCTAGTTTACAAGGAATTCATCTTCCACCTTTACGTTTTCAGGGGGCATTCGAAAAATTCACCCTAAACTTTTGAACATAAGGACAGCTCACATCCTAGTCACTTGTGTGCAGCCTTTCCATCTTGTTAAAGGAAATTCACCCCAGGAACACAGCCACAGGTATTCAGAAATATCCTTGATGGTAGCTACGAAGTACCTGTAAAGCAAACCCACTGTCGTGGGTATTAAATGTTGGGTATTAAACATTTTGCCTCACAGGGGGTGTGATGAGCCCAAGGAAGGGGGAGCCCATGGTGTGACCATCTCATCCCGAGGTGGCTGCCTCCTCCCCAGCCAGGCCGATGGCACAGCTGGCCCTGCGGTGCCCCCTCTGAAGAAGAAGTTGGTGTTGTGATCCGGTGCTGAACCATCCTGTGGTGACCTGGGTAGGGCGAAGTGCTCCTCCTTTGGCACGGCTCACAGAGGCAGGCTCTCTTGGCTGCCCACGGTCACGGCACTTGGTCTAGTCCAAGAATGCTTGCCGAGATGGAGCTGGGAAGGGGTGGTTTATTTTTCCCTTTGGGATGGAGTTGTTTTCCTCTGCCTGGGCTTTCCTGTTTTGTGCAATGTGAGCATGAAAAAATTTAACAGGGCATGGGTGCCAGGAAAGGTTTTTCTCTCCTTTGTTTACCTCACGGTACTCGCTTCCTGGGCTTCCTAGGAAAAATACAAGCAGTCAAACAGAGCAGGAAGGCAGTGCTGGAGGTGCAGGGGCAGCAGCTTTGTGCTGGAGGAAAACGAGAAGCCCCTGCCGAGCTCTTAAGCCATTGGAGACTTTGTGGGACAGCTCGTGCTGCAGAGGGTTAATGGGGCTGTTTAAATGTGCTCCTAAGGCAATCCCTGCTGCTGCCAGCTCTGCTGCCACCTGTGGGCACCAGCACAGCTTTGGGGATGCCAGGTCTCCTCTTGTCAGCGTTACAAGAGCAGATTCTCAAAGGAGCTCCTGTCTGCAGCAATCACCCAGACAGCCAGGCAAACCCATGTCAGTCAGCCCATGTGTTTCCTTTCCAAAGAGCAATACTTAGCCTTAGACCGGAGAGCCAGGCTCTGGCTGCCTGACCCAGGATGCTTGTGGTCTGCTCAGAGCAGCAGCACTCTAAATGCGAGCTCAGGAAGCGCCGTGAGGAACTTGGAGAAGGAAATAACACCGATCGCTGAGCACCATCCTCGTGTGCCCTCCCAGCAGTATGTGTATGGAGCCACTGTCTAAAGCAGCGTTGGCAGCATTCAGCTGGGATTGGGTCACCCTGGCTGACTGCACCCACCTCTTCCATCTTCTGCTCCCGGGGAGTGGCTGAGAGGTGAGCCAAGACAGGTGGGAGATGAGAGGAGCATTTCTGGAGACCTCCATGGCAGCATGGCAAGGCTTGACCTCGGTAAGACCTCGCACCTGAAGGTGAAAGCATGGGGGAGACGGCCAAGGGCTGGGTGAGCCCTGCCCCTCATGATAGAGCAGAGGAAGAGGTTGGGGTGGGACAGGAGAGGCCACTTCCCATGGGCCACAGCAGATCCCTGCGTGGGGACCTGCCCCAGCTCCCACTGATGGCCTCTCGTGCCCCAAAACCTGGGCTGCCGGCAACGAGGCCCTTGGGCGCTGGCCCCACGCCCGCGGGCACGGCCTACACCACAATCTGCCCTTTGTTTCTGGCGCCGACGCATCCAAAGGCCGTAGCTGCGTTTCCTACACCCACTGGGAGGATGTGGGATTTTCCTGGCTGCGAAATGCAGCCGCGAGGAGCTCTGCAGGCTGGGCCAGTGACTCAGCCGCTGGCGATGGAGCCGGGGCAGTACAGACGGGCTCTCGCCTCCTCGTGCGCCAGCAGCCCGTGCCTCGGCGCCTCTGAAATTCTTCATCCTCTTGTTTTCCGTCCTGCTCTTAATTTTGCCACCCAGGAGGTGAATAAATTAATCTCGCCAGCAAGATGCACTCTAATCGCTTTGGAGAAACAAACACATGATTTTTATTTTAAAAATATTTCATTCCTTTCATCATAGTCATTTCTGCAGAAACACAGTCAGAAATTGCTGTGTAGGAGTATGGATTTCTGGTAACAAGGCCACCTACACAAATCCACCGCAGGAAATAGGAAGCCCATACCTAAAGCCTTCATTGTCTAGGGCCCAGTTTTGCAGAAGTGCTACGCACCGCTCCGTCCTGTTGAAGGCAATGGGAATAGGTGATGCTCAGCCCTTAGCAGGAGGTTGTCAGGATTGAACCGTCCTAGAGCTTGACTTAGTGAGTCATAGTACTGCATGGCACTTGACAGTCAGGAGAATTCTGAATATTCACGCAAAAATCCCCACGTAATAAATAATATCCTGTTTAATACGTGTATTACATCTTGTTTTGCTACTAGGAAGAACGAGAATACTCGCGTCTTCCCACCACGCTTCTCAAAGTTGCTATATTTCTGGGAAAAGCTCCTCTAATTTTGATACCTAAGCGTTTTCGTATTTTCTCTTGGATTTGTAACATTACTATTTTTAATAATGTAAGCAAATAGCGAAATTGCTTTCTGCACAAGGATCCCAAGCATTTACTCCCCCGTGTAGTGACCTACTTTACCAGGATTCAACAACGAATATTTATTTGTTTTGCAGCGTGAGCAGAAATAATACTTAGGACCATTGGCCGGTTTGTTAAATACTTTGGACCCTGATACGAAACAGAAAGCTGAGAAGTTGCCAGGTAAGGGATACGTTGACCAAATTCTGTTCTCAACTCCAAGTGCTTTTCTGCTCCCAGAAAATAATTGCACCGATTTCAGAAAACGTTGCTTACAGAAGCATACATCTGCTGTAGACAGACCATGCATCCACTGGCATATTTCAGTTTTTCTTCTCATCTTGAAAAAAAAATCCTGGTTTGTTTCTGCAGAATGCACCTTTAGGTCTACCGGTAACAGCTTGGACTACGAGAACTGAAAAAGTTACTGAAAAATCTTTGTTTGTTGTGTTCATTTGGCAGTGTCATACACAAAGCTGGTTTCTATTTGCCTGTGTAACTAATTAGCCATCAAGAACTGAGTAATTGACAGTTTTGGAAATTGGTCACGGGTAGAAACACCCTAAAAAGTTGTGGATTTTAATGCGGGACTACCAATCCTGCATACTTGAACTTGCAGAAAAAGTCATCAGAAATCTGAAACAATGAACTAAAAATGAACTTAAAAAAACAACAACAACAACAACAAAAAAAAAAGATGTTGGTTTTGGTGGATAGCTTTTTAAGATGGAAAGAGTGGTTCTTCATGATCCACTTTTTTAGACTTCATCTATACCTGGGCTTCATTTATTTTTATTATCTGCAGGGGGGAGGGCAAAGAAACAAAATGTTTGGTAAATTTATGCACCTCCCTTTCCAAAATGAGCTACTCTGCAGCCATCGTCTTTGACCTCGCATAGCTGACTACATGGCGCATGGTACACAAAGCATTCAAAAGGTGTGTGGAAACCACACTTCTGTGGATTTCACCTTTGTCTGATCATGGCACAAGCTATCTAAAGAGGAAACATCTGGACCCGTCAGCTTTCTTTTTTATAAAATGGAGAACACAGATTTTGAGAATCTGAAATTGAGATGATCTGATATGACATTTAAAGTCTGTAAATGTGGCTTGTTCCTAGTGAAATACCTTCTTGTGTTTATAAATCAAACCTGCAATGTTTGCAATCGTTTTTTCCTTGATGTTTAGATCTTTCATGGTTCTCATTTGTACGTCTGACAGAATTTACAAGAAAGCATACATCTGTTTTCTCTTTGTGGAGGAAATTGAGTAGAGGCAGGTAAAGAAGAAACCGTAATAGGAAAGACCTTCATACAGTAGTGTGAACTTCATACAATGGCCTGGATTTGTAAATTCTGCTAGTTTTATTTGAGCTAAGCTATATTTTTAGGCAGAGTGCTCTAAAATAATTTGACAAGCTGGCTAGGTTAGCCATTTTATATGTCTCCTATGGAAACCTATTTTAAAATTTATTTAATGTTGAGGGAAGCAGGGGAGGGTTGTGCTTCTTCTAGTGAGATTTCTGCCAGAAGTGATCAAACTTCCAAAGGGAATACAGCGGCCTGGAGAAGAAGAGCCAGCTCGCTGGGACTGCACCAGCTTGCTGCAGACCTCGAAGCCAGTACTGGGACTTGCCATGTACCTGCAGCTGGCTCACGTGGCAAGTCCTTTTCCCATCTGGGAGCCCTGCGTGCTGCTGTGCTCGTGCTACAGGGCAGATGTTGCCTTTGCATGTCCTGTAGGGACTCGTTTGCCACAGCTACCAAAGTTAGCTATTGAAAAGCTTGATGAGTCTCTCTGCGATGCCCGGCAGTACAGTTCTGCCTTGGGGGCTTTAACTGTGTCACTGGAGTGGCAATATCCATCCTACCCTTGCCTCAACTTTGTCCGTGGACTTAACCCTCCGGGTTTTCACCCCAGGAAAGTAAGGGCTAGATTTCTGTTCTGTAGTAACTCCACAGTGTACAGACCCTATCCTATATGGGACTAAAATATTACAGCAAATCCGCCCTCTTTCCGAAGGACACCTGTAAATCTATGCTTGCATTTGTACTTTCTGCATATCAAAAGTACGTGGAACTCGACTAGTGGCAAGATGGTGAGATTTGCATACGTGCATACAGCATGCACGTCCAAGCACAAGCATCAAACGCTGGGGGAGTAAATGCAGGTGAAGCTTATGGTTGTGCCTATGGTTGTGCCAAGCGTCTTTCATGCTTGCAACTCAGGTTGGACAATTTTGCTTTGTTCTTACTCACAGCATCAAATCTCATTCAGACCAGCAAAAAGCGGCTGAAGCAATTTCAAGTTTGTGTTGGTGGCAGCCAGACCTCCAAAGAAGTTGACAGCTACGGTTTTAGGTCTCCAGCTCTATGCCAGTGCACCCCTAAAATTATCAAAGAGCAGAGGTCGAAGAAGGGCAGAGGCTTTCAAAGGTAGGTGCCCCAGTCCCTACCATTTGTGACCAGGTCTGAACTGCTCAGGCACGTTGTGCTGACTGCATGGGAGCGCGTTTCCTATTAGCCAGCCCTGCTGGGCTCCTGACTCAGCAGGGAGACGTGGCTTAAGGCCCTCTGCCTGCCTGTGCTGCTTAAGGGATCAGGCACATATAAATCAGGTTTTGGATAGTCAGACTTCTCAGGCTCTCTGTCTTGCACAAGCCCTAACTCCATGTCGTTTCCTGATGGGGCCCCCATCTTTGTGCAGCAGTAGATAAGTATGAGCTCTTATGCCCCAGATATTCTGAGCAGCCTTTAATTTAAGGCAGATGTCCATCTGCCTTGCTTATGAGCTCTGGCCAGGCAGTTTCCTGAAGACTTATTTCTTGGGTCACTCTCCACCCCCAGAAGGCCACTGAGATAAGACACATTCATCCCAGCGTAGACATTCTTTTAAAGGTCAACACACTCACCTTGGGGCAAGAGTCGAATTCTCAAATCCTTGTTCCTGTTGACTCGAAGCAAAACTGTCATTCCAGCTTTCCTACGTCCCAAGAGGGGCCCACAAGCATCCCACAAAGGATCTGTCTCTGTCTCTCTGCTTGAAGCGGTTCCATTTGAGAGCAATATTCCCCAAAAGAGAAAATGAGCTTACAGAGTAGTGGGCAGGGCACTCGGGGGGACTGTGTGAAAGGCAAGTTCAGTTCCCTGCTCCCCTAAGAGCACGTCTGTAACTATTGATACAGAGTGGGAGTTTCAGAAAGTGTGGTTTGGGGGTTTAGCTCTGAACAAGCAGCTAATAATTACAGTATTTTGTATTGCACTTGTGTGAAAAGTGTTGTGTTCTTTTTAAAATAGAAAAAAGTATCCAACCACATATTTCAAGCCCCAGCTGGATGGTGTTTGTTAGCCTACTTTTGATCGTCATTAAAAGCCACAGAGGAGGGAAATCAGCATCACTCATCTTAGATGTTAGTAACTGGATGCCCTCTAGCGAGACTGTGTCACGCTCTCAGATCTCTGATCTTTACTTCCTTGGGGAGAAATGAAAGACTTGTGCGTCTTTCCTTAAAGCAACAACGCAGGAGCACATCCTGGAGGTGAGCAGCATGTGCAATGCCCAGAAAATCAGAAATGAGACTTGTACGCCTGCTCAGCAGAGACCTTCCCCATGCCTGTGGGCTGACACGAAGGGGGCTCGTGGCCCCCCGTTTGCTGGGGTGATTGGGACAGGGCCGTGCCCAGGCTCTGAGCACACAGGGTGTTTGTGTCACTTTCCACTGGTCACTCACGGGTATGCTATTGATAGCTATATGTGGATGGCAGAAAGGAGAGTTTTCTGGAATTCTTCTCATAGGAATGCCTTCCTTACATGTCAAGGATTTGACATTTGCTAGGCTGAGCAGGCTGCTTGGTCCCTGCTGCAGGAGGGATGCGTGAGCCCCGTGTGCTGCTCAGTGTGCTGCAGGATGGCTGCACAACTCCCGAAACTCTCTGATTATTTCCTCTCTCTGCCCGAGTGCTGTAAACTGCATCGGGCGGCTGTGGCTGGCTGCTGTCAGCACACGTAACTAAGATTTGAAAGAAAACTTGTGCTTTGAAGCCTCTTAGGAGCATTATTTTTTCTCATTTTCATTTTTTGTCTGGGTAGGGAAATAAAAATAACTTTCAAACAAATTGTAGCAGGGAGAGTAATTTCTGAGTGAGCAGGAGGGCTGATAGCAATGATACTGGGATGTGGTCTCAACACTCCTGATTTGGCTTTGGCATTGCTATTTTGGGAGAATGAATATCTGTGAAAATATGCACCACCCAAAGCCTTCGTTGGGCCAGTAGGCTTGCAAAGACTGCAAAAAGCACCAAGCAGCGAATGGAATGAATTCAAGGCTTAGAGTAATGTGAGTTAGGTTCACAGAAAGATTTAACCCATGTCAGAAAAATCTCTTCTGACAGCGTTTCCGTGCTGCGTGTGGTGATGGTGAATTCTGGCTCAGAACAATTTCCATTGCCTGAGTCTTTCTCAAACTCTGCTCACCATATCCAGGGGTGCTGAAAAGCAAATGTACCACGTCAGCATGCGACGTGGATCAGCTCCGTGAGGAGGTTCCCAGGGAACGGGCTCTTAACGCTTCAGATACGTGGTGTGACCCCGCCGGGCAGTCTGCAGGCCATGAGAGCTGTTCTGCAAAACTGTAGATGGCAAATGCTTTGGCATCAGGTGTCTCATCGATGTGGTGATATTTTGGCTCCCGCTGTAACTGTTGGTAGGGCTCTTGGCATGTGAAAGTACACCAGGGTTTTCTGTTCTTACTTTCCCCCACCCCCTTTTAAATACCAAGATTACCTAAAAAGAAGCGATCGGTTTTTCGTTAGAAATCGGCCCTGTGTTTGTTCATCCAAACCCAAATGCGTGCCTAGCGATGTGAGCGATAGCACCCGCTTCCAGGTAACTCCGTGGGCACCTCCAGCAACCACAGGTCGCTCCTTGAGCCTCTGCAGGCAGCTGTGCCTGCCTGGCGTGCTGCTGTCCACGTGTTTGGCACAAGTGCAACGGGAAGCAGTTCCTTCCTTGCACTGCCTTCGAGAAGGTGAGAAAGCACGGCAGTCCAGTGCCTGAAGTTGCCAGCTCAGATTAATTAAAACATCCTTGCAAATTAGACTGTCACCTTGCGTTTTGGTTTTGTTTGGTTTCCCAAAGCCAACTGAAAATATCACAACAGTTTCTGTGGGGCAGAGAGATAATGAAGAATTCCAAGTTGCCCAGGGGAGCTAGCAGTAAAGATTAATTTAAAATTGCCATATTTTGCAATGTTGTTTGTAAGTAAATTATTTTTTTCTTTGAACTACTTTGTATTTTCTGAAAAATGCAGTACATTTTTGTTTAGAGACATTTTTCACTGGAAGTGATTTGCAATGTTATCTCCCCAGCAGCTACCATCCCGAAGTGCTTTGATATTGAGATGCTCGCCGATACAAACTGCGGTTCCGCTTTCCTTTTCGTGCAGCATCCGACCAGTGTGAGCACTCAAATTGCGAGCCCAGCCTCCCTGACGTGGCAGGAGGGAGAGTCCCAGCTGGAAATACGCGCTGCAGCCATCCACCTGAGGGGACCCTGCGCAGGCAGGTAGGAGCCTGGGAGCCCGGCCTCCCCGTCACCACCAAGGGGAAAAGGGGCACAAGGAACGGGGTTCGCGGCTGCCTGCCTCTGGTCAGGCCTGGAGCCAGCCCCGCTGCAGCAGGTGCCGCTCTCTGCACCCACAGATGGCTGCTCTCAGCTTCAGGTGCCTCGAGGGATGGGTCCCGTCATGCAGATCACTGCTTTCCCTCCTCTTCAGTGCTTTAGTGCAAAGGAAGTGAATCCAAGTCTCCTAAAAGCGCCCCAGCTTTCATGTTAGGCTTATTTTTTAGCAATGAGTGAATGGGAAGGGTAGGAGAGGGGTGCAAGTAATCCATCGCCTCTAGAAACATGGCTTGATTTAGGGTAAGTTACTTGAGCAGTCACTAGAACAGAGCCAGGAAAAACATCTGCTTGGGTATGTTCCCAACTCCTCAAGCCGAGCGCCTCCAGCCCAGCAAAAGGGTGAATTACTGCATGTGCAGTTCAGTTCCCCACAAAAGCCGAGCTCTGAGCTCAGCCAGGCTCCTTTTCCTCCACCACGTATAGAGTTGTAAGCTCTATACACTTCTGAAGGTGTGGGAAGGATTCACAGTGACACTACAAATCATTTGCAGAGAACCACAGCACGGCTGTGGGCTGCTGTCCGCGTTGCTGTTAGTTCTCCTCCTGCGTGTCTTGTGGCTGAAGGGGGGACAAGATCTCCCTCGCCATAACGCAGACTGCAGCAGCATGAGGCACTTGTTCTGTTACGTTACCACGTGCAAGCTCTGCACTAATTGAGGCACCTTCCAACATTCCAGACTCGAGAGATTAATGTGCAGGCCAGAAATAAAATTTCCTCCTCAGTAGGTATGACTGCGTGTCTTTTTCCTCCCTTCAGAAGAAAAGTAACAGGATTAGAACAGGAAGGGAGCCGTGACATGCATCATAGGTAGGTAAGCAACAGTCATCTTCCTGTGGTGGTGTTGAAAGTAGTCACTCTAATAGGCGCTGGGATTCCCCATAATCAACTAGAACTTCAAGTTTCCCTTTCTGGTGATAACGGGTTAGTACTAGAAACTTTTAATCAGCGTAGTGGAAGAGGGAGAAGGATTATGTGATAGACAGTTGCACCTAGGAATTTCTCTCTTAGAAAGAGAAGATAAAGCAAAAACGTACCTGGTAAAACTGCTTAGTGCTTCAAAGTTATTTTTGAAAAAATTTAATTTTCATTGTGAACACACAACGTCATTAACTTGCAAAACAGTTTTATTTCACACTATACAAAGTTAACAGACATTTAAAAAAGCGTACAGTTACATCTACTGCCACCGAGCATGTTAATTAGGGGACTTCACAGATAGATTTCTGGTGGTTTATAGGGCCCTATGCAATCCCTGTTCCCCCACACATTTAAGCCTACTTCTGTATAGGTTAGAGAGGGTTTGCTCAGAGAGCGTAGTTCAGAGCACAAAACTCAGAGGACTTGGACAGAATGTGCCAGCTCCTCATCTGTATGCCAGGAAGAAATGTAAATGAACACTTCCCCTTTCCACTGCTGAAACTAATTCTCCCCCTGCTGGGCCCTTACAGAAGCAGCTGTAACAGGGAGCCAGTCCAGGAGCTGTCTCTTCCTTCCTCCTACAGAGACAAACCTTGCTAGTGGCTGTGAAGCATATGGAGCTGTTTGGAGAAAAGAGGGATCTTAGCCCATACTGCTGGAACTCTGTCCTTTCCCTCCTCTTCCCACTGAACCCTTTCCTGGCATTTTGCTACCTAGTTGCCACTGTGAGCAGGAACAAACTCTCCAAACAGCTTTTAGAGAGAGAGGTGGCTTAGGGTTATAGGATTTCCTTGCAGTTTTGAAGCTGATTGTCTAATCAGGACCCAAGGATAAACCCTCCTTGCAGGAGCGCATGATTAGATGTTATGTTGTGCGTCACTGCCATGTTGTCAGCATGGATGCTAAGTCCTGGAGTGAGAGCATATACAAAAAATACTCAAGAAAATGAAAATACTCCTTAAAATTAATTTAAAATAGTGACATCTGAAAAGAATTTGGATTGCATGGCTCTAAATATCTTCCCTGTTTCACAGCTGTCTCAGGTGAGCTCTTTTTTCACTTCAGATGCCAATCCTTCCTGCCACTTGACTGTGAATAGCTTGGGAGAGAATTTACCACAGCATGCCCTAGAACTGAGCGTTCAATAACCTTTGATACTGCCACCAGGTGAGACTCAATTAAACCAGGCTTCAGATGACTGGATGATGGAATAGTTAAACAAAAGAACTAAAACTGGTTGCCTACATTTGCTTCTGTTGAGGTCCAAAACCAAATCGCCATGAGAATAGTGTTTCATACAGAAATAAATGTGCAATTGATTTCAGAGTCTTTTACGGAAAGCAACAAAAGGACAGAAATACCACAAGATAACCTAAAAGCCTTAAAAGGAATAAAAATACTGTGCTTGTACTTTCATTCTTTAAGGTGTTATAAACTAATCTCTTTATTATATAGCCTTAGGAAAGTCAGACTTGGTGTTTTCCAGCCACAGTGGTAACCTTCACGTCTCAGGCAAGATGTTGTTCACTTTTTCAGTTAAATAGTTAGGACACAGCCTTTTTTCTCCAAGATGGCATCACTGACATCCTCAGCTGGGGGCCAGGGCTAAAGGGACCTTACCTTGCAGGTTCAGTTCATCCTTCCTTTTCATTTCTGCAGTACCTCACTTGAACAGTTCTTTTGGGTACTGAAGCCCCCCTTCCCCAATTAACTTTGCTGAAAAAGAAGAATGAGCCAAAATTCTGTCGTTTCAGACTTGGCATATAATATGCAGGGGAGACAAACCCATTTTTAAGTCTTTTCCAGGTTATCTTTTAGAGCAGCTGTAAAGATAGGCAACAAATACTAATATAAGCTCGTTTTCTTCATGATTCTTAAAAATTCTTGCTCGCTCACTTCTCCATCTCCATCTCGATCAGCTTCGTCGATCATTTCCTACAAAACATATTGTACACCTGGTCAGGCACGGGGCTTGACTCTAAACAAAAATCTTTTCGTTACAAAACAAATCAGAAGTACTTCATACAAAACTGTAACTATGTATTTGATTATTCCGCACATTTCTAACCTCTCAGCTCTTTTCATATAGGCATGAATTTCCCACAACGATTGGTTCATTCCTAGTAGAAAACCTCTGGCAAGTCAGACTTTACCTGAAGTTCTTCATCTGTTAAGTTTTCTCCCAGCTCCTTGGCAACCCTTTTCAAGTTTTTGAATGAAATCTTTCCTGTGCCATCATCATCAAATAACCTGAAAGCTTTCAAGATTTCTTCCTTTGAATCCTTTTCACTCTAAAATGAAAGTACAACATATATTAATTAAACACCTGCTATTTATATATCCCTTTATGGTATTTTTTTATTCCAAGATTTTTTTTTAACAATTCCTACCATTTTTTGTGTCATCATAGCCAAAAAGTCTTCGAAGTCAATGGTTCCGCTTCCTTCTTTGTCAATATCTGCTATCATTTTCTTAATTTCTTCTTTCTTTGGCTCAAAGCCTAAGGCACGCATCGCAACCTGTGCCAAAAAGCAATTCTGTTAGGAGGCCACCAAAATTCTAGTGGCAGCAGCTGCATTAAAGCTCTTTTAATTTCTTCTTCCAAAACTGTAATGACAGCTCACTGCAAGGAAGACCTTCTGACAGCTCTCACTTGCTTGTTTCATCTTTCTAATTACTAATAGTGTAGGTTTGAAGTTTGTGAGACTCCAGATTTATTTTGTCTTTGGATCTATGTGGAACACGGATCTATTTCTGAAACTAAGGGAAACTTTTGGTCACATTTACGTAAAAGCTCCAGCTACATTTCTGAACTACAGATTGATTTTCAGCCTAGCTCCTAAAAGGGACATCAAGGGGGAGGATCACGGATGTGATTTCATTCCATCTGAAATTTAGGGCAGAATGCCTATTAGTTTTGATTACATGTGGTTAACTTGGGCGATCCAGTACCCGGATAGAAGAAAACCAGATGTATAGTTCCTGGCACTTTTGGCTACATGGGGAGGCAATTGACAATATTCCATAAATTTCTCAGCTTCAGCAAATCAAAGGGTGAGTGTTGTGCTAGTCAAGGAAAAAGAAAGACTTTCTGAGGCTTACACAACACAAGCAAAATACTACTGTACGAACAGGTAGTGCTTAATCTTAATGTTGTTCAAAACCAAGCTCTGTAACAATGACTTAAGTACTGATAAAACGCTTAGTCATTTCCTAATCCTGGTTCACCACAAAACTTGAGGAAGATTTGACCTGTGAACGTTCATTGTTCCTATATGATCTAGTGGAAATACAGGGCAGGGCAGAAATTTTCTTGCTGAACAGTCTTCTAGTGGAAAGTGCCAACTCACCAAGAATTTTACATGCTCAGATATTAAAAGCTACTTAGTCAACTGTCTACGTATTAGAGAAGCCTGCCTGCTCTGTATTGCATACAGATCTTGCTTAGGGTAACTGTGAAATACACCCCAAATTTGGCCATGAGAGCAAGCCGTGACTGTTGTTCATACACCAAAGCCATTTCAGAATAAAGCAGGTTAGGGCTGGGCACACAGAAAACGCAGCTACGATTGTGTGACCAACGATACTTCCATCCAAGGAAAAGCAGTGAGAGAACCTTGAGTTCTTTCACGTCGATGCTGCCGGATCCATCGGTATCGAACAAGTCGAAAGCCTCTCTGATCTCCTGCTTTTGCTCTTCTGTAAGTTCGGGTTTCAGGCCGCTTTTCTTCCGCTGGGTCGTGCCTAAGCCAGGTTTCCTGTAGTTGGATGCCTTCAGGAAGAGAGAACGAGCAACTGAGAAAATCCACAATCCACAACGCAGCTACTGCGTAGGGAGCGATAGCGAAGCTGTAGGGAACTGAGGGGTGTTCCTTAGGGCAGCTGGCAGGCTGCGGCTGGGTGCGTTTCCCTGGATGATTCTAGAAGGACCCCGAGCTGGGGGCTGCGTGAGGAGGGGGGGAGCGCCCGGGCTGAGCGTTTTAAACCGCGATCGCCGCTCACGGCTCGGACCCGGCTCTCAGGTGCCCGCCCTGGCACTGCCTAAGGCCCCCCGCACCCCCTGCCCGTGGCTTAGCCCTGTCAGGGCCGGCTGCAGCCCGCCCCGCCCGTGTAACGGCCGCAGGGTTTAACGGTTTAACGGTTTTAACGGTCGTAACGGGGCCGCCCCGCCCGCCCCCCGGCGCTCACCATCTGCCCGCCGCCGCCGCTTCCCAACGCCGGGCGGAAGAGGCTTCGGCGCCGCCACGAGCAACCACCAATGAGCGAGCCGGGGCGCGCCGGGGACCCGCCCCTTTCCCCGGCCCGGGCCAATGGGGAGCTCGGAGGGCTCGTGAGGTCAGCGCGAAGGCGGGGTGGGCGGCAGGGAAATGGCGGCCGGGCCCGTCACCTGGCAACGGCGGCGGCGGCTCATGGCGGCGGGGGGGGGCGCCCCCTGCTCCTGGCCGAGCTCTGCCGTCTGACCCTAAACCCGCTCCCCCCGCTCGTTATCCTTCCCCTCACACGGGGTGGAGAAAGGTAAGAGGGCAGGGGGCGGCGGGGAGGGACAGAAGCGGAGTTTGGGGTCCGGTGGTTCCTGCAGCAGGTAAATGCCGAGGTAAGGAGCGTAAACACAGCGGGGAAACAGCACCGGGGCCCGGGACACGAACCGCAAAGATTGTGCAGGCAGTGACATAAAAACATCATTTTCTGTCAGCACGTGCCCTGCTTTCGTCTGTTTTGCCCTTGGTCCACTTGGTTTGGGTTTATGTACCCATGGGGGTACAGCCTGGCAGCCCAAACAGCGACAGTTCTGCAGAATGAACATAAAAGTGAAAATCAGAGGCATGTTCTTCGACTATGATTTCTGAAATTTTGGGTAAGTGACTTGTAGTTGGCTGCGTTGAGGTTTGGTGGCAGCACATGGCTTTGATGGAAGAGCTGCACCAACACTGCTCTGGCTCCACGCGCATGGAGATCACGACGCCCTACAGGTACGGCAGCAGCTTGTGGGGCTGAGCCCAGCCCGTGTTCGGCACTGGCTGGAGAGCATGAAGCTCGCTGTGCTGGAAAATGGAAAAGCCCTTCCCAAATGTCCTTCCGTGTCTCCCATCAAAGCAGGGGCATGGTCCGTCCACATAGTTACTGTATCTATTTCCCAAATTTTACAAAGGGAACCACAAATTGGTTATCTAATCTTTCTGTCAAAGCAAGCACACTCCAAGAAGCAATCATCAGTAGTTGAGAACTTTTTGAATTCTGAAGCAGTGATGTCAAAACCTACTGTCTTAGTACATCCTTAAAAAAAGTCAGCTGGAATGTAGGGGAAACACGTTTCGTTATCAGATTCTGTGGGCCAATGATCTTTTTTGTTTGTTGCAACACAAACTAGCCATGGCATTAAGCTAAGGTTCATTAAGAAAAAACAGGCTTTCAAAAAAAAGTATTACTGGAAGTACTGATACGGATACATGGCACGCCTAGACTGTAGTCACAAGAGACTGCCAAGAAAAATTTCCAGAAAATCCTTAAGCATATTGGATGAAGGTTTTCAGTTGTACACTCCCAGTACAGCTTCAAAGTCAAAAGTACTGATTACAGATAACTTAAAAAAAATAAAATTTCTTGATTAATGGTTGTTTTGGTACTTGAAGATACTTCTAGTAACTAAAGGGTTTTTTTGGTTTTGTTTTGTTTTGTTTTTTTTTGTCAATTCAGGCTACACTAGAACTTTGGGTCTATTAACACACGATGGTTATTTCTGACTGCCCACTCTACTTTTTAAATTCCTGCTTTGGCTTCATTTGAGTTAGTATTTGGTTGGCCTTTCACGAAGTGGGGTAGCAAAAGAGGTTTTGAATTGACAACAGTTCTACAAAGGAGATGAAATATTATTTGAATCTGAACATAAAAGGTGTAAGAGCTATGACTTTTTAATTCTTTGTGTGTGTACTTCTTTCATTAAAAATAAAAAAGTGCTTTAGTTTAATCCATGTGGTCTGCCACAGGAGTGTGGTATGGAGAGTATTTCAAGGGAAAGAAGATGTATTTTTGGCACGTTAAAACCAAGTAATACGCCAAAACCTAGAAGTCTTGGCAGTTTGCTTTGTGAGGTATAAAGAGATGGCCTTCCTTTTCATGCATATTAAATGGAGTATTTATGTATGTTAAATGGCATAAATAGAATTTGGAATAAAATGAATTTGTTGGAATAAAGTAAGTTGTTTATATTTGTCCAGATTTGGAGGGTAAATTCAGTGGTATCGCTACTGGTACCAAGATGCATCTGCGCAGAGCGTTTGGTTTTGCATGCAGTTGTCCATTCTGCCCAAGGGAACTGTTGCCCTAAGGAAGACAGCTGAAATTCCAGACAGCAAGTCACGAGAGAAGTGGTAGTTCTGTAAGATCTGGGCTGCTTCACGTCTAACAAACTGCTGGAATTAATGGCATTTTACTATCTACTAGAAAAAAAAAATCCATGGTATTTTAGCAATACATCATTTCAGCAGCTATGTATCTCATAGTCAATGCACAGCATAAAGGACTGTTTTATGCAGAGTGCCTCACAGAAGAGCTCTGTTCAGTATTCAGCTGTTAATTTAGTTATTTTGAGATGTGTCCTCTGGAGTACTGTGAGGGTGGGACAATAAGTTTGTGTTCTGTTCGCAGATGCTGCCCGCTGGCCATGGCTTTCAGGGATGTGAATTCGAGAAGGCATATAGGACTTCAGCAGCTCTCATCCTTGGCATCAGCTGGAAGAACGTTACTGGGGCCAATGAAATCCTGTAAATTCATAGTGGATGAAAGCACCAACCAAAGCATGTTGATTTGTTCTGCTGTCAGACTGATTGAAAGTTTGGATTTAAGTAGTGCTGCCGGACAGCTTCTAAATGAAACCATTCAGGCACAAAACAAGGAGTTTAAAACTGGGATGAGCACCCTGTTGTTTCTTGTTGGTGCATGGAGCAATGCCGTCCTGGAGTGCCTCCAGCAGAACGTTCCTGTTTCAGCAATAGTGTCGGCGATGTCAGAGGGGCTGAACTCCTGCTGTGAGAAAGTCCAGTGTCTTCAGAGATCAGTGCATGATGTAAATAAAGAGCTGTGTTCTAGCAGCGTTAGGCCAAACACTTCTAGCAGCAAAACTTACGAGGTTGCATGTGACAGTTTTCTAAATCCTCAGATTTTTCTGTGCCTTCAGAAAGAAGTTTCTCCATCAAAAGAACTTGTTCCAAGAAATTATTGTTCCCGTCAAGAAGCTGACAGTAATCTTGATAAGGGCCTGGTTTTACCTTTGGCTGGCTTTGGATCAATAGCTTCCCCTGTCAGATCAGCAGATGGTAACAATGCATCTGTGATTTCTGGAAGTGGTGTTAGTGCATCCAGCTGCAAACAGAAAAGATTAACCCACAGCAGATACTTCAGTGCTCTAGCAACAAGCCCTTCTTCGAGTCAGCTCGATGATTCTCAGGTATGCCTCTCAGGACAGTCAGCACATCCGTGTGAGTGTTATGGTTTAGGACACCTGGCAAGAGCTCTGAGCCATGGCAATGAGCCTAACATGAAATTGCTTAAAAGCATCGTTGCGTATCAACACGAGCGAGCAGAATGTAGTGGCTCTTCCCAATTCAATATTGCAGAAATCGTGACGTGCTGTTTACGTGGGCTGCCTGAAAGCTATTCTTGCGTTTGCCCGGGTTTTGTCACGTTAATATCCCCAGAACAAGCCACAGTTATCAAACACTTTGGAGACAAACCTCTTCGGATTCTGCTGACGGAGGGTGACCTGACTGAAGCGTATCGCCACCTAGGTTTTACCAAGCCACGCAACGTCAGGACCGTGTTGGAGCGTCCTGACCTACAGGAGGGCAGACCGGGAGACGCGTGGCTAAATACAGCGTTAGATATTCTAATGCGCTGCCAAGTGAGCTTAGTTTTGGTCAAAGGGCACGTGTGCGAAAACCTACTGGAAAGGTGCGTGGCGAACAAGATTCTGGTGATTGGCTCCGTGCCTCAGCAGGTGCTGAGTGCCTTCGGGGAGGCCAGCGGAGCCCAGCCCGTGACGTACCTCACCCAGCTGAGCGCCTCCTGCGTGGGCAGCGGCGCCCAGCTGGAGCTGTGGACGGCCAGCGACGGGCGCGCGATGGACCTGGGTGAGCTGGTGCCCGTCAGGATAAGGGTGCGAGGGCTCGCCCTGCTCACGGCCGTGCTTACCACTGCCGTGCCCGCAAAGATGCAGCTCGTGGAAGACCGATTCTGGACTTTTGTGTACCGACTGCACCACGCTCTCAGGGACGGGAAGGTTTTCCTCGGTGGGGGCGCAGTTGAGCTCTTATGCCTGAGTCACAGTCAGGCGCTGGCAGAGCAGGCTTTAAAGCTAGCAAATAAAAAGCCTGTGAAGGAATTTCACAGCCCTTGGCTGGCAGCATCTTCAGCACAGTATAAACCAGTTGTGCTTCAGGCGTTAGCAAGTGGCTGGAGCCAGTATCTTGCAGCAGTTATGTGCAACACCGCAAAAGCAACGTCACTTTTTGAAGCACAGACCTTAATTGAGCATCACCTCAAAAAAGCAGCCGATTGTGGCTCTCCCTCAGCATACGTACTGAAAGAGTTTCAGACGGGTGGTATGTTCCGAGGTGGTCCTGTTCCCTCCACGGGCAGTGCAGAGGGCTGTAGGGTTTATGATAATGTTACAGCCAAGACAGAGGCGTGGCGGAGAGCTCTAGACCTGGTGCTGCTGGTGCTTCAGACAGATGCTGAAATTATCTCAGGTCCCCAAAGCAATCAGCTGTTAAATTCACCTGCGTCAAGTGAATTTATGTTTTTGTAGGACTTGTAGGATTTTTTTTTAACAAGTCCATGAGTCGGTGAGTGGAAGAAGTCCAGATACGATCTGCATTTCTTCATCAAGTCATAGAGCAAGCATTTAGGTGTGGTTATGACTTGAGTGTGTGGAACAGTGGAAATCTGCCTGTGAAACAGTAACAAGGTAGATCCAATTTCCCATTTCTAGAGATGAGTTAAATAGCAAACAAAACTCACTTGTGGGCTAACCTCTAACTGCAGCTGTGCGTTCTAATTAATGATACTGTCTGTATGGATAGGTTAATCCCGTCTGATGTCTGTAACATTCAGCAGAGCAGATGTGCCCTTCTGTTCACAGTAGAAAGAGGAGTGCTGTCAAGTCAAAAGAGGCACTATCTGTCAAGCCGAGTTGGAGAAAAGTTTGCGTCCTTGGATAAACTCCTATTCTGAACGTGTGCTGCCCGTATAAGGTATTGGGAAATGTATCCTGAGAATTATTTAATGCCTTTTACTTCTAAAGAAGGGTAGGGAATTCTTACATAACATTCTCATACTTGTCTGTGTTATATGAGAGTTATATAAGATGTAATTAATTTTTAATTAATATCTTGCTCTTAATTTCTGCACGTCACAAGTGTAAGAGATAATTATGATAATTTATGACTGTTACTGCTTAAGCTAAGAGATCGTATTAGTAGATCTAACTTTTGTGTACTTGTATGGGCAATATATTCTCTATTTTGAAATACGTATCTGAAACTTCTGTGTGTTTGATACAAATTCAGGCTGAATCCCCCCTTTTGGTATTATGGAGTGGATGTATCTCTACACAGTTTGGTTTACGTAACAAGTTGGATTTTTGGATTATTTCATTTGGGTTCTTTCAGTTACCCTTGCAGAGAGGAAAAACATAATTGTATCAGGTATTGGCTAAAACCTGAAAATGAATCTTACCGGGATGTTTGAAGCACAACCATGGTACAGTGTTTTTGCACCTAACATCTAAAAGCAGAGTGATTCAGGAGTGGCATTTTGTTGCGAGAAAGAGGTATGGCATTCTAGGGATATTTTTGTTTGAAATGGGCAATTTAAATCACACAGTGAGTGTCTGATGAATCAGGTGAAAACAGCATGGAAAAAGAATGGAAATGGTCATTACTAAAGTGAGTTCTTGCTCTTAGGAATTGATTCTCATTGAAGTAGTGAATTTACCCCTTTTAATTGCTGGTGGCAGACAGTCCTGTGGTGTTCAGCGCTAAGAAACAGGATGGGCTAAGAGTATGTTCTCTGCATCCTTCAGTGAAAAGGCAGACAGAAAACGGGGTTGTTATGTTATTGTTAGAGCCTTCACTGGCCATTTACTCTTGTAAGCGGATGTTTTTTCCCTCTGGGCTTACTTTCCTTGCTGTAGGTCCCCACCCCAGAAGATATTTTAGAGAAGAGCCCTCAGCTACCTCAAATCCCTGTGATCCTTCCCTTGATGTCTCCATCTCTATAACACAAAGCTCCATAGCCTACACCATGCTCTGCAAAAAATCGCCCTTCCTGAGACAGCTTAGGAGGCTGCACGGCTGGGAGCTCTGAGGAGAGGTGGAATCCTGAGCTACTAACTGAGAATCGACATTCTCAATTTTGTTTAAGTGTGGGATAGAATTGGGATCCAAGAAACATTTTTTGAGCCCTGATCTGACCAGAGGCTCTAACTCAATTTTTAGTAAGAAAATCCACTTACACGCATTTTAAGCTGGACCTTTCTTCTACACTGTACATATTCTAGCATATTGCATACGTAGGGCTTTCATGGTGCTGTTTACCTGAGTGGTTCACACTGAGTAACTGATATATTCAGTATGTAAGGCAAAGAAAGGCATAGATAATGAAGTTCATCCTCAGACATGTTTAGGTGTGTGTATGCATTTGTTTATGAAAGTCGTGTTGCATGGTAAACATTGTGTTGAGAGTTCTCATTGCTGAATTGAGTATATTTTCTAATTTAGTGTGAATGAAAAACTTTTAGGAAAGCTAAGGGAGCATATGAATTGCAGTTACTTTTCAGAAATATTAGAGAAAATAATTTCTGTGCGTGGAAAGCTGTGCTCACAGTATTTGGCCATCTCTGATCTGAAAACATCGGTATTTTGTTTTTCCAACCAACTCCAGAATGCAGTGGGGTTTGGCAAAATCTCATCCGTAATGCACAGGCTTATAATTTTAATTCTAAACCATCCTTCCTAGCAGGATAAGGATCGAGTTAGATTATCACTGTAATCATACTGCAATTACGTCTTTATTCTTAACTGGGCAATTGATGTGTAAGAGCTTGGCCATACTCTTGATACCCCAAGACATGAGAGAAAAATGGTTTGGTAGATCAAAAGAGGCCAAAGGAGCTGGTGAGTGTTAGGTGAGAAAGAAACCAAAGCCCAGCATATAAATAAATACAGAAGACTCTGCTTCTTTGCAAATGTTTGCAGCTCATGTCTGGCTTTATACTGTTTTTCTTGAACCTCCTATAGTTAGCATTGCATAATCCCTGTTCCCAAGAAAAGATCCAGTTGTGCTCTATTTGAATAATAGAGTTAAGTGGATTATGGAAAAATTTCATACATGAATTGTACTGGAGTGGTCCAAATGTCTATTTATAGGGCTCTAAGACTCCGAGAGCTGACGCACCAAATGTTGAGAAAATCCCAAATGATGTAATTTTTCCAATCAGGCTGTTTAAAAGTACATAACAGGGTATTTAAATATTGCGACGCGGAGGTTTTCTCAAAAGCCCTCGGACATTATATTTTGATTATTTAACAGTTGCTTTCCTACAGACCCACAAAATGGGCTGTTTTATAAATTAGCTGGATATTGCATCCGGGATTACTTAATTCCTTTGATACGTGCAGAGGATGAACGTGCAAGCTGCCTTCAAGGCGTTGTGACGTACGGTGTACACGTGTGGATTCCTCAGCACCTCGTCTCTAAAGAAGCAACACAGAATCGGGTCCTGTGCGTGTCTGGCACGACTCTCAGCACAGGAATTACTCCAGCAGCTGCCACGGGCAATTTCAGCTTCCCTCTTGGCAGATGTTCCTCCTAGGGTACACAGAGGTCGTTTGTGTGGGGTATGGTGTGATGGAAGAGCGAAGTTTTTGCTTTCAACGTGCCTGGGGTATTGGAAAGCAGAAGAGGTTTCAGAGGTTTTTCTCATTGGACCTTCTCTCTACCTTCTCACATGGAAAAATAGCAGTAAGAGTAAATTATGTGTGTGTGTTTAGAGGCGTATGGTGCTCACAGTGAGCTGAATGCACCACTGGGGCTTGCAGCAGCCTGGTGGGTGCCCTGTGCTGCCCCAGCCAGCCATCCCACCCGGGAGCTGCCCATTGCCTTGTCCAGCTCCGTGCTGCCTGCCCTGCCCTGCCCTGCCCTGCCCTGCCCGAGTCCAGGAAGCAGGCAGGGGCTGCTGGGCATCTTCCACCAGAGGTGAAAATCCACATCCCTTAGCCAGGAAGTGCGGGATCACAGAGAGCTGGGGCTGGCTTGCATCGGGCCAGGGTGTTTTGGGTTAGCTTGGGGGGAGGCTGTGGAAGCAGACTGTTTGGGGAGCTCTTCTGGGCTGCACTGGCTCCACTTCAGTTTGTCCTGGAGGGCATTCAAATGTGGGGATTAGGGTGGATTTTTATTTTTTTTTTTACCAGATGAACATTTCAAAAATCAGTCTGCTGTCCTGTGTTTCCCAGTCAGTGGGAATAACACAGTTTGCTCCTTTACTTAGAAACACCACCTGCCTGGCGTGTTCCGTCTTCACGTGCTGGGGTCTGTCCTTAGTGAGACTGTATACATTTCGGAAACCGATACTGACAAACTGGCTCCAAAAATAGACAGACAAACAAAAAAACCCACAACTTTTTCACAATGTTACTACCAGGTATAAACTATTTTTGTGTACTTTCTAAGCACCCATAGCTTCCCCCCTCCCATCTCTGTGTGGAGTTACTAATAGCATCATCTAATTGAATAAGAAATAAGCTTACTCTGGTGTCTGTGTATGGAAGCTGACTAACCTCTTTCTTTGCTTTTGAACTTCTTGATTTACTCCTGCCAGTGTTTGATTTACAACAAATGTTCCCAGCGTGCATCTTGCCCTGTGATGTTAAGAATTTTCCTTCTCTAAGGCTGGCCGCAGTGGATCAAAGTAACTGGGGACCTTGCAGCAGGCTGGCATCGAGAACTGGCCCTCTGCTGGGAAAAGAAGGTCAGCTTCCCATAACCAGCTCAGGCAGGACATCTAAAATTGCACCAGCTCTGCCAGGTAATGAATGCATTAAATGTCTCACTATTGATTAAAACAACAAAACAAAACAAAAAAAAACCAAAACTTACTGTGTTTAACCTCGGTAACGCTCTGTTACATGCCAGCATTGTACTCAGATGGGTTAGAGCTACCACTTAAGGGTGTGCTTGCTGTTACTGGAGCCTGAATTGTTGCCAGGAGTGCTGTGCATAACAGGTACGTTTGGCTGAACCTTTAACAACAGAGACACGACAAGCCATACATTCTGCACATATGTACATAAGGGAATTTGTCAGGGAATATTGAATTGTTCAGGAGTTTTTCTACAGTGAATCTAAAACTTGGATCTGATCCTGACCAACTAGAAATGCTCTTTCTCTTGTGTGTCAAAGCCACGGGCTTTATGGGATATCTTTCCTTTTTGAAGGGATTAGGGGGTGACAGGATGTTCAAAAGTGTAGCACTGTGTTATTCTTACTCTGCCCCTTGCACAAGTTCTTTGTGTTAATTCTTCACCTTGGGAGTGAAGCTAAGCTTTAAGCTTTTGGTAATTACCAGAATGTGGTCATCCCTAGTGCTATTTCTACAACTCTTCCCTCAAATTCAGTTGTAGAAATATAATTTGCTGATAGCATCTGGAAGCAGAAGGACTGTATTCCAGTTTTATTCCCCAGTCTCTTAGATCCTAAATCAGCAATCCTCTTGAGATCAGTTGCACATGAGTCCAAGTAGAGCAGTTTGTATGACACAAATTTGGAAAATCAAAAAATCTCAGACTAAATTCCTCCACTCGCTACCAGCATCGCTGCATCAACTATTGTGCAGGCGCAGGACCAGACCGTTTTCTCTGCAGTGTGTCAGCATGGTGTAGATAGAGCTGCACTCAGTGGAATTTTTCTTTGCAGATAAAAACGCTCCAAAACCTGATGTAGGGATGCAGTTGAAGGGAGAGTGAGAAAAACTCAGGCAAGTGGACAGACTGGAGGCTGGTTTTGATCCTAAGTGGTGGAGAAATAAAAGAACACTCTGCTCCATCTATTTTGGCTTTCTATCTGGTTATTCCATTAGTAATACCCACTTCTTTAGAATTTGGAAACACCCACGGCGGTGCTAGCACTGTGATTCTGTTTGTTGCACTCTGTTCCTGAAAGCCTTGTTATTTTTGCTGTTTCAGTTCCGAAAGCTGCAGACGGTGTTTGTGGCTGTCCATGAATGCAGGTTTTGCAGATCCTGCAGCGTGTATTGCACAGTACCCTGCAGAGCTGGAACTGTTAGGTGCTTAACAGTGAGGCCTGAGGACGTAATCGGAGCTGGAACCTCTGGCAAATACCTGCAATACTTGCAGATCCGTCAGGGAGTGGAGAGGAGCGTGTAAGCGGAGGAGCAATGGCTGAGGCACAACTGCACTCCTGTTCCCCTGCAAGTGCTCCCTTTCCGGACATGCAGCGTGCATTTCAAGGCTTAGCAGAGGAACAGCAATGAAGTCAATAGTCACGTGTCTGCAGTGTTGAGTGGCTTCTGAAAAGCCAGTGTTTCTTAGAAGGGAGTTTCTAGCTTGAGCTTTTCCAAGACATTGTCAGGGTAAACACTAAGCACAGGGAAGCTTCCGTCAAATTGACTCATGTGTGACTTGTACGAGCCAGGCGTTGGCCACAGCGTTCACCATCTCCTTACGTTAATGCCTTAGAGTGCAAAGCTCTGAATCCCCTCGGAGGACATCCTGGGCAGTAAAGAGGGATGTTACGTAATAGCCTGGTGGTTTGGCAGGGCCCTATAGGAGAGGGGTTAGTGAGTTTGCTAGTGCATAGATTTACAGGCTGAAACCCTGCAGAACAGCTGCAGCAGCCCTCAGAGCAGTCAAAGTGGGGAGGTACAGTGGGATTCAAGGAAGAATCCCACTTCCCAGAGTGGGTGGATTAAACAGATCCCTCACTTCTCCCTGCACATCAGGCCCCAGATGGCTTTGTGTTGTGGTTGGTCCACCCCAGTGTTCACCAGCAGCACCCTTGGAAGCCACGTGTTCACATGTCCCTCTCCTAAGGACCTGCAACATGGGTCGTGCTGCCAGCCAGCTCACTCCACTGGAGGCACAGGAAAACTGCAGCCTGTTTTCTCACTGATGGTCACGATCCCTGCGTGACAAACAGCTCTTGCAGCAGGAAGGTACCTGAGGTGTTGATTTTGATAGTGGCATGGAGGTAGAACAGAGTAATGAGAGCTGAGGTTGCTGTATGGAGATGTTGCACCACTGAGTTAAAGGTTGCTCACAGAGCTGCACCTTTAGGGAGGATGATTCTACTAAATGCTTAGTTGAAAGGTAACTGGATTGCTGCCTGCCTGCTGTCTCTATGAAATACACATCTCCCTTCAGTGGGAAATGTACCTCTAGTGAGTGGTGAATAGACACCTGGATTATTATGATTATTATTTAATGTGTGCTAATATATTATAATTATAATAATCATATTATTATTATTTAATGTGTGCTAATATATTTCATGGTAGATATTCTCTGCTTTTTAAATCTAATATATTCTAAAAAGGCTTCCATGTAGGTCTGCCCTCCAGGGTCAGGTAGGAAACATTGCTACAGCATAGGGGCCAGGTCAGTAGCATTGCATTAGAGCTGTCTCAGGGGATGCAACAAGGGTATGAGACATGTTTGGGAGGGATTCTTGGGTGCTTTTCAGGGAGATGAAAGGAAAGGCTGGGCCATGATCATGCACAGATGGCAAATGAACACATGTGAAGGGGAAGAATCAAGTGGGGAAAGCCTGTATTTGGTTTCTCTGCCTTGCAGAGACTGAAAAAAAAGAAAAAAAAAAAGAAAAATCTGTTTAGATGGAAAGAAATTCTTTCCTTGGGGACCAAGCGATACTTCAAACAATAGGATTATTCTTTAATTATGGCAAGAGCATAAAAGACAGCAGGCAGTTTTTATTTAGAAGTAGTGGGAAGATTGCTCCCTGACCACTTCCAGCTCAAATCAGTAGGTTGGAGTCTAGTGCTGTTCACAGCTTTTGTCCGCTATGTTGCGAGACCAAATATTTAACCAGCATTACAGATTTTGAGAGACGACTAAAAATAAGACAGAACAGTTGTTGAACTGATTTATTTCCAAGGTATAATCTGTCACTGCTTTCACTGACTAAATGTGAATTTAAAAACAAAACAAAACATCTGTTTGTTAATGCTAGAGCCAAAGTAGCTCCAGAGTAGTTGTAGAAAGCAGATATATCTATTGTACAGGCATTCTGCAGCAGAACAGACATAGTTTCTCAGTTACCATCACTAACCTTGTGTCATCACACAATCAGGATTGTGTCATCACACACATCAGGATTGTGTCATCACACAATCCTGAGCTAGGACAGTTAATGTATTTGCCTCCTGTTTATGTCACAGAAGACCATCTCTCTCTTTTTTCAGACTGTTATCAGTAAATCCTAATTTTGTCCAAGAACAGTCTTTTGCCAAAAAAAAAATAAAAATAATAATAATCACAGAAAACACAGAGGAATTAGGTTTTGTTTGGGATATAAATTCCTGTATTTCATTTGCTGCCACTGCTCACACCAGTGTTCCAGTTCATCAGGTATGCCTCACTCAATGTAACAGGTAGTCAGTGTTCAGTGCCCTGCTTCTCACTCCCTTCATCTCTTAATTTATGTGAGCACTGTTTAAATAACCATCCCAAGCCTATTATTCAAGTTCTTCATGTTCTTGTTTTCTGGGGTCGTTTTAACTGTGGCAGTAAGTTGATGGCTGCCAGAAGCCAAGAAACTCAGTTGGAATCAATGGTAAGAGAACTTGACTGGAAAAGGATCCCAAATCTACTTCTGTTTATCTGAAATACCAGGCAATTAACTACTAAAAAGAAAAGGTGTGTGAACCTGGCTGTGCAGTTATTCAAGCCTTTATTTTTAAAGCATGTGGCATCTCAAAGCAGTGCTCTAAATAAACTTAACAGAATTACCAGATGTCAGCTCAGTAATTAGCAGTAAATAGTATATGTGGTTAATACAAGAACACCTTTTACATTTCAGCTCCACTGATGGGTTCTAGGGACTGTTTCAAACAGAGCTTGCAGAGGACCTTCTTGAAAATAACCTTCTGCCTTCCAGGTTATTTTCACAACCGTTCAGACGACCAGTGAAACTATGGAAGGAAAGAGGAGCTTCAAGGCCAGGAGAAATGCTCTTAGTAACTTGCTAGAAGCCCTCTGTGTGGTGTTTGGAGGCAACAGGTAAGGAAGGATTTTGTCCTCACCTGCAACTGAATGCATTAATTCACTTGTAACCTTAATAGAAGATAATGTATATTGATCCTTGCTTGCCCAGGAGAGTGGTAAGTCATGGCAAAAATGAGTAACTGTGCAGAAGCTGGAGGAACTGACTTAAAGTTGATTCTTCTAGTGCCTCCTATCTGCTCCAGTCTGATTATTAAACAGACTTACTGCTAACTTGCCTAAGAAAGGTCTGCCAAAATGCAGGGGCTAATTTAAAAGTACATGACTTCTGTATGTGCCAAGAGGTGTTGCTTTAATTAATTATATGCAAAATATGATGTTAGACTGCCCTACAACTTGATACTTGGAATTTAACAGGTGGCCATGATATGAAGCAACATTATACAAATAACATGTTGTGTTCCCTGCCCTCACTCAAATGTTCATGTCTGATTACCTCAGTTAACAAGTTAAAATAAGACTTGACATGAATTGGATTTTCCTTTAAAAGGCCAGTCAGGTTGTTTTCTTTCTGTTTTAAGTGTTGCTATGAGCCTCTACCACAAATTTAGTTCTTGAACGAGAATTTACAGATGCTTTTGCTGATGTGCATGTGTGACAAGATGTTCCTTCAGTGATATGTTATTCTCAGGAGGCTGAAGGGGAAGGGGGAATCATGCTTTGGTTGTAAAGTAATACAGGAACCAATCCCTTTTTCATTAAAAACACCAGTAAAGTTTCCGTTGTTTTGGGGAGTAAAAACCTCTGTCCCTAAGAAACAGGTTATTTCAAAAACATGGTTGTCTTTCCCCATTCTTGTTAATATTGGAAAAGGGTGACTTTCTGATCATTTCTTAGGGGAAAGAAGAGTAAAATCGTGGACTGCAAATCCTGATGAGGAGTGCAACATTGATTAAAAGCAGCTCTATGATTTTTTTTCTATGATATTTCTTCTAATAAGCTCTAACAGCAGTAGTAATTGAGTGCTTAATGATGACCTGGAAAAAAAAATTGCATCAGAGATATAGGAGGTCAAACCATCCTTTCCACTGAAGAAAGTGATGTGGAGTAAGAGTCCAGCATCCTTAGTGGTAAAAGGATGTCCCCTGCAGGGAATGTCAGGTAGAGGTCAGCTTTGGAGACAATCTTAATTCAGCTCTCTCAGTCTGTTTCTTATTTCTAAAACTGCAAACTCTGTAGAGATGAAACTTTGTTGTGTTCATGTAGTGCATAATAGAGTGAGGCCTTGTATAATGCTACAAGCCAGAATTATTGTAGTAATAAATTAAGTTTTGATGTCATCTAAGATTCGGCTTTTTCACCTTCAAAGACATTTTCAGATTTGCAAACCTGATAAAGCTGATTGATTTTGTCTAAAAGCCTTCTGCCTTGCTTGCCTGTACAGAATTACCAAAAGTTTGGATTCTGTAAGGAATATAACAGGACAGAGTAATTATTGGAGGGTAGTAGTAAGTCTTGACCATGAACACAGTAGCTCTGTTTTTGGGATATAGGGTAAAGATTAAAGCACTGTAGTTACAGTGTGCCAAGTAGAGCTACCAGAAGTCATATAACATACAGTGCAAACCCAGCACAGCAGAATGGTTTTTCTACATACAAATTGGCATACTTGGCAGGAGGGAATGAATGTCTTCTTTTTAAATCATATGGAAATTAACTGAGACTGCCGTGTATGTGTTTCTTGTGTGTGTGTTTGGAGTTTCACTAATTATTTTTAATGTGTTTTAAATGGTTCCCTATAATCTGTGATCACTTACTTTAGTTAAGATCTTTATTTGTGGCTTTAATATTAATCTTCAGTGTCAGATCTCTGTTCATTAGTCGTGGTCTGGCAAAAGCATAAAAAGTTGCCCCTTGTGTTTCCTGTACTGACTTCAACTAACTTGATTGCTGCAAGTTTGAGGAAAATCCTTACCTCTTCTTGTTGTTTATTTCTTTCCTTTTTTTTTTTTTATTTTTTTTTTAAGTGGAAACTTAAATTACTTTTTTAGAGTTATGCTTTCATCTGTGCCTGGCTCTTCTGCCCTGTTTGCTCGAGTCCCCAAAATTAGCAGGAGTAATGTTCTAGTTTGCAGTGCAGTAGGAAAGAATAACTTGACTTTTTAAAATAAACAGTGCAAGACCTGGAACAAATACAAAACCTTCAGACAAGGTGAAAGCCCCCAGAAGAATACCTCTATTCAAAATGTCTGTGGATGTCTGCAAATACTGCCAGGAGCTTAAGTCTTGTCCTTTTCCTTTCCAAACATGTGTATTAGTTTTTTCTTTAAAAATACATACTGTATCCTTGAACTCTCCCGTGCTTCCAGTCAAAGAAGGTAGTATTTCCTTTAGACTAGTTGATTCATACATAAAATAAAATCTGTGAGACATTATTTTGGTCTTGGTTATTTCCCTCTTGTGATACTGGATGGAAAACAGTCTTTTTGAAATATTCAGCCTTTGAAAAACAGCAAACTTTTCTAGTTGTTGAAGGTTTATACTGTGGGCTGTAAAAATAAAGTGCTCTTAATTATGCTTCCTCTAGGATGAATTCATACCATATTTTGCTCCCCTTGTTTACGAATTCATTGCTTTCAGCAGGAAGCCCTGAAAACCTACCAGATTTACTTAAAACATTTATCTGGGAAAAAAATAAATCAAAACAACAACAAAAGTTTCCTGAGGAGAAAATATACTACAAGTTACCTGGTTTGACATCTCAGAGTTTAAATCTGTTTCTAACTCAACTAATCCAGCTTTGTTTGAAGTTTCACTTACCCTGTAAGACCTGTATGCACTACGCAGCAAATGGTCTCCTAGCATGGTCAGTGCTGCACTGAGTTTCTGCTTTGCGTTTTGTCATCCCCAGGAGCCGAGTTATCAGCTTACTGGGATGTCTCCATTCCCCAGAACAGCCTTAAGGACAAGGATCTGACAATGGTAAGGGATCTCATTCAGCAAAATACTTGTAATGTGCTGTCAATAATCAGATAAATAGCCTCAGCTGTTATGCTGTATGGCTGTATCAGAACTGTGGGATCCACAGAAAAATGTACTTCCCACATGCATTATCCACTTACTTCCCATAAGACCACCTGCACTGATCTGCTGATTTCTCTTCTTAAAGGCAGAAGCACTGTACATCTGCTGAGGTAACTCTATCTTTAGCCTGTATTTTTTCTTTCCCAGCACTTTATATCTTCATTGTTTGAAGATATGGTCTGAACTTGGGTAGACCTGTGCGGTGTCAAGAGTTGGACTTGATGATCCTTAAGGGTCCCTTCCAACTCAGGATATTCTATGATTCTATGATTTGTTTGTTTTTAATTGAATTAATAATCTTCCCTCCTCCTGTTTGTGCAGCCAAATACCTGCTTTAGCGACAAATCAAAATGGCTTTACTTTGTATGGGATGCTCAGGCCACCAACTTACCTTTCCATAATGCCTGTAGGGTAAATGAATGTAGTTAAAACCCCTATATCACACCTATATCACACAATCTGCTCTGTATCTATTTCTAAATGTACACGGGATGACTTGCATAATATGCATAGCAGATAATAGGAATTTCTTCCTTAAATTTGAGTGTTGTCATTCTTTGGGGGTCAAATGAGAGAGTGAGAGACTGTCTGTTGTTTAATGTGTCATCTGTTCCACCTGGGTGACACCCATCTGGTTGAACGTCATAAGCAGAGGCTAATTTTGTGCCGTGCTCTGGCAGCAGCCTGAGAAGGATTCTTTGTGGCTCCAAGGCATTTATTTACTCATTTTTCTTTGGCTTGAAATCATGGAGTTTCTCACTGCAGTCCTTTGAGAACAATAGCAAAAGTCCCACTGAAATTTGACTTTCTGGGAATGAATCACAAGTGGTATAGGATTTATTCTTGGATTGCCTTACTGTGTCATCATCTCTTATTAGCTGCTGATTTCTTGGTAATTACTGACAAGACAATCAAAGAAAGTGTATCTTCTATGGCAGAGCATGTTTCTACAAGAGTAGTTTTCCATATCAGAAATCAGGCAAGAGAGGATTTTTCCTACACCTCCAAAATGTGCAGGGAAGGAAGGGATTAATATAAAAATGGTGGCCTCGTGATCTGATCTAGCCTCTAAAATCCTTTTGGACATACCAACTTCAGAAATTCTTCTAATTAATTTTCTTAAAATCCCCTCTGTATCTGCATCTGACAAAGTCCTGTGAGAATGACTACAACAGATCAGAAAATAAACTCCATTGTGAATCATTTGAAATTGGCAGGAAAGTGAGGGACTTCAGGCCAAACCCAGGAACATCTCAAATATAAAGTATTTCGGATCAAGATCTCAGTATTTGCTTCTGAGAGGACCTTGGGCTACTTGCAATGTGCTGCAATAAATCAGGAATTTTCAGTCCTGTAGAAGAAATTTCACCCCAAATGGAGTTATGTAAGACAGTTTTACTGTGTATGTATTATGTGAAGTAACAGATGTCAGCCTATAGAATATTACGAATCTTTTCTTTTTTTTCCTTCTTTTTTTCTTCATTATGTAAGTTTATTAAAAAAAGCTGGCTACTGGTGATATTTGGGACACCTGTGGGAGCCATATGACCTTTTCAAACTGCTGGATTGTCTGTGGGCACGTCAAGGTACCATACAGGGAGCTGCCTATAGACGGGCAGTCTCAGAAACAGGTACCCCAGGGAAGATTGTTTCTTCCCAATTAGGGAGAAAATCACCATTCCTGTATCTCTAGTTTTCCAGCAGTCTGTATCTGTTGTTAACCATGTAAGCTCATATCTGATTCCTTGAAGTAGGTTTTCAAAGGTTTTTATTACCTCAGCCAGCAAGTCTGCTTGTTGTCTTAGGTATGTTTGAGGCAGCGGTGACGCACTAGCAGCTAACAATAAATGGCAATTCCTTATGAGAGGCTTTGTAGCTGTTGCAGTACAGCACACGATCTGTTTCTGTTATATCAGGCATAATGCTGAAGGTATTACATATTGCTAATATTTCAAACCATACTTAGATACTGATTTGATATGCATGCTGCTGTGTGTGTGTTGATCTAAAGCAACTCAGCTCCACGATACGTTCTAGAGGCAAGTAATCACATGAAGCCTAAAACTGTTCCAGTGTTGTTATTGTTCTTTTTCATTTTTTAAATCTTCTAATTAATATTTAAAGGAACTAAAAAAAGAAAAATGCAAATTCAGACCATCTGTGAAATGCAAAAAAAAATTGTTAAAAGTTGCAACAATGAGGACCTCTGGGCAGGGTTCCACAACACAACTGAGCATTCAGCCAGCACGATATAATTATAAATTAAACATCTCTAAATAAAACAAATTCTGAGTTGAAAGCAAAACAGAAATCCATCAGACCTCTGCTTATTTTTTGTGGCAGAGCAACACGTTAACCTCATTTTTAGAAATTACTGGCCACTCCCCTGTGTACTCAAAGGTCTGTGGTGTCTGCACGTTCCCTGCAAATGGGGTTTCTTGGAGCGGGCACCTCACCAGGCATTGGCTCAATACTGGCGCCATATTCCAGTCAAAAGAGACTTCTGTAGGATTCAGGGGGTATTTACAGCGATTTTGGAGCTTTCAGTCTTTTTAGAGATACTACACAACGACACACAGTGATATGCTATGTTTATGACGTCTATAAATCTGCCTCTCGTTCTTGAAAATGCTATATTCAGTTGATATCAACTGCTGTCATGTAAATAAAGGATCACTGGCGATAATATGGTGAGACCTCATCTTTTTACACTTAAACGAGTGTAACATTAAATCTTTTTTCCCTGTAGGCTTTTTTTTTTTTTTTTTTGGTAACATATCCTATATCTCATTTTTATCTGAAGGAAAATTTTGCACCTCATGTTAGACAGAAGCTTTTAGCCAAACTGGATTTGATGACGCTTGGTACATGCTTGAAGTAAACACTCTTTCAGCAAAGTCATCTAAGTATTTGTAGTAACAATTTTTGTTATCATTTACTGCTGGATTTCCAGGAGGAGCAAGAGTAACAAATGGAAACTTCAGTTACTAAAAAAGAAAAGCCGGGAAAAGATCTCAGATCTTGTAAATAGATGAAATGGATGCTGACATGATGTTTAAGATTATTGCAGGACATTTTCTTTCATGTAAACCAGATTTATTTTTTAATTGCCTACACACACATCTATCTTTCAGAGAATGATGCTAACCATTGTTTTGGAGGTTAGATCCATATGGTAAGTAAGTCTTCCTTCTCCATCAAAAACACAAGTACTCATTAGAATTACAGATGACTATGACAACACTGTCCAAAATAAACTTTTCTTCATGTAGACCAGATCCATTATGAGACCGAACAAGCAGAGTACTTCATCATGAAGATTTTAAATAGCTGCAAGAAAATGGTTTGACCAGTCAGCTACAAACTAGTACACCAAACAGTACAAAATTTTGGAACTCTCATCACTTTTAAAAAATGCTGCCCCTTGTATAGATAATCCTAAATGTGTAATGGGTTACTAAGAACTTTTGATTAAGGAAAACTGAATTAAGTGCCTCAATGAGGAGTGTAAACCAATGGCTTTTAAAGGAAGACTAATCAAGTGAATTTTCCATGGACATTCTAAATCGATAAAGGTGCCTATGGTAAACACAATTACTGTAAAACCAAGTGTAATAATTTAAATTTTTGTGCTTGCCGCTTAGATTTTATTTACCCTTATGACATCATTACAGAAGTAACAAGTACTTCATTATGAATTTCTGTGCTTGGTTTTGGAAATTAATCTTATTTTTTCCTTTTTTTTTTTTTTTGGCAGTACTGTGAGACGATATGATTTAATTTCAGAATTCTGATGTCTGATGCGCATTGTAAGTTTTGGTTTGATCTGGTTTGATCACAACAGCTTTTGTTTCCAGTTGTAAGCCAAACTGAAATTTCTTCTGTTTTGTGATGAGTAGGGAAAGTGCTTTCTTCCACCTTCTTTCCTGATTTAAGAAAGATGCAGCATTTGTAGCAGCTTGTTGCTGCTCACTTTCCTAGAAAGAACAGGGAACTGGAGGTCTCAAATGAAAGTAACTTTAAAAATATAATTAAAAAAACAATGTAGTGTAGTGACAAAAGTTGCATTTCATGACCCGTCTACTAAGTAATTCTTAAGCACTGACCAGGTAAGGTTCTTGGTCCCGTTTGAATGTGATGGATGTATGCCACCAACATATTTGGTTACTAAAAGGTTCTGTGGGGAAGACATTGGTATTATTTATATCTAGCCCCTTCATCTCCATACTCTCAGCTCTTCCCTTATTTCCTAGGTGTGTTAAATCAGCAAGTCATAGCACTAATGTCATCCAGTCTGTAATTTCTGGCTCCTTACCATCTGTAAAACTGTTCTCTGGGCAAACGGGATTCTGGAGTAGCCTCATGGGATAACTTGAGCAGCAGCAGCCCAGAGCCATTGTGCTTAGTCAACTTAAAATGACAGCTGCTCAGCTGCTGTTAATAACAATTAGAGCATGTTAACACTAATTGCATTGGTGATTCTTATGAAATAAATGCCTGCTTCTTCACTGGTTGTTTGACTGAAGTAATGTATAGGCTATCGAGCAGCCAACGGCAGCAATGATCAGAGCAGGACTTGAATCCAAATAATTTCCCCCACTTTCAATGCCCCTGAGACAGTTTATTGAGATTTTTCACCCTTAAGTGAATACGAAATGCTGAGTAAAAGGATATTACATAAATTGGCTGACATTTGCAGTGGACTAGCTAATTGTTGTTGCCTTGTGCGCATGGTGGCTGTGTGTATGTGTACATGTGCCTGGTATTGTCAGTGAGCTCCCAGCCCACTCCCCTCTGCTCTCAGCAGGCTGCTGTGAGACTGAATTTCGTGGCTTACGTAAGAGATGATCCAGGAAAACATGCTGAAATATTTGGGATTTGCCCTCAGCACTAACCTCGTTCCTCCATTGTGTCATAGGCTGAACATTTTTTTGTTGTTGTTTGTGTTTTGTGGAATGCCGGGTTGCGTCTCATCTGAAAAAATGATGCATCTCCGGCCTGGGCAGGGAATTGGGTGTACCAAATGACTTCTGCTTGCTTCTACTTTCCATGGGCTGTGGCTATAGTCCCTGCAATCAAAAGTCTCGTCTTTTCCTACCCCTTAGGAACTGGGAATTAACAAGGGTAACCACACACCAAAGGGAGATGGAAAGAAAGTTGTTATGGCTGTACCCTAACCCACAGAATGCTACAACTGCCCTGCAAAAGGCTGCTGTATCCTCAGAAGGGGCCAGCAACAGGTACAATGTCTAAGAAAAATATTCCTTTCTTCCTTCTCACAAACTCTGTGCCTTAAAAAGTAATTTTTGAGATTACAGCAGGTTTTGAGCCATGCCCTTTTTATGTACAGTGATTCCTAGTGAGAATAGATAGATTAGAAAATCATAAAATGTGTTCCACTGAGTGAAAGCATGTCTCATGCATTTTGTTATGATCATCGTTCATTTGCTATGTGTAACTCTCCTTTGAGTTAGGCTTATTCTTAATGTTGTTTTATATTACTGCACATCTATAAAGTTTTTTTTTTTTTTTTTAACAGGTTTTGGTATGTCTTAAAACACAGAAGCATGCTATAGTAGAATTCTCTTCTGTTCATCAGGACTGGTGCAGTGTTACTTTTATTACATGTAATTTTCTGATGTGGTCTAGAACCTTAATCCTGATTCCACCCAAGTTTCATAGCAAAGATCTGATGGATGTTTTCCTTTAAAAGGCAGTTGGGATCAGATCTCTACGCCCTGCACCTACTTTATAATGCATTGAAGATAATGCTTTTAAAAGTGGGAAAATTCTTAACTATTCTGAGATTGATCTTCTGCAGGTTGAAGTCAGTGACGGTCTAGTTAATTACGACAGAGCAAGGATTACAGCTAAATTACTCAAAGTACTGCTGCTTTTCTATGCTTAGGCAAACAGATCAAATTCAGACATGAGGTGAGCAAATGCAGCTCCTTTTTTTATACTTATTTGTACCACATTTGAATTCTGGCCAATTCCATATAGTTAACTAAGCTAATTGCTTACAGTTTGTTCCAGTCATTTCTTCTCATTGCTTGATCTGCCTCCCTTGCGTGTAACCATACTGGAAAAAAAGCCTTGTGTCCGAGAGGTACTATAATTATGTTTCCAATTATCCCACATGGTAGTAATTCAAACATCACAATACATGCAATACATGCTATTTTTTTAATAGACATTACACAAAGTTGACATACAGAGACTGAAATAAAAATAAATAGAGACTATTTGTTGCTGATTTATATTGTATGTGAATAAAAGAACAAGGGTAGCCCACTTTATTAATTTTAACAATCAAAACTATTCATCTTTGTCACCTCCTAACATATGATGTAGTAATGCACAGCTTTTCTCCTAGAACACTGGATTGAGGAATGTTGCATTTTGGATATGTGGCAGCTAAGGATTGTTTGCTCACCCCTTCGTGAAATTTCAGGGGCCTCCTTTTCTCCTTCAGAAAAATTACTTCCATCTGCTAAGTACAATTGCTTTAAAAATAACTGGATAAAGCTACTAATTATGCTGACCACAATTCTTTTATGCAAATCATTTAATCAGTATTTCTGTCCCGTATTTACTCTACTGTCCTTGCCGTCCCAGAACTAAGCTAGTTCACATACATGACTTCTAGTGAGAAGTTTGAAATGTCCTAAAACCACTTGTGATCAATCGAAAGAGTCCAGTACAGTTTTAAAGGATTTGGGTTGAAACTCGAGTTGTCTTCAGTTTTAGACTGCTGAGATGCTTTATTGATGCTTAATTTAGGTAACATGGGAGTTGGCATTTGGGAATGGTAGGCAAAATGAAGATTCCCCCAAATAATTTCTTTGGAAAGTTACACTCAAGGATGTTGAGTGTAAGAGTTTAAGGAAGAATAACAGAAAATTATTTGAAGAGTCTTGTCATCAAGCTAACAATTCCTATGAAGTAAATTTAATTATAATTATCTCCTAAGATTGAAAATAACTCTGTTTAGTAATAAATTTGGACACAAGGTTTTAGTCTTAATCAGAGATTTTTATGTTAAAAAAAATTGGAAAAGTGTAACTACCAACATAAGGAAGAAAGAAGAACCATTGCTCAGTGACTAATCATGCTTTCTAGATGCCTTTCTAGAGGCACTATTTGAAGTGCATGAGTAGAAAAAAGAGTGTTTCTAAACAAATAGGTGAGGTGGCCTGGGGATAGATGCTGTGCATGTCCTGTTCTTCTTTCTGCATGCAGCTATGCAGGGAGACTTTTATAGACCTGCTAACAATACATTTAGACTTCTCCTTTGTGTGGTAGACCCAGCTTTCCCCACTTTGAGGAACAGCATGATGGTAGCTTTTGAGAGGCTAGGGAAGACAAAACCTCAAACTGTGGGAAGTAAATATCTAGAAAGAATGAAGAAATGATTTCATTGCTTTCTCCTTTCTTTTATTCAAATCATTCCAGCGCAAATTTTCTTACGTCAGTAGAAATGAGAAGAGATGTTGGCCCTGAACTTTTAAAATGCAACTTAATACCAACACAGTTTGACTAACAAATCATAGTCTGTGAAACTGACTGCCACCACCCTCAAATTTATTTTCTGGACAAACAAAAGGTTTTCTGTCACTGTGTTTTAAAAAGTTTACCCCCAACAGCTGACAGCCACAAACATGCTTTCTGGCAGACTGAAGTTCCTCCAGGGATCCATTTTATCTGCGCAGCTGAATATGGATTGTTGCTGTTTTGTATAAAACACCATATGAGAGATTACATCTTCCTTTCTGCAGGCCCACACAGATGGTGTGAGTGACTAACATCCCTCGATTTTGTACAGCCTACACACTGATGTCATAAGAAGAGACTAATACCTAGGAGGTGAGTGTCCTTATTTGTTGGCATTCCAACAACAACAGTATGAAATGCAACAATGGGATGAGAAATTAATAAACAAAAAGCCCTACTTCATCCTAGGAGAAACTGACATAAAATATGTGTAACACAACTAAGGGAATCATCAATATTGACTTGGTCTTTCTAAAATAAATGAATCAGCAGATGACAAAGCCTGTAAATTGATTCATAAGCTGATGTTATTTTAATATAGAAACTCTGAGATTATTCTCTTTGAGAAACGCAATTCAATTATGAACAGAAATAACAGTTAAAATCCATCATTCTTCTTGGCCAAGATGCCCAGTAAATTTTACAAAAAAGACTCGAGTACTCATCTGTATGTATCCTTGCATGTGTAATTTATGTATGCAAACATATAAACTAAAAATGCTCGCTGACCACCTTGATTTCATTCAATTAATTAATATAGTAAATTGAAATCAATTTGGCTTGTTGGTCTTTGAGGGAAAGGATTTTACCATTATTTGCTTACTGACTTTTGTTGTTGTTTTTACAAGATAGTTGTTGACTACAGTGAAATGACTCAAGGTGTGTGATTAGTCAGAATTAAAGCCCTTCACATTTATGGCAGTAAAGTTAGCCAAATGTGTTTTTGTTATTTTTTCCTTGCAGTGAAGCACTCCTGGATTACACACGAGCTTGTGGTTGGTTGCAGCTGCTGAGGAATTCTGTGCAATAGTGTCTTAACTTCTTAAAAAGAGAAAGAGTTTTGTCATAAGAGATGTGTTGTGTTTTAAAAACTATTTCAGTTTTGCTGGCTTTTCGTCAGACTGGAGTTCAGGCAAGCTTGAAACTGAACAGTTAAAATTTCATCTAGTTCCACAAAGTTTTAGAAGAAGCCTCGTAACTGACCTTTTAATTTATTACATATATATATATATATATATATATATATATATTGTATATATATATGTATTAAACTGGTACAGATGCTTCAGAATAGCTTTGTCTAGAACTTCTATATCGAAGAGTTGGAAACTAGTTGAAAGGCAGATATCAGGCAGGCCAAACCAGCCTCCGTTTTCCTCTGAACCCCTCCTTCACATTCTGGGGACAGCAGGACCCAAAGCGATGTGATGGTGTGGAGTGTTGCCTGGTGCCCAGGGCTGGCCTGTGCTGGGAGAGCAGGGCTGAAGGGCGGCCTGAGGAGCAGGGCTTCTAGCAGAGCTGGTTGGAAACTCTGGTGTTACCCAAAGTATGTAGGCAGGTACACCAGCATGATGGTGATGTACAATTTGATGGGACTGGAGGTTTCCAACATGCAAGGAGAGTGAAATGGGGAGCTACTGGGAGGAGGAAAAGTGCTAGAGGAAAGGAAAGGGAAAAACTCTGTGGAAAAAGTAAGCTATAGAGTTGTGAGGATTGGTTGGAGAAAGAGAAATGGGCTTTCAAGAACAGAGGCAGAAATTAGGAAGTGGGGAAAGGAAACCTAGCTGTGGAGTAGATGGCTGGGAGCCATGGTGAGATACAAATGAAAAGTAGTCCAGAAGACAGAGCTTGGCATGAATTACTGAGGAAAGATTTAGAAACAGCCTAAAAACCTGCGACTGAAATCAGAGGATGGGAAAGGAACAGGGTGGGGACAAAGGATGAGGAGATGAGACAGGCTGGGGGTGGAGGGTGGATCAAAGAAGAGAAAGGAAGACAAGTCTGTGCCTATTTCAGTGTCCTTGTAGTTTTCATTCTTGGGTCCCGGGAGGATTACAGAGCCTTTCCATTCATCTGCTGTCGAAAGACTGTGAAATACACTGCTGACACGCGCATGCTGACCCCCACTACTGTTGCTCACTACACTGGGGACAACCTTTTAATGTCACAGAGTAACCGTGGCCTGTGGCAAAGCCAGTGAGCCTAGCTTTCTCTGCATTATCAGCTGATAACTCACTTGGGGTGTCAATAGAGAACTTGTCAGTTTAGGTTAAGGCAGATTACCAACATTAACAGACCAGGTTTCAGATAAAAGACACAAGAGTAGTAATGGCACCTTAACTCCTGCTTTCCACCCCTGAGATTTTGTTGCATGGAGTTTGCACCTTCAGTGTTCTTTTTAAGGTCAGGCTAGGCTTTCTTGCTTGAATTTACAGACACAGCGTTCTCCCAAATGCCATCCAAATTAAGAAATGAATGGAATTCATGGCTGGCAGCTGAACAAGGCAGAGTTGGTAGCTGGCCACAGTGACATTGGAGCAAATTTACTGTTTAGTATTCACTGGTGGCTCTTCAAACAGGTAATATAGCCTCTACAGAGGAAAAACAACATAAAAACAGTGAAGTATGAGGTCCTTCTGCCACTTTTCAGATTATCTGCTGTTGTGTCTGTAAGTCTCTACATGGATATTCAATGAGGCAGTTCAGTTTGAAGAAGGACAATCCATTTGCACATTTATTTACTATCACTGGGATAAGAACTATGTAGCAAAGTTTAAACTTCTTTTTTTTGGGCTGCTTTCAAAGATAGCCATATTTTCTCAAGATTTCCATCAAGTGATTGATGGAAGATTGTATTCAATAAAACTCAATTCATGCTCTAATTTTTCCTGAGGGGAAAAGTGAATGTAACCTAAATAGCAATTCTCATGTAATACCTATCACTTGTGCATACAAGGGGAGAGATCACTGAGCAATTTAACCTCCCAGATGCTTGGAAGTTAATTATTGTGGGTCAGGTTTGAGATAATAGCCTGGACAGTATTGGGAAAGTCATTTTTTTGGCAGATAACAAATTCTGTTTTGGCATGTGGACAGAAGATTACAGTTTTTTAAACTGCCACAAAGAAATGCTGCAAGCGTCTCTCCAAGAAACAAACAAGATTTCACAAGAGCCAGTTGGCTTAAGTTGCTCTTACAGTACTTGTAACTTCAGATATCATAAGAGGTGTAGGTTTATGTGCTGTAGTGGTAAACTTACAGACGTATAGGAATGATTTTGTAGTAAGAAAGGGAGAAAAGGGAGAATTCCAGAAAGCTCTTCACCTAAGATAGCCATGGCATGGCTGGATGAATTGGGGTGTGGTGGAGTGAGAATACTGACATCCACCCCAGCACTAAATGCTTCCTCAAACTTGTTCAGAACAGATCTCCCTTGCTAGAACTAAGAGCTAATACAGCACAAGAGACTGCGTAATTTCTTTGCGCTTCTAACAGTATTTCCAGGGCCTGTTTCTCTCTCCACACGTACTGGTATGCTAGGATCCTGAACTGTATTCGCAATAGTTTTAATGTGTTGACAGTGCCACTGGAGTTGTGTTTGTGTTCTGCATGTGATGCCTGGTCTGTGACCTGCAGCTACATGGCATTATGCTCTGGGGAGCCCTTCACAGGGGCCTAGGTTTGGGGATCCATGGAAACAGCCCTGAAACAAAGAGAAAACAAACTGGAGAGCTGTTGTGACATCCCTTCTGGAATACTATCAGCTAGTACAGATTGTTACCAAGAGAGAGATTTGGGGTTTTGTTTTCTTTATTCTTGCTATTTTCTACCTGCCAGCTAATAAGTTCTACAGTAATAACGCAGAGCGAGATTTCAGTTGAACAACTGGGAGAAACTAAATCCATGCTATAGTAGAACAACATTTATTATTTTGTAACATCTCACTGAGCTCATCTCTCCTTGCCCTCAAATGTGAAATGATGAAAGCTGCATGATGTGGTAACTTCTGTTCCTTGGGAATAGTCTGTCTTTGCTGTATTCCTCCGTTACTTTACTCTGATTTTCTTCTATAACTTACCAGTGAATGGAAAGAGTATTTTCCCCACCTCCACCTATATTTTTATATCCTGTGGATAACTTGGCATTCTGCTTAATTAGCCCAGATGGAAGTTTTGAATCTTATGAACCTTACAAGACAGGAACATCAGTTAAAAGGGGAAACAGAATTTGCAATAGATTTTCCATTATTTCCTGATCACTTGCTGGGCAGTATGACACTATGAGGTAGATATTGTTTTCCCAGAGTAGTCTGTAGCTGGTGTGGAAATCTTTATAGTGAAAATCCTTACACTGGTCCCAAGTAGAATTGTTGCAACGGGCTCTAGGTCGCCCTGCTTGAGCAGCGTGGTTGGACCAGATGACCTCTAGAGGTCTTTTCCAAGATCCACTTCTTAAACGTTTGTATGTTTTATTCAAATGTGTTTCTTAAATACAGAAACAAGCAAAAACCCAGATAGTGGCTGTATTTCTGTACTTGCCTTACAAGCACTGATTTTCCCCTGCTATAGAGAAAAACATCTCCCTATAATGTCTTACGGCTCTAAGCATTTCAGTGCAGCAAGCAGCTTCTCTGCCCTGTAGTAATAGGATGAAGCTAAAACACGTCTGAGTCATAAGCAGAGATAAGTTTCTTTGGGACAACTCACAGGACTACTGACTTAATACAAAGGTCTTTAAACTGCCTTGACCCAGAGCCCCTGCTGAGGCACCACTGTCCCAGAGGTAGGACAGCGGGACCAGAGACCTTTCAGCCACTGCCCTTCCAGTGGCATCAGGTTAGGAGTGATACCTAAATGATGATCTTATGGGTATAATGCAGTCCTGCGAGAAAAAGGTGTTTTTATGATTGTTCCTATTCAGGAGTCTCTCACAGTAATAAATTTGGATTTCCTTGAAATCCAACATTAACTCAAATTCTTTGAGTCTATCATGTTTGATTTCAGGGTATTTCTTAAAACTGATTTTTTTTTCCTATGTAGTTTCAATCTTGACTTTATATTGACATTGTTTATTTTCACTTCCCAGAGTAATTTTGCTGATTTGTATGTTCTTATGTTGATTGCTATATGTAATGTGGATACAGAGAGAGAGTAAGAATGCACGTGTGTTTGTATGTACATGGTGATTTTACTAATTCTGAACTCTAACCTCAATAACGTTCCTGTTTAGAACATTATTTCTTATTTCTCATAAGTTGAGGTCACTACTGTATCTCTTACATCTGCAACAGCTGTCAGTGCTTCTAGACAGTCTAGTTCTTTTTCCAAGTGCAATCATTTTGGACCATAACAAACTTGATTTACTTCCAATTTAAGCCTCATCGGTCTGTTAGTCCTCTTATCTTCAGCCATCCTGGCCTGTCGTGTTTCCAACATCAACCATTTGTAAAGACAGCCCAAAACAAAGCTTTGGCCATCTGTGGTCATATTTGGACTAAGTATATATTCAGAAATTTTTACTTTAGAAAGACAAAGTGCCCACTGGTGCTTTATCCTTCTGAAGTACTCTTCTGAACTGGAATGGAGACAGTAAGAGGTTTGTAATAGAGAGGATGTATGAATTCTTTCTGTTGTTTGTATCAGAAAAAAAGATGAAGAGGGAAGATATAAGCCTCTGTTTAAAAACAAATCTTGATGAATAGTGCCATAAAATCACCAGAAATGAAAATGAGATACTGAACATATACATAGAAGAAAAAAAGTGGCTGTGCATGAGAACTTTCTCAGGCAATTAATAACATGCATTAACACTTAAAATACAGAAACTTTTTGTCATAAGCTGCACTTACAAAAGTAGGTGAGCAAAAAATGAGGCTGCTTGCTGTTGTAGTCAATGCTTAGAAGAAAAAATCGGTGTGTTGTAGAGAGATTTGTGGCTGTATGCTTCCATCATACGAAGCAGATGAAGCATCTGGTTAAGCTCCTGAGAATGGGGATGCTGACCCAGAAAATAACTATCAGCTGTTGATGGTGAAAGAGTTAAACACTCTGGGGAATAAGTTGCTACTGAATTCTTTAACACATGCTCAGACTTTGAAAGAAATAATTACATTTAAATTTACAAGTGTGTTACCTTGAGCATAAATAATCCACTAAAAGATGAAGACATTTACTGTACTTGTCCTATCCAGGTATCTGTCTGGACTGCCTGAATGAAGCCATTCTCTCACATTAAGGCTGTCTTCTGCTTGGAGGGAGCACTCGGGTGGATTTACTCAGGGGCCATCCACATTACACATTTTGTCATTTTTTTCTAGGCTGGGGGAGACATCTGGAGCAGAGAGATGTAGTAGTCAAAGTGAGAAGAAAAAGGGAGGTGAGAGTGAGAGGGAGAGAGAGGGAAGGAACAAGAGAGCAAGCGAGGGAGCCTGAGTGCTCTTGCCCCTTTCTGATCTTAATACAACTTTTTTCTTCACACAACACCTGAACTACAAAATGCCGTTGTCTTACTTTGCAAGCTCCTCTTCCCTCTGGGCTATGTGGAGGAAAAAACAGCGTTACTTAATGCTAAGGATTAATGAAGAGAGACTGAATTAGAAGAACTGCCACCAGAGAAGTCGAGCTCTGTCTCATCTGGATGTATGATTCCTTATCACAGCATTCTTGAGATTCAGGAGAGGGTGTGTTGTGTAGCACTGATGTGTATTGACGATTAGAGAGCATGAAGCTCGCCCGAACTGAGGCACGGCACAAGCCCGGGCAATGTGTAGGCTATCACCTGCTCCATACGAGGCCTGCTGTGGTGTTACTGGGGGTCTGGCAGCATCTCCAAGGGCCAGGCTGCATGTTAGCATAACACTGAAGTTGAGGTTGCTTACAGAAGATTTGGCTGTGAGTGGCAAGCTCTGGAGGGCTGTTGCCTTTGACAAGCGAATGCCAGAGTGGGAGGCATTCAGCACCGGTACGTGCCGGCAAAGTGAGGGGGAGTTTTTCCACTGCTGGCTGAGTGCTAGACAACACAGGAAAATTTCAAAGGAGACACAGCTTATCTTGCTGCTTTTGGCTAATGGTTACTTGGATGTGTACCAAAGAGAGGGATTGTGAAGCCAAGAAACCCAGAAAGCCGGGAACTGCTGCGATGGACTGAGGGCCTGGGGCTGCTGCTCCATTTCTAATACCTGGAAGCATTTCCAGCATGCTGTGTTGACACAAACCACCTGATGTTATGTCTTAGTGGGGGGAAGATAGATGAGCTGAGGTGTTCATCTGTGGTTTTGCTTTCCAGGAGTTTTAACTCTCTTCTCAAAAGTCACGGTGGGCTTATTTTTAATGATTTTAATTCCACGGTAAACCAGGTCTTCTGCAGATTAATTTACCGTGCCTTTCAAACACCATCTTGTGTGGGATTCTGTGGGGACACAGTCCTAGCAGACTGAAGGACATGTGGCTGAAGCAATTTCCATGAAAGGGGATTGAAATTTCTTAGGGCTCTGTTATGACAGGATTTTTTGGAAAGTCTGGGAAAGTTGTAGACGTGAGTTTTGAACTTTGGATTAAAAATTAAAAACCAGAGCAATAAAACTGATGGGGTTTGTTACCCCCAATTTGAAATACCTCAAAAATTACTCTTTTATTTTTTTTCTGTAACTAGGCTAACAATATAATTTAGCTGTTTTTTTTTTTTTTTTTTAGGTGTTCTGAGTATGATGCTATAGAGGGTCTCAAGAAAACGTAAGCATTGTGTACTGAATAAAGGCAATGTTTGGGCATACACCTGGCCCACGGTTATCTACCATCAGAATGGGCTGTCTGTCCCATTTACGAAGTGCCTTGTGTTCCGTATGAGCCACAACCATGAGGGCAACACCAGATAAAACAGGTTTGTCTCTCTAAGAGGTAAGCTATTAAACAATCTAGCTGCATATAAAACAATGCAAGGCAAACACAAAAAGGTGGGTAATTTAGATAAATGGAACAGCTTACAGAATAGGTTTTTAAGATTTATTTTGGAATGTAGAAGGAAGGTAGGGTTCAAGGCATTTTAACATGGAATATGTTTTAAGCAGGCCAAGAGAATGAATGGGGTTGAAAACAGGGATAATTAATGGCTTGGGTGGAGGGGAAGTAGCTCTATGGGTGTAATTGTGCACAAGATCTGAGTTGAGGAAGGGTGGTGGTGGGGATAATGCGATCGAGGCCACACGAAAGGAAAATGCTACTGCCAAAATTGTTTTAGTCAATGTTAAGAGAAATGTCAATGACCATATCGCAAAGCTGGAGTGCAGAAGAAATAAGTATGGAGAAAACAAAAATTGGTATGTTTTCCATTAGAAAGTGAAAAATGAATATATACGTGTATATATTTATAAAAGGATCTTGAGGTGAGTGGAAATACCTGAGAGACTATGATCTTCCATTTAGCTTTGTTGTCATTTATTTTGAGGCCCCACAGATAGAAGCCCCAGTGACAAGCTTCTAAAGAGCTCTTAGGCTCTGTAATTTTACTGGTAGCTGCACAAATTGTTAAAAGGATTTTTTGGTAAGGAATTTGAGCTGATTAAAGATAATCTACCCTGCCACCCCTGGGTTGGGCCCCATCACAGGGGCCAGGGCTCAGAAGAATCTGAAAAATATCAGGGCCCTGTCTTGTGAGATGTGCATTTGGGCTTCCAGCCAGCCAAGGCAGTGCTGCTCCAGGGTACGGGGATGTCCCTCTTGCCAAATGAAGGAGTGCTGGCCGACGAGGTGCAGAAATGTGATTTCCCAGGGCAGTGCTCAGAGCTACGTGAGGGCTGTGAAAGGCCTGCTCTGTGTGTAGGTGAGGGCTGTGTCAGGAATGGCTAAGTGAATCTAGGACCGTTCAGTCTTTAGAAATGTGGTTTTGTTGGGTTGGGTTTTTGTTTGCTTGGCTGGTTGTCTGAACTTCTTACAGGTTTAAGAAGGATGTTTCTTTCCCCTTTCCCTTCACCTGCCTGAACAACTCTCTCCTTTCTGAGAAGGAGATGAGGGCTTGTGAAGAGTTTATAGAGCAAGGACACAAAATGTCCTGAATGTAGCTTCTCTTGTAAAAGAAGAGCAAGAGGAAACCAGGAGCATCTCCGCCATTGGTCTGACTGTCTAAAACTCTCAGGTGCAGCGATAACATTTGGGTTTCAGGGAGAAATGGCAGAGAGCGTCAGAAGCAGACAGGCAGCAAGAAGCAGGATCTGGAGGACACAAGGAGAGGACGGATCCTTCTGAGCAATGGGGCTGAAATCCCCACGCGTGGACGGAATGACGGCAGGCGCGTGATGCTTGGCCGTGCCCGCGGTGCTGCGAGGGGGCGGCTGGCTGACACGGGGGTGAACCTGCACTGGCCCCGTGCTGGGACGCGCCGTGCTCTGCACGCTCCATCCATCATGATTAAGCCTCTGGAGTGAGGGTGTGGGAAGCAGTGTAATTGTCACCGATTCTGGTAAAGAATTACGATTTACGGCTTGCGAAGGGTCAGAGTTGGGACGGGAAGCTGACCAGCGATGAAATTATTGTAAATACTTGCTAGCAAAAACAACATTACAAACGGTGTCTGCAGGACAGCGTGTGTTGCTGTTGTGTTTGTTCCCCAGTGCAGGTTGCGGTATGTTGGCTCAGTGAAATGAAGAGGCCGGTGTAGCTGTCGGGGTTGGCGTTGCCCAGGTGCTGCCACGGAGGTGGGAGCGTCCCAAGGGGCAAAGCAGCAGGACAGGAGAGCGAGGGTGCTGAGCGGGGTCTCCAGACAAAGCTGTGCATCCTCCCAGGTGTGCGCCCGGGTGGTGCCAGCCTCAGGCACAAAACATGCACCCGAGGGGTTTGTGCTTTACAGACGACGTGCTGGGTTGCTGGTGGGCCCGTGCCCGGCTTTTGCCGTGCTGCCCTTTGCCAAGCCACCGAGCCCCCCGCCCCTCCCAGCCCCCCAGCCGCTGCCCCGTGCCGCCCCCCCCGGGCCCCGCCACAGCCCTCCCCGGGGCGGGGCGGCCGGGGCCGGGCCCGGGGCCGGGGCCGAGGCCGGGGGAAGCCCGGGCCCTCCTCCCTGCCTCGCTGGGCGCCCCGGCCGGCCGGCAGCGGCGTTGCGCAGCTCCCGGGGCGAGGCGAGGCTGGACGGGCGCGGCAGGGGCCGAGGCCGGCCGGGCCGGCGGGGAGCCGGCGGGGCCCGGCGCATGGCGGCGGGGGCGGCCGGGAGCATCACCACGCTGCCGGCGCTGCCCGACGACGGCGGCGGCGGCGCCTTCCCCCCCGGGCACTTCAAGGACCCCAAGCGGCTGTACTGCAAGAACGGCGGCTTCTTCCTCCGCATCAACCCCGACGGCAGGGTGGACGGCGTCCGCGAGAAGAGCGACCCGCACAGTGAGTGCCCGGGGGGTGCCCGGCACCTGGTGCTGGGGGCAGGAGGCTCAGAGCAGGGTGTCCCGCTGCCGGGAAGGTGCCTTTTGCAGCCCGCAGGGTATCTGGAAAACATTCAGTACAGGCTTGTTTGACGATGTAACATTAAGTTTTTGAAATGCTTCGAAGCAGGTGCAAGGGGTTGCTGCTTAGTTGTCAGGTTGATTGTCTCAGTGCAGCTCCTGCTTCTAGAAAATGTATTATTTTACAGGGTGGGCACTGTGAGCTGCCTGTGCACTTGGCACAAAGAGCAGGTGAAATGTCTTACTGAGACTCCTTGTCTCTTTCCAACCTGTCCTCTGAGCAGTGGATGCACAGGTGGGGCTGAACTCCGAGAGACAAGGAGGGGATTGATGTGAGGAGATGGATAAAAAGGCAACAAAAGTTTCTGAGACTCGTCGTATTCCTTTCCAGTTAGAACATTGCGCATCTGAAAAAAAGAAAAAAAAAAAAAAAAGCAAGCTTTTTGTACAATTCCAAAGAAGTATTGCAACAGACTGTTCCCGAATAGCAGTATTGCTAGGTTGGGCTTCAGGCTGAGGCTGTTCTACTTTGGGACTCTTTGGTAAAATTGTTCTATGTAAGATGGGATGGATGAAGGTATATATTGAACAGTACATGTGGAGGAAGTTAGTAGTCAGTCAGCAGTCAGTCTGACTAATATTCTTAGGAAAAGCTAGGAAACTTTCAGATTTCATCCAATGTGTTTTGCATTTCTGTCTTTCTCAGGTAGTGGTTTAGAGGGAAGTGTTACTTGATGTTGCATGAGTAGTAACAAAATATATTTCCAAAACAATGCAGTAAATTACTGCACATGGGCTTTTCCAATGTTGGTGCCTAAAGCAAGGCATTAATATACCATTAATGAGTCTGGTCTTCACGCGTACCGGGTGTCAGTTACTGCACGGGATGAAGTCTGTGCTGGAAAGCACCCAGTAATGTATTCAGCTCGATTTACCTTTTTGTGTTTGGGACATGTGGAAATTATTACAGGAAAGAAGTGTGTTTGGTTCATAAAACAGGTTTTCTTACCATGAGAAGTAGCTATGAGAATTTGCTGGAAATGTGACGCAAAGCAAGCCGATGACCTGGGTCCATGCGAGACTGAAGCTAGGTCTCCAGGTGCTGTCAGTGCTCCCAGGTGCTTACCTTGTGCTGTGCTCTGCTTTTTGTGGTGAAAAGGCCAGTAGCCCTGCCTGCTGTTCTGTGCTGCCCTGGCTGGGCCAAGCTGCCCTGAATGTTGTCATCATCCTTTTTCATCATAAGGCTTGCCCCCCCCTTTTATTTTTAATGTCCTGCCTGAGCAATTCTAGTTTTTTGTTCCTGAGTCTTTCTAATGTGTGTTTTCTTTTCCCGTTTAACCTTATTGATACTAGAGTTTTGAACTGCTTTCTCATGCTGCTTTCCTAATAGGGAATTACATGTGAAAGTCTTTCTGGTGTTGGTAATACCTTCCTGACTCCATCCTATGCCTTTCCCTTTCAGGTTTCTCTGGTTTCCTCTATATTTTTCCCTGTCATTTCTTTCTGACTCCCATTTTGTATCTCTACCTTTTTCTTCTCTGTTTCTTCACTGTTACCTGCTGATTAGTATTTTTTCCTCTTTCACTGGATGCCTGTCTCTCTTTTTGAAACCCCTTTCTCTTCCTACCATTTTTCCTGTTTAGTGAATGGTGGCAACAGGTGAAGGAAATCCTGAGTAATCAACAACTGATGTGGCCTCTGCCCTGCTCTGCAGAAAGTCAGCTGCCAGGAGCTCTTCAGGTATCCCTCAGCTCTGCACTTTCTGGTCATCTGCAGAAAATGCCTTGTTAAAAAGAACGATTTGTGAGCACAGTACAGCTGGCCACTTCTCCCACCTGGTGGGGCTTGCTGCCAACAATTGCCTGTGTGCACAGGAATGCCACCACACGTGAGCTGCTCCTTCTTTCCCTGGTGTCAGGCTGTGCAGGGACGCTTGCCTGGGGACAGTCCCGCACCCTCCTCCTTTCCTTGCTATCAGAAAACAACTTTTCTTTTTTTTTCTTTTTTCCTGGAAGAAGTCAGTTCTCAGAAGCAGAGAAATTAGCGCTTGGCGCGTCAGTGAGGCATGTTGCTACGACATTACGTGGGTCACATCTCTAGCATCTTGGTTATAAGTACGTCACTCAATACAAATCTGTACAGTGTTGAACTCTGATCTGGTGAACGCTGCTCTGTGGAAGTCCCTGTGAAATCTTGTGATATTCCTGGCGGGTCACGTTGGCATGACAGATGGCAAAGAGAAGACGTAAACCTAAGACAATGTGAAAAGACTTCCAAAAAAAAATTAGCAAAGAAAATACGCACCTCAAATCATGAAGGCTTTCTAGGTTTAAATAAAAGGTTTTATAAGATGGTTTTGAAAAAAAGAAATGTATTGGGTGCCGAGAATTTGGTTTAGAAAACTAGTTAAAGGGCAGTTAGGAGAGATTCTTGTGGTAACTGCTATTACAAATTAATTAAACAAAATAGCATTTGATTAGCACATCCTCACTTTGACTTTTAAAGGGAACCCTTGTTTCAGAAGGTGAATGAGTCTCCCTTTACGTTTCAGACCTAAGTCTAATACTGTAAACAAATTTCCATTATCCGTGTCCTTTTTTGCCTCCCCCGTTCCGCCGCGAGCACTAAGGACAGCTTGTTCGAAGTATATAGTCTGTTTTATGTCTTGGCATCAAGAGTTTTGACTGTTTTACACTCACCCCATTCACTTGGGTTTATTCATAATCGTGTCGTCAGTGAGATGAAGGAATGGAAGTTTGTGCCCTGTGTGCTGGAGGAGAGGAGTCATATGATTCACGTAGCGAAAGAGCAGGACAATACATCTGCGATGGTCGATATTGCCACATCAGATGCGTGCTGCTCAGTGACATCAGCAAAGTGCCCCTTTGGACACACCCCAGGGATTTCTGTTTTTTTCCCCCAAAGAGGTATGTTTCAGACAAACAGAAAACAGAAGGCGCTTTCTTAGGGTTTTGTTTTGTAAAGCAAAACAAAGAAACATCTCTTGTTGTTGATCAACAACTTTTGGTTTATATTGTGGAAAAAGTGCAAAGAAGCCAGTCAGCTTGGAAAGGCTTTCAGAAACTCTCCGGAGGTGTTTGCCTCAAAGAGCTGGTGATGGGGAAAAGCAAGGGGAATGGGAAAGGAATGCTTAGCCATACGTTTTATGAAATGTCTCATAGCACAGCTGCTTTCCCTTCAGTTTCCCTAGCTGAGGAATGGTCGGCATTTGTATATTTCCATAATTTCTCAAGCTGCTGTATTTCATGACAAGTATAAAACAAGGCATCCAAGGAATCCTGAGCCATTTTCATCCACTTGTTAATGAGATGACAAGGCTCCAGCCAGTCACTCAGAAGGGATTCAGCAGCATGAGCTTTATCAACCCTGCAAATGTCTGAAATGCCTTCTTTCTGCTCAGTGCCTAACTACCTTTCCAAAAATATGTCAAGAAAATGTAAAATAGGGTAATATTGGCCCAGGAAAATTTCTTCTGAAGAAAGTTCTTTTCACAAGAAGTTGTTAATGAGTTATTTGTGTCATAACATTTAAATGGTTAAACTGTCTAAATGTTTTTAACATAATATATTGAAGTATATGTTTTTGGAGCATAGCAGCTTAGTGAGGAAGATACAAAACTTACTGCAAAATCATGCAAATGGAAGAAAACGAGCTAAGTGATTTAGTATGATGGTTCAGTATCCAATGCTGAGTTTTATATAGGTGCTTGAGTTATTTAGGACTCAGAAGATCTCTCCTGTTTTGGTGGCCCATGGACGTGGCCAGAACTATTAGCAGGGCATCCTGTTCCAAATCCTGTTGGTAGGTGAGAGTTGACTTTTTTTTTTTTTTTTTTTTTTAAATCTGGCCCTAAATCTAAGCGTCTGAATACATTGCTTCTACCCAAGTCTCTCTGAAAGCAGACTGATTTTGCATTACCTTTGATCTATTGCACAGCCCTCAGCTGTTGTGCCAAACGCTAATGCTTTGCGACATAGTCAAGACAGAAATTCTTCCCGGCTCTCAGATGTAGTTGGCTTTAGGGAGTGAGGTAGCACAGAGCCTGCATGCAGGAAAGTTGGGAGAATGTTTCCTGTGTGTCTTTGGCTTACTTTATTTGTCATCAAAATACTGTCATAGTGTTTTCTCCATGGCACTGCAAGGTAAAATAATTAAATGAGGGACAGACTGCCTACGTTGTCTGGGCACACCGAGGCAAGCGTGCTGCCAAGGGATGGGATGGATGTTCCCTCATCTGTCATCACGTCTGCTAATCCTCTTACTCAAAATTGGGCAACTTTTACCTACCCCAGAGCTGTGTGGTTGAGTAGCGGGTGCGCTCTGAAGATGGAGTGAAGCAAATGCGAGATGCCCCCAGGCTGGCAGGGAGTTGTCCCGTCTCCTACTTGTTTTGTGCCTGGGTTGGATAAGGGTGGTTGGAGCGGGGAAGGTTCCCAGGGCACGGCTGTCCACGGGTACACTAGAGGGCAGGATTTAGCCCTTAAAAATTCTGACGGGCTTTACAAATTGGGAGTGCTTAAGGTACTAAAATACTCATGTTAACAGAAAAAACAGTCCGACTCGTGTAGCCATTACGCAGCTGTAGATGAATGGCAAATGCAGATAATATGTAGGACTTTGACAAAATCCACTCAAATTATGGAGGTACTCACAAAAACGCAAATTTTTGCAAAAGCTATCTGTATGGTCCCCTTATGTGGGTATGTTAAAACTTCTGGCAAAAGCTGCAGCTACACAAGTATAATATTTGGTGAAGGCATGGTGAAAACTTTCGGATGTTTGTCAACTTGATAAAGCAGAGCTATACATATTTGTGAATTGCTCATCAAGCAAATGAGATCAAGCTGCTAATGGTTTTATTTGTCTAATAAATGCTCAAAATTGTGCAGATGATCCTAAAAAGTTCATCTTGTGAACATATGTTGAAAACCTATGTTGAAAAATGTTTTACAGAAGGGAAAGTAGTTTAGTAGTTTTTTTATTCTTTATAGATATGATTTCTTTTGGCATACTAGATGAAGAGCAAAAATTGCAGTTAATTAAATTAAAAGCTTTTTTTTTTTTTTTCCCTTCATGTTTGGCATATATTATCAAAGATTTTTAAAAGGCGTTCAAATTCATCTTCCGTAATAAAAGCAAGAGGAATGCCAAGTGCACAGGCAGTTGAGTGAGCAAGAAGAGATTTAGCACTGGTTTGGGCAGTTGAATTAACAGTCCCAGGGAAAACCTGGAAAAATGCCTCAGTTTCTTGTGCAGTTTTCACAAAATACATACATGTACACCTGTTTTATTTTCTGAAAGGCAGGGAACTGCTCCACTCCTGTTTTGGGGGACAGAATTCCATTTAATTATTCTTTAATTAATTAGTTTTTCAATCTTAATTTTAAATCCTCATCTTTTCACTGACATCTTTTTTTCTGTAAGCTACTCCCAACTCCCTTGGTTTGCTTATAAAAGTAATTGTCCAGTGGTTTCGGCACATTTAAGGCTGTTAACACATTGAAGTGAAACTTGTAATGAGACGGTTTCTTTGAAAGTGTTTTTCTTGAGCTTAGTATTTTTTCCCTTTTTCTCCATTTTTATTCCCCAGAAAAATAGTTTCTGGTATTTCTTCATTTGTTCAAGCAGTTAGAATCAAATCAATGAATCCATCCCTAACTCGTGATTTATGAAATTTGTATTCTGATTGTTATCTCTTTCTTTTAACACTCTTGGGAGCATTATTCTCGGATCACTGGCTGTGTGTTGTTTCAAAATACTTGGGAGGCAATCAGCTGTACTACTGATGTATAACCCTAGAAATGGTGGAGCTTTTTGATTGTTGGTGGCATCATGTTTGTCATCATTACTTACTAAAAAATGGGCTATATAATGGTAGTACAATTGGGAAAAAAAATCCCCAATGCTCAAGTTACTGTTCCTGAAAAATCAGATAGTTGCATGAAGTCTCCAATGTGGATATTTATAGTAAGTGATATTTGAAATATTTATGGCACAACTTTTGAAGCCCAGAAGTCTGTAATGGGATTGCATTTCAATTCTGATTGAGAATAAATAACCTTTACTCTTATTAGTATCCATTTAAGATGATGCATTTCAAAATAAAGTAGCTCTCATTATTTGTCTTTTTCAATAGCGTTTTGTGACAATATGTGGGTAAACTAAAGTTCCTGCCTGCCTCTTCTGCTGCCTCCTGACTCTTCAATAAAAATATCTAAAGGGTGACTGTCCGGAGTGCTGATGCCATTTCAGGATTATTATCTTATGTATTTGTTTTGTTTATTCAGGGTAGGGTCAGATTCTGACTACAGGCTGATATGCTCGTCCGAGTGTATAAATGAGATGATGTCTACAAAGCTGGGTGGAGGTCATTTTACACAAACTGCCATGGTACACTTCTGGTTGGGTGATCCTGTATGAAGTTATCACTCATGTTTGACTTTTAGAGCTCAAAACCACATTTCTTGAGTCATTCAAAGGGGAAAGATGTTAAGGATAGTAGGAGAGGGCAAATTAGGAACTAGACTCTGTAGTCATTTGCAATAACAGTATGATGTTGGGTGATCACATCCCTGTGTTACAGAGCTTGTAGCTTACCTTTTGTGATGAGACTTGAGCAAGTTTCATAAAACAGTTGTCATCGGGATTCCAGCTGGAATGTGAAAGTCACAAAATCCCGATGCTCCTGGCTATAATGTCCTGCATGGTGGTGTATTGTGTAAAAGCAAGGAGAGCTATCAGTTGCAGTACAGCTTGAAATATCTGCAGTCTGTTTCTTGGATCTTTCCTTTCTGCTCTCCAGCTGACCAGCCTGGTGCCGACTTGGAAGAGTTTTTGCACCAGTGTGTTTTATTAATACAAGTCCTCTTGCCATTCTGTGTGTGGTGTAGCCCTGGGGTTATTTTTCCTGATAAAGAGTGTCCTTAACACTCTAAATGTACTGGCAAAACAGGTGAGGCTCTGGAAGCAGGCAGCACAACATCTTGGCCGTTGTGTGGTATGCCTTTTTGGGGGAAATGTCAGTAGCACCTCTTGAGACTGACACCATTTTTTTTGGCAGACTATCTTTTCTTGGTGACTCTGGATACTGGGGAGTAAGTACTCAAGTCTGTTGGGTATTTCAAATTTCCCCTTTTTGCTTTTTTTTTTTTTAATATTTTTTTTCTTTCCCTAGTGTTGTATTTGAACGTCACCGGTTACTCTGTCAGTGCTGACTGACCAGGAGGTCCTCTGGTTAGATACTTCAGCTGGCCTAAGGAGTCTCTGCTGCTAAAAGGGATCGTCTCTTCCCTTTCCCCCCTGCTCAGCTTCAGCTGTCAGCACCACTTCTAGCACAGAGTTCACCAGCAGGCCAGAGGTTGCACCTGTATTACATTTCAGGTTAGAATAGTCATTTTAGGACTGTTTTACAGTGAGCGTTTGCACAGGCACACAGCTCTGGGAAGAGCAGGACTGACTGAAATTTCTGGATGCAGATTTCGCACCTGTAGAGGAGTTTTGTGCAATGCTTCCCTAGGACAGTCCTGTTGATATCGATGGGTATCAACACCTAAGAGGGATGCCTAAGAGAGGGATACAAAACCAAAAACATACTGTAGTGTAAAGAAGCTGGCGGCAAGGGTCATATAGAAGATGTATGGGGAGAGGTTGTCATCTGTGTTGGCGGGTCTCTTAGGGTATCCTGATGCACAGACGTGTCAGGCAGAGCAGTTTCTGGGAAACAGCATGTGGATTCAGTCCATTGGCAGTCACTAACTCGAGTGGAGCAAGTGGATGAAGAGCTAAACATGCATCTGGCCTTGCCTCTCAATATGTATATGCGAAGGATTCACTTCATGGTTTTACAAGTGTTTACAGGATCCGTAGGGACGTTTTACTGACAGGAAAAAAAGGCTGGGCCTAGAATATTCACAAAAGCTGAAGAGATACATTGAGGGCTTGCTTTTTGCAGTGAAGTCAGGAACAGTGTGGAGATTTAAAGCAGCAAACAGACTGAAACCCACACGGTACTGGTAGTGGGCTGGCTGAAGCAGCAGGGAGGCCTGCTGCAGATCTTGAAGTCTCTTCTTTTGTCAGGACAGTGCTTGTGCCCCTTCCAGTATGATATGAAGGTGTTCAGAACAAGCAGTGCACACTGGGTTTTTATTTGGAAGAAGTGGAAGACAGGGAAGTGACTTTGTCATGATCCTTTTCCATGTGGTCCTATAGGCCCAAGTTCTTGGCTCCCCAGTACAGGCCCAGTCCCATGGTAAACTCTGTCTGCCTCCTCCAAGCCACCACCAGGGGCTGTTAAAGTTACCTAAATACTAATTATTTAATGTTACCTAGTAGTAATTATTTGATAGTGTTTAATGTTAGTAATAATCCTAATTATTTATTGTTACCCAAATGCCTGCAGGAAAATCTGAAAGTGCAGCATGTGTTTTAGTTTTTGGCGCTGGGGAATTTGGTTTCATACAAAACCCAGCTCATTGCACTGCGTTCAAAAGCAAGGTCAGGCCCTTCTGTGAAGGCTCTGCTTCGCTGTTATTTTGGGTCAGCAGTGATTGACAGCCGCTGTCCTTCATTGGCCTCATGGTGCGCAGCCCGCGCTGTCCCCCTGAGGGTGCGTTATTTAAATGTCAGCACAGGGTGGATACGCAGCCTGATGGAAGGGGATAAAATAGATGGAGGATGAAGTAAGGCTCTGGGCTCAGCGTTGTCTTTGCATTGTCCTCGCAGCAAACTAGGTGAATAGGCACCAGTGAAATGCCATGTGCATGTGTGTGGATTTTGATTGCTTTTACTTGACTTTTCACAAATATTTATTGAAGAGTCAGCAGTTGATTCTGATAAAATATCTTTTCATTGGTACTGAAGCCTGGGGAAGGGCAAAACCAACATGGTAACTGTCTCTTACCCTTTTTGTCCGGATTCAGAGCAAATAGCTCCAAAGGGCAACTTCTCAGCTCCTTATCTATCAGCTTGTTATTTCTTCCTCCTCCCTTCAGCTATGCTGTGTCCCTGGCACCCTGGATGCATGACACAGTTCCTCTTTCACCACTGTGTTTCAGACTCTCCTGAGATCCAGCTGACGATTCTTCTTGGCATTTTTGAAATCCAGCTTTTCCTTTCCATCTGTAACACTTGAAGCTTATTATATCTATGAGGTGATAATCTCCTACTGCTGCTGTGGCAGCCTTTCCCTTTCATCTCATCTGAATCAGAATCAGTTGTCCACTGCTCTGACATCCCTAAAACACTGTGTGCTACTGAATACTTACTGTTTGAGTATAGGAGCACTGAAAAATACCTTTTAAAATGGCTGTGTTTTACCTTCTCTGTCTTCCGAGTGATGTTCTTTGCCTCGCCTCATTTTGTCCCTGCTTTTACGTGTGTTTATTTTGCTGCGTGAAAAGCAGTTCATAGCTCTCATGACGTTAGTGAACACACAATAGACATAAAGAGCTTAAATTCTACCAGTTCCATGTGCATCTTCTGACATGACTCAGTGATGTTACGTGGGCTAGACTGTTACAGCAGCTTTGTTTCAAAGCTGAACAACTGAAAGTGGTTATTTTACCATTTACTTTTGTGAACGTTAAATTAATATAAAGCGATTTAAAGAAACGTGAAGAATTACCTTATTCTTGTTAAAACAGGTCCTTCAGGAAAAGTCTTAAAAAACACGTGTATACGCATTCATGGGTTTGAAACCCTAAAACATTTGTTCTCCATCAAGTATTTGGGGGTAAGGCTGTTGATATTTAGAGATGGGGCTTTATTACCAGTACCCAGTAATGGTTCTTTGGTAAAGCAGGTAATTTTTTCTGCTTAGTTTTGCCCTCCTGACTTGAAGCGATGCACTGGGTTCATCTGCAGCAACAAGGAGACCACAAACAGTGGCAGCGAGGTATTTAGAAGTCCTTTATAAGATGGTGCATTCGCAGTGCTGGCACTTGAAATCCTTACGTAATGCCAAGCGATCGCTGTTTACTTGACTCAGCAGCACAAAACACTCGAGTTGTGTTTTGTAAGCAGCACATGGGAACTCCAGAAGTGTTACATGATTCTGAAATTATTTTTCTGCAGGATGACTTTACCATCTGTTACACGATGTTTGAAGGGAGCATTTGGGGATGCTGCGCATTTGGTAATTAGTGGTTCCTGAGGAGGCTCAGGAACCACTAATGGGGTTCCCATGTGATAGGTGTGTGTTAGGTGGAGTTGGGCATCTGTGGGAATCGGAGGTGGGATATAAATGAAAATAGATGGAGAGCCTGAATAGGGAAATAATTTTCATTGTGTTCAGTGTTTGTAATGCTTTGATTAAAGCTCCTAAGGCCTGTGAATGCCTGCGTAGTGTGGCAGGCTGGTTTAGCGGCTTGATACCTGGTTCCATAAGTTGTTATTCTGTTTAAAGCCTTGGATTTACTCTTAAGTGTAACCGGAACTTTTCAAAGTGCTCATAGTTCAGGAGTGTATATTTTTGTTGTGGATGTTTACATTTTAAAGACCTTAGGTCTGTCTGCAAGTGGTTTTATGCCTCTGGCTGGCAAAAAGGAAAAAGATACACTTGGGATGCTGTCATGCGAAAACGAAGAAATGTGCCTTTGTACGGGAGCGTGACTCACTGTTTCTCACTGTGACACTTCGTTTGCTCGAGTTTTTTTGGTGGCTGTTCTGTGGTTTTTGTTTTTGAAAAGACCACCTCTTCTGCCGAGGCTCGCTTGCTGTTTACGTGTGTTTCTCCTGTCTGCCCTGTGCACGTGTTCAAGGGTTTAGGCGGCGTTTGCTCCAGCAGCTCTGCCTGTGGCAGGGTTGTTTTACAACCAGCCCATGAGAGCGAGCAGAGAATTGCTTTCACGTTTGCAGTCTCCGGACTGGGGATGCCTTGTATGCAAAGCTTGTCAGCCAGCGGAAGGCATTAATATGCCTGTGAGAAAGGCATGTCACAAAGGGTTGTAGGCTACATGTGGGAGAAATGAGGCCAAAGGTGTTTCTAATTCCTAGAAATAAGGTTCAGTGGGCATCACCAGCGCGTGGGCTGAGGTTTGGATCTGGCCTACGGGGCAGTTTTGCCTGGCCCTGGAAATGCCAAAGCGGGGGCATTAAGCTGTGTGTGTGTACACGTGTGTCTTTGATGAACCAGCCCTTGGTGTTGGGAGGGTTTAGGACGTTATGTGTGGAGCAAGCACACCCGACTGCGCCTCGCTTGAGCACCTGGCTGGGGATAGAAGCTGCACCGAGCACGAAGGCATCGGCAGCTTCTGCCACCGAGTACACGGGAGGGCATTGCATTTAGCAACACGTCGTCCCTTGCTATTTTGCTCCTTGTTTTCTGAACTTCTTTGCATTTCTGATATTTATTCCCTCCAAAGGTGAGCCACCACCACAGCAGTGAGACAGCAGAATCGTCGCTGCCCTGCTCCTTGCTGAGCTGCAGGAGGACAACCGGCGTGGGGCTGGCGCAACAGCTTCACCACGGCGGTGCCGTTCGGGGGCCTTGTGGAAGGGTTTTCCTTACAGGGCCTCTGCAAATATGTTGGAGATGGGCCCTGAGCCTTTGGCTTGGATTTAGCTTTTCCGTAGCAGCAGAGGCTGCAGTAACGCTAGTCATTGATCCAGGGACGTGCAGCCTGGGGCTTTTCGGGGGGTACAGAAACTCTCCCTTCTTGTAAACCGAGAGCGAGGTGTTTGGCTCATGACCTTTGCAGTTCAAACAAAGCAGCTGTATGCTAGTGAAAACGGGGCTGTAATAGGGTTGGATTCCTCCTCTTTTTCCACGGTCCCCGAGCTGCTCTGTTACTTGCTGCATCTGAGCAGTGCGTTTGCTCTCGAGATGTTCACTACATGCACATAAGCTCTTGGAGCATTAGCTGCCCGTTGTTTTGGGGCCCAGCTGCCCCTTGGTGAAGCGTTGTCCTTCCCATTGCGTTCTCCCAGGGAGCTAGGAGTGGGGTAGTCATGGAAAGACCTTCCCTCTCCTCTTGTGTAAAGAAGGCGGTTTCTGTGAGAGAGGGCCTGTCGGACCCGCATTTGGTGCGGTTCTGTGAGGCCATGGGTGCGCCTGCATTGAAGTCTGCAGTGATCTCTACTAGGTTGACTGTAGTGCAGGAGTAGCTTAGGCTTTAATCACACCTCTGTTTGCTGTGTGAGTGTATCCAAAGCCAGGAGCTCCTGGCATATATTTATTTTAGGGCTACCCTGATGTAGTAGGCAGATTTCCCATTTCCTTGTGAAGCCCTAGAAAAAAGGAGATGTTACAAATCCCTGTGGCTAACACATCTCAAATCCCACTCCCTCGAGCTGCAGGGCTTTGCCTTGAGCTGCAGTACTGCACCCTCAGGTACTACATGCCCCTTCTCATTGCTGTCTGCTCTTTACATCTCTCTTTTTTTTTTTTTTCCTAACATTTTTCTGTTCCTTTCTTTCCCCAGTGTGACCTTTGCTTTCCCTCTTCCTTTGTGCTATCCCATGCAGTGCAGCTGCTCTCAGCAAAACAACAGCACGTGCTGGGGGGCCCAGCGAGTGCCCCAGGCAAGGAGCTCGGGGTGCCAGCACACGTCTGACTGGGAGTGCGTGAGAAAGGTGGCACTAGCTCAGCAGCGAGTGGCTTCCAGAATGGGCTGCTCACGCCTTCTGAACTATTAGGTTGCTAGATTCTGCCAAGACCTTCTAAAGAAACAGATTTTCAAGGAGTGTTTTGGATGAACCCTTCATGATGCAGAGTAATGAAACCATTTGGGATAGTTTAGGTCAGTGCGGTATTATCTGGTCTGGGCCATTACAGAAACTTTGCGGGGTTGGGAGAAGGAGAAGTCCCGTAAAAGGACTTAAGAGCTTTCATCCTACACGTAACATTTCACTTTTGGCACTCAGGGCAATAAAAGACCTTTTGGAAAATACACACAGCTGCTGCATTCTCCACATCTGCAAGCATCTTTTCTGCCTGCGTGGTGCTGCTTGGCCATACAGCTCATTACTGGAGTACACAGAACTGAATTGAACTTCTTTCTGAGCTCTTTAAGGAAGTGTGGGGAAGGTGCAGTTAGTGCAGAGATGTGATGGAAGCCCTGCCAACCACAGGGCTATTGAATGCCACTTCTCAGCTTTTGTATTCCTAGAAAAGCTTCTCATAATTGTGAAATAAATGCCCAGTTACAACTCTTTCTCAAATATGCTGGCCAGATTAACCTGCAACTTGTCAATGTGCCCTGACCATGCATCCTGGGTCACCTAGGTGTAATTGTAATCTTTTGTCCATGGTCTGCTAATGACACGAGCGCGTGCAGGAGCCTGTGCTGGTCGCAGGGCAGTAACACAGCACTTACCGGGGCATCCGGGCCTGATCCTGGGGGGGGAAATTCTTGACCTTGGTGAAGATGCACATCAGGGAGTGGCCTTGAAGAGGTTTGGTCTTGTTGGATTGCCTTAGAATTTAAAAAAAAAAAAAGAAAAAAAGAAAAAAAAAAAAAAAAAAAAGGCCACTAAGTCCTGCCTTTCACATCTTTCAAATGCTGGTGAGAACCACTTTTCCTGAGCGTCACTGGTTGAAGAGTGCACCTGAACATTTCCCGTGGTAATGGAAAGGAGGCTGGCCAAAACAAAAACCAAAACAAACAAAACAAAACAAAAAAACACCACCACCATTTTTTTTTCTTGTATAATCATTTGTGTGTGTATCCATATTGTTAACACAGCCTCTGCGTGTTGTGAGAAGACCATGTCCCACCTCTGTCCTGTTTTGATACTTGTGCAATGCGCTGAAGCCACACGCAGAGTGATGTGTTCTCCTTGTTAATGGCTGCTTACATAATCTCCTGTATAGAGATGGAGATAGCAGCATGAGCAAGGAGTCATATACCTAAATCAAAATCGGTGCGGGCAGCTCTGAGGTTACCTGTACAGCTCCAGAGGGCTACGCTAAGCCCTTAGCAATGGCTCGGATGCGCATGTCAGACAGCTGGGTGCTGGGTTAGGGCTCCTTTTTCCCAGTCAGACCCCCTGAAAAAATGTCCTGTCAAAAATGAAGGTAGTCAGAATTTTCATAGGACCGAGAATTCCCGTGTTTTGGCTCAGCTATGGTTCGCCTACCTTTTCAGCCATTTCCACAGCCCCCTCCAAGTTCTCCATTTGACTGCTGCATCGAGAAGCGGAGATTGCTGTGGATCCCTGTGGGAGAGCTCAGGCTCAGATAGCTCCTGGCTCAGCTGCCAATAAGGTGCAGAATCCCCCTGCTTTGCAAATGGGATGCACCACCCTCAGCAGCTGGAGACAGGATTTGGGTGCAGTCTGCCTGTGGAAAGCACTTTGCAGCTCCCGAGGATGACAGACTGATTGTTTTATTTTTGGATGGGAATCCTTTTGCAAACCTGGAGAGAAATTCACGGTAACAGGATGACTGGAAAAAAAAAATAAAATCTCTAGACCCGTAACCAGAAACATCTCCTTTGCCTGTTCTCCTGTGTTGAGCACTGAAGCTGTAAGGTCTTGCAGGGGCTTGGCAGTGCCGCTGCCATCTGGGTGAGGTAACTGCAGAAGGGCTGTGGCCAGCTCGTGGCACCCTGCCTCTGGGCTTCCTTTGGCACACGGGAATTGGAAAACGTGGCTCCGAGAGCAGGGTGAAGGGATCTCCTGATGTCACCTGTAGGGTGAGCAAGGAGACATTTGTTCATCGTGTACCTCCTTACAGTTCTTTTCCCTGCCGTTGGAAAATCTTATCGACATTGCTTGCTTGGGGCCAGGCATTTCCATGAGAAACAACTTTCTGGTGAAGGACATCTTTAATGCAGGGTGTCCCAAAGGCAATAAATATCTATCAGTTACTTTAATTTTGTCTTTCTGTGGCTAGTTATCTTTTTGCCGAACAATGTCAAGGCTTTATCTATTTGTTTGTGCTTTTATCAGTTTGGTTTATCAGAGAGCTGCACTGTGGCTTCTTCTGGGCTTGCCATCTCGTCTTCTGGGAGCATCCGCACTGCGGTATTATGAACTGCGTTGTTATATCCACCCGTGGCACTGTGTTAACCAGCTCATCTCTGTAGGTAAAAGTGCTGTGGTGATGCTAAACACAGGAACAGCGAAACTGCTCAGAGGAGAGTTTTATTGAGGATACTTTTATAGTCTTGGCTCCAAGTTTAACGAGGCTGTGGCAGGAGAAGGTTTCAGATTCATCTATTATAGCTCGGTGCCTTAACTTCATCCTTCTCCCATTCATGTTTTCTAACCCTTTTTGTATCTTCCCAAAGATACGGGAAGTGTTCGTCACACACTAAAGGGCACGCTGCGGGTGTGAGCCGTGAGGTACGTGGTGCTGTGCAGGAGGGGTATGTCTTCAAGTATGCTGAAGACGAACATTATGGCCAGGTCTAAAATGATGGCTCGTGTCTGAACCACTGCTGCTGGTGACCTTAGGGCTGCAAGAGGTGCAAGCCATCAGCATCGAGCATTACGCTGTGCTAAGCTGCATTCGGCTAAACCTAAAAGAGTTGCTTCTGGGGCTGATTCCGTGGTCAAAATATGTTTCTTTAGCAAACGTGTATTATGTCTTGGCTTCTCCAGATCAACGTAGTACTGCTGCGTTAATAAATCCTTAAAATAACGCGGAAACCTGGAAGACTTAAGGTATTACTTTGGCTCAGCTTATTCGTGTGTTTTTCAAGTTGGAATGGGAAATCCAGAGAAACTGGTTTGGGTTTCGGGGCATTTAGTGAGCATTGCAGTGCATTTCTGACTCTACGGGATATAATTTTTTTTAAGAGGAACACTTTTTGCTTCTCTGAGCTACGCAAATATTTTTACAGACCTTACAAACTTTTAAAATGTTTGTTTTTACAGAATGTGAACTTCTGGCCCAGTACGAAATGGTAGGAGTTACCGAGCTTTTTTTTTTTCTTTTTCTTTTCTTTTTGTCAAGAGAAAGTCACGAAGAGCAATATAGCCGTGCTCCAGTAATTAATGCTGCCTTCCAGATATTTCACACAGCTGTTTCTCGTTAAGCCTGCGGTGAAAGCTGTGTGCTCGGGCACATAGCAAAGTCCATTCCCCCGCTCCCTGCCCCGAGCACTTCTCCACCTTCTGGCTCCCCAGCAGGCCGGGAGCTGCGCTGACAGCTCCTGAAGCTGTTCCCAAATCTGATCTGGGCCTAGTGGCACAGGGGAAGCTGTGTGTTGGATTTGGCATTCTGGGGTGAAATGAAAAGTTTCAACAACCTTTTTATGACTGTAGTTTCGGTGTTCCCTGGAAGTGCTATTAGTGTTATTGGTATTTTGTTTTTTTTTGCATAAAATGGCAGCAGGCACGCAACTCCGAAGAGACCATTTCATCTTCTTTATAGTGCGGCGTTTGTGTTCATGTGGCTTCAGTTTTTTATAAAAAAAAAAAACAATGGGCTTACTAGAAACTCTTATGTCTGCCTGTATCTACAGGAAGATCAGATGGAATAACGACAAAGCTTGACGAAGGGGGTGCAGCAGTTACCCAGATTGTTTTATTTTCTGGTATTCGTCCTGTTGGGATTGCTCCCCTCCTGTCTTTCGGAGGAGCAGAAATAAACCAAGAAGTCTTCCACTTGGACTGCATAAAGCGTCTCCCCTCAGACCAAAAAGTCAAATAAGCAGCAGTCTCCCTCTGACTCTTCAGGGGTGCTTCCACCCCAAAACTTACCATTGTTTCAAACATTTATTCTGCTAGCTGGAAAGGTGAGGCTGTGTAACAGTGCATCTTCACGCAGGAGAACCAGTAACCCTCCCTGACAGCAGGTGGGCAAATGAAGCTCATATACCCATGCTGCCCACCCGAATTGCCCCGCTGAGCCACAAAAACCACCTTGTTGTGCAGAGCAGGCCCGCAGGGGCTGCAGGCTCTCGGCAGCGAGCCCGGGCTGATGCAAGGCTGTGGCTGAGTGCTTCCGAGGGGACGGAGCATCGCTGTCATTTCCTCCCTCTGGGCTTTTATCGTGGTCAGATCTCTGCATTGCATCTTCAAATCTAATTCCTTTTATATTATTAGCATTAATGCTAATTCCAAAAATAATTTCTGGGATGAAAACGGAGGAATGAATAAGTCGCAATCCCGGCGGTTTGGAAACGCCGCCAGCCTCCCTGCAGCTGAGTCACATCCTTCGCTCTGACACCTGACGGGGCTGCAGCCAGCACCCGCTTGCAACACCCTGCTGCTGCTTTCGTTAGCTGTGGCACTTCTTTGGCAGCACTGCCCTTTCTCTTTTCCTGCCCCGGGAAGGTGAGAAGCTGTTCCTCAGCTATTCCTCGTTTCGGCTGCCTGTGTTGCAGTGAGCTTGCTTCCTGCTATGGGAGTACTGCTGCTCCTAAAAATGCCTGTTCGGTGTGTGTGGATGAAAGCAAAGCTTTGTGCAAAGGAATTGTGTTTATCTGGGAGGGCTTCTAGGTGTTAGGAGGATTTGGGGCTCCAGTATGGGCTGGAAGTAGCGGCTGTCCAGAACAGAGGGAAAGCTGGGGAGTTTGGGAAACGCAGTTGTGCTCTACTGTTACTGAAATGTTTGGTTTTAGGAGAAAGCAGATTGAATCGTGCTGCTTGTACAAACTATCTTGATGGACCGGAGCTGCGGGGAACAGGCTTGTTTTTCCTTTGAGGGCAGGGGGATAAAGGGGTGGACCACTTGTAAAGCTGCAAGCACTCAGAGTGCCTGCTGCAGTTGCTGTGTGCACCTCTTCCCCTTTTCAGGAGATGTTTTAAGTAATCAAAGTTAGGTTTTTCAGTGGAAGATGTTCTGAAATGGTTGGAATAGAGCAGTACCTCCTGCGAGGTTTAGGACAACGTGCCCATGGCTTCCTTTCCCTCCGCTCATTCCCCAGCAAAATGGAAGTTCGGGCACAGCCGTTCGACTGCTTTTGAGCCTCAAATACCTGAGGCACGTAGAAGATGCTTGGTGTTTTTTTTCTGGGGTACTCAGTGTAGTTTCTTGTATTGTATTCTCAGGCCTGTGTAGCTGATGGTTGGAAAACCTGGACTTGGAGCTCCGTGGTCACAGACACGTGTCAAAGCAAGGCAGAAATGCAGTCAGTGTGCATGAAACTTCCGGCTGGCGTTCAGCTCTGCTGGCCACTGGCAGGCTTGGTGCGCCTGGTGTGCAGTGATGGGAGCAGTCAGGGAAGAAAAAGGAAGGAAGAAAGCTTATCATCACAGCTTGAAACAGGCCGCAGGCAAGGGGGAAAGTCTGTGTGTGTTAATCTCAACTACTGGATTTGCCTCATGACTAGAAAAATCAGAGCAAATTTTGTTCTGATTCATAGGCACTAGCTGAAAGCTATGTGGTATCATCCTACAGATTCTCAAGAAATGGCTGGTCAGAGTTTTTTTAAAATAACTGATTTAAATACATCCGCTTTTCATATTCCTAATTTGTGTAACACCAACTCTTGCGTCTTTGCTGTCCTCATTTACATCTGCAGTTCTTTGTTTTCTTACCAAACCACTCTCTGGATGTCATAGTGTAAACTAATTGACACTTTTCTAAGCCTCAATCACAGCACATACAGACTCGTGCCTGTGAGCACTGACAGTCCAGCCGTACAGACCTCCATACAGCATGCCATCTCTGTTCCTGTTCTATAAACACTGAGAAATAAATCCTTTTGAAAAATTACGTGAAAAGTTCACTTCTATAAGCAGTTAATGGTGCCATAAGAGGTCCTTTAAGGAATTTTGTGGGGGTTTTCTTAATTGCTTTTCTATCAAATGCATTATAGGAGAATAACTTCCTGTTGCCAACTTGACAATAGATACTTACTTTGTAATAGGCTTTTTTTTTTTTTCCTGAGAAAATGGGATCAGAAAGCTAGATGTAGATGGTTTGCTACCCGTGCTGCAGGATAGCATGCTACCTTGGGCTTGCTCTGGTTTTAGGCTTGAAGTAACAAGCTTCACTGTCAAGTGCTGAAGTATCACCATGGACATGAAAATTTACTTTGTCCTTTTTTTTTGTTCACAGTCAAACTGCAACTTCAAGCAGAAGAAAGAGGAGTGGTGTCGATCAAAGGTGTAAGTGCAAATCGCTTTCTGGCTATGAAGGAGGATGGCAGATTGCTGGCACTGGTAAGCAGCAGTGGTTAATGTATCTCTGTACCCGCATGGTGAGGTCCTCTGCTCTGTACTGAGTAACCTCTCCTGCAGCAGGACTTGCTCAGCTACTGTGTGTGTGTCATATCAGGAGGATTTAGCTCTGCAAAACTCGTCAATTAATTGAACTATGACCGAGAAAGAGATGACTGTTTCTGCCCTCACCTACAAGCAGTGGAGCATGCTGCAGGGTTTAACTGGAATGGCACTGAGAGAGAAGAACCATAGTGACCACCTGAGGAAGGAAAGGAAATGATGAGAACAAACAAAGAATAAAGTCTCTTCCTTTGCTTCCTCCAAAGTAATTTTTTTCTCTTCCACTTAACTTTCACATAAAGTGATGGTAAGGACTTTTGAAGTAAAGCCAATTTTTAAAACACATTGACTTTTGGTAGTAATCTATATAAATTGTTTTCTCATTTTCCTTTTTTTGTGGAGAATCAAGTTTTTTTGATCGTATACCTCCAAACTAGAGAATTGGCAAGAAAAAACATTTTTTGCAAATTATAAGTTAGTTAAAACTAGTCCAAAAAGACTAATTTTCATATCATATTAATTTTTAACTGTGATTTAAAGCCAGTATTTGGCAGAATCTGAATGACAATAAGGTCTCCTTGGGCTGGATTTTGAATTGTACTTTAAGAGCTGCAGTTACAGTCATTGTGCTTATGAGACACAGATGCTGTAAATCTCTTGTTCATAGCTTTGAATATAAACAAACTTTAAATGCTTGTGTCCAGTGAAATATCACTCTGGAGCATCCCACTAGAATTGTAGTTTTAAATTAACCCCGATGCTTTTGCATCTGGAAGATGGCCACGTTTGTGTTCTGAGAGTCCCAGCTGACAATACAACAAACAGGTGGTAATGATAAAGCCAATTACTAACTCCAGCTACAGAAATTACCTCTCAGCTCATGCACTCCCCAAGTGAAGTAAGTCCAAAGGCAAACAAAACATCTGAACAGCTTTGTGTGCGCTGGAGCCCTGGTGAGCTGCATGTAGTGCACTGTCTCCTGCTCCTGGAGGCAGATTGTGTTTATGCCTGGGAATACAGTTAAATAACCTGTTTCAAGTTACAGTGCTATTTACTTGGACATTGTGTGACAGCTCAGTTGAAGAAAATGTGAGTAGTGCTCCACAGAGCTATTCTTGAATGAAGGATAATTGGGAATTTCCTGTGGCACTGGTGTGCTGGCGTTCGGCTTCCTGTTCAAATCGCCCTCCTTAGCTCAAGCAGCAGCGAATGGTCAAAATAGACATGTAGCATCATTTGCAAAATTACCAACAGCCACGTGTGTTTATATTTGGATGTGCAGCCTCCTGCTGCATAGTGGTTCTTGGTTGTGCTGGTTGTGTAGAACATGCTTCTGTTGCAGCTTTATGCCGTGGTTTTTCTGCACACCTTGTGTAAGGTGACAGAGAGTAATGTCAGAGGCTTTCAGAGCCTTTCACTTGGAATTACTCTCTCAAAGTCTTGTAAAGTTACCACATTCTGCTTCTCATTTGAAATTATTTTTTTCTTCATTTCATTTGTTTGTTTTTGGAAATGGATCTGACTTGAGCCATATTTGCTGCAAACATTGCTTCCTGCAGCTCTTTGTTTTTGCTGTTTGTAGATGAAAACTCTCTACTCTAGGAAGATTTTGTTCTTCATCCAGCCTGTGTTTCACATCTACTGAATACTTCTGCAATTTCATGATTATTCTCTGAAGCGCAGACAGTGTTTTCCATGAGGAATTCTGTAATATGCCTTCCAACATTTTGTGGCCAATTGTGTCTCTACTGTTTTCTGCCTGTAAACACGTTCATGGAACTGTTAATAATTGCCAGGATTTCTTTTTCAGTTTGAGGAGTGGTGCTTCAGTGAGAGCTTTGTAAGAGCGTATTCTGGAAATCTTTGCGGTGAGGTGATCTCACCAGTGCACATGAGTTTGTATCTACAGAAATCTTTGGTTACTTCTTTTAAAACAGTATTGAACTTTCAGTTCTAAACACCTATTTAGTTCTCCATTTCAAGAGTCGTTTAAGTACCGTTCTGTGCTTTTCCATCTGTAATTTTCAGTAGTGTACTTTTAGATTAAGAGAACATTTGAGAGGTACATTTGTGGAATGAAGAGTCCTAAACATTATGAAACCTTCACAAACTGCTGTGATGAAACCGATGGTCATTTCCTCATTTTTTTTTAATTTTTTTATTTTTCCCATCTGGTAACATTTTTAATCATCAGTACATTAACCTAAGCTGATGTTTCTTCCTCGTTCAATTTTGTGTTCACATACACTGACATATTGCAGAGACCTTGCACAATGAACAGGACACCGATCTTTGAGGGTCTGTTATTTTGGGATCTCTTTGGCATTGCAGCTGCACACTGACTTGAACATCAGATAAAACGGATCATCTCTTGTCCCAGATACATTTGGCACTTGGATAATTGCAAGCTCTCTTATCTGTATTTACGTGTTGCTTTGTTGTGGAAGCCAGCTTTCCGCTACGTGAAACAAACTTTTTAATGCCCAGCAATCAATTCTAATTTGGGATGGGCCTGCTGTTCTTCTGTAAACACTTCTTAATGTCTGTCTTGTTTCTTCTTTTTTATTACTTTCTGGTGTCAGGGATCAATTTGTGTAGTATCCTTGTTTTATAAACATACTGACATCTTCGTAAGTACTTGAAAAATGATTATTTGGGCTTGTTTTTCTTCTAGTTGGATGGCTTTGTAATTACTTTGTCGCGATGTGTCTTCAAGGTTTGTTCCTAGTTTGGTTTTGCACGGTGGTTTATTGCACAGACAGCATATCACTTCTTGCATGGTGGGCCGTGTTCTTGTCTTGAGAGCTTGATGTGGCTTTTAATTAAGCTGGTTTGTGCTGTTTGCTAACAGATTCAGTTTGTTAACGAGATTTTTAATGGAAAAAATGCACCATTTGTCTTCTGGTATGGCTACTGTATCTCATTTTGACTTGGTAGTTTCATTAAATTATTCCAATTGAAATATTTTCGCTTTCCGGAATCAAACATTTTTGATTATTTCATTTTATGAAGAAACTTCTTCCTTTCATGGGAAATGGAGAATGGTGATTTTGACTGACTTGTGCATTTCACAACAAGTAGCTTGTTGTTAACTATGCAACCTGTCCAGTCCATCCGTGGTGTCTGTGTGGCTGAGCTGTGACCAGGCAGGCTTTGTCAGACTGAGGGACTCGAAGGGAAGTATTTCTCTTTTGATGCTAGAATGTGGCACAGGAATATTGTGACAACAGTGCTCATTTCCTGACCTTTTTATAGTTTTAAAGGGTCAGTCTGATCACAGTGTTTCTAGGGCCGCAATCCATCGGCTCTGGTAGTTCCAGGCTACCACAGCCTCCCTCTGGTTTCAGTTTAGAGAAGGAACAAGTGTGAGGAAATTTAATTCCTTATTAGCATCCAAACCACCACAACCGGTTAATGCCTGTAGTGTTTGATGCCGAGGCAGACGCAGTTTGTGCTGAAAATGAACCTGTGTGAAGCAGGGAGGGGGAATCCTGCCGTAGGAAGCGGCCTCCCCTTTGAGCGGCCACCATGGCTGCTGAGGCAGGGCGAGGAGCGCTGCTGCCGGGGAGCACTCCTGCGCCCGGGGCTGTGTTATGTGCTCCCTCGGCCTTCTTTTGGCTGGGGGCCTTGCTTGGCAGTAGACAAAATATTTACTGGCGGAAGGGGAGGCCCCGCAGTCCTCGCTGGGAGCGCTGCTGCGTGCGGCAGCCCCAGTATTTTCCGTCTGCCTGCCCCTGTCATAAAGGGCCGTACAGTTCGGGTGTTTCATGACGAGCTGTGAAACCTTGCTTTGCTGGGCTGGCATGCATTAAATATGTAAACGTGGGTATCCAGCTGCTTGCCAGTGGCCGTGTTTAACAAACAGGGTGGCTGGCATCCCTGTCCCGCTGGGCAGCGGGCTGCCTGCTGCCCTGTCACCTCTGCTGAGTGCTCAGGGACGCGTGGCTCGTGAAGCACGAACCTTCATTTGTCTCCTAAATGCTGTCAAAACATTTACGGTGGCAACGTACTACAGCAAGGCACTTGTGTCACATATGCTTTGTGGAAAAACTAGGACTTCATTGGCCAGAGCGAACCACATGGCACCTTGCAAACTATCTTTATGAACCCTAGAAAATACATTTTTCTTTCTCTTTCTTCTTTTTCTCTTTCACCCTTTTTGCTTCTAACATCTGTAAAATGCCTGAATGGTGTGTTTGGGGAGTTGAATCTATTTTACTTTTTAAACCTGAGAAATTTTAAGGAGGTGAAATAAGCACAGTGCATTTCTTTGAATTCTGGGCGTTTACTTGGAGGACCTGGTGCGTAGGGGGGTGTGTGTGTGTGTGCAAATTTGCCTTTCGTCTGCACTTGGAGTCTGCAAGTGCTTGCTTAAATTCACCGTGGTTTCCTTGCTAGTGGCAGTTGAAGCTGGGTATGACAGGGTATTTATAGGGACTCGGTCTCGGTGCTTCTGATTATTTATAAGGATTCAGGTCTCAGTGCTTCCAGAAGCACCCCTGGGTTCATGGGGCAAAAACAAGATGCTCCCCGGCTGTGGCCCTTCTCTTTGCCTCAAGTTCCAGTTCGGGCAGCTGTACTGAGCCTGCCTGAGCACTGCTCAAAGTTTTGTTTTATTCTTAAGCGCTTCTTTTTCTTACCCAGTTTCTTAGTCCTCTTAAGGCTGCTATAATCCATTTCAGACTTGGATCATTGTGGCTTGAGATGATTAATGCATCTGTTCTCACATTGGTGGAGTGAAAGGCATTAAAATATAATTTATCTTGAGAAAGATTATTTAAAGTAGCAGTCATATAATAATTATTCAATTTCTGCTACTTTAAATGTTAAAATAGTGATGTATAGACATGAGAAATTATATATATATTTCTTGTAATTTTTTTTTCTTAGAGATCAAAATTCATATCTGAAAATGGTAGCAAGAGCTGTATTTTTTTATCGCCAAGACTTACATTTGAAGGCACGTGTTGGGAGACAGATCACTTTATTATGGACTGCATTTGAATGACTTAATTGCTCGTAGCAACAGAAACTTGGCACACGTAAGGAGTTAACTCCTGCATGTGTTCATGCATTCTCAGTGAAGCCTGGTTCTTCCCAGCTCACTTTTCAGTTCTGGTGGGATGCTTGATTTATTCTTGAATATAAACAGAAGATTGTAGCAAAAAGCAACCTGCTCATTTTGGGAACTTCCTCACGTTTCCTATTTTCTCTCCAGGTTTTTACATGCTCTCATTTTTGCAGCTAGCTTTCTTCCTCCTCCAACCTTCCCAGAATCTTTTTCGAGGCAAATGAGTACGGCTGACTTGATGGGCTGACAGATGGTTTATATGAAAAGATCATCCTCCCTCCCTCCCCCAATAAGTTACTGCAGTGTTGGGCTCCAGCAATCTTTTTATTTGAGAAAATTTTCTTGCTTAAAGTGTAGGTTCTGCAGGGAAATTTGACGCTGCTTTCACTGTTAGAGCAATGTCACCCATTGACGAGGTTTTGCTGTTGTCAGTATGCTATGGGATAACTGCAGTTAAACACTGATTAAACTTCCCTGTTTTATCTTGACTGGGAACAGCCAGAAATAATAGCCATAGCTAAACCATTACGTTTTAAGTCCCCTGGGCTGTTTTAACTATCCAAGAACACTTGTGAGTATTATCTTGCAATAGATAATACTTCTCTTAAATGATCTCACTGATATGAATGGGATCATTGATTAAGACTCTCTCCAGTATGTTCACTGTTAGGGAGCAGTGGTTTCTGCTGCGTGCAGAGATGTGCAGGTATCTCACACTGTATTTGTTAACAGGCTTGCTTTTTGAGTGGTTACGTGCAGTTGAGGATATTCTATCAGATGGTGACCAACTGCAGAGTGGAAAAGAAGGCAAAACGTAGCAATTCCCTGTAGCAGCCTCGCAACCTCCAACCAATTTCAGTTTTGGGGCCTTCTGAGCCAGGAATGGTTTCTATGTATTTAGTGTAAGCCTCAGTGAATTCCTTTTCCATCAACTTGTTCAAAAGTCACTTGAATCCTTGTAAGCTGGGAGAAACCGTAACATCCTAGAGTAAGGAGCCCCACAGTGTCAACGGATAGGGCTCTTCATTTAACTGACCAAATTTTGAGACAGGAACAAAGAATTACACAATGTAAACAAACTAGAATCTGCTTTGTCTTTATTAAAGACAACAAATGAATCATAGTTTATAAACTCTTTTTGTAGGTGTTTTAAATAGTATTTTTAACAATTACTGTATCTCAATTTAGACATCAAACAATACAAATTTCTTAAAATCGGACACATTGTGAAGTTATTGTCTGGATACGTTAGTCCCATGAATCAGACCAACTGATTTGTTGCAATGAAATATCAATAATCTGTTTCTTTTTCCCTTTTAGAAATGCGCAACAGAAGAATGTTTCTTTTTTGAGCGCTTGGAATCTAATAACTATAACACTTACCGATCACGGAAGTACTCAGATTGGTATGTGGCACTGAAAAGAACTGGACAGTACAAGCCTGGACCAAAAACCGGACCTGGACAGAAAGCTATCCTTTTTCTTCCAATGTCTGCTAAAAGCTGATTTCCATGGCAGATTCTGAACGTACGCCACACTACATTTTGAGGTAGAGTTTCCCGCTCCTCTCCAAGCTAGCAAAAATAGAAGCAATTATTTGCTGATACTAGCTGCTTTTGCAGAAAGGTTAAAACATGAATGTTTCGTACTGTCTTTATACTGCTCTTTAAACCTATTGTGCCAGTGTGTGTGGAGGTAATGTTACTTGGAAAATATATTTTCAGGATCAATAACACTTCTGTTTTCTGCTAGAGATTTATATAGAGCTATTTTATTTACCTTACATTCACTTTACAGAGTAAAGGGAAACTAATCTGATGCACGTGTGCAGAAATATTTACCTTTTAAAATAACTTATGTCTTTATAGCTTATTAGAGAATAAATATCGATTTTTCATCCTAAAATCAAATGGTCCATGAATAATTTTAATATGGTCTAAATAACTCTTAAAATAAACATTCTAAATTATTAATATAACGAAATGTGAAATCTGTTGCTATCATGTCATGTTTCTGTAGGACTCGGGCAGCTCCCTGTGGTATAGTTTGTAGAACCGGCCTGTGTAAACAGCTGGAAACTCTCTCATGGTTATGTCAATCTTATCGAATCCCTCCCGGTATCCGTAAAGCAGCAGCTTAGCCACGTTGCTGGTGATGGGAGTGGCGTGCTTTGTCCTGGCAAGCTCATCGAGGTCCATCCACTCGCACCTCAGGCACTCCTGCTGGCAGAAGTTGATGTTGAAGGAGGAGGGCTCCAGGCGGCAGATGATGTACATGTCCGACTTCCCAAAGGCTCCGGGGTGCTGGTGTTGCTGTCTTATGCTTAAGATGGACTTGAACTCTGACTTGATGCCAGTCTCTTCGAAAACCTCTCGAACTGCTGTGTCTCCTAGGTGAAGAGAGCATTTCTTACAATGCACACACTAATAGCTTAGCACTCTTTAAACCTTTTGATCACAGAATGTTTCTAACTTAAAGCAGCCTCTGTTTTGCTTCATAAGCTTTTCAAACGTAAGGCCTGTTTGCTTCAACACGAGGATAAGCTAATTTTGTGTCCCTGAAAAAAACTAATTGCATCGTGCCTTTCTTGTGTATATCCTACAAAATGATGAAAGAAAACTTTCCATAATATTGTACAGGGTATGGTTTTGGAACCGATGGTCACTGGCTCTGCTGATCTCTTACCCCAGGGCAGCACTGCAGCACCTTGTCAGTCCTCTCAGCCTAGCCCCGTTCCTCTCCTCACTTCTGTCCGTTTGCAGGCTCAGACCCTTTGCAGCTGACTGAGCACCCACCCGTGTGTCAGACCACTCCATCAGCTCATATACTGCCTGCCACATTGCCACAGGGTGGAACAACATGGGGAAAAAGTGTTTGAAGAAGGTTGGCACCAAGTCCTTTTCAAAATGTATCTTGGTCTACTGACATTTCAAATATGCCATAATGCCTGTACAGCACGTACCATGTGTCTGCAGAAAATACGGTGCGTGTGTGTACATCTCATGTATATCAACCAAAGTGATGAAAACGTTAACATTTCTCTTTACAAGACTCGGCATAACTTCAGAGCTTTTAAGGGTCTGTGCACTGCAATTAAAGCCAAAAATTACCCAGCTATCCAGTACTCTTCAAAGGAGAAGTTTTACTCTTGAATAGTAACTTAAATTGAAGAGCCCAAAAATAAGATCAGTTATACTCCAGTTATTTCCCCAAAATTCTGCAGTTTCACTGTAGTTGTCAAATCCTACTTGCCTGGTGTAGCTACTGGTAGGTAAAATTAACTGGATTCTTTTTTTCATCTAAGTGAACTCACAGTTTTGTCGTTATGTGAGTGATAACTGCATATACAGCAGTTTTTGAAAATGACTTATTCACATCCAGTGGCTGGAAATACACATAGAAACAAAACGATTCCTCTGCCACAGGCCAAACAACTGACCCTGCACGTACTTCTGCACTAGCTCAACTCTGTCTTGCAATGGAACAATCTGTATGAAGTTAACAGCAAATACACAGGAGTCTTTGTAGGACTGGAGACCCAGTAACACATGGTGTTTGCATTTATGTGACTTCTACAGTATTAATTAAAAGGCATGTGGGAGAAGATACGAATGTACTTGGGGACTGTGTTTTATGTTGCCCAGAGTGGCCCCCTCAGTCCTTTGGTGTAAAAGAGCAGTTGCAAAGCAATCCCCCTGTGGCAGGTGGGTGGTTTTATTATTAGGCAAAGGGCTGTTTTAAGTATAAAGGGTCAAAGGAGGTAGGGATTTCATTTAAGCTTTGAGCTTTTCTTTTAGACAAAGTGCCTTTTGCTGTTTCCTTTTTATTTAAATGTATATATTTAAATACTCAATGACAGTTAAACTAGAAGAAACACTAGGGCTGGAATTTCAGAAACAGGCAAATGCAAAAATCTGTGCTCTTTGGTTCATCTGCATTATGAAGCGATTCAGATGACTTGTGCAAACCAGTTTGTGCTCGTTAGAGTAGGCAGTCACATATTCTGTTGCTTTATATAACCACAGGGTTTTTCAAGCATTGTAACTGTACTTTGAAACTTAGGCCCTTGAGTGGGTGCGAGTTTATAAGATTTGATGTAAGTGATGGAAAAAGGACAATTATGCTGTTGTATTTTATGCTTCACTAACTTATCTCTTTTTGTAATTGTGAAATGTGATGCAGAGAATGATACCATTTATTATGATACTGTTAAACAGTGGCAGGAGGGGAGCTGTAAGAGCTTTGTTGCTCCCAAGTCTTTCTTACTACCTACATCCAGGCTCCATTCATAATCTCACCTGTTTCTTGAGGGATGGCTACTGGAACATGCAGTGACAGTGCTCCCCTGGTGAAACTGTTCCCCATGCTAGTTATTCTCTTCTTGCAGTACAATTCCTCTTTTATCTCCTGGCCTAGATCCTTTCTCTGTCTCTCAAGGTGACACAGCTAGGCAACAAGCGTGGTGTTTGGGATTCTTTGAAACACGAAGCCATTCCACTACTTTGCATGTGTTTGCTTTGTTGGGCAAAGAATTTTGATTTCTGCCACTGTGCTTTACAAAAAGATGTAGTTGAAATGTGACTCAGAAGTTACAAAAACTACAACTCAACCCTATCACATTAGCCAGGAACTTTTTCCATGTGTTGAAGTAATGAACAATTGTATTCCAGTTAGAGGCTTACTGCTAAGACAGCATGGAGAGATTTCTAAGGTGCGGACCAGATTGAGGAAATAGGGTCTCAATACCCAGTTTGTAGAGCTGCTGCATTGCTCTGGGCAATGTCTTTGAGCCGTGGTTTATTTATTGGGAGAATATTTTCACATCTTAATACTGATGTGGGGCTAAATTAATGTGAGCAAATGTAATTTTGGCAACAAGACCAACCTAGTAACTGCAGTGTAACTGCAGAGTTAACCAGTCTGCCGATCTTAATTTGAAGGGGTGTGATCCAAGGAGAAAGCACAATTTTATTTTTTCATACGCCTCTTGAACCTAACTGCAGCTGCTGTATTCAGCATCACCTGTGCTACGCTAGGTAGAAATGACAGCTTTTCTCAAATCAGCCCCGTTTTTAATAGAGAAGTGCCTTCTGCCTCCGGTTGGAAGGAGGTACCCCCAGGAATCCAGACCTGTACTGATGCTGGTCCTGGGCCAAAGAGCTCTTGGTCTAAACAAACAAATGGATGAGGGTGGAACTAAGCGAGTGTATTTATTGCTGTTTTGCACATAAAAATTGAACGTTGGAAATTTTTGCTCAGTATATCAATGAGCTCACTGCCCTGGATTGCAGTGTGAGCTGAGAGCTTGCTATTTCGGTTTTATTTTTTTGTTATATACAGATTATCTTAATCCTCTGTGCTTCTGGCTCTTACTACAACATACTCCACAAGCCTACAAAACAAAAGTTGGCTTCAAGCCCTCCTTTAAGGGAAAAGTGTAAATGTTACAAAGCTGCTCTACCCTGAAGGTGATGTTCTGCCATTAACTTTAAGGTCACAGGATCCCAGCACTGCACCTATCAGCCATTATTTCAGAGAAGGGAGGCCTCGTAGGAGCGATGTGGGTCGCTGTATTTCAGTGCTGTTAATGTCTTTGTGACTCTGTTGATGTCTGACCTGTTATCCTAGGACTTACCGATGTCTTCACCTGGATTAGCCAGACCTCCTGGAAATTTCCATGCATTTACAGTCTGTATTGGAGGAAAAAATGTTATTGTAGTATGCAGCCTATTTTGTTCTTCTCTAATATGAAGGAGATGATTAACACTCAAGTTTTTTGGTGAAGTTGCAGTATTATAGTTACCCTTACAACCATCAGTAAGGCTTTAGGTAGGAACTACTTTGTTCTTGCTAATGTGATGATCAGAGACACCGACGGTCTGTATGAAATATTGGAACAAAACATCTACTGATTGAAAACAAACTGTCTAACAATCATTAGACAACGTTGCTGCTAGATAACTAGATAGAGTAGTTGAATATTTAAAAAAGCTGCTATAGACTATATAATCTTGTATTTAATCACTGATGTATCCCACTTCCATGGTTTTAGCTTTTAAAAAAAGTGTATATATTTAATCCTACAAACAGGTATTATGATTGTAGTACTGTTCTATACTGCACTGGCTTTAAGATGACTTTGTGTGTCTGTAATAACCATTTTGTATAACTTGTCATTTGTTTTTATGGAACAAAACCTGAAGCCTTGTGTGTGATTTGTGTATAGAAGCATTTATGGAATTGCAATAAAGTTCAGTAATTAAAACAGAATACGACTTGATGCTGTAATTAATACTGGACAAGAAGTCCCAGTTCCTACACCTCCTGCAAAACCTCACAGATTTGTAGATTTTACCTTGACATCTACATACTATTTTTTATTCCTTTCAATATTAACCGTGTTTGTAGCAAGAAGTTAAACTTCAACTAGAAAGTAATGCAGAAAAAAAGTACGCTATAAAAAAGTAGCTTGAACAAGCAGCAAAGAGGGGGAAGCTGCAAGCCTTCCAGTGCTTTGAAACCCCACTGATTACATTGGAATTTTTTTTTCCTGGGCACTCTTAAAGAGCTTGGATAGGAGTTTAGAGTAATTTGTTAAAAATAGGGCAGATGGAAAATACATATATTTGCTGGCTTTCAGACATGCTTTCAGTTCCTGGAAATCTTGCTGTGTATGCAGTGGAATTGTCCTTTCAAGATAAAACCCAACTAACTCTCGAAGTTCAACTAGCTCGCATTATAAAGCTGTGTATAAACTTAAAACTTCTGAAGCTTTCAGAATGTAATTTCTGTTAAGAGTCACCATTTCAGGGAAATTGGTCATGGGGGGATAGGGAGGATGGGACTGGCCCGCACTGAGATGTTTGCTCACTGCACAAGAAATGTATGGGTATTCGTACACCTCGGTTTTTATACTTAATTCTGTCCAGTCAATAAAAAGAGCAGTAAGGAGGGGAGTCAGAAACAACCACTTTTCTCCTTTCAACTTGGTCACCCACTGTGCTGAGTACCAGCTGTGCTCTAGGAAGGTAAGCTGAAATAAGCTGAGATGGTTCACCTGGAACACGCCTATCCCTGCCTTCAGACCGAACTGGAGGGAGCAGTGGTGCCATGCTTGGCCCTGCTATGTTTTGGGGAAGCAATTTCTGGTGAGTGTGGACTTGGACCTAGAACCTGAATAGGACATCGGATGTCTTGCTGTAAAACTGGATGGAGATATTGGCTCTTAAATGGCTGTGGGTGAGCTTTAACAAAAACTCTGTGTTAGGAAGTTGAACCCGAACGTCTGTGTTACCTCACGGGCTTAGGAAGCTGCTATTTCCTTCTAAATCTGCAGAATGTGCAATGTCCATTTTGATTCTTTGAGACCTCTTTAGTTAAGGTATTTACTGAATGCGTTTTTTTGCTTTTATCCACACAAATTATAGCAAAAAACAAATGCAGTATTTCTGAAGGCCATTGTGTGCTGTTCTCTTCAGAGAGACTCTCCAGAGCTAGAACAGTTTTTGAAGCTCGTATCTTGCAAACTGCATTTATGCTTCAATTGCTAATTATTGATTGAAAGCTTGAAGGTCCTGCTATATACAAGTCATTGAAATTTTACAGTAAGTAAAAACGCAAAAGTGGTAGTTTATAGGGAACAAGTGCTGCTCTTCCTCTGAACTCTTGTGTTACAAATTGAGCGACTGGACAGGCCTTTTCCTCAAAGTTCATCAACTGTGTTATAGTTACTGAGGAACTGAAGTGTTGGTTAATTTGGTTTCTAAGAAAAATATCTCAGTAGTTATTTCAGGAAAGGCTGAAAAACCACCCAGTGAGATTCTGGTTTAGATACAACCCTATGAAATGAAAACAATTCAACCCAGTATACTTCAATTAGCACTTATCAGTGTTGTTTCCACATTGTAATAGCATTTAACCTCGTTGTACTAGAGACAATTCGTTTGTGAACATTCCTTCATTTACTTAAAGGACAGTGCAAACTAGCTGACGGAGCTAGTGAGCTTTGTGCACTTGCTGTGTTACCTTGATAGGGGCTGGAAGGTGTCAGCTGTGATGGATGCTTGCTCACCTCAAGCCACATCACAGAACCCACCGCCACCACGCTAATGCTCGCTGGTTTGGCATCCTCTGGAGTGAGGTCAAGCACTTCAGTTTGTGTAAAATGAATGAGCTTTACACCTGCCTTACAAAGGTGGTTTCCAGGTCATGGCCAATCGTGGTATTGCTTATTTAAAGCCACAGATATGCCTGGAATTTTAGAAACCAAAGAAAACCAGAATCTCAGCAAACGTGCTTCAAGCCACAGGGGTTTTCCAAAGGTCTGCATGGATCCAGATGCATGATCAAGGACTCTTGGGTCAGTTACAGCAGAAACAAGAAAACTTGAAGCAGAAAGGATATTGGGTGATGAAGCCAAGAAACGCACTGTGTTTCTTGGGCTCTGTTCTAACATATGTGGTATGGAAGAAGGGGAGCAGAGCCGAGCTGTCTTTCTTGGCAGAATGAGCTTGGACACATACAAAGGCAGTGATTTGATGCATCCTCACAGTATTCTGGGGAACTGCAAACCAAACTCTCATCATCTTCATCAATGAAATTGTTTTGAGGAACTAGGTGTTCTTCTGTATAGATGTGCTAGTGCTTTAGAACACTGAACAGTTTCATTTCCTCTAGGACAATGTGAGTAACGTGTTAATACATGTCGCACAATGTTCTTCTGCTCTTTCTTTCTCTTAAGGAATTACTGCTCAAAACCAACTTTTCCAGAAAAAAGGTTTTTGTGTCCCTTGCAACAGTAATCCGCAACATGCAATTTCCTTGTTAACCAGAATGACAGCATTTTGAATCACAACTTTGTCACCGAACACTTTCTTTTTCCTCTGAATGGTCTCTTCTCCTCCCTTTAAATTTACTGTGATTGTGGAGTGGAGTGGAAGGGAGGAACTTCATATAAGGGAACTGTTTTATTCTGGGTTCTACTTCCAAATGAAAGCTTGTGTTGAAGCTGCACCTGCATGGCCCAGTTAGCTGTCTGAAATCCACTTGACAAACTGAAGTTATTTTTGAGAAATATTTAAAAATATGCACATGGAGGAAGAGATCTGTGCTGATCAAGAAACCACATGCTGAAGTAATTTTTGTAGTATGTTTGCTTTTAAAAAACTAAGATCATTGAAACATCTCTTCTAAAACGATTTCTGAAGTCTATCATTTATTTGTGTGGGGTTTTTTGAATTTGAAATGCAAATTCAGCTATCTGTTGATGGATGTGTTACAAAAGACTGCTTCAAAGAAGTAACTTTTAACTATCACAAATATGGTCTGGAATGAAAATAAAAAAGACCTTCATTTTATATTGCAGAGCAGGCTTTTCTAAACAAACTTATCTGTTTTATAATCCTATAGCAAGCTTACCTTATTTTTGTCTTGTACAACCAACACCTTTCCAGTGTTTTCATCTAAAACAGCACCTATTAAAAAGAGAAAACACTGAATAAGATTAAAGTGCTAGACAATTATGTTCAATCCTAAAATCTGTAATTTAACATGTGTTGATAAAGCTTGACAACCCCCTAACAATACTCAGATTAAAGTTAGCAAGATTTGTCTGGATGATCCGTGGAACGCAGTTGGTCAGTGGAAAACTGACTGATACACAATAAAATACAAAAAAAAAAAAAAAAGACTAAATATCCTGTATAAAAATTCAAAGTTAGCAGTAGCAAGATAAATACTCCTCGCATTTAAGTTCAGTCCTACTGCATATGTTAATATTATCAGGACTAAAGAATGTGAGAATCAAGACATCTCCAAATAATCTCGCAAAGCTGCTTTCTTCAGCAGAGCTGTGCCTATAATCTTGCAAAACCAGAACATTTTCCAGTGGCTTTGGCCAAATAGACATGATAGGCAAGAACGTTTCTCCCGTGGAATTCATCACAAAACCCCTGCCTACTGCAGTGAAGACTTGGGTGTTTTCTGGTGAATAACAAATGTTATTACTTGACTCAGTGGGCTGTGTTGATAATGAGAAGGTTCAGATAGTTGACTACCTATGAATTCATCGTGCATTGCCCATCCGACAGCTGATGACAGAAAGTGCACAGTGAGTAAGCCTCTTAATTAAAAACCATTGCTCCCAAGTAGGAAAATGCTTTCACTTGACTTAAAAAACTCTACATACCAGCGTGTATGACTGAGAAATTCAGCTTTTCACTTTGACCTCATGCTCGGCCCAAGAATTTCTCCTACCGAATATGATTTTCCGCCTTTTTAAAACCCAAGTGCTCCTATGTCTAATCATCATGTCACTCTCATTAGTCATACTTGAAAAATGCCTTCCCTTTAAAACAGGCATTTTGTCAGATTTTACAGTTGTGCGCTGTGGCGAGCAGAATGAGCAGGGTGGCAGCTGTCCACAACAGCCAGGCATGCGTTTCAAATTAGTAGGTAACGATAAAAAAATGCTTCTATCATTTCACAGCAAAAGGAAGAGCGTATGGATAGGTCTGATGATGTACACATTTAAAATGCTAGGGAGAAGTATTTCCACAGAAGGGAATTATTAAGAAATGAGTGTCCAGCTCAAAAAATCCTGGTTTTTCAATAACAAATGGCAGGCTTCTGTGTAGGAGGAATATTTAAAAGATGAAATACCAGTCTTCCTTCAAGATACGCCAGAGGACGTGCTTTAAGAGGGTAGTCACTTATCTGCCTCCCCATTTGTTACTTTTTGATTTAATTCCTCCTGTAAATATTTAGCAATGCCCAGGGTTAAGTACTGTACTGATTACAAGAGGGGAGAAAGGAAAGCAGGGGCAGCTTTAATGCATGTTGTGATTACAGGGATCATTTTCTAGAAAAGCCATTTTTCAGCCTGATGGTTTGCTGAGAGCAGGGAGGGCTGCTGAAATCACAAAGCTGCCGTTTGAGTCAAACAGAAAGCACCTTCTCTCCCCCTCGTTCCCTAGAAATTGATGTCCATGAATATAACTTTTGGCTGTGAAGTTCCCTGAAATCTCCAAGAACTCTGCTAGATGCTGCTTAAATTCAGAGCGAGAAGAGAAGCCACTAATGGGATTTGCTCTCTGCTCTCATCTGCCCAAGTCTAGCTCAGGAGTCCCCAGCTGAAGCTTGCTGGGCCACACGTGTTTCCCATCAGTGATATCACACTTTGGCTGTGGAATCTTACCCGTGACTTTAAAAGCTTTCATTCTTGCTACAAACGTGGTACCTAGAGCTTTAAATCATCCCTCTCCGGGCTGGCCTTCTGGAAAGGTTTGCGCCTGTAGCCTAGCCCAGCACTCGCTATTACAACACCGCTTTGTTTTGACTGTTTGCTCTTTGGAAATAGGTAAGATTCATATTTAAAATAAAAAAAAAATCCCTTAGATGACTCCAGACAGTAATGGTGGGGGAAAAACATCTTCACTCTAGCTTTTTATTTACGATCGGTGTGAGGAGATGTTCCTAACTGAAGAGCACTTGGCAGGCATGGCACATGGCAGCTTGCAGTATAAACATCGCCAGGCAGGAATGGGCATTGCTCTGGAAAACAGCTTCAGGCCTTCTTTTTAATCACTTGTGGTTCCTTGGACAGCTGTAACCTGCCTAAGGCCATCTTCCCCCAGTCTGACATTTGTGCAGCTCTTGTTTTACCCTTTTCCTTAAGTAACAGGGCTGGCCAAGGCTCACTGATGGTCATGACCCTTCTCTCACCTCAACGCCAAGGACTTCCTTTCAACAGTTAGATTAAGGTAGGTAACAAGGAAAGTAATATCCATGTTGTAAGGCTTTCACTGCACAAGAGGGAAAAGGGAATAACTTTTCACTTTTCTTCCTCTCATTTTACTCTTCTTCCTCAACGTGCCACTGTTAAGGAGCATATTTACAAATGTGTCACGAAGTTGGGAAGTGCTTTTCAAAAACATCTTAATCATTTCACCCATCGGGAGCTTTTCTGTACCTTCACACATTTGGAGAACCCTGCCACCTACGAATGGCTGCAGTAACTCAGCTGGCAGACAGATCACATATTCCACTATTTCTAAACAATAATGGCCAAACCCTATGAGTAACATTTGCTACTCTCTCTTCTTGGCGACTCTGATCTCGTCTGGCAAAATAAGACCTGACCTTGCTTATTCACACCTTTGTCATCCCTTGGCTGGGTGACGACGGAAAGGCAGCAGCCCTGGATGTGCAGTGCTCACCATGCGGGGAAACTCCAGACAGTACAAAAACAGCTGCTGGTCTACTTGGCAGCATGGGCTGGCTACCTGTCGTCTGGCTTCCTGCAGACCTCGCTGCAAACCTCCCTCAAGGAGGAAACCTCCCTTTCTGTTTGCAGCATGCTCAAGGGACTGAGTACTGTACTCAACTGACTGGCCACAGCTTAGAGGTGAAGACTCATTGGTAAACTTTTTCCTCTTGATCGCAGAAACTTTCTTAAACATGGAGATTTCTGCACAAGAAATAAAAACATCGAGGCTCTGGCACATACACACAGTGTAAAGTGTGAACATATTTAAATAATTAAATATTTCAATAAAATGAGTTACAAATAGAATGAAACACTTCTGCTACCCAGGCTCTGTCTCCTGAGGTAGGAAGATAATGGAATAAATATGTGCCAGATGGTATCCACGCTACCTGGTGTATCCCTGCTACATGCTCCATACCCACTGATAGTGCACGAAACAGGAAAATAACAAGTATTGTGGTCATTATTTCATGCACGGATATCTGTTTACATGACCAAATGCCTGAATGCCTTCCTGAAGTCTTCACCTCTTGGTAAAAAAATAAAATAAAATAAAACTGTACAGATTTGAAAATCAGTAGCACAGTATATAAGCTATCTGTTGTGTAATACTTAAATCTGTGCAAAAGATGTGAACCCATATACCTCCATTTATTAAGCTCTTTTCTCAAAGAATTTTATCCTGTTTGCACAGACTGCAATCGAAGTGTTTATCTCAAAAGTACAACAACAAATGGTGTTTTGAAAGTGCATTTTTTTTGGAAAGAGCTTTCAGTTATGATTTTTCTTACAGTACGCCCTTCCTGATAACCATCACTTGGGCCACAACACTTGTGCTAAGATTTTCTTTCAGCACTTTCAGCTGTACACAACCTACCTCAGGAAAATCCCCTTTCAGTTATTCATACTTCCTCAAATATGCAAGAAATATAAAGACTAATGGGGTGATTTTTTCTAGGGAACTGCATTATCTTACTCGAGTTTACTGCCACATATTTTAAGGGTGAGATTTTCATACCTCAGGAAAACATGCTCTAACATGTCCATTGAAACAAGCCAAGCCCGCTGTCACCATCTACGCTGCCCTCTGCCGGTTTTGTACTGCACAATAGTTGTGTGATTGAAGGCATTTTCTGACAGCTTGCTTTCCCCTGACCCGCTGCTGCAAAGAATAATCCAGCTCTTAGAGTCCCTTCGAGCTAGATTTTTCAAAGGGCTGCTTACAGGGCTTAAAACCACTCAGGGAAGCACTACTGTCCCACATGGTCTGTGTAGCCAAGGCCAAACAAGCCAAGCTTGTAGAAGGCAAGATTTGCTGTGCCTCTGCTGTGCCGCTGAATGCTACACAGCCTGTGCCAGGATGGCAGGGCCCAAACCAGCCTCCAGATTACAGGAGTGATGGGGCTGGTAGCTGTATCTGTGCAAGACTGCTGAGAGAGACAGCAAAAACATGCAAATCTGGTGTGGCCGAGTTCAAGCTGACTCTAGTTTTGGCTCAGTATTGTATTGTGCTGTATAAAAAATGGGAAACTGTCTTATCTTGTTCCTTGGGAGTTTCCTTCATTTTTAGAGCTGCTCCTTTCCAACTCTGCTTGTGGGAGGTCTCGATGGGTAAGAGTATGGTGTCCAGATGTTTGTGAAACCTACTTGTTACGTAGATAAGGGTTATTTCAGAGCCTCTTTCGGACTGTTGCAAGTTTTGCTAACACTTGGGCTACCTCCTGGGTGATTCCTGTTGGTTCAAGTTTGCCCTCTTCACAGGCCTTTGGCAGATGCGTGTATTAAGCACCCAGTTATGGGCAGTGCCTGCCTGGTGCTGGCAGGGCGCCCTGTGGGACTCACCTGCAACTCCCAGCTGGTGGGTGGCGTACCCGGGCAGCCTGCTGGGCCCCTCGCCCAGCCACCGCGTCAGGGTGGCCGAGCCCGACTCGGCGTGGTGGAAGGCGAAGCCCTGCGAGGCGGCCACCGCCGCCAGCCCGCTCTGGAGGATGGGGACGTGCAGCCAGACGGCGACCCGGCCTTCCTCCTGCCACTGGGCGACCGAGGCTGAAAGAGACGCGGGGCTGCCATCAGGCGTGAGGATTCTGGGGAGCGGGCAGCCCAGCCGCGTGCTTTCTGCCTTTCTGCCACAAAATGGGTTCCCATGTGGCTGGCTGCACTCAGACCCAAGGGGTGCGACAGAGGTGTGAGCACCAACAGGCAAGGGAGCACGGCCAGCTCGGCCCTTTATGTGGTGTTCACACACAGCAAGCCGCCTCGCTGCCTTCACAGCAGCCAAACAGCCCCGTGGCCGTGCCCTGAATCCCCGTCCCCCCGTGTCCCCTCCACTTGCCCCGCAGCCAGCGCCCGAAGGCTGCCCGCTCCCGGCGGCGGGGCCAGGGCTGAGGCTGGGACCGGGGCAGCTGTGGCAGCTCCACGCTCACCCCCCCGTACTTATCGGGCCGTCCCCGCAGCCCTGCCCAGCCGCCCACCGCCGCCCTCCGGCCCCGAGCCCCGCGCAGCGCCCGGAGCAGCCCCGCGCCCGGCCCCGCCATGGCGCAGCGGGAAGCGGCCGCCCCCGGGGCGGTGCCGGCCTCTGGCTCCGGAAGGGCTGGGCTCCGGGCCGGCATGGCCGCTGCCTCCCGTCGCAGGAGCAAGGGGCGGCCGGCCCCGGGTGGCGATGATGGGGAGGGAGGCGGCGGAGCCCCGCGGGCAGGGCCGCTGGTGCTCGGCGTGGCCGGGGCGGTGGAGGCAGGTAGGGGGGGGGAGCCGGGGGCTGGCGCCCCGAGGAGCCGCCATGCGGGCAGCCACGCCGGGGCGGGCGTGGGCAGGCTGGTTGGTGCTTAAAAATGGAGAAAATAAAAAAAAGGAAAAGCGGGGGGAAGGCGCCGAGCCGTGGCGTGGTGGTGCGGGCGGGGGGGTGCGGAGCGGAGCGGTGCAGTGCGGTGACTTCTCCGGGGACTTGCAGGGGAAGACAAGGTGCCGAGGATGCTGCGGGCGGGCCTGGCGCAGCTGTCGCTGAGCAGCATGAAGTCGGCAGGGGCATGCATTGGCCGCCCCGTCCTGCTCAGCGCCGCCGACGGGAGGCAGGAGGTGAGTGAGCCCCGAGCTGCGCGGCCGCGGGCCTTGCACGCAGCCAGCCCCACATCCGCGCGGGTCAGCTCCCGCCTCGGTCCACCAGGCGTGGACACACACAGCCAGCGGGCTCCTCCACCTTTTCCACCTCTCTTACGATGTGAGGCCCCGTTTCCTCGCGGTACTGGCAAAAAAACCCACGCTGCTTATCCTGCAAGTAGGTTAGAAGTTGGCTGCGTGAAGGTATACATTGCTTACACCAAAACATACATCTTTATTGTGAAATGTGAGCGTAGACCTTTCTCTTTTTTATTGGTTTGTACCATTTCTGTGTGTGCTCTATAGGCAAAATACAATCACTTCCTTTTAGAAAGCTATCTTCAGAAAAATAATTAGAAAAGTACTTGCTAGTTTCTTATCTCTCCATAGAACCACAGCCTATTCCTCCTCCTTCCTCAGCCCATGTTTTGGTTAAAAAAGCATTAACTTTAACTGGAGGACTGAAAACTGCGGGTAAATATCTCTGAATTGACAGCTGTTTGCTCTGAAATGCTTCCTAGGTCTGCACTGCTTGGCCCACCGCTGGCTTTCCAGGCGGGAAGGTTGGACTGAGCGAAACCACGCAGAAGAGCCTGAAGGTAAAGCTGGGTGATGCCGTCACTGTGCAGCCTGTGACCGGGGCAGTCATCCAGGCAGAAGAGGTCGATGTGAAGTTGAGGTATGGAACTTGTCACGGCACACTGATGTACCTGCCATGAGGTATCTGCTTTACACTGCGGTCTTAGAAGACGCCGCTTTTCTCTCTGGCTTTGATGGAGTTAGTATGCATACAAAGTCAAATATGCCTTAATCCTTCAATCATCTGTACTGCAGTTTAAAAACTGGGTGCTGATACCTCCTCTGTGGGCTGAAGAGTGGCTCAGCTGCTGTACAAAATTTCATCTGAGTGGTAGAGATATTGTGAGACTGTAATGCCAACAAGACCACTAGTCTCAAGAAGTTCTTCATTTTATGTTAAATTAACTAACAGTGATGTTAGCCTAGCACTTCCTGAAGTAGAGATCAGGCTTTTGGCGGGTGTGTATAACTGCGTGATCAAGGCGGATTCTTTATACTTGTAAGTCACCTGTAAAGGATGAGGATGATGCCAGGTTAGAAAGGGCCAGAAGGAACCTGTGTTGTGGCTGTTGTCATTAGGAAGTATGCTGCTAACTGCTATCTGAAAAGCTCTTGATGACGAGTCCTGTCACAGTTAAGACAATTTACTGGCTGACAGGTTGGGGAGAGCCCTCAAAATGTCACCACTGTATGTGTGTGGCTTCTGTTTACTGGAATGTTTTTTTAGTATTGGAAACTCTCACAAATGTTTTTTGTTCTTTTTTTTTTTTTCTTCCTTGAAATTCATCAACAATAGCAGAAGGTGCAAATTAAAGCTGTCTTGAAATCACAGAGGCTCTGAAGTATCAGCAGTTTATTATTCTGCTGAGTGACTTCTTTGCTTTGTCGTTCTCATAACATTCCACAGATCAGCATTTGGGTCAATGCTGAATTTGGTTGCAGTTATTTCCTGACTAAAAACATTTTGTAAATACTTTTGAAAGTTATTGACACCTCTGATTTCTATAAATTAACTTCCCTTCCTTTTCAAACCTCCATTGCTGAATGTGGCGTTGTCTTTCCCCATTTTAAAGGGGAGATGCTGTTTTCCAGCAGGTGGATTCGGAAGTGTTGGTGAGGCAGCCTAGCTTTCATTGGTAATATTTAAAATTTAAGCCTAGCTTAAATTATACTTCTAGTGGTTAACATGGCTCCAGTTGTATCCTAACTCCATGTAATCAGCGTGGTTTACCCTCCATGCCTCCCTTCTCACTGGAAAATGAAAGAAAGATGCAATTTCAGCTTTTTGTTATGGCTAGTTTAGTCCTATAGGAAGCTTGATTATTTTTACTTAGTGGTTGAAAACACTCAGGTCATTTAAAAAAAAACAAAACAAACTAGAATAATAGCTGTGTTAAATAATAATACTAATCTACATATATGTTGCCATATTACTGTGTAAGGCAACCCTTCTTTAAAGCTGTGACTTTTACCGAAATATACGAGCTGGCAGCATATATAAGCACAATATAAGAAGGACATAAAACTGTCAGAGAGTGCCCAAAGGAAGGCTACAAAGATGGTGAAGGGCCTGGAGGGGAAGGTGTGTGAGGAGGAGCTGAGGTCCCTTGGTTTGTTCAGCCCAGAGCAGAGCAGGCTGAGGGGAGGCCTCATGGCGGCCTGCAGCTCCCTCAGGAGGGGAGCGGAGGGGCAGGCGCTGAGCTCTGCTCTCTGGGCTCAGCGACAGGACCCGAGGGAACGGCATGGAGCTGGGACAGGGGAGGGTCAGGCTGGGGGTTAGGGAAAGGGTCTGCACCCAGAGGGTGCTTGGGCACTGGGACAGGATCCCCAGGGCAGTGGTCATGGCACTGAGCCGGGTAGAGTTCAAGAAGCCTTTGGGCAACTCTCTCAGGCATAGGGTTTGGTTTTTTGGGTGGTCCTTTGTGGAGCCAGGAGTTGGATTCAATGGTCCCTGAGGGTCCCTTCCAGCTCAGGATGTTCTATGATTCTGTGATAAGCTACAGATGAAGTCAGAGGAATTATATGTAACTTCTGAAATAGTTATGGTTACTGTGTACATTTTTTGGAAACTGTTTCAAAAACAGAGTTTTCCTTTCAGGCAGGATTTTGTGTCAAGAGTCGGGCTCCTGGAATTGTTATATGTAGTGTACCTCCAGGTTAAAAGTCATATAAATGGCTTTTTTCTCCTAGATATAGTCAAGGAGAGAAAACATTGAAACAGGAAATTGTCTGCTAATTTACCTGAAACTTTTGTAGTAAATTATAGTGAATTAATTGTCCTAAGTTAATAGCAAATCAACAAACTTCCTATCAGATAAGAACATTAATTATTAAAAGAATAAATGGAAATGCCATTATTCCAGTGTTTCCTAATTTTCTAGACACTTCACAGGTGTAATTTATTCTCTGAAAATTACTATCTCTGGGGATTTGCTTGCATGAATAATTTAGCTGTATTTTCCAAATCAGTAATCAACCCCCAACCTCAGACCTTAACAATGTAATTGAGTGTGTGTTTATTTGCCAGGAATGGCTGTGTTTTTATTGAGAGCTCTCCTGTATATTAGCATAATATCCTGCTTTCCCTCAAATCATTAAAGTTGAGAAATTAACGTTTATTTCTAGGTTTAGAGCTCCCTCTCTTGATCATAATTTTATTTGCAGCTGCTCTAAATGCCTTTGATGATGCTGTTCACCTCTCTGTGTAATGCTTTTCATGACACGTATCAAAGAGCTTACGGAGGCTGGGGACACCCATCTGCAGAATGGGCCTTGTGAAACCTTCATTTTCTTGTGAAAACAGAAGGGCTGATGTGTGAGGGGCTTACAGGTTGGCTGAGTGGGATAAATGCTAATCGATTATAAAGATGGTTTAATGGCTTTAATAAAAGGTAAAGCTGATGATGAAACAGGATAAAGATTGTATGGACAAACTGTCATGAAAAAGAGATTGAATCACCACCATGTGTGATGTTGCAGCCTAACTGAGGAGCAGGGAGAGTTAATGACATCTGTGCTCTTCGTGAGTCATGTATGTGATGTAAAATGTGTCAACATAAACACCAGTGAAAGCAATTCATGAGAGGCAGCTTTTACTTTTCATTTGCTTTGGATTAAGAGTACAAGTGCTCAGCCATGTGTTAAATCCCAGCGATGAGTCTGTGTTTCAGAAAATGCTGTATGCCTGGCCAGGGCTGGCTTGGGAAGGGGCTTAAGATCTCCTGAGTCACTTAAGCTTCATTAAATAGAAGACTAGAAAATGCATTGTGGAGAAAACTAGTGTAGTATTAACAGTGGATGTGCAGTGTTTAAAAGACATGCACAGTATTACAAATGTTCAAGGTGCCAGTTTAATCAGTAGATGATACGTATGTGTGTTTGCAGGGGTGAAAGAGACCTTTCTGGTCTGTAAACATAGCAGTGGCCATTCTGTGCAGTGAGATGAGAAGCCTGTATTCTGTATTAGTAAATATAGCTAACTGTATTGTTTATTACAGCATTTTGTATGGGGAAAAAATGAAACAAGTTAACTTATACGTACACTTCTTTTTTAGCTGTGTGACTTTATGTTATGAGCCAGAGACTAAATGATATCATGAAAAGTAGGTGGTATTTTATCATCCAGGTGCCTCAGTGGTATTGACTTTTATTTTGCTTTTGTAATAGTTTTGATTGGAAATTTATTTTTTTCCTTTTTCTTCCAATCACAGGGACAAAGATGCCTGCATAAAAGCTGAGGAAATGTCTGTCTGTCTGCTGAGAAACCTAGGTATAAATTTTGTTGCATTTTGTTTGACTTTTTAAATTTGTAGTGGAAGGTCAGGTTTTGTCTGCTCACACTTCTCTCAGGGATCTGTTGTCTTTTGGCCAAATCATTTTACTATGCTATAAATATCTAACTTGCCTTAATCCTGTTTGTTTATTCAATGTACATATTGCAGTTTCCAGTTAGTTGTTCAGCTATTGTTGTTGGCCTTCTGGCTGATACTGCGGCGCACTTCAGAATTTACTTGTTTTGTGAAGAACAAGAGTACAATGTTATGCATTTAAAACAACATAAAGCATAAGTATTAGCACAAAATCCCATACTCTGAATCTTTTCTACATTAGTAGTAAATAACCAAAATTGCTCTTCGTTGTGTGCTAGATATGTGCAAGGAAAAAAAATAAAACAAGGTAAGTTTTGTTTTATTTCACGGTTTTGTTACTGAGAGGTGTAGTTTTTCTTCTCAATGGTAATCTCCTGGTTCAGGAATGAATAACACTGTTGGCAAACTAAGAAACAGTAAACATGAACTGGAACACGAACTCCAAATTCATGAGTTTGGCTGTAAATAATAGATCTTATGTACGTTTTTGCTTTTGGTGTCTTTTTTTTTCCTGCCTGTAGGTTGCCTTGAGTAGATCCCATTTCCAAATCTGTCTATGTCAACACAAAGGCTAAAACCTTCCCCTTTTTAGGGCAAGACTAGGGCTAACCATGCAATATTGTGAACCTATGATGCACACAGCAAATATAAAATTTTTACTTCTTACAGCACTAATTCCCTAATCTCACTTTATATGAAGTTCAAAAAACTCCAAGTAATGATGAGCTTAGTAGAGAGTTTATATATGATTACAAATGTTTATCCAGTGCAGTCTGCTTGTGTATGGAGGGATCATTTAAATTACCTGAAATTACCATTAAATTACCTAACTACCTTTGGTTGGGTTAATTTATAGTAATAAGGCTTACTGAGAAGGAAGTGTTCTGATGTCTTAAAGTTATTGCTGCCAAAATAGATTGAAATTTCTTTTTTTTTTTATCATAGATGGAAAAGTAGTTTTACCAGGAAACCTCCTGACTTTCTCTTTCTATGGCAAACTTTGTAACATCGTGGTGATGAGAGTGAAAGGAACTGACGGTGCAGAGCTGACCGCCCCGGCCACCTCCAGCGAAACGCAGGACCCAGACCTGGAGAAATCTGACCTGGAGGCGAGCACGCTGGATTTGTCCTTGCAGCTCAGCGGGCTGGATCTGGATGATAACCCTGAGGCTGCAGCTGTGAGCACACCAAGCAAGCAGATGGACCCAGCCTCACCAGTTCCCCCCAGCTCTGTCGTGGCAGCTGTTGGGCACGGCTCTGCTGAGGGAGCCCCGACCTGCAGCCCTGGGCTCGGTGCAGACCTGCCCCATGGCTCGCAGCTGGCTGGGGTGGAAGGCAGGGAGGCACTCCTGCTGCCTGGCAAGGCGGGAGCAGCAAGCAGCACAGACAGCTTTTATTACATTTCTTCGAGAACTAGAATCCAGTTTGTTGAAACCAGGACCAGCGCAGCAGACGACGGTGACTGTGAATCCCGAGTTACCTATGATATGATAGGAGGTTTAAGCAGCCAGCTCAGAACTATTAGAGAAACAGTTGAACTGCCCATGAAGCAAGCTGAACTGTTCAAGAGTTACGGTATGATGCCTAAGAGTTGGCTTTCTTCATTTGATACTATTTTTTTTTCCTTTAACGTGACTTCTTTTTTAACCAAGTTATTCTTCCAGAAATATGCCCTGGATTTTATGTAACGCTACTTCGGTACACTTGTGTGTCCAAACAATGTCAAACTGTTTAATAGTTTAAACTGTATGGATGTAATGAAGATGTAATTATTAGCTTTGTGAATATGCTTTCAGTAGGAAAGAAATATGTATCTCCAGGAAAACTCAGGTATGCATCAGCAGAATTTATAGCAAACAGCAGAGTTTTATACTTGGACATTTGGAAGGTGCACGTGTTTCTTGTGACTTCATAAGACTTTTTTGGCAGAGTCAACTGATGACATATTTTTCAAGTTGATAAAAATAAGGACAGATTAATTCTTCTGCTGTCTTTATCCCTGTCTGTTGTAGGGTTCCTGTAAAATATTAAGGAAGTATTCGAGTCTGTTAACCCAAACTGCTCACTGTGTTTAGTATGGAATTACAGGGTTGAAAAATTAACGTGATTACTGCTGCCATATTTTAAATTATATCTAACATATATATGAACTGAGAGGACTTTTGTGACAAAGATAAAACTGTACCGTGTATTTATTACAAACGGATACGCACATAAAGCAGGCACGTCTGCTCACTGTACTTGTCTCGGTGTGCATTGCTGTGAGACAGGGCTCTTGCCTATAAATATTTCTTTCGTATTGTGGCTTTGAGGCTTTTTATTTCTCTGCCTCCACTCTTCCCACACACACCCATTAAAGAGGAGGTGATGGCCGTGACCACGGAGACCACGTCTGTAAGGCACGGGTGGTTCTTTCAGTGTGCGTGGTGTGGGCATGGCCCGGGGGTGTCAGCAGGGTGGTGCGAGTTGACTTGAGCCCCGCGTGGTCCAGCTCCACTTTGACCTCCAGCCCACTGTGTGTTTCTGTGCTGGCAGACGCCTTGCTTCAGCATTAGCATTCTTCACCCTTTGTCCTAAAAGGGCTTGATCAGATTTTCTGCTAATAACCTGGGAGAAGGTGATGCTTCCTTGCCAGCTAAGCTTTTGGGAGCCATCCACGTGCCGTGAGCCCTTGCCTGCCTGCGGATGAGGCAGGGAGGATGTCACTGGAGGCAAGACCTTTGGTTCAGCAGCTCCATTTCTTGCCAGCACCAGACACACCACATGAGGGAGCAGCACATGCTGTAATGGGCTGTTAGGAAGTAACCTGTCTGTACAGACACTTTACTGCTAGCCTCTATCGATTAGCAGATACTGCTGTCTTTTCAAGTACATTAGTTCTTAAGATTCAGGCTTCCTGTCCTCACCAGGTGACTTACCCCTGTCACCACTGTCATGTAGCGTGTCCTTCAAGCATCACTCAATTGCAGCACCCAGCTGATGTTTCTTTCTCTGGTCATGCTTCAACACTGCCTTCTGTCACAGGGTCCATACTTTGTCCACAGTTTGTCTCCTCTTTTTGCTTTTTATTTTTTCACTTTCTGCTTTTGGCTTTGTGCCCTTTTAATTTGCCTCTGCTGGTTTGAAATGCTTTTTCCAGCTGTTGACCTGGGATCATAATCTAACTTTTCTGCAGTTATCTGTAGTTTCTGTCCAGTTGTAACAATATCCAGGAATGCCTGGTTCTTCCACTGCCCTTTGTGTTCTGTGCATGAATGTTTCTGTCTGTTTTGGTGCTCAACGTTTGCTTGTAAAGAGACAAACTCATCCTTTTAATGAGTGGATGTGTATTTTTCATCTTTTTTCAAAGTATTTAAGGTGTAGCTATGTACTTAAATCAAGCCTCACAGTATTTCTGAAACTTCTGGACTGTTGGAAAAAAGGGATTTTCTGTTGGAAATTTGTAATAACGGCACTGTGTGTAACAGTCACAAGTAACTTTATTAAGTACATTCAGGAAGATTTCGTGCTTAGTCCAATAATTTTTCAGGAAAAAAAAAAAGCACAAAGCATGGGGAAAACAGTTTAAATGGCTGCATTTTAAACAAAATCATTTGGACTTCAAAAGTATAAAACCTAGATGTGTGTCCCATCTGAGCATCACAACTGTTTTGTGCAGAGGGCTGTTCCCCCTGAAGGTATACCATTTAATCACAAGGGTAAGAATAATGTTGGCTAGGGAAGTTAGTGCTGAGTTCAAGTTCTAATCAGTAATAACAACGGGGCAGTGTAATGTGCAAATGCAGCTTGTTCAGTCAGGCATTTATCACAAGTAACTTTCTTCTCTGTTTGTGTGCATGTGCTTGTCCAAAGGAATCCCTCCTCCTAGAGGAGTGCTCTTGTATGGCCCTCCAGGTACTGGGAAGACGATGATTGCCAAAGCCATTGCAAATGAGGTTGGAGCTCACGTAACTGTTATTAACGGGCCTGAAATAATAAGCAAGTAAGTTCACCCAATTTATTTTCATTAATTCTACAAATATATTAGGCCTAAATCTGTGCTGGCATCTACCCGTTGGCGATCCATCATCCTCTCTGTAGATCTGGCTCTGGGCTGTCTGTCCAAGAGTCAAAAATAAACGGGAAAAAGGGTTCTCTCAAGCAGAGGTTGTGTTTGTTTTTGCAATCAAAGAGTTTCATTGGATTTGGCTTAGAAATTTGGGTAAGGCATGGACTAAATTAAAAAGAGGGCTAAAACTGCATTCACAGTTATGTGTTAAGTTATTTCTGCAACAGGAGGAGTGACTTTTTAAAGCGTGTTTGAAATTCAAAGGCGACAATGCACAGATTGATGACTCCAGCAAACTATTTTTGTTTCTTTAAAAATACAGATACAGAATCAGAAGATACAAGCTTTTCCCTTATTTATTTATTTATTTATTTTGCTACCTGGAAAATAGTTATATCTTTGCCTTAACCCAGCTTTACCTTAGTTTTTGTCCTTGTGGAAATGAAGATTCTTGTAGATTTGTATGTGCTTCGTAAATGTGCTGGAGACTTTGAAAGGGTGTGTTGTGGCTTTTTGGAACAGACGAGCAGTAATTTTCCAAGTTGCCTGGAAAATACCAATTAAAAAAAAAAAAGTCTCTTATTAAAATATTTTAATTATTGTAGGTTTTATGGAGAATCTGAAGCAAGATTACGTCAGATATTTGCCGAAGCTTCTCTACGGTATGTTCTTTTCGCTAATTGTATTCACGCTCACTTATTTGCGGTGCTGGTTCCAGCATTCATGTTAACATTGGTGTTTTTAAAAGAAAAACATTTGCAAGAATCTTTGAATTGTAATTTTTTCCTGCAGCGGTTTTTAAAAGGAAATAAATGTATTTATATAGTGCTTAACTGAAAGGAAAGCAGTGAAATTCTAGTATGCCTGTTAAATGCTTTTGGACACTGCCCTGGTTCAGGGACTGTTGCAGATGGTGCCGGATTGCTCGCTCTGTATCATTAGTGCATTGTGCACTTATTTCAGCAGATGGAAGCATGAGCCAGAGTTTCACCCGGATCCAAATTTTCCTGTCTAGTTTTATTTTTGGAGAGCGGAGCAGTGCTGAGCTGAGACATGGTAGCTGGCTCTAAATGAGCGAGTGTTGGTCCTGGGTATAGCGTGCCTCTGACTCAGGGCGGCGGTCTGCCCAAAATTATTAGACCTGATCAAGGCAGCCTTCAGACTTCCAGATGGTGGTTGTTCACAATGCATTAGCAAAATGCTATCACATTTGTGGAGATGGCAAACAAAATGCTGACCTTTTACTTATGAAAACAGTATTTTTAGTGTTGAGTTTTTGGGAGTGAGGCATAGGAAAGTGGGCTGGTCAGTGTTAAGGTGTTAGCTGTCTAATTTCTTACCTGTTGTACTTATCTCTTAGAGTAGTGCCATGTTCAAGGCTGAAACTTTCAGTTGCCTAAGGGAGTGGAACGCTTGTTAATTTTCATTGGACCTGTATGTTTCCCTTAAACTGTTTTGCATGTCTCTGTCTTGATGTTTTAAATCCTACTGAGCTACTGAAATTTTTTGTTTTTGTTTTGTTTTTCCTAGTCGCCCCTCCATTATATTTATAGATGAGTTGGATGCACTCTGTCCAAAGAGAGAAGGGGCTCAGAATGAAGTTGAAAAGAGAGTTGTTGCTTCCTTGCTGACATTAATGGATGGCATTGGCTCAGTAAGTAGTCTTACAGAAACAATTAATGCGTATGGGGACTAACTGAGCAAAATAATTTTGCTTTTATAGTGCAGCCAATTTTAGATGCATCATCCAGGGAAAAGAAAATAGCCTTAGGTGAAACTTCATATAGTAATCTAATGTTTTTTTAGATGCTAAGCATAGGAAGGGAATGTTGCCTGATAACTGTGAAATTACAAAAAAAAAAAAATAAATAGATTTTCTTTCATTCACTATCTTTCATTTGCCTTCTCCAACTTCTGTAGTTTTAGAGATAAAACTGAAATTTTAGTGATAGCCTATCATTGAACTAAGCCAGGGACTTTGATTGCTCTGAAATCAGAGAAGTTAAGGTACTTCTGATGATAGGCGGTCTGCATTACTGAAGGAAATGATTTTACGATTGCCATAGTAAAACCTAGGATATAAAAAAAAGCCTACTCAAGAAACAGTAGATTTAATTGACATTAGTGCATTATGAATTAAGGCCATAAAGTTTGCCAATCTCTCATCTATTATTTTCTGATTATTAGCACGAAGGATTAAAGAACTCTGTCCACGGTATGAAAAAGCGGTCTCTGCTGTTTATTTAATCTGCAAATTTCTTGCTGTTTTCCTGCACACTTATTTTTGCTGACCAGTGTGGGATTGTTCACAGTCAGAAAATATTTTCTGATGGCCAAGACTGGTGGGCGTTCTCCATGGAGAAGTACTTCATTCTCAAAACCAGACTGGCACTGCAAGCCACCCACCTGCTTTTGCCTCACTTTAACAGTGAAAAAGCAGAGCTTGAGGAAATTGGTTAGGATTTTTGACCTTGCTTTTCCTGCTGAGCCTACAGGAGGTTCTAAAACCTGCTGTCTCTGATGGTTTTTATACCTTAAATGATTTGCTTCCCAGCCTTGCTTGTTCAAGGCCTGTTGATACCTTTCTGATCTTGTGCCAGCACTGCCTTTTTGCTTAAACGCTTCATTTTTATTTTTTTCTTCAGTGCTTACTGTTCTGATACAGGAAAGCAAGTTCTTGGAAATTAGTGTGATACAATGTGATGAGGGCATCTGAGGGTAAAGCTTCTCTTGTGTTATTTGTATGTACCTAAAACCTAAGGTAGTGCTAGATTGTGAACATAGGTTGGGTGGGATCACTTGTGGGTTGTATATTGGGAAATGTTTGCTTTGTTCCTGGAGATCTATCATCAAGGTTTAATGTGTGTGGTAGTAGTGAAAAGTAAGCAAGAAATATGCTTATAAGCTACATGACTATTAATTTAGTTTAATTATTTTGTGTTATTTGATGTGTTCAGGAGGGCAGCGAAGGGCAGCTTGTGGTACTTGGGGCCACCAATCGTCCCCATGCTCTGGATGCGGCACTGCGCAGACCCGGCCGTTTTGATAAAGAAATAGAAATTGGCATTCCTAACGCCCAGGACCGTCTGGACATACTCCAAAAGATTCTGAAGAAAGTTCCCCATTCGCTCACAGCTGCAGAGCTGGTGCAACTGGCTGATAGCACACATGGCTACGTGGGTGCAGACTTAGCAGCCTTGTGCAAGGAAGCAGGTAAGGGTCTGTGTATCTTATTCAGGATCTTGCTTCATTGTTAGTCTTTTTCTTTTGTTTAAAAAATAAAAATTCACAGCCTACTGATGGCTTTTCAAAGGATGAGACATGATAATTTTTGTGTTGAAGGAAACATAGCCAAGCATAGAGCACGAAGAAAACCAGCTGCTCCTGGGCAGACCAGGAAAACACTTCTGAGTATTCATCAATTTTAAAAATAATTGTTAATAATAATAGGGATTCCCATATGCCATCCCTAGCACACTGGATAGCTAGCTGTGTCTCAGTTTAGTGAAGGTTTAACGAGTTAACTGACTGACCCCTAAAAGTTTTTCTGCTCGGACTCCAGTATTCCCCTTCTGTATGAAAGTCCCAGGCGTCTCAGGCTGGACAGCTTGTTCTGCAGGTCCTGATCACCAGGTTGCAGAAGTGATGAGCCTGCGTGGTTGCTTCTGTATTTTGTGTCATTTACCTACAGACAAGGAGCTTGTGAGCGGCGTTGTGGGACTGTGTGCACTGGGTGAGGTTGGGCAGTGGAGCTGGGGCGTGCAGCCTGTGCTGGGGGCTGGAAAGCCTCCTGTGGCCTCCAGTGCAGGCACAGCTCTGGAGAGTTGTCCACGCATCACTCAGCAAGGGTTCGCTATGTTCCAGGCAACACTTAAGCACAAGTTCTCTTCTGTTTTCATTGGATGAAACACTAAAAGTGCGCTCTATCAATTCTTACATTTTGCTAGAGTGCGTCGGCGTGGTTTAAGTGACCTTAAATCTGCCCATGAGGAGCTGCTTAAAGCAGTCTAGTCAAAATATGACTCTTCAGTTCTGCTTACGCATATTTGCTCCCTTGTAGTTGGCAAATATGTATTTGCTGTATGTGCTGGTTACTTTTATTTCCTTTGGCACCCAGACAGCTTCCTCTGGCAGTGGCACAATGCTCAGTTAATTCTTGCATCAGAATTAACTATTAAGCTGATGGAAGTTTTATTAGGGCTGATGGCACTTGGAATGGCAAGGCTTTTGCTTGCCAGTTTACAGAATTTTTAAGGGATAGTCCTCAAATATGAATTTTTGGCTTTCTGTATGGATCAAGAGGAAAAAAATTGTATGGACTGAGAGCATTATTTTTATAGCATTCTTCTGCTGCTTAGGGTTGTGTTTTAAGATACCAAACATCCTTTTAAAAACAAATGTATACAAACAACAACAGAGCAGACTCCTTTTTGTTTTCCTCCCTCTGCTTTTGGGAGTCTGTCAGTCTGCCTGTGTCACAGTCCTGACATAGCAAACCCTTAGCTCAAGTAATGTAAAAATATGAGTGAAAAAGTTGTGGCTTGAATTCTAAACACAATCCAGCCTAGGTGCTGCTTGTGCATGCACATGTTGATTCTGGACACTTCATATGGGCTGCAAATAGGTGATATTTACCCACTTCATGAGGGCTTTTTAGACAATAAATTCTGAATGTCGTGTAAATTAAATGTTATGTCTTTTCTCAACTCTGTATAGATCCAAAAGCTCTGGCATATACTGGTGCAGGACACGCTGTCATTTGGGAGCTTTGCATCAGTGCTTGGAACAAGGGAACAAGGACGTCTCCTTTTTATTAGCCTTTCCTGAAGTCGAGTCTGTGCTGTTATATTTCCTTGTCATTTGCTAACTTGGAGTGACCTCTGCTGGGGAGAACACAGTCCAGCTGCTTTAATTCTTTGCAGCCGACGTGTATTTTTTCCTTTTCAAAAAACTGCATAAGCATGATTTGGAAGCATTACACACACTGAATTTAAATTGCTTTGTGGTTAAGGAATGTTCTTAGTAGGGTTTTTTCTTCCCCATTTAAGCTCTCGAAATCTATTTTTTTTATATTAAATTTTCAACACCTTGTAAAATATTACTACTTTCACTGGAGTTAAACTTAGGAAAGACTAGCTTTTATGAAGCAATATTTCTCCTTAGCAGTGCAGGGTTATTCCATATGGCAAGTTTTCCAGTGTTTTGTCTAGTCTTGTTTGTTGTTGTGAGCAATGGGCTTCTATTGCTTCACTAACTGTGCCGTGGGCCAAAATGGCTTGCTGTCCAGGAATGTTCTCTGATACTCATCCTAAGTTTTCCTTGTTTACTTTTATCCCATTATTTCTATTTGCATCCTTGTATAACACATCCAGTCCCCCTCTGTAGTGTTTACACCCTTACGATATCTGTGGGCTGTTCCCATGTCCCCTACCTCCTCATTCATTACTTCGCCAAACTATAAATATTTAGCTCGTTTAATCTTTCCTCATAAATAAGTCCTTCCTGCCTTCTGAGAACTTCTGTTGATTTTCTCTGAACTCCCTCCAGTTTGTCAATAACCTTTTGGTAATGTGGTGCTCACAATTGAACGTAATATTCGTGTATATTAAAATATAAAACCTGATATAAACATATAGTTAGGACTGCTGATGCGTGCTTCTGAGTAGCCAAGATGTTTAATGTTCAGGCAGTATCTGAGTTAGGTACCTTCACAAGTTTTCAAGTTAAATGTAACTTTCACTCACGATGTGCATGTAAGTACAGGTAAAACGTGGAAAGTAATTTAGAAGCATGAATTCTGAGCTCAGAAATACCCGTTCAGTGTTTAGCACAAGATTATTTTGCTTGCCAGTTGTATTGCAGCACAGGTCTTTGGGAGACTCCATAGTCCCAGTTATCCCATTTGCATCTTTAGTTACTTTCTTTGGGGCTGGAAAGCCTGAAAGTTTACAAGCTAAATATGTTTATATTCTTAATACAAAGTTTAGATAACTTTTAAAGGACTCCTCCTTCCTTATCTTTATACTTCAACTCTGTTTTTTTTATACGCAATATTATATATATTGTGTATATACTGCTTATATAAACCAAGGCTGTAGAAATTAATATGACATGGTAAATGGGAGTAATTGTAGGGCTCCGGCAGCCAAAACTTTCACTTTGGCGTCAATAGTTAGGTTTCCTAAGATACTTCGTTATAAAAGCTTTTGTTTGTCTTCTATACAATTCTGAAGAACATGGATTAATGAAAAGTAAATAGCTCTTGTGGCGTTAACCATATTCCAACTGTTTTCTTGGCAGGACTCGTTTTTTCTTCCATGCAAGGAGTGCTTAGCGATACTTCTGGGGTCAGACAGGCCAGTTGTCTGTTCTGTTCAGCAGCTCAGTGCATTTTCATGGAAGTGATTAAGGAGTTTAAGGAGCTTTTAAAGTTCAGCTTGCGCTGAATGCTTCTCAGCTCCTGCGTGTATGGTGTGTACAGAACTGCAGTGCCGTCTGTGCTAGAATGGGCAACGGGAGGAAAGGAGGTCAAGAAACCTGAGAATCAGCGCATTGTGCACTGGATTTTTCCAAACAGGTTACTGTGACCAGGCAGCTGTGAAATACTGAAGTACAGATGGTCATAAGCATCGGTTAAGCACTGTTTTGATTATTTCAAATATTTGCGGATTTTTCTTTCAATACCTTCTTTGCTGCTACAGCAGATAGAGTTCTAGCATTTTATAAAATGAAATGACAAAATTACATGAGCATATGAAAAAATTGTGAAGAATTATGAAGCTTATGGTATTGCTGCAAGAGCTGACACCAGGGTGACAGCATCAGCTCTGTAGGTGTATCCCTACCCGAGGTGTTGCACAAGACACACGTGTCTCTGTCTCACATGTTAAGGAAGATACTGTTTGTTGGTTTGACAAATAACTGAGCAGTTATGATTAGCCTGTCAAAGCTAAAAGCAAAAAAAAGATATTTCTAACATGGCAGGTATCACTGGTTTTGATGAAAGACTTTTCAGAATTAATATGCCTCATCTGTGTTCAAGGTTACATTATCTATAATGACTACCATGGAGAAATTGTGATTTGTTGAGTTTCTCTACTGCCTGGCAATTTGCTTGTGATTTCCACCATTAGCTGCACGTTGCTTCCTCCTGTAACCTTTCAGAAAGGTTAACAGCGTAATATGGAAAACCTGCAAATCCCTTCTCAGGTGCTGGACCATATCCTGTGGACATCAGCATGTGATGAGTTGACTCTCGAGGGCTTGAGTGCCCTCTGAGGGATTCACATGCACAAAATTCTTGCCAAGAAAAGGGCTTGCGTATATGTGCAGCTGGAAGAGTCATGTTCTCAAGGCTGGAAGAGGTTTCCCATGTCCTAAATTGGTTAGTGGGCTACCTTTTAGTGTGAACAGCTGAATTCTGAATTGTTTTATCTCAAGCAGAGGCAGCGTTCAGGAGATAGACTCTGCCCTATCCTTGCATGTAATGTCAGTGTTTGTATGCCCATGAGAGCTCACTGCTTCTGCTTTAATTAATTGGCCACACAGCCTTTTATTCATTCCCTAAAAAATTATAATGGTTTTAATTCAACAACAAAGATAAGCACTCCACTTTTTTGGAAAAACAGATGAAATGTTAATTATGTAGCAGGGACATGAATGGTATAAACTGTACTGAATGTTAGAAGATGCTTAGCAACAAAGGTTTCCAAATATAGCAATTTATTATAAACTTATCCTTCTATGGCTGCCTGTAGCATTTCAAGACAGTGAATATAAATATAGCTTGATTTCTTCAAGAAGTGGGTTCAGTCGTATTGTTTACAGAGAGAGGAAGTATTTGCTTTGTAACTCTTAGAATTTATCTTGAACATCCTTGTTCACTACACATAATTTCAGTGTGCTGATATAAAACACTTGGACCGTGATAAGATAGCATCATGAGGAGAGGAAGAACAAATGTCTTTGTTTAAATTGTGGTCGCTCTTGCAATAACATCGATTTGGTTCCAGTAAGGATGCTGCTTTGCGACCAGTGTAACTTCCAGACTTCTGTGAAAGCAGCAGTCATCCTTCTGCTTTGCTTCAAAGCTTTGCAAGCTGCCTGATTGCAATACAGGTGAAGGCATCACCTTGCTTTGCCTTCAGGATTATAATGCTTCATTTACACAAGCTGGCTGTTATCAAAAACATTACAGAAAGAAGAAATTGAGCTACGCTGTTGACCAGTGTAAGTCAGCATTCCTGCTGAACTGATGTAGCCATGCAGCTTGCATTATTTGCTATCTTAAGGTCATGATGTTGAGTCCTCTGGTTCCTCTGGTTTTGAGGTCTTATTGTCCTTAATATTCACTTGGCCCTTTTATTGCCCCTGCTTTCTGGTAAATAATACAGCTAGGATGAAAAGCCAATACGCCATTTAATCTGTACCTCTGAATATTGATTATATATAGCTGTTAGATCTTTAAAAATACAAATAATTCAGTAGGGTACTGTATTTTTGTTTTTGTTGGCTCTGAGACACTTTCTGCTGCTTCTTTTATGAACCAAAAAAGAAAGTCTCCAACCCACCCTGAAGACCTGTGCTCCTGTTCACACACCTTAGCCCCCTTGCATTACAAAGAAAAAGGAATTGAAGGGCTCATAAGTTTTTTGTTCTTCACCGTAATCGGTGGGGAAGCAAATTCCCCTGAAATCCAGGACTGTCTCTGTTAGATCGATGGTGTTTTTCTGCAGTTTAGGTAAATGGGCCACCTGCAGGAAGCGTGAGCCCTCGAGGCCCAGCCCCTGGCTGCCCCCTCCATCAGACAAACTTTGTGTTCACTCCATGACTTCTCGGCCTCGTAAGACAAAGCAGAGCACTTCATTCAGCTCAGCCATGGTCTTGGTGAAATGGCCTGGTGTGAGGGCAGCACTAAGCTGTACCCTTTCTCTAAGCCTTGAAGTTTGTGGTTCAGCTTGAGCCTTTCCCAAGACAATTTGGGCCAGAGTTTTGCCAGGCATGTGCAATAAATGTAAGTATTTTCCTTGGATTATATTCCTAAGCATAGGAATTTGGACCCAAGACACTGTTGAAAGTATAGACTTGGATAAAGGCACTGGATGGCCGAGGCAATGGGATTGTTTGTTTTGCAGGGTATTTTGGGGGTTGTTTTGAAATCAACTTGTCACTGTTACAGATCATGAAGGCAAAGCACTGCCTGACATGCACTGAAAACACCACGTCTACTTTGTTTTTTTTTGGAAGCGTGGAAAAAGGTTGAGATTGAGCTGTTGCAAGTTACCTGCTATTGCATTCTCTGACTGAATCCTGATTCCCATGGGCCACTTAAAGTGATGTGGGGAAGGGCCTCTTGCTTTTTGGTATAGAGATACATGGTTTTCATGTTTTTTCTGTAGAAAACATGGTTTTCTAAGCTCAAGGGGATAATAATACTTACTTTTTTGATAAGCCATCTCTTTGTATTCTTAGGAAACTGAGAGATTTTTGCAGAAATGGTAGAACACTGGACTTCAAAATGCAAAAAAAAACAAACTGGGAGAACTGGGAAAAGCCCAGGTGTGACATAGACCTAACCCTAAAAAATAGGTATTTACACTGGAATGTCTGAGTTTTCTCACAACGCGTTCCATCCTGCTGATTTGCAGTGTGACAAGACCATAGTCAATGCCCACCTTCAGCACTCGCAAGCTTTAAGCCAGACACGGCCAGCAGGAGCACGTGGAGCCCACTCCCTCTTCCTCCCTTGGCTTCTCGCTCCATCTTCCTTGCACCTGGAAGGTGCCAGCTGATCTGTTCAGAGTAGATGCTCATCATCAGGTTGCAAAGGTGCAGGTTTTCTCAGTATCTTAGTCAAGAATGCTGTTTTCCCATAGCTGGTAGTAATTGAGGCAGAGAAAGAAGCATCCTGCGTGTCAAGCATGGCTATACCTCGAGAACCTGTCTGTGTAGAAACGGTGCAGTAGCAGAAAAGGTTAAGGCTTTCTGACCCCCCCCCATCAGGCTCCAGATAAAATGGTTTCTAGGCAAACTTAGGGCTTGAGAGCAGTCTTAGTTCTTTTTATAGTTAACAAAGATCATAAAAGATTCTCTGGTAAAATGTAACTCAAGTTGTAGGTCTCTGTTAGTCCTGCAGGAGTAAAACCAGCGACCAGTAGGTATGTGTCTGCTGAATGGATGCTGCTCTTGGGACGCAGAACTTGAGTATTTGTAAGGGCAGCTTTCGCTGGTTTCCCCCCTCTGACTCCCAGCTGTATCCTGGCCTGACAGCGTTCCTAGTGACAACTGGATCAGCATGGAGGTGCTCTCTGTGGTGTCCTGCTGTTCAGGTAGGCGGGCAGGCCCTGTTTTCCTCCTTGCATGTGCAGGTCTCACCTTAGCTTAGGTGTGCTGCACATGAGAGCGGGCCACAAACACGGGCAGTCTGGGACTCGTTACTTCCCCGCGCTGTCATTCCCTTAGGATAAATGATGTGTGCGTATCTGATCTGTGAATAAACTGTTTCCTGTATGAAAGGGGTTTTGAAAATATAGTTCCTCCTTCCTTCCTTTCCCTCCCCTGCTGCACCTCCCAGCGACTTGCAGTCAGCTCTGCAGACATGTTCCAGCGAACGCCGCAGCTCCTCACAAAGGGCCATAAATCGCGTCCGCAATCCCTACAGTAGATCAATGCTCAGGTTAGCGGAGGGAATTTGCAATGTTATGGTTACAAGGGATTTAAGGGCATTATCTTTCTTGTGCAAACAGTATATGAAAGTTCTTTGGGGATTTTACCATACAGCGCTGGCAGCTAAAGACAAATTGCAGTATGCGATTACAAGAGGAAAAAGAAAAAAAGCTCAGGGTTTCTGCTCTCTGAAGAATTTCTAAATGGACAAACATTTTTATGTAGAGATTAAAATCACAGGAAATATGTTTTAAAAACATATTATAGTAGTAGCCTTATCTTTGGGTATTTTCTCACTCCTCAATAAGTTTATTGCTCTGTTTGAAACAAACAGAAAATAAAACAATCACCAAGTGAAAGAAAACATTCCTAAATTATAGAAGTTTCTTAGGATGCAAATGGCAGAATACACCTCAGCTGGCCATGGAGAGTGGTGGTTCCTGCAACAAGACACGTGTGGTTTTTTCTTGTAATTGATCATCCGATGTCATAATAAAGGACTACAAACTCCATTTATTTATGAGGTTACATGTTCAAGAATACATGCGATCTGTAGTACGTGATACATGAAGTTCTGTAAAAGCTTTCCTAACACAATTTGTCACATAATAAAGGAGAAGAGCTCCTTATCTTAAAATTATCAAGCACTGGAATAACTTTTGTATCCATTACTTGTGAAGTCAGGAACACTCCTCTTAGGGCTTCTAAATTTCAAAATTGATTCTGAGTTATATGAAATGTTCATTTCTATGCATAACACTGTTACATTTTGAAGTACGGTGTCTAAAGACCTAGAAGGAGAGGAAGATGCCCCACACAGTGCCATTAGGGAGCTGAAATCTCTGCTGTTGAGCATTCCTCTTGCAGGCAGGCAGGAGAGCATGGTGGTGGATCTGAGAGCTGTCACAGCAAGGAATGGTATGTGTCTCCAGGGCTTGGCCAGAGTAATTTGGGAGGGAAATGCCGGATTAGTGGGGAAAGAAGAAACATTTCCTCTTGTAAACAAGCTTGCATGAAAATTACAATTTTTGTGAAGCTGCTTACAAATGCTGGTGCTATGCTTCTGGTAGAGTAAGTCGAGGCAAGACGGATTTGTGGAAGAAGCGGCTGACGGGCAGTGAAAGAAGCGTGATTAATGATTTTGTTTTGTTTGCCTGATTTCCTCGTGTGTTGTGTGTATTTGGTTTAGAAACCTAAAGTATGTATGTTCATTGTTTTGGGTGGATGCTTTCTATTATTTACAGTAGGGTGTAATTATACACAGACTGACAAATGTAGCAGCGTAGTAGGGTCTATTTTTAGACCCAGGCATTTGTGATTATGATCTAATGTGCCAAGGCTTAGCCAAGCTACAAGCAGGAAAACCTTGCAGGGGAACAATGCTATCTACCTCACGCTCAGCCCGGTGCCAAAGGAGGACCAGCTGTACCAGGACAAGGCGTTCTGCTGGTCTTTCCCCTTCTGTCCACTTAATTTCCTCTGTTCTAGACAGGCAGGATGAGTTAGTGAGGTAGGGCGCACAGTTGCTGGACTAGAACAGATTGTTTATTTTCCATTGCTGGTAATCATGCATGACTTATTATGCTTGTTTCTTTTTTTTTTTTTTTTTTCTGTAAACTGGGATTTTCCATTTATGCTCTGCTGAGCATCAGCACTGCTCACGGTTGCAGATGCTGCCTTCTGAGTGATGTTTCAGTGACAGAGGCTGCTGGCATTCAGCGATCCCTGCAGGTCAGCTGGGTCTTGAAAGCAGCAAGTGAAGCTGAACTGTGTCCGTGCTCTGGACATCCCCATCATCCCCATGCAGAAGGAGCCGGATGGCCAAGCCGAGCCGCTTGGTGTTTTGTGGGGCAGATCAACTTGCGTCCGCTCTGTGATTCACCCCCCTTGCCTGTACACTGCTTGTAGCAGCATATTTTGCACCCTGCCCCGCATTTCCTTACATTACACATATCTTTCAGTGTCTCTAGACAAGGATGTGTTTTCTTTCCCCTCAGGCAAGCCACTGGCTGTATCCTTCTCCTGTTAATAAGACTTTCTTCCCCCTCTGGGTAGAGGTCAGTCTGAAGTGCAGGAAAGAATGATTATGATAACAGGAGGAAACAGGAAGAATCATGCTTTCTTTTCCAATCTGTTTTTTATTATTGTTTTAATGTAAAACATTGTTTCAATTAAATGCTGACCTGTGCAATGGCGTGTGCGTGCACATGCTGAAATTAATTCAGGCTTTGTTTGGAAAGCTGTGACCTCTTTATTCCTGTTCTGGATCAGGGCTGCTGCATTGCAAACCCGCTGCTGGTGGCTGAAACTTCACTCGGGTGCTCCTGGCAGCACAATGCTCAGGAGTGGTCTTCTCTTTGTGCCTTTTTACCTGGGTTTCTAGCTTTTTTTTTTTTTTTTTGAAAAAAAAAAAATCAATCATGTTAGGAATTGGTCATGTAGTGAGAGAAAGATACCCGTGTTGTGATTACAGTTCATCAGATGGGCTTTGTGCTAAACTAGTACCTGATGGAACAGTTAGGTATAGAAATGGGGACCAGCGATCAGTTACTGGCTTTATCTATGCCTTAACTTCATGCTATGCTATTTATTCTTTAATTTTTTTAGATGAGAATGCCAAATGAATTGACCTCACCAAAACCAAAGCACAGGACTTGTCCCCCAGTACCTGCCTCCCCGCATGGCATTGCTGCTCTGGCTCTAGAAAAACCTATCAGCTTTGTTATCTGCTTGGATGCAAATTTTAAGTCTGCAGGGATGAATCTGTGTCTTCTCGCTTTTGTTTGCTTAAAATGAACTGTTTTGGAGGAAGGAAGAAGTGGGGGAGGAAGAACCATGAAAATTGTCTGGGTTGTTAAAATGAGTTGTATTTTATGCATGTCCTCTGGTGACCAGATTTTCATTTTCTCCTTGGCCTCGTGGAATGTTTTTATTTATATATCTTATTAGTTCTGGATGTTCTGCACAAGGGGAAACCTGAATTGCAAACTTCTTTTTTTTCATTATTGTATTAAGAGCCTGGGTATTGAATGCAGGTGCTCTGACTCTGTCATAATTGGCAGTTTATGGAGAGACACCAGCTGTACCGGTGCACAGGGGAGATATTATATCTCTTCACACACTGTATATATTGTAGGAAATGCAGAATTCCTGTCATTGTCAGAAACTTTGTATGTCCCCATCTACCAGTGCCTCTGCAGAAAAAAGACAATAATCTGCTGCAAGTTAAAACCACATCTATTTTCAGAAAGGGCTTATCCCCTTTATTGTGCTTTCATCTAGCACTAATTGGTGTTTTCTCTGGTTAAATATAGAAAAGATTTAACAAATGTTTGTCTTTTTATGGTCATGCAAGACAAACTGGTGCCGTACTAACCGCCCCAGTTTTTTGTAACACACGTCAGGCTGTGTACTACATGTCTGCGTGTCTGCATGCCTGCGTATAGGATTATAGTCATCACGCATTAATATATCACACATTTCACAGCTCCAAGTCATAGAGCAGGGTTGGAAATAGCAGCAATGCAACTCCAAACGACATTAGACCTTAAAAGGCATAATTACACAGTGGGAGAAACATGGTGCTTCTGGGCATCTTGCACAGCGGGGGCTGTGGCTGCTTGGTCTGAGAGCGTGGGGCTTGCGGGTGGCGCTGCTGGGGCTGCTGTGGGGTGAGTGGGGGCTGCCTCTGCAGGGTGTGAAGGACTGGATTTTAGGGACAAGCTAGGAATTAGCATTAAGATTCATGAGTGGCGTGTGTCAGTGGTTTGGCCAAATGAAAGAGAAGGTGAAAGCTATGCCTGTGTATGTCTGGAAGGTGCACTGATGGCTGGAAAGGAAGGAAGAGCCATTCAGAATTGCAGGGGTATAGAAAAGGTGGAGTGTTTGTTGCATATCAAGAAAAATAATGGTATTTGGCATCCTACCAGGTAGCAAAACAGGATCCCAATCAAAGTAACAGATACCACTTTGGTTGCATTATTTTTTAAGAGCAGCCAAGGGAGGGGAAAAGAAGTCCTAATAAATAGGGGAATGGACATGTTTATGGGTATCTTGCAAGTGTTAAATCAATACTTGTCTCAAATACTCATTACGCTTCTTCCTAATTTGTCATTTAAAAACGTGTTTGGATCATTGTATGGCCACGTGCAGGTTTTGTCCTGTTAGCTTCGTCTCAGGAACACGGGGATAGGGCTGTTTTGTTCTGTCTTTTGGAACTGATTTAGTTTATATTCTGTCTGTGGTCATAAGATCCCCTTTTTCTTCCTCTCTCATCAGAAGTGTCTTGCATGCTCCTTGACCTAGTTAAGGCCCGGCGCTGGGACATGCTTTTGACTATCGTTTCCTTTCCAGCACTGCTGTGTGTTTGTGTGTTGTGCACTTTGTGTTTGTGAGAAACAGGATGAAGTCTACATGTTTTTATGGGTTTTGTTTTTAATAGGTTTGTACTCACTGCGGAGAGCTCTGGGGAAGCGAGCTAACCCCTCAGACAACGAGGTGGCTGGGTCAGTGATGATTGCTTTCAATGACTTCCTGCAAGGGATGAATGATGTCAGGCCCAGCGCCATGAGGGAGGTGGCAGTTGATGTGCCAAAAGTAAGTTATTTTTTGCAGTACACTAGCAACATTGTTAGAGTCACAGTTACGCATTGAAATGTCCTACCAAAGAGAGTCGTTTTCAGAAGTGGAAGTCTCAAGTTGCCAATAAATGTTGTGCATCATCCTTTTGTTTACATATTTATTTAATTTGAAATTAAAACAAAAACAAAAACAAAAAAACATTTACAAAAACCCGAGTTCTTAACGCTCTAGAAAGAGTTGGTAGTGCATAAGTATGTGACCTGATACGTAGTTTTATATGCTGTGGGGACTAATGGAGTAAAAATCTTAGGATGTCTGCTCTGAGCAGATCCTAAATAGCTGTGTAAGTTGGAGCCTTTTGCAAAGCAGACACAAATTTAAGTAGAAACCAAATGTTAGCATTTGTAATCAAAGTGTATTGAAACAAGACTGTGAAGAGAGTGATTGCTGTGATTTGTGTAAAGCAGTTGAGTAATTTTCCATGCAATTCCTACTGCTGTGTCCTGAAAGTCTTCAGTGAGATCACAAGGTTTTAACTGAGGGCAGAGCTGGATGCTGTGGGTGTGTGATCGCTGCCAAGCAGTTACCCATCAGGGACTGTCATTACACGAACAATTCTTTTGGCAGTGCCATCTTCAGTCATCATTGCCCCGCTGACAACTCTTTCTTTCAGTTATGTTATAGTAATTTGGTAACAGACACTACATAAATTGAACTGGGGAGCTGATCTACTTTAAGAAGATTCTGATCTGGTTTAAGAAGATTGAGTGAAAGAAAATGTATTTGCTCTTACTGGCTCTTGAGTCTGCAAGCGGTTGTGCTGGTGTTTCTCAGCAGCTCCCCAACCCCTTGAAGAAAACATTTCTGTCTTTCTGCGTGATGATGAGTCATCTGGGAATTGGGCTGCACAGCTACAGACCCTCGCTCCCAAACTATAGGAATGGGAAATGAAATCTGTGAACAGGATGCTGCACGCAGCCAGCTCGGATGTCACACTTGGCTTGTTAAGAGTCCGTGCTGTGCAGCGAAGTGCTGGGTGGAAATGCCTGTGTCGGCCCCAGACAGCTTTTTTCTGGAAACGGTGTAGTGCCATCAGCATCTGCAAGGGTTGGTTGGTTCTGCTGAGAACCAGAGCTACTAATCTCTTCTTGCTTAATTTGCTGCTGTCTCTCGAGCTCATGTCATTATCACTGTGCTCTGCCTTCTGGACATACCGACCCATTTGGAGCTGGATGCAGTGCTGCTAAACAGGGCAATGATGACATACATAAGTCAGGTCTCAAGGAAATCTATTCTGAATCCGGGTCAACCTACTATGACAGTTGGCCACTAAACTATCCTGCCAGTGGCTTCCTCAAATGTCACTTACTTTTATTTGTTAAACATCAGCTGAGTCACTGGAATACTACCGAGACTCATTGTTTTGTTGAAGGGAAGGTAACAGCATAGTGCAGATTCCTTCTGTGCTTACAGGACATGCATTGTAGCGGAGAATGTAGTGCAGTTTCTATTTCCTCAGATACATTTTTAAGAAGAGTAAGCAAAATTTTATGTTGCATGCTTCTAGTAATGATTCCTAGGTATGTCTTAATCTAATTTTATAGACTCAGTTTTGCCTCACCAGTCAAGGTTACATGCCTAAGTGCTCTGGCTGAAGCCACGTGTTTGACTGATTGCTCTGACACTTGCTGTTAATTGGGTATAGAAGTACTTGGTTTCAGTAGAAATCAAGCCTCTAACAGCTAACTGGATGCAGTTGCAGGGCCACTAATTGGTCACAGCATCTCGTGTTGGTGGTGCTATGTCCTAGAACACTTTGCTGGTTTGTGTTGTTCGCTTGAATGCCTGCAACACGCTCAGGGAAACCTCAGTATTGCTCACTTGCCGTGGAACTGATGCTTATAGTCCTAATTTCCATACTAAATTCCTCTCTACTAATTTACCCCTCTTTCCACTTATCCACCCAACACTTTCCTAGCTGGCTGTTGACCTGCTGCACTGTGCTATGTTGCGTAGGTGCTCTAGAGTAATGTACACCAACAGGGCTCCCTTACGTAGCCAATCTGTGGTGTTCTCAGCAAAATTTTAAAAATGTGATGGGGGGTTGAAGCAAAAGAAAGCATGAACAAGATAGGAGTCCAGCTTTCTTCAAGAAACAAATATGTGTATATATCTGGTTAAAGAATCTGCATGCATGGTATTTTGTGAAGTCATCCTATATTGATCAGCCTTCAGATCCTTTCTTGCTGTAAGAATAGGTTTTTATTTGCCTGCTTTCCTTGCCTCAGAAATCTCTAGCTAGATGGTTGGTTGTATGGGTGGATTTGTTAGAAAATCAGGGATCACATTCCTTCGTCTTTTGAAGTTTGACCTTGATGTTGTTTGTCATCGGAAAAATTCAATCGGAAAATATTTTCAGTCATGAAATAGCTGATCAGCTATGGGATTTTTTCCAAATAGCAGACAGAAATCTGATCTACGTTAATAATATCCTGTTTTTTTCCATTTGTTATATATACATTATTCACTTGTCAGCCCCCTTGGTGGCTTTTAGGCTATGCAGTTGGTGACAAGTAAATCCATTGATGTACATGCTGAATTAAGCTGAGACTTCTGTGTTTTTTAAGTTTCTATTCTTGAGAAGGTGTTATTTTTTCCATTTTTAACTGATTTGAAGTAGCCATATGCAAACTGAGTAAGAAGAGTGCAAAGTCACTTAAAATAAAGCTACAAGTAAAGGTATTTTGTACAAGTGCTCCATCCCATAGTGTCTTGACACCTTTGCCATTTATGTTTTTTGAGGCTGGTGTCACCTCTGGTACTAAATGAAAATTATTATGTTTTAATTATGAACTCCAAATTGTTTAGACAACACAGAGCTTGTTCTCTGAAATCTGCAGAATTTTAAGTAGGCTGTAAAGAAAATGTAATTTTTGAATCAGTCTTCACTTCTTAGGTCCTAGAATAGGGTGTTAACTGCTTGACTGCTTAGGAGGCTGCTGAGCAAAATCCCCCTCTTGCAGTCTTTTGTTTAAGACTTAGAAAAACCTCTGTTATACGTATACTTGGGGTAGTAGCTAAAGAACAAGATATGTAATAGAAGTGAGTGGTTTGGGTGGCCTTGCTGAAGTCACTTTATTTCTTGTTGTCGGAGGATATTTGCTAACTTTTACAGAATGCTTTGCTGTCTGCTTCTGAAAGGTGCAAGCTAGTTAATAACTTTTTATTTGTAACTCTCACTTCAGGTGATTCATAACCTGTCGTGTTGCCCTTTGCTTGTAACACCGGTGGCATTCACATGTTATATGGATAATGAAAGAACTGTCACTGACACATCCTGAGCTCTTTTCTTATTCCAAGGATATTCAAAGTTATGGATGGGGAAAGCAGCCACAAGTGAGATTGGGGTGGCAGATAAAGCGAGGCTGTGTGCTGGAGGAAGAGGAGCTGCTGAGGTGGAGGTGTCACCGTGTGCTTCTCCCTGTGCTTTGCCTTTCAGCATCCCCCTGTCCTTCTGCTTTTGTCCGGACTGCCGTGCACATTGCTGGTGACCAAGGCACATGCAAAACCCTTGTCTGCCCAGTTCCACATGGGATCTCGTTTTCTGTTTTTACAGAACCTTCCTTGAACTTTGCTATGTGTTACAACCTTTTTAGAAGGCTGCTTTTTGTGCAGCAGGGATTTAGGAGAAAGGGGATGCACGTTATAAATCAGAAGTTAATATTTCATCAGTTTGGAGAGTTGCGCTGTAGTTGTTCCTCCCTCTCCTATGGGTCTTTCTGAAATTTTTGTACAGTGCTATGGGTTTTGCTTGCCCGCTTCGTTCCCTTTACTGTAATTCAACACTCAGATTTGTGTCTTTGCAGCCAAAAGGTTCTGGATGAGACATCCTTTGCACGTCTGCTTTATTTCTTTACTGCTGCTGCTGAACAACCTCCGGGGAGTTGCTGTTCTGCATCACATTCTGAGCTCTGTTGACCTAGGGAGAGCTAAAGATTATGGCAGTAATGAAATCTTGGTGTCTTACAGACCATAGCAGAGCGCTGTCTCTGCGTGTGTAAGCTCAGCCCTAAGGCTAGTCTTTGCAACCATTTCCACAGCGACAGAATATCACACTTCATTGCTCTGCTGCGAGACCTTTCCTTTCAGTCCGTCTGCAGGTGAAGATGTGAAGCTGGCCATTGCAGCGTGTGCACCGTCATTTGGGTTATTTGCAGCCAGCAAGTTCCTCGGGATGGTATGCAAAAACAATCCACCTAGTTCTGCCGAGCATACATGCATACCGCCTTGTGTGAATCCAGCTGAATTCTTCCCTCAGAGTGCATTGTTGGTGGGGGACTGTGGTGTTTTTCCCTACTTCTCTATATCCTTTTAAAATGAGGAGACATGTACTTCATTTTGGACTTGACCAGAATGTGAATGTAGTGTGTAATTAGCTATTTTTGCTTTTACCATTGCTTTTTTTGAATTCTGCCCTGTATTATAGAAGTTCAACGTAAGTTGACTGAATTTTTTCCTGGTGAGCTATTTTCTTTTATAACTCGTACCTTGCAAGCTCACATTTAGTGGTCCTATTTGTATGTCCACTTCTGTCAATCTTGTTGATGCTAAATGACATGTAGGGGATCCTAAAAGTCATGTGAATAGCACCTCAGAAGGCTTGTGCGATAGTCTGCATATTTGAAACGGGGTGAAAGCAACATGTAGGTGTTTTCTCCCTGGCTTTTGTGTGTGCAAAGTACCACTAATGGATTTTGCCACTGTTGCTGAAAGTTGTAGGAAATTCCTGGTGTCTTAATTCATTTTCAGAAATTTTTCCTTTGTGTTTGCCAAAATCCCTTTGTCTAGATATAAAGACATTATGATAGGAATGACTATCTCTGATTTTCTATTTATTATCTTTTGCATTCATTACCTCTTATTGTGAAAATTTAGGCAGGAAGGGAGGATTCTTTCCAACTTCAGGCACCTAGCTGAGGCGCCTGAGTTAGACATCTCATCACCATGTTTATTCCCACTGAAGGAAAAAGGGAGAAGCTGGGTGAGAGATGATCACGTATGGGACTTCTGAAAGGTGGCTGATAATCGGGCTGCGTTGCTCTGTGAAGCTCTGTCTCTCTCTCACTCTCAACTGTGTTGGGAGCCCAAGGCGCTGAGGTCAATTTTTGGTGATATGAATTTGTGGTTCTCTTTTCCTCTTCCCTTCCGCACTGTTGTGGAGCTTCTCACTTAACTGTTTTTGATGATTTCAGATAAATGCTTGTATTTCAAAACCAGAGACTTGTGTGCAGCTCATTTTCATCTGTTCATTTAATCTGATTTGTGCAGCTGGTCTTGCTGGTATTATGGAACAGCAACAGAACGGTGTTGTTTGCTTTTTTTCCTCCACAATACCACTTTGAAACCGCAATTCAAAAAGAAATATTGGCAGGTTGCAAAAATTGGCTTTCAATCTATGGGAACTGGCCTGCCACTTTGATAATTCCCCCACTAAAATCCTAAAGCCCTGTCCTCTCTTCTGCTACTGGGTTACTCTGCTGTATCTGATTCAGTCTTACCTTTGCTCTGACCTTACTGAATTTATTTCTTTTCCATTTTAGTGTTGTCCCATTCCTCCCTCCCCCAAATAAAGGAATTCAACCCTTGGCATATCCCTCTGCCCTCAGATCCTTCTCAGTGGGCAGTGGCTATCAGCTGTACATATTTCTTACTTCCTCAGGCTTATAAAGTGGTTATTTATTTAAGAACCAAAGAACCAGAAGCTGTTAGTCACTAAGAAGAAATACAGGGATTTTTTTTCTAGAGTTTTTGTAGCATGTTCCCAGTATGAGACACAACGTGTTCTGCTGGCAGCAGATCAGCAGCTCCTCACCTTCCAGCTAGCCTTTAATCTCAGAGTACTTCTGAGGGGTTGACCCCTATGTGTTGATTTTCTGTGTTTACTCTCCCTTATCTTTGTAATTTTCTTCTATGTCAAAGACTGACAATACCAGAGAAGTTTTATTTGGTTTGCAGTTTGCTTGTACTTACACAAAAGTGCTTGCACCACTCACAAATGTTCTTTTCTTCCTCTTCAGTAGTAGACTGAATTGGGTCCCCTGGTTCAGGGACTTTCCAGTTTGAGTTTCCAGTTTGTTATGGTATCAGGCAAATAGCAATTGGGATGAACCAGGAGGGATGGCAATTTTCGGAGTCGGGCGAGAGGTGATGCATTGTGTCTTGGTTATACTCTGCCAGCCTTGCAAGTTTAGCTGTCTTTCTGGAGTTGAAGGGTGCCTGACATCTTACAAATTTTTGGAAGAGTGTTTTAAGACACCAGATCATTTGATTTAGGTCCATCTTGATATGTTTACTGTTTGAGGTGGACAGGAATGGGTGGTGACAGAACAAAGAAAGGGCTGGGGTAACTTCTTAGGCTTGTGTAGAGACAGAGAAGTGTAGCAGGTTTTAGATCCATCTGCTGTTTTGGATAGAACGCACTGGTGGCTTCCCAGTGTATCACCGATGAGCCTGTCTGGTGTCTTCAGCAGAAAAAAATTAAATGCGGTTGTGTTTGAATGTTGTTTATTTCCATAGTTATGTTTGGTGGCTTGTTTATTTTTAAGCTTCTACTCAAATCTCAAGTGCCCAGTCATACATAGGAGCGGTGGTATTGGCAATTGGAGGAATTCCCAGAAGTTCAGCTTAGGGGAGTCATGCAGCTGGGACCAGGGCCTTACTCTGCAGCACTGGGTAAAACCTACTTGGGTTCATTAAGTCTTCAAGGAAGACAAAAAAGTAATTTAGAAATTATACATCAGCATATTAATCATATTAAGGGAGAGAAAACTGAGTTGTGACTCACTAATGATCACAGAAAGTATTGTTTCCTATATGGTCATGTTATTATTTTATTATTTTTAATTATTTTTTTTCCATTGTGTGAGTTCAACAAAATGGTCTGCTTTGCAGGTATCTTGGTCAGACATAGGAGGACTAGAAGATGTCAAGCTGAAATTGAAGCAGGCAGTTGAATGGCCTCTCAAACATCCCGACTCCTTCATCCGAATGGGGATTCAGCCTCCCAAAGGTGTGCTGCTGTATGGACCTCCTGGATGCTCAAAAACAATGATAGCGAAAGCTTTGGCTCATGAAAGTGGCCTCAACTTCTTGGCAGTGAAGGTAGGACATTTAATCTTATGGTTTCTTAACTCTGGGACAACAGTTCACAATTTACCAATGTTCAGTGCTAGAATGCAGTGGCTCCTGGCATTTCTGATAATTGCCTCTGCTACAGAAAATCCCCTGTAAATATCAAACGACGTTTGTGTTTTCTTGTGAAGACAACTACTTTCTTCCTGTAGACTTGTGTTTTCTTAGAATGAGGGGGGGGAAGCCATACAGAGGCATTTAAATCCCTCTCTCATTCTGTTGAAAAATATTAATTATTAGCATTATTTTAAAAACTTTTTTTAATGGAAATGAATTCTTAAATCAATTGTAGCAATATGCAACTTTGGATAGTGGATAGATATTCTTGCTGCAATAATTGCTTGCGTGGAAATAATACCATCTCAACTCTTACATTCCTTTTTGTTCCTTAAGAATGGTTGCTTTCTTCATCTTACTGCTTGTGTTATATTACAGATTTTTCTTGCCCTATTAGTCCTTTTTCAGGGGAAATCATTCTATTCCATTATTTCTCAGAAAGTTTGCAAAATCAGTTATATCTGGAGTACTCTTGGATAAGTGGTATGTTCTCTCAGCATTAAGAAACACGGAGAAATTGCCTATGAAATTGATTGCTGCGGGTCATATGGAAAATACATGAGTGGAAGTTATTAAATAATAATACGGAGCTTCGGCGCATAGGAGGGAAAAAAGATAGTAGAGCGATTCCACATGGGGTAGTCTTGCAGCTGTGTCAGAATGTTAATGAAGTGCAAGAAAAAACATTTGTTTAAGTATTTTTCTTTTAAAAGTATCTCCTCCTCAACAGTGCGATCACGTACTCTTTTCTGTTGACCATCTCTTCGCTCACAAAGCTCTCTGTGTTGCTAGTTCCTGCGCAGCTTCCTCCTCTGCCTGTCCTTTCAGGCGCCTTGTGAATGTGGCTCTGGAAGCAGAGGCGGTTGCGCTGACCCTGCAGCCAGCAGCCCTGCGCTGCCTCTGCCTCCTGGTGCTGCAGACAGGCCTCTGGGTCACGGTCACACCAACAAGAGCAGCCTTGGAAACCTCAGCCCTTCAGAAACGCTAGCTTTCCTGCCTCTTCCCTGAAGACAAAGTCGGTCTTTGTGCTCCGGTTACTGGTAAACAAGGTAACCTTTTCCTCCTGCACCGCTTAAGGAAACATTCTTTCTTTGTTTTGCCCAAAGCACTGAGGGCTGAAAGGGGAGGAAATAAAAGTCTCCATCTGGAAGACAAAACCCCAAACCAAACAATATAAACAACAACAAAAAACACCACCAAAAAAAAACAGTTACAACTAAGCCTTGGCACCATGGTGTATTCATCAGTCTAACTTAATGGCTGAAAATAGCTGATGCAGCTGTATGGTCCATACGTAAAAGATTGGGAAGGTGCACTGATACGAAATACTTTTATACAGCAATGCAGCATTTCTCCAGGGTGCAAACCCCCAGCCCTGATGAGCTGCAGCAGAAAGGGCTGGCTCGGGGAAAGTGCCTTTTATTCCCTGTCGGCTTAAATCCCTGGGCCTGGAACTGGTCGAATATTCAATGTACAGATGTTCCAAGAGGCACATCTCTGGAGTGTGTCCAGCCTTGGATGTGTTGACTCCAGGAAGGGAACACAGCCCACTTTCCCTAACTTCACGTTTGCTTCCTGGACAGAAAAGGCAACATCCATCATGTACTAAATGTGTTAAACATCATTGTCTGTAGCACTTCTTAAAGCACAACAGGCATGAATTCATTTCCACTGCATGTATTCCTGCAATAAATCCAAAATAGATGAATATGATTTTGAGAGAGAGAGAGAGAGTTTTTCTTCCTAGCTAGTGGTTCTGTTAATTTTCCCTTTCTCTGCATCGTGTCTCAAATATCCATCTCTGGAACTGATATCAGGCTTTTTGAAATGGAAGCCTGTTTGTGATAATTTACTTTTCAGACCTGCATTTTCCTTCCAGTTGGTCCTGCCCTAAATAAGCAATCCTGATGAAAATACAGCCAGTAGGACGTGTGTGCTCTGGCAGTATAGCTCGGGGGCTCAGGTTTTTGGTCCATGGCAGGGACACTGTGGGCAGGAGACTTTGCTCTGGCGATGGATCTGAGTCCATGGCTGGATGACACCTCTCTCCCCTGTGTCTGAAACCTGAGAGGGAACTGCTTACTTGGTTCAGTGATTTTTTTTGGAAGGTGGCCCCACTATGCACACCATGTGTAATCGATGTGGACACAGTAAATCCGTCCCTTTCCAGAAAGGGTGACAGCGCTCACCTCGGCTGGTCGTGCCACTGGGGTGCAGCTGGCATCTCCCTGGCTCGGGGAGGGCTTTGCGCTCCTCGTCCAGATGTGTCTGTGCAATGTCTCTCCAGTTTGGCCAGCTGCCCCTGTTAAGTAAGGTACTTTGTCTGGGGTGTCTGTAATTTCCTAAAACGTGATGTTTCCATATGTCTTAGGAGCAGCTGGCTGTCACAACGCCATATGAGACGTGGTCAAACGGCGCGCGTCTGACTTGTCTCTAACCTGGTCTGGGAGATAGGCAAAGTCTAGATGTAATTTCTGGGCAGAGGAGACGAAGAAAATAATGTGATAACAGATGTTTGACGTTGCATCCTGTTCTCTCTAAAATCTATTGTGAAGTTTGAATGGTTAGCATTACAATGAATGTGCCCTATTGTAAACACGCTCTTTGATATCTGGCCAAAACCTTTTTATAGCTGTATTTTCATCAAGATCGGTGACCTTTCGCTTTTCCAGAGAAAAGCAGTTGTTTTGCTTGTTTGTTTTTACAGAGCTATCTTGCATATAATTCCTAAGGGGAATCATGTATTTTTATTCCTTTACTGGACTGTCGTTCTTTGTCTCCCTTACAGTGTATCTGCTAAATTTATTGGGAGGGAGGTTGTCAACTGCTTTGTAGGAGATGGCTCCTTCTGTTCCTTCTTATCGCCCCTTTGTCTGTATCTCTTGTAGCATTGAGGCTTTTCAGGGGGTTAGTGATCATCTTGATACTTTTTTCCCCCAAAATCTGTTATCAAAAGACAGCTGAATTGTTCTCAACTTCTTGGAGTTTTCAGTGTTTTGCAGTCATGGAGATAAGCAAGTAGGAGATGGGGTGAAGAAATGAATTAAGATAATTTTTTCATTCTTTGGTGGTTGAACATCACTCTTAATTTATTGACAATTTCTGATCTGATTGAATTCTTTTTCATATCAGCCATCCATGCACTCTTGTCCTTCTTCATGCTCCTCTTGTGCAGGCCCAAAAGCTTGTAATTTTCCTCAGAGATGTATTTTATGTGTCTTTCACTAGCGGAAAATAAAATTGTATGCAGATATTAGGTCTATAAATATTAATAGGATGGGGAATATAATTTTCAACTTCTGCCAGGCTGATGACACGTCTTTGTTATATATAACCACATGTGACATTTTTGCTTTAGACGTGATCTAATTTTCTGGAGTTGAATATTACTGCATTGCTTCTCTGATTTTTCTGCTTCATTTCACTGTTTACTTGGTGATTATCTCACTGTACTTTTTGACAGTTCGTGCACTTAGGGTCAGCTTTGACTGGCTGCTTTTTAGAAATATATGTTGATTAGATCTCTGAGATTTTAAGGTGATACTGTAAGAGTAGTCTGGGGAGGAAACTTCCATATCTTGCTGTATTCCATAGATTGGGAAACGATGATAATTTTATCAGCATTTGGCTTGCATCTTTGTTTAGATTTTGCTATGGCTGACCCCTTAGATTTTTTTGTTTTTTATTTTTAGGAAATCCTATGTCATTATGTTGTGCTAAGAATCTAATGAATATTACATTTCTTCATGGATTTTCTGTTAGCCTCCTGGGAGGCAGCTTGCAGAGAGACAATCTCTGATTTTTATTTGTTGTTTTTTTTTCTCTTCATTGTTGTGATATCTATTTGATTAACTTTACTAACAATGATGCCATTGTACTTTTTTTGTATTAACCTGTTTTGAAATGAATGCTGAAGCTTGCTCTTACACTGTAAAGCTGATGAGGCACCGCTGCAGCACCTACCCAGATAAATTCCATCAGCCAGGTACAAGCTGTTCTTTGGCTGCCAGTCCCAGAAGGACCATGGGGACTGGAAAATCCTTTTGCCCCTTTTGTTGCCCAAGATGCAGTGTACCAGAAGGGGTGTTTGTTGGTGACGGTGTCCTGCATTACCTTGTACTTACTCAGCCTGCTAAAGTCAGAGGGAGACTTTCTGCTGATATCGGAAGGCTTTTGCTCAGGGTTGTATCAACAAAGGATTTTGAGTTCTGCTTTCTGTCCAACAAGCAGATTACCCAAGTTTACAAAATAAATACCAAGAAAAATTATGCAACTTGTATATGTTCGTAATGGTTTTAGAAGCATCATTTTTCCTCTTGCTGCTCAGTGCTTCTTAATATTTTGCTGTTTCAAAGCAAAACTAAAGCAAAAACTCATTTAGTGATACTGACAGAAAACAGCTTAGACCTACAGAAAATTAAGATTTTCAAAAGTTAAATTTCTCAGAATTCATCTGTATAAGTGAGACACAATAATTGTTGTAAATATGATAAATCTTGAAAGCAATACTAAAAAACAAAACAAAACATGATGGTAAGTAGCATTTAAGGACGTTAACAGCAAGAGATATGTAACGTACTGCTCTAAAATATTAGTTTTGTTTGTTAGGAGCTCTGTGATAGACAAAAATAAACAGGTTAGAAATTTTTCCCAGCATTTTACTTTCCGTTACTTAAGAGTTTGGGCTGCAGGCATCTTTTCTTTTCTTCAATTAGCAGTAATTACAAAAATATACACTGTTCTCGGAGCTCTGACTTCACCTTGGCTTGATTTAACTTCCTGTATCACCCTGCAGATGCTTTTGTACCACTCCCCGTGCTTGACATGTGCTTAAGTTTAGTTTGTCATCTGGGTCAATTACGTCAAAATATTTTCCAATTGAAGTTTCCTCAGCTTTTCCCTTCAGCTCTTGGCTGGGGCAGTTAAAACAGATTAATGAGGCTTGGAAAGGCTGCCTGCTTTGCTTTGTGAAGAACTGTCACTGAATTTTGGGAAGATCGTTTAGCCTTCCGATGGGGATTTCTGCGAGTAGAAGAATGAAATAAGAAAGCTGGGTGGTTGTGACTGGCTGGGCGATGCATATAAGATTAAAAATGAAGAAGTGTTGTGGTTTTATGGGAAACTGGCAAACGTCCGATAACATTTGCAAATTTTATTTACATATAGTTATATTTATTTGTGTAGTAACACATTTACAGCAACATGCTAGTTAATTAGCGCATAATGAGACAACATACTCTGAAAATGCTCTAATATTTCCACAAGGGAGAGCAATTGGAGATACTTTATGAACACTGTGGGTGCTCAGGCTATCTGCATGTTTTACTCAACTGAAAATAAGGCATTCGTCCATTCATACCCTAAGTTTTCCAACAGTGAACGTGCAGACAGAAAATGATTTGGAAATAATCTCCCATCTCAGTTTCCTTCTCCCTTCTCAATTACTTTGCAAGATTAATGAATGTAGCTTCCCCCTCTTGAAGTTGCCAGGTTTGTCAGCAGTCGGGTTGTGGTAAAATGGCAGTCACGGGATCGGGTGCTTGAGGGGCAGTGAAGTATGGTTCTGGGTATGTTTTGCAGCATGGATGGCTGATTTCCTGCCTTTTTTTTTCACCGTCTTGCTGTTGATCCCACATGGATAGTGCCCTTCTGGTAACAAGCCTGGTCCTAAACAGAGTAGTGGATGGCAGCCTTTGGGCTCGAGGGCTGGCGCTGTAGGGAAATGCAGTGCTGAGTAGGAAGGGGCGCTGAAAATCCCTGTTGGACACGAGTGACTTGCAAAGGGGCCTTTGTGGTGGGTGGGATGGGGTGCTGATGTGTCTGCTTCATCTCTGCCCGCACAGAATTTCTCCCTTGATACTGTGGTGCCGGTGCCTGCGCCGAGTCCTGACAAACCATCATGGTGGCTGTGCCCAACAGGGCCCTCTCCGAATGTGCCATGAATTAATTCAATGTTTCCCATCAGTTCACTACACACTACAAATCCTGGCTTCTGTGTTACATGAAGAAGCCCAGACAGGTTGTTGCTAAAGCTTGCTGGTCAAGACAGAAGGCAAACAAGGTCGATAAAGGAAAGTGCCTTAGCAGTTTGATGGCGCTGCTGGTAGAGACTTAATTGCAAGGACCACAGTTCACAATTTTTTGCCAGCCATTCCCTGAGATACTTTGAGCCCACAAGCACCTGTCTAATTTGAAGTTTTTAAAACACCAGACAGGTGCCAACAAGTTTTTTTAAGGTCCTTTGGTATGCAGGGCAGAGGGAGAGGAAGTGATTAAAACGGTGAGTGCGCTGAGTCTGGGGTTTACAGGCTGCTGAGAATCTGAGCGATGCAGATTAAGTCATTAAACAGCATTAAAGAGAAGAAGGAGGCTTTATTCTTAGCAAGCAATATACTGCATTTTATTACTGAATGTTTGTCTAAAATGCAGCTTAACCAAGATAACTGATTTAGGAGTTCTTCCAAACCGGTTGCTGATGTGACAGTAGGTCCTCTCACTTGCACCGTCATGAAACTGGGGAGGGGGAAGCCGAAATGTTGCATCTAACCCATGAAGGCTGTGCTGCTGGTGGCTGGGATCACGCTTTGCTCATCTGAGCTGGCTGTCAGCGCTACTCCGGCAGGCTGAGAAATTAGCACATCAGAGTGATGTGGATCGCATCTGCAAGGTAGATGCCTGTCTGTCCAAATCAGTTAGTGTGAATGTCTAACTCAGATGCAGATGTCTGCATGTGGGCAAATAAACCTTGCCCTGGGTATGCATTTTAAGGAGTTCAGAACTGCTTTGACATGAAGCTTTATTTTTTTTTTTGAGGTTCACTGTGCAGAGCTCTGTTCTTATATACTTAATTTGAAATTAAATGTTAATTATTTGACTGATATTTTAATGTCTGTTTAATAATTTCTACAAGCATAAGTACATAACTTACCTGATTGTCACAACAGTTAAAAAAAAAAAAAAGAGAGAGAGAGAGAGGGAAGTCACAGATTACATTTCTTATCAGTTGAAAGTCATTACCCTAGTATTTTCAGGTGGAAAAAATCCCCAAGTGGCTTTAAGCACTGATTAGAAAAATTACTGATACTCTCTGATACTCTTTAACTTCAGGGATGCCAGATGTTGCCCTTGCCGTTTGAAAATACTGAGAACTTCTGTCATAACAATGTGTACATAAGCTTATCTTGTGTTGCAGCCTGTATGCAGAGGTTTTATCTTTTGAGCAGTTAATCTTTCAAGAGTTTATTCTGACCATATTTAAAATGTAAGGATGTTTTTCTTTTATGTATATAAATACATATTTATATATTATATAAAAAGGGCTACCACTTTATATTATATCTATAAAAAGGGTTACCAATATAAGAGAAAAATCTACACCCAATCCACATGATAAACACGTGGGAGGCATCATGACAGAAGGGGAATGCATCTTGTAAAGGAGGATGGGATAGTCTTTCAACAGAGCATGCATGGAAACAACTCTCTCTATTTTGAGGCTGAATAAACAAAACTCAGCAGTATGCAGCATGCCTGAATTGGCAGATTTTATACTATTGTTCTGGGTTGTAGCTCACAAATGGTATGCTTATATGCATGGCTAAGTTACAGCTACTTCTGCCAATTTCCTCCTCCAAATCTTTTGCTGGTTTTGGAGTCACTGTGCAAATGACCAGAAGGAGCAGGTTTTATTTCTTCACATCCTTTCATACGGAGGATTCCTTCTTGCAGAAGAGAGCAGAGCTATGCATCATTAAACTGTACCATTTGTTACTAGCACCTCTAGGTCAGTATATCAACAGCTGTAAACAGCTTTTAAAGGAATCATTATGGTCACCTCCAGGCCAAAAATGATGTTTCACCAACTGTCAATTTGCTGAATAAGTGCGGTTCATGTCATTTGATTTTTTTAAAAGCAATAGAAAAGCATTGAAAAATAATAATAATAAAAAATCTCCTGGAATTTCTTGAATAGTCTCCAACTTCTAAATGAGTTTCCTGAAAAGAGAAGGTGAACTTTCAGAAAACTGGAAGCAGTGCTTAGCTGTCAGCCAGCAGCTTGGTGATGGCCACTGGGCTGCTTGGCGTCCAGACTGCTCCCTGGGAAGAGCGGCCATCCATCTCAGCCAGAGGACAACCTGTTTGCACACAGGGTAAGGCGGACGTTCAGCTTGGCTGGGACCAGAGCTAACCCAGTTCAGTTCCTACATCCAGCTTCTTTGAACGTTTCTAGTTTTTGTGTTGTGGTTTCAAGTGTTTGCATTAGATGAAACGTATACCAATTCCTCTTCTTTGGTGTGCTTTTTCTTTCACTTTGGAGTCCTTTCCTTTTATTGCCATGTATAATAAGAGCTCTAAGCTGCTTGTAATAAAAGACATGTTTCTGAATGGCAGTTCTGGTATTGTTGGTGAGTGGTAAACTATGAGACCTTCTTCAAATCAACTTTGATGAAAATTCTCCATAGGGCACAGGTCATTAATACATAGTGGTCTTTAACCTGGTGTTGCTGCTTAATGAAGAGAAAAATTGAGAAAAACTTCATGTTAAAGCTTACAGCAAAACCATGCATTCAAAATAATTCTCTTTGGAAACATTTTAAACACTATGTATTGCTTTGATGTTGCCTTGATCATATTTTAATGCGTAATTAAAAATAAAACTCCATGCATCTGAAATTATATTGTACCTTAAAGCACAAAGGGAGTAGTTTTGGTTTTAAGTATTTTTTGCTCAGACAAAAGAAGAGAAAATGTCAGACTATTTGATGTTGTTTGTCATACTAGAGGAGTACACTGTTGGCTCTGATGTTTGTGATGTTGGCTTCCATGAGAATACTGATGTGGATGAAGACAGTTTGTGGGAACAAGGGCATGAGAGAGAAGCTCTGAGAAAAAGGTAGTAGGAGAAATCTGTAATCCTGGGTAGAATCTGCAGAGATTTGACAAAAAGCTAGACAGAAAGTGAAAGCTGCTGTCTTGTTACTTCAGCAGTTGCTAGGCCCACTCTATCACATTTCTCATCTGCAATGAACATGATGAATGGCAAGGGCCCAGGGCAGCTGGATGCTGTCTATTAGAGCTAGAAGCCTGTTCTGCACAAACGGCTGCTTGCTCCTCATCTTTGATGTTCACAGTGAATATAGGAAAAGGCCTTGCATTACTCTCTCTCACCTTCTCACCTTCCTTTTTCCTTTTCTTTGTCCTTCCTGAGTTATGTGTCTGAACAGTTCTGTTCCTATACAGGCGTCCAATAGACTTTGAAGTTGTTGAAAGCCTACAGGTGCCATTTTAACTTTAGATACTGCAGCAGTAATTTTAAGGATGGATGTGGAAGGTAGCAGCGCTTGTATCATTTCTGTTTCCTTCTGGCAAGGCATACGGTACTCTTCTTCAGCCCTTACACAGTTGGCTTTACCTGTATGGCTGGCTGCTGCCGTATCTCACCTGGCCCTATGGGTAATGGACCACACTAAAAAATAAAATGAAATAAAAAATAGTACTGTGGCATAGCCAATATGTTTTGCTGATACCAGATAACTTATGCTTTTCTTATTACAATATACATCCGTTCCAAAACATTTGCAGAGGTGCTTTCCAGTGGTGCCAGTGTCAGGATAAAGTCGGTGCGCTAACTTACTGCAAGGTTGAAAATGAGAGTGGAGAGGGGAGGCTGCAAAGAAACAGTATGCTACATTTTCAGAGTAAAGAATGTGTGTTCTGCCCATCTGGGTACAAAGACCAGGTGGTCCTGTTGGAAGAGGGACCACCAGAAGCTCTGTCACTGCTGGTGTATGTCTGCCACACGTTCCTGGTTCCAGCATAACTGCTGTTTGAAGCTGCCTTACTGCTCAGAGCAGAGCATTGCCCGAAGGTGCTCATAGCACTGAAGCACAGGAAGGTTGTGCAGTTTTCCAGCTGTGAAGGACGTTGTTTCTGCTGGTGAAATTATGAGGGCACCTGTTCCCTGGAAAACAGACCAAAGCCACTGGCTCGTTTTGTTCAGGGCAGTGGATAATCATCGCTGGTCATGGCTGTAGGTCAATGTTGATGCAAACCAGGCTGAAGTCAATGAGTCATTACCAATCCCATGAGAATCTTAGCCTCATTAAGAAGCGTTATTTTAGCAGCCTGTCCTACGGGATACAGCAAAACAGAAAATGCTCTGAGAATTCTCCATTGTTTTGCTTTTTGTAATTGTAAGTACTTGCTCAAGACTTCAGCACTGACCCTGTGGTCTCCGGTCTTTTCCTGGTGGACAGGGCTGTGAGTATAAACAGGCACCGCAGCAGCTGGCACTAATAATTGTGCTTGGCAGAGAGGAGAAGGAATGCAAATCAGTGAAGACACTGAACAGCTTTCTCGCTGGGGATGGAGTGCCTCATGGATGGGTTTCAGGTGTGCTGCTATGGCAGCTGCTCCTCGCTGGACCTGCAGGCTGTCTGATTGAAAAAAGTGTTGTTAAACATGGTTTTAAGTCACTGCTTCAGTGCTTGGCTAGGTAGGATGCATGTTGAGTGTACAAGTAAATGCTTTTCCGTAAATGATCTTTTTGGCTGACTTGCAGCCCCCTTGTTGCTGTTGTTGATCCAACAACTCCTGAGAACCCCCAAGTGTTTATTTTTTTGGTTAGTGCTGTTTCTCATTAAAGTACTAGGTAAGCATTGTAGTAAGAGGATTAACCTACAGGCATAGTTACTTGCATGCACAGTGCTATAAATGCAAGAAAACTGGGTATAGGTAGAAGGTAAGCTGAAAAATGCACAAGTAAGACTTTTGCAAGTGGGAAATTGTCAAAATTCCTTGTAAGTTTATCAGTAATGTAACACTAGGAGATTTTGACAGTCATTTAGGATGTAAATATAATATGTATTTAAAATATTTATTTTTCTTAATTTTACAGGGACCTGAGCTGATGAATAAATATGTTGGTGAGTCTGAACGAGCAGTGAGAGAGGTGAGAAAGTGCAAGCTATACATGATGTTTGCTTTTCTTGGCATTCAATTTTTTTCTGTGTTTATAAGGCTATCTTTAAATTTTCCAAAAAATCTTTTGGTTTAAGTTTTTTAAACAACCAAACAACAACCAGAAGAGATCTTTGTGCTGTTTAATTTCATCCTGCACTGGCCTAGTGATGCACATCAAATTAGGGATCCTGTAGCAATTTTCACTATAAGCCTGTGTTACGCAAGATCAGGAATAATTACTAAAAAGTCTGTTTTTAAAAAATGACCACAAAGCTTACGTCTGTTCCGTGATGTTCTGTAGATTTTGAGGTGTGCAGGGGTTGACAGCAGTATGTAAAGAAATTTCAGTGCCTTAAAACTGAGTGCTTCATGGTTGTTTTTCTAGATCTTTAGGAAAGCCAGAGCGGTGTCTCCTTCAATTCTTTTCTTTGATGAAATAGATGCGTTGGCAGTTGAAAGGGGAAGGTAAGTAAGCCTGTTACAAAAATCACAGACATTATTCTCTGATAATTTACTTGTACATTGTGCAATCACAAGTATATTGTCTTTCTAGAATTATTTTATTAAATAAAATAATTCCACATGCAGAAGAGTAGCATTTGTGACTTAACTATAAGAGTATTTCACTGGCATAAACAGGTAAGTTGGTGGAGTTCATCCTTTCTCATGTCATTAGCAGGAAGGATTCTACTGGTTCTCATGCCCTTCGGCTCTTTTCTGTGGTTTTAACTTGCGTTTATTTCCAGTAACTAACTCCTTTCTTTTCCCAGGGTTGTTGCACTGTTCTAGTATAGTGCCTCCATCAAGCAAAGCAAATGATCATATGCTATATAACTCTGGGATTTCCAGAGAAACTACTCATATGCTTAAATTTAAACTCACATTCAAGCATTTTGCTAGACAGGGACAAACTTCATGAAAAAAAATAGAAGCGTGTATGTCCTTTTACGTGTTACCTTAAAAAGGGATTCTTCTGCAAGCAGCTAACAATCTTCTTACAATATGAGAGATGGTTAGCTTTTGTCTGAGGGAGTATTATAGCAGGTTTTATTTGCTGCTGTGGCATTTAAAATTTGACAGGCTATGGAAGTAGTCTTTCTTGGGGGACACGTTTTTCATAAAATAATTTGTCTAGTGAACAGGTATGTGTTTTTTTCTGCTTTGCTTGATTTGCATGAAGAACTATGACATATATGCATGTAGAAAGTATTTATCTAGTTTAAAGAAGCATCAGTTTTCCATCATATTTCTGGAAAAGAAGCTACCTTGGCATCCATACAGATCCCTTCGTATTGTGAAGGGGCCATTTATATCTGCAAAAATGGGTTAAAGACATCAGTCATTCTGATGTTTCAGCAACTAGAATTGTTTACTTAAAAGGAGATGTCGTCTTGCGTAGCATAGAGCTGCCCTTTGAAACTACTAAGAAAATGAAAACATTCTCTGCTGAAACTGCAAAAGCTGATATAAGACATCCCCATCAGCATCCTTCTCATATGCAGTGTATGCAACTGTGACATTTGTAAACTTCCTAGAAACGCTAGCCACCCTGTGGTATTCACTGAAACACCTGCCTACTTTTCACAACAGAGAAGTTGCAAAAATGTGTGCTGGAATCAAGCCAATAGGAAAAAAAAAAAACCCTCTGCTGCAATGCTCATGTGTTTAGTTTTCAGAAACACTGCTTCATCAAGATAAAACCTTCTGGAAGAATAAGACATAGTATATTTTAATCAGCCTTTTCACCCCATGCCCTACAGGCATTGAGCTTGTTTATTTGTTTTATTCTTTTAGGGGGTAAATAACCCAATTTTACCTTACCTGGAACTGTCTGTGGGGGGTAGTAGGCCTGGCACAGCTTGCTGAAGAATGTGGTATGACCTGCTGCAGTCATGTTGCGCTGGAGACATCTGGTTTTGGAGCTTTAAAAAGAACAGGGTGGGACACACAAATATTTCATTGTCAAATCTGAACCAGATGGGAGGTAAAATATGTAGCAGAGTTCTCATAAAATTCATCTGAAATTAAATGGTGTAGGAAACCAGACAAGGCACTTATTAGAAATGGCCTTTTTTTACAGGCTGACTTTGCACAGTAGGAATTTGCAAATGCATTAGAGATGCTAACGATTTGTGGCCTCTGGAGATCCATTTCCTGTACTATTACTAACCATACTGAAGTTTTCAAGGAAACACCTGTTTATATTGTCTCCCTGTTCCCTCTGTTGGTTGAATTGGTTTTCTCCATCTTGGCAGTGAAAAACTCTCTGTGATACAATTTTGGAGAAGTTTTACCTCTTAGTTTAAATCCTACTTAGGATTCTGTGGGCTGTGGGTCTTGTGCAGAAAATGCACTGCATCCCAGAACTTCCTGGGTAGGTACCCTCTCCTGATCCTCACAGGATGTGTCCAGAGATACAGAAAAGCATAAACTATTAAGCTGTGGGTGTAGTGTTATGCACGGTTCAGATCTGATATACAGATGTGAAATAACAGTGAGTAATTGCTTACGCTCTTCAGAGCACTTTGCCAAATATTCATTAACCCATTATTACTTGTTTAGATTTGACTAAAGCTTGTGGGTTTAAAACATAAACGTTTTGCTCCCAACCCTCTATAGAGATCACTAAACAATCCCATCTCATCAGCAGATGCAAATTAATATCAGCGCATACAAATTAATAGACTGGGTAATTTGTTGTAACCAGCTCCAGGTAGATCAAGAAAGCTGAGGAATCTTCTTGCCTGCACCATAATGTGCAATGTCTCTTTTGCATCACGTGGCAGAGCCTCTATCACTGCACGAGCCATTGCAAACACCGTAGGTGCACTCAGGTCTGCCACAGCGTCTTATTTATTTTACAGTCCCAAGCCATAATTCCTTAATTTTAATACAACGTCTAACCCTCTATCTAGTATATCCAAGCCCTCTTGGAAGATTTTTCACTCTGGTTTACATCGAGGTATTAGAGGAAGCTTAAAGAGAATGGACTGACAGTGAGGAAAAAGGAAGACATTTACTGTAACTGATTCTAAAGAAGAAATGATAAACCTACTGATGAAAAAATGGGGAGAAAGTAGAGGTACATAATGAATTTAGAATAGGAAAAATGATTACATTAAGACAGGAAAAACCTCTGAAAATTAGAAAGAGTTCAGATGGTGAATTCTCCTTCACTGTGAATTGGTCCTGTGGGAGAAGCTCAGGCAACCTACCACTTGACATATTTCAAACAAAACTGATGTTTCATGGATTAATGTGCTGGGAGAGGTGAGCTACATGATGCACAAAGTCTTTTCCACTGTCCTGTAAACTTTTCCCGTGGCTTTAATTAGTGATAGGTTCCGTGAGCTCGTGACAACTTTATTTTTTTCCTTACTTTCGCAAGTCGATGTTACAGCTCTTTGGAGGAGAGGCTGTGCTGAAGGGAGACCCGCAGGGCTGGTCCAGATACAGCAGCACACGGGGAGGAATGTTTGCCTCTCAGTAATCCCTTCCCTGCTCTGTGCTCGAGACTCTTAACAAATTGCACAGCTGCGAAGAATTATGGGTATTTGTTATTCCTTGCTATCCTGACCATGTAAAACCTAACTCTTCTGGCCATTAGAGGTTGCCAAGAGGGAAATGGCTTGGTAATTAGACTTGAAAGTGATGAATGAACATGGCTCTGTGTAAATGCAGCACAGACAGTCTGTTTGCTGAACTTAAGAAATCTATGTGCTTTGGAAATGGGACATTGTTTATACAAGTAGGATTTTTAGGATTTTTGGGCAATGGATGTATTTGTTCCTTTTCTTGTTTTTCAGAAGCAAAAAAAAAAAAAATTCCTCTTTAACTGCAAATCTTTGTAATGTGAGATGGGAAATGTAGGCTGATGCGATACTGCTAAATACAGTTTCCAAGGTGGAAAATTAAGGACAAGGGACAAAGATCAGTACCTTGCATTTGATTAGTGAAGGCCAAAACAAGTTGGTAGATGAACAATACTAACTTTTTTTTGGAGTGAAGGTATAAATGACAAAGTGAGAGGGCTTTGGTACCAACCCACTGAAACTACAATACGGTGATGCTCTTCCAGGGATGTCTGTTATCCTGTATGATGGGGTACAGTGGAGCAGGGGCATGGCTACATTCCGAAGCCACAAATTAAAATGCTCAAAATGTCTGAAAGAGGTACTGTTTCACTTCAGGTGTTAAAATATTTGCAATCTGAATTTCTGAGGCACACAGGCTTCTAGGTGAAGCTATAAAGAATGGCAGCTTCTCTTCTGTAGTATGGCTGCTGTGCTTCTAGCAGGGACTGTGATAAATTTTCTGATTTTAAACTGAGATGTATGTCTTACTGGAGTATTATAGTACATATTTACACTGTACGCTTGAACATACAGTCACACTTCTGTATCTATGCAAATTTCCTTGTGTAATTGGCAGCTTCCCTGCACTTTTCCTGTGCCGTACTTGAGTTGTGATGGACCTGATGCTAGCAGCTGGCTATGTTAGGCAGGGAGCTTGATCTTCTGACTTATGTTGGCACTGGTTGTCCCTGAATCAGGGAACGTCAGCTGATTCGTGGCAATATCACCTTTGTTTGGATATGATGGAGAGTTGAGGCACTGGAAATTTTGTGATTGTGGTCTGAGTTCTGTAAGGTACTTGGTATCCAAAAAAAATTAGTATCTGGGGAAAAAAGCTGTAAAAAAAGCTACTTTAGGCCTAACAAGCGGTGAAGAAGTAAAGTTTTGAAATAACTGAATTGCACAGTAGAGCTTGTAATTTGTTTTGGAATAGCAGTTTTAACAGATTCCATTCCCCATATGCTATTTATATGTGATAAATATCTGCACCCCTTTATTTTTGAAGCAAACTCATGAAGATTCTTGTCCAGCAAAAAAAAAAAAATCCATTATCACAATGTGTTTTAAATCCATGTTTCTTTCTGTGTTATATGTATTTGTAATTTTGCCAGCCTGTGTTGTGATTTTGACATTTGAAGCTTTGTGGCCATTTGTAGTCAGTAAGACTTGCATCAGTGGAAGCAGGACTAGATCTACAAATCTTTTTCTTGCAATTATTTAAATATATGGATGTATTTACAGGATTTAGAGGAACTAATCAAGTCCATTAAGTAGGTAAGCATGTTCTGCATTGCCCAGGAGGGCTGTGGCAAGGCTGACCTGCAGCAAGGTGCTTCAACCAAGCCATGAATTTGAGCCTTTTGTCTGGATTCCTGACAGAGGCTCAGTTGAAATAGATACCAGGACTAAAGGGATCAGAAGTGGCCATAAGTGGTGGCTACTTCACTTCCTGGTGTGGTGCTGGCTATGAGAACGTTCAGCTTGCCCATGCAATGGGCCCAACAAGCAGGCTACAACTGCTGGCAGGGTTAGGACTATCATCATCAAATGTCTTTTTTTAATGAAATCAAAGGAGAACATAATTGTCATTAAAACTTATAAATGAAACTTATTCCAGGTGAATGTAAGCCTCTCATATTTAAACACTGTTATAATGAAACAAAATCCAGTCTAGTTACTTACTTCTAGGTCTGTAATGCTTCCAATTTAAACTGTTCTTACTTCCCTGGTAGACATGATTGATTACATTTTTCAACTTGATTAACTTCCAGGAATGCACAGAGGAAAAATGCTGAGGGAAACGGAAAGAAGGAAAACGGGAAATATACTGTGCATCAGGTGCACGTTTGTTTTTTTTTTTTTTTTAAGGTGATGACTGTTAAAAGAATAAGAGAGCTCTAAATGTCAGCATCTTCCTGTTTCAGCTGGATGATGCCAGTGCCAAATGAAGGCAAGGCCCCATGTCCATCTTTCATAGACGTGTGTCTGGTTGCAGGCAGATGGGAACAGGCCGTGGATCGCCGTCTAGTACTTAAGGATTTGGTAATGTGCTTAAGGAAAGCCCTCTGGAAAAGAGCCTGTTGCTTCCAAACCCATCACAGACTGGCTCCTCTTCTCCTTTAGTTGTGTTGCCTTTTTCTGGACCTACTTCACAAACTTCTGGAAGCTGCAGTAATAAGAAATTTGGGTAAAAGAGGCTGCTTGCATGAACGTGGAGATTAATTAGGATGTAGCTAAAGCAGTCTGGCCACTTGTTATAAAGTCACCTGCTGACAGCTGAGCAGTATTTCCAGTTTTCACAAAGCTTGTGTTCTCTTTTCAGGAAGCTTGTGTAGACATTGGAGGTCAGTCAAGGAATAAGAATTCTTTTATATTTCAGTGCTTTTTTAATGCTTTAAAGAACAAATGACATGAAGTATACCATTTTGAGGCTGGAGGTAACCGTAAAGTTAAATGTTCTACCCAGTCTCAGAATTTCCGTGACTTCCCCCAGTATTCCTCTGAAGATGTCCTTTCTGTAGGGCTTGAATCTTGGTCTTGAGGAAAAAGGGAAGATGCGGAACAATATAGTGGTTAAAATCTGATAGAGGTGCATGTAACGTATGACCACATCTAATTGTAGGGTGCTGATGAAGGAAAGGGTTTAGAATTATCTTCTTCCAGAGTTTTTCTGATGATACAGGCAGGAAAATTCCCTGCTATGGACAGTGGGTTTTTGTTTTAGCACTTACTAGTTTTTACTTTTCTTTACTTTACTTTATGAATAGCCAACATATTGGAGAAGAGAAGACTGAGAGGGGACCTTTTCAATGTATACAAATATTTGAAGGGCAAGTGTCAAGAGGATGGGGCTGAACTCTTTTCAGTGGTGCCCAGCAACAGGACAAGAGGCAATGGGCACAAACTGAAGCACAGGAATTTCTGGCTGAATATGAGGAAACTTTTATTTACTGTAAGGGTGTCAGAGTACCGGAATAGGTTGCACAGAGAGGTTGTGGAGTCTCCTTCTCTGGAGATACTCAAAACCCACCTGGATGCCGTCCTGTGAGACGTGAGCTAGATGACCCTGCTTGGCAGGGACACTGGACCAGATGATCTGCAGAGGTCCCTTCCAACCTCAACTATTCTGTGATTTAACTGATAATACTACGCACAGGATTTGCATGCTGTGTCTCTTTCCCAGATTTTTAATAACATCCAAGCCTCTAGCATCTGTAGCAGTCTGAATTAATAATATGCATGGGAGTTATACTGTACATGTGCCAGATGTGAATTTGGCCCAGTGTTTTCATGATTACTTGTGCCTAAGTATGCTTGCTATGCCATTTTGTTTTATGAAATACCTCATTTGCTATGTGTGTAGAAGAATCAATTAGTAATTCTGGAGGATGGTTTTGCAGCTTGTTGGACCTGGTGCTTTGGGATATGGTTTAGTGACATTGGTAGTAAGGTGATGATTGAACAAGATGATCTTGGAGGTCTTTCCCAACCTTAATAAATCTATGATTCTATGATAGATAAGCAGAAATAAGTATATGATGTTAAAGGTGTTCTGATTTTCGGGGGGGCAGAAAGCTGTTATATAGGAAAAATAGTGATATTGGGCTGCTTATGTAAGCATGGGTATCTCTGTAAACCAAGTATATTTAGTAAGGTTTCAGTTTTGAAGCCCCAGTAGCATTTGGGGGAAACAAAGTTCACAGCTGAAATACAGCCCATCTGGACCGATAAGAATATTCTGACTGAATTACTATTTTAGCGAGGGATATTTGCATGGAGGAGCCTGCTTTTTCTAACTGGCATGGCAGTGTCCATTCAGCTGGCCAGAATGCCCTACTGATGATTTTTGACTGAAATTTGTAATCAGGCAAGATGCTGCCATTATCGTTCTTTTGTCTGGTATTGCTATTGGAGTAGATATTTTATTTTCTAACGCTGTGGAAAACCTTGAACTGCCAAAGCTGTATTTCACCGGGTCTTGTGAGGGAAGGAAATAAAACAGCGTGACAGTTAATTACGGCCGTGGCAGTTGGACTGAGAGGACCGCCTTGGCAGGTGCTCCTTGCTGACAGTTCACCCCTGCAAAGCCCTGACAGGAATGTCAGACTCGATAAAACCCCGCAGATGGTACAGGCGAGGCTGGTGTGGTAGCATGATGGCAGGGGGCTTCGGTTCATCAGGACCCTGCTGCCTCCCTCGTCTGTGGGGAGGCCGAGAGCCCTGCCAGAGAGCTCTGCTTCAACCCGTGCTCGTTTTTTGATGCCAGCCATTCTGTCGTGTCAATGAGTTTTGCATTTGTTTTGATATGAAATTATTTCCAGAGATTCCAGGGAAGGAATTATTTGAGATGATATCGTGTCCAAGAGTACTTTTAAAACCCGTAAATTTTGATTGTTATTGCAATTCTTTTGTTAGAGAGAAAAATAAGAAAGGCAGCTTTTATCTGTGTGTAAATCTTGCCTGATAGGAAGTTTTGGAAAAGAGGGTGGGCTGCACTCCCTTCTCACAAAGCCTGTGTTACAGATTTCAGCTGTGTGGAGATTAATCCCCCTGCAGTAATTTATCCCGGCTGCATCTCCTGAGGCCTCCCCCTTCGGCCCCTCAGGTCTGCCTGAGGTGGGGTCATCTGGGCAGCGCTGGGCTCCTCGGGACGGGGCCTCCCACACTTCCTTCTGGTTTCCCAGCTTGTTGTGAATTTAAAAGTGCTCATAAGGTTGCTGTGTGAATAGTTTCTGCATTTTCACGCCTACAGTTTAACAACGTAACCGAATTAAGGCCCTGATTCTGTACCGAAGGTGTTCAGATGGGCTTCAGCATCGCTGAAGTCAATAGCAGATGGAGAGTCGCTTGTTCTCCTTGACAGGATTTAATTGGAGGTCTGGATTTAAATATATTTTCCAATGAAAATAACATCTGCTGTTCTGAAAAAAACATTCATTGTCTTGGCTTTGGAAGTATTCTAGGTTTTCAGCTGATGTGAATGTACATTTGCATCGGCTTGCAATGGGGATGCTTAGTGAATTTCATCATGAGGTGAAATCGTACATACTGCTTTCTTGAACTTCTATGTCCAAATATTAAGGAACCTGTTAGATAAAGGGGAGAAAAGAATAAAAGGGTGCTAAACAGCTAAAACCGTGCTAAACAGCTAAAACCATGCAAAACAAGAAAGCTGTTTCAGTCAGCAAACTACCTGTAGCAAGAAAGGTAGCACTGAGATCTGACAATTGCATACATCTGGTGGTGTCTGGAAGCAGTCTCCTTAGGGTGAAGAGCTGGATATGCTGATGTATTCCTTGATGCTGTGGTAGAATCGGGTCACAGTTGCTTTTATGTTCATGGGAAGAAGTCCAAGAGTGGCTTAAGGTGCTCACGTGGGAGGGACAGTGCCTGTTGGTGTCTGAATCTGGGTGGTTAGATGGGCGTAGGATGAGGCCAGAGATGAGAAGGAAGGGCGCTATGGATGGCCCTCACCTGCTTGATGCAATTTGGAGCTGGTATCCAGGTCTCTCACTTCCAGCAGACAAGGCCAAAATTAATTCAGGTTAACGGTGACGCTCTGGTATGCTGTAGCAGGTGTGTTTTCTTCTGCCAGAATGCACACTGGAAGCGCCTTCAGCTAAAATAAAATACTGAGGAGAGGTTTCATTTTCCTTATTCCCCGTGAATAGCCTGTCTTAATCCACCAGCAGTCTTCGCTGGTGGGCTCGGCAGTTCTGGAAGTTTCTCTGCTGGTCGAGGGCAGCGCGTGCAGGAGCGGGGGCGTGCTTGGCCTGGGGCTCTTGGGGCTCTTGCAGCATTAGCTGGAACCTCGTGCAGGGGAGGATATCTGGCTCTGGCTGATGTGGTAAACTAGTACAAATGAATACCTTTTTTTTTGCCTTTAAAACTACTTCATCGAGGATTTAGGAGTTGGCAAAAAGATTAAAAGAGCACGTATCCCACAGACTGATGGATTTTGTTATGAGATTACTTCAAATTCTCAGGCCCGCGCGAAGCAGCCAGGCTCCTCTTTCCTCACACGTTTTCATTTTGAAGCTCAAGGTATTTCTGGTCGAGGCACGGCTCTTGCATGCACACGCCCGTGCACACGTGGCCCTGCGTGGATTATGTAAGGTTCCTGATGCCGACCGCCAGGATTTGCAGGCGGCGTGTTGACAGGAAATTAGTTTGTACCCGTACGTGCCTTTAGCGAACTATTTCCATGCGGTCGCGATGATGACATCGAGGCACGGAGGTCAGGTAGAGAGAGGGGGGCGAAGACGCCGCTCGGCTGGAAGTTGGTTTTGGCAGCGCCCGCCTGGGACTGGAGGGTTAATCATCATTTGTGGCTCTGACTGCCGCTTGCGTCAAAAGTCCAGGCAGCCTTAATGAACATTGCCTGTGTTAATTTGAAACCCTTGCTGGGAAATCATGGGAAAATGGAAAAATGCATACTTGCATGGCACCCTTCAGATTAATGGCTTAGGCAGCGCGAGGGCTCTCGGCGCGCGGTGCTGCGCTGCTCCGGCTCTGAGCGGCTGGTAAAGAGATCTGGCTCGGTAAACATGTGCCTTCCCCTGATTTCACGGGGGATCCTCGTAAGCCAAAAGCTAATTTGCTCTAGACTCTGTGCTAAATATGGTGCATCGTATGACGGCTTAGTGAACTATGTAAATAAAAGCACTAAAATTGAAAACTTCTGGTCACAGATCAGACGTGGCTTCATTTGGTACTGCTGTTATTATTGGTATTTTTGGCCTGTGTGGTTTTGAAACCTTCTTAGTCTTTTTAACAGCCCCTAGTAAAAGCCCCTAGTATTACCCTTGTAAAAGCCCTTAGTATTGTGCTGGTATCTCCCCTTAATTGTTTATTGGGTATTATAATCAATGATTGCTTAACTGCAATTTTCTGATTATACCCTAATTGTGTGAAAGCTTTTGCAATGTACGTTCCCCTGTAACAGCAGGGGTTTTCTTTAGAGTAAATATTTTTTTTTCTTTTTAGTCCAATATTTGTAAGAGCAACGTTTATATTGGGGAAAGATGTAATATCCGTTCTAGCCACCTCTTTATAAACAAGCATTTCTCCTTTGTTTCCTTTTAAAAAAAAAAAAAAAAAAAAAAGTAGTTTAGCATCCCCCTCCCCCCAGGTCTTCTAGCTTCAGATCATCTCATGTAATTTTAACATTTTGGTCCCAGACTTAATACTTTTTTCCCTTTGCTTAGCTTTTTCTTGTGTGTGATCCGTGGGGTATAAAGTTGAGTGAATGTGAAACTTGTGCAGGATGGGAGGCCTGAATCCCTCCTGAGACTAGCTTATGTTACAAAGTTGATTTTAATTTCCTTTAAGTTCTGTGTCCTTCGAAAAGCATTTACTATCCTTGCACAACACCTGAAGTGTTTTATCACATGCAGACCCCTGCAAGTCAATAGGGCTGTGACCCGGGGGTATGTTAGAAATGCTCTGATCCCACTCGGGAACTCCTAACCTGGCTACAGCAAACCAGAAAGCTGACAACGAGCTAACCCAAGTCCCTTCTCTAATATTTCTTAGCAACCTAAATATTCTGTTAGCCAGCATTTATTATAGCCCCTCAAAGATATTTTCCAGGCTAGGTCTGATAAGTTAACTGTTTTGCTCTGGAAAATTACAGAACCAGTTGTAGAACGGGAAAGTTGGAGAGATTGCTAAGAGAAAATCTATTGCTTTGCCTCCGAGGTGTTTGGGAAGCTGCAGCAGCTCTGTGGCTAAGTGGGTGCCTCTGGTGCCACATCCACTGGGAAAGCTCTGAACACTCCTATTTCAGAATAAATATTGCTTTTCAGAAATCAAGAGACTTATTTTGTTAAATTGTACTGGAAAAAGGCCGTTTGAGGGTGGAAAAAGTGAAGTTACCCAGCGCGCAGAGAGGGAAGCAGCGCCAGCAGCCCCTTCCCAGAGGCAAAGGGAGAAGTGTGGCTGTGGGCTTTTTCCCCCAAATGGCACAGGTGTGTGTGGAGGCAGCTGGTGTCTGAGCTGTGCCAGGAGCCCTACCCATGGCTGCCAACAGTGGTGGGCAAAAGCCAGGCTCACGGGGGCTTCACTTCTAGCACCTGGGTGCCAGAAGGAGCTTTGGGGATGCTGGCCCACAGCCTGGCACCACAGGAGGCACATATCCTGCCCCTTCCGAGCATGGTCCTGGTGGTGGGGCAGCTTCTCTTGCTTTGTTTCACTTATTTCCTCTTTTTTTTTTTTTTTTTTTTTTTTATCCTTCCTTCCTCCACCACCTCTCTGACTAGGGGAGAACCGACACCTGTTTACATTATTCCAATAGGCTGTAATACACTAATTCCGCAGGCTGTAATACACTAATTCCATAAACACATACTGAAACACGCAGTTTCATCTGTATGTACCTAGAGCTTGGTGCTGAAAGGAAAACCCATACATCGTGGGTGTAGTGCATCTGAGCATATACAGTTACCTGTGTGCAGTCCCAGTGTCTCCTAGGCATAGCACCTTTTCAAAAGTAAAGCATGACATGACGTGCAGTCACCTATTTTATAATATTTCAGAAATAAAGCCTCTTTATGGAGAATGAGGAAGATGTGATAGTGTAAAGAATGCAGCTGTTGATAAGATTTATTACTTATTGCAACATAGGTCCTTGGTCTCTTGGTGTGATTTATGCAATGTCTTCTGCATCCTTCATTATTCATGTGAATATATGTACGCACGTGTATGCACACAAATACATGATAAATTTATAGGAAGAATGTGGTACATCACTTAATCTTTTTAAGATGTTAAAAGATTTAATGAAAGTGTTATATATAAATATATATATACATTTCTGTATATTTCTGTATTGTGTTTTGCTACATATATTTAAGCAATTCAAGCAATTTGCTGTGAACATTGACATTACCAGAGTTAATTCCAGACTAAAATAAATAAATAAAGCTTAAAATAGTTTATGCCTGGCCTGTTTAGGTTTTTCACATATTGGCGATTTCAAAACTGGAACTTTCTGTTTCTCAGTCTTTTTTTTCCTGGTGTCTGGAAAATCAGCTGACCTAAAGGACTGACAATGCTTTTATGAAAGAGTTGGTCAACACTCAATTTTTACTCGTTTGATGGGGAGAATACAAAAATGTAGAGCAACTCTGCAAAATACATAACTACTGAATTTTTATACTTCATGGATTGGTGTAAGCACTGACTTGGATGGTGCTGAAAACTGAAGTTTGTTTGACTAGTAAAAAATCTGCATGGATTCAGTTGTTATAAAAATGTTTATTCCAGATATCCACATTGTGTTAAATCTCCACAGCCTATACAGCAGGGTAGAAAGCAACAAACCTCAGTTGCTTTTGAAAGATGGCTTGCTATTGACTAACTCTCTATTTTGCGTTTTCTCACTTCATATGATTGTTTATTTTACCTTCAGCTATTGAAGGTGAAAATAAACATTACAATTGCAATAAAGAGAAACTAAGTTTCTGTTGAAACACTTTTGCAAATTGAAAAGCAAAATGTATTCTTCCTTTTCTCCAAATTTCTGGGAAGGGTAAGCTAATGCTAATACTGATTTTTTTATTATTATTATTTTTTTCAATCAGCTCTTCAGGTGCTGGAAATGTAGCAGACCGTGTCTTGGCTCAGTTGTTAACGGAAATGGATGGGATAGAGCAGCTGAAGGACGTGACAATTTTGGCAGCTACAAACAGACCGGACATGATAGACAAGGTACAAATAGATGCAGGGTGGTATATACTGTTCTCTTGAGAAGACCAGTTTATGGAATAATTCATTTCTCTTTGTTTACTCTCCAAACTGTTGTCTAATAAATTAATGATTAAGAGTAGATGTTGGGAAATGGTGACAAGGCAAAGGAAAGGTTTACGTCCCTGCCTTTTTTTTTTCCCCTCTTACAAAATTTCAACAGAAACAAAATGTTCTATGATATCCCTAAGTATCCGTTTCCTAGAAGAAATTATTCCTAAATCAAGCTCATTGAACTTGTGAAACAACATTTCTGTCAAACTGCTTTTGTGGGTTTTGCTTCTGTTGTGTTTGTTTATGCAAGGGTTTGCTGGACTGTCGGTTTCATTAGTTACTTCCTTTCAAAAGATTAAGTATCTCCTTGGTGCCACTCGCCTGCTGCCAGCAGTAGGGGTTCCAACTGCAGACAGCTCACTTTCTCCTTAGGTCTCACAGCAGCTCTGCTGGAGCGACAGGTTTGTAAAAACAAAGGGGTTGTAACAAAGCAGAAGGCCTCCAAACACAAAACTAACCCAGCAGCCCTTTAGAAAATCCACTTTAAAACAGTCTGTCACTGCTGGGTCTTCTCACAGCTAAGTGCAGCAGACGGACTGGGCTGGAGTGATTTCCTTTAAGATATGTTTTGTAGTGTTGGTGAGATTCTTGATTCTACAGCTTTTCACCCTCACAACATAATTTGACGACAAGCTAATGAAATTTATTTTTCCTGATCTTTAATAGTGTTTCTTAAAAGTTTTATAAATATTTTCCATGTTCCATTTTAAGATATTTCTGTAATAGTGTTTTTTCTTCTGGTCTTGAAGCGTTCAGGCATAAAATAGGTACAAATGCATGCTTTTAAAGTAAGGTTCATTTACACATGAAGTCTTGAGGAAAAATAAAATTGTGTTTTGGCTCCTGAACACAGCCTCTTTCCTTTTGAACTGAAGGAAGCCACTCAGCTGACAGTGTCCTGATAAAGGTTCACTTTTGTTAGAATTTTCTAGGTGTATGTCAACTGTATTTCCATCACCGATGCAAACTCAGATCTCTTAAAGACGTGACTGAAAGTTTTTATTTTCATCTGATGGTAAAAACCTGACTTCTGTGCATCTGAATTTGGTGGGGTTGATGAGGGGAGCTGTTGCTTCTGAAAAGACCTGTTGGTATATCCACTTTTCTAGGAATACTTTGTTTTAACTAAAAGCCAGGAGATGGAGAGGGATGGCGTATCACAGAATAGGTGGCCCAGTCAGAGGAGAGATGGGCTTACACAGAGATGAGCTGGGTCCTGCAGCATCACTGAACCGAGGCACCAGCGATACTTGCAGCCAGAAAGGATGAACAGATAGCACGTTGTGGAAACCACTCTGTCAACTCCACCTGCTTTACTTTCATGTGTTTATCAGCAACATCTGAAAGCTCTGTGCGTAATGAGCTGTGGTAGCCACCACAGGGAGGATTTTTAGACACTGTGAAGGCTGAGAGGAAGAATATTATACATATGTGTCCCTGCAGAGTGTTAAGGAACTCCCATGGTACAGGGTTGGAAGAAAAGCAATGTAGAACAAGCAGCACACTTGTGTTCATATGGCAGTGTTAGGCTGGTAGATACTAAACCCAATAAAGCTGTTTGTCCTGACCCTAAATGTAAAGAAAAGGTCTATGCTGTGTGAGACAGTGCCCCTCAGAGTAGCAAGTTGTGTGATTATAGAAATTGTATTAGTGAGAAACCATAAATGGGTATTTAAGATATTTTTTATACTATTTTTGCTAAGACATAAAGGAAAAAAAAGTTCTGATAGTTTTGTAGAAAGAGTTCACTTATAGAATAACAGAGCAAACTTTCACCAATCCGGAAAAGGGGCTTACACTAATGTTTAAAGGGAGTGGAGAATCACATTCGTGTCGGTATAATGCTCATCATGCTTCATCCAGGCCACACAGGCTACACCAGTGCAATAGTTGCCCATTTTCTTCCCCAGGGGAAAAAAAAAAAAAAAAAAAAAAAAAAAAGACTGACACCAGAAAGTGTGTGTATTATGAACTTCACTTCTTCACTTAGTGGACAGTTTTCAGTCTGGGTTTATAGTGATGCCCATGAATCTGTCAAATTTTATTAAATCAATTAATATTTTATATGGAATAATAGTTCAACAATGTAGTGCAATAACTAAGTGTCCTCTTTGCATAGCTGTATCGTGACTGTACGGTAATTTTTAATGCATGAACTTCACATGTTGTATGAAGGCACAAGGCAATCTTTACTTCCAGGTACTGAGAACATGTTGGGTATATTTTTTTGTGACTATGTTTTAGATTTTCAAACCAAGAAATGTTTGAGGAGTGCGTGCTTTGTGAGTTTTAAATACTTGCAGAATTGGTAATAATTGATTCAATCTTCATTTATGTCTGCTTCTTAATGGATAAATATGTGATGATTAATCTTCTGCACTTTTGAGAAAAACACATGGGAATATCACATATAAGGGTATTCCCCTGAGCCTAGTGCAGACTTCGTCATCCCTGCAAACACTACACTGTGTTGCTTTTGCATGGTGAGTAGTTTTGAGTCAGCCTTTATAGAGTTATGTTTAATTTTAAACTTGTTTTGACTTGTTACAAATGTCTATTAATAAGAAAATTTCTCTGAGATGTCATGATTTAATTGAAATATTATTTCAACCTCAAGTTGTGTCCTGTGTTTGTAGCACTTAGCTACTTTGCATCCCATTCATGTGATGCTGAAAATACTTGGGGATAGTTTCCTTTATTTTTGTAAGAAAACAAAACCAGCACATACCGTTTTCATCCCGTGTATGATGCAGGAAGAGCAGTTTCTACTAGAAGGGAGATATTCTGGAACAAGATGTTCTGAACATTCTTTGAAAGTGATACAGAAACAAAACAACTCTGAGTCAGTAATAATAGTAAAACTTCCCTTTTATTCTTGATTTATTTATTTATTTTACTCTAGACGTAGAATTGATGAGCAATAGTAGGAAAAATATTTTTATTTTTGGTGACTTCTACATTCAAGAGTGATTTTTCATGCCTAAAAAAAATTTGCAGTAGTTTTATGGAGCTGCTTGTGATTCAGAGCTTTTCTGTATTCAGATATCAGTTAGCCTAAGAAGAGATTTCACTTGTGGCTACAAACTTCACATAAAATATTTTGAGCACCATGTCTATTTTGATTAGCTTGAATTAAACATTTTATGCAGACATACATGGATGAACTTTCTGGTGTAGTCCAAGAGATTTCCATGGAAGAAGACCTACGCCAGTTTAACAGGATCGGGTGGCCTTTTTTTTTCTCTTGCAATGGTTTTGCAAGACTTTTAACACTGGGCTTAATTCTTGGATGAGAAGGGTGAATTGCTATCATTATCTGCCCATGCAGATACCTTTCTCCTCTTCAGCAGCAGCGTATGTAATGAAGGAAGGGAGGCTGTCAGATCCTCGGGGACCTTGGTGAATGTTTCAGCACAGGAAGCAAGATGCGTGCTGCTGCAGCATCAGATAGTTTTACCTCCTGCTGGGTCAAATTTGAATGTCAAACACATTAGCTGAGATGTAAAACACGAGGCGCTGAGTGAAGTGATGGCCTGTGGTATAGGATGACATCCTGGTGCTCCTGACAGCCCCACTTCTCCTCGTCATGGGGTGCAGAAAAGATGTATCCTCAAATATGCTATTTGCATAAGAATGACAGGATGTGATAGGACAAATGAAGATTAACGAGATGCTGTGCTGTCAGTGTTGCCCATTGTCTCTAGATTGATGATGGTCTGGATTTCATCGGTGTTCGTGGGCTCAAATCAGAAACTGTACTGGTAGAGTGAATACTGAAGAACTGGGTCTTTAAAAATGCTGGTTTAGTGCAGGGGAGCTTGGCTTCTCATCTTGAAGTATCTTAAGTGCTAGTATAAGAGCATGTGCTCTGTGGTTTGTGCCAGCACAGAGGATTTTTGCTGCCTCCTTTTACACATTTATTTTGCTTTCAAAATCTTTATACTCCCCAGCGTTTCTCCTCACTTTCTTTCTCTACCTTTACCCCCAAGGCTTGGTCCATGCTGTTCTGCAGAGAAGCACCAGAGAAGAAGCTCTGTTGACTTCAATGTATTAGTCACTGGGGGTGAATTCAGCTTATTTAGTTTAAGAATTGTGTAGATACTGAGTTGTCCTGCTTATGTGAACAAAATAAAACTGCAGCCTGTATTCTTCCTAGCAACTGCCAAGTATGGGGAAAGAGAATAAAAGTCTCTTCCCCTGTGGTTCATTTGGGTTTTGGACAAGTTCTTTTGGTCAGAAAAGTCAAACAGAGGTTCAACAAGTTGATCTGACCCTTAAAACGTTGATTACTGTATAGCTTTGGGACAACCTTAACTTAAAGTGGCTTGTTCTGATGAAAATTAAAAAAAAAAAAAAAAAAAAAAAAAAGCATGATAGAGCCATTTGGCAGAATCAGTAAAGAAATTATAATTTCTTGCCTGCAGCAAAAGTAAATAATCTTTCCTCTTTAAAAACATCAAAGTTCTGTCTTTCTGAAGGCTTATGGAAGAAATTCAAATATTTAGGTTTGCCGTTTTACAAGTTAAAAGAAATAGGAAAGAATCTTGCATATTTATTCCTTATTGTCTGGAAACGTGTGTGTGCTGTTATAAAGCAGGTGACACTGCAAGCATGCTTAGCAAGTCAGATGCAGTGGCACTAACCCAGCTCACTGCCATGCTCTATGTTCTTCTATTTACATGCTTACCTATCTGTGATACCTGTTTTGGTCAGATATGTTTTACGAAAGGGCCTTCCTATGTTACAGCCTTGCTTGGTAGGATTTCGGTCTTCCCAAATAAGGTATGGGCCTGTGGAGTTAGGAGCCGCGTTACCCACCAGCTGTGTGCTGCGTTCCCCCTCTGTAACTCCCTGCCCCCAAGTTTGATCCAAGATCATAGCTCCAGTTTGGAAGGAGCCCTGGAGGTCTTATGGTCCAACCTCCTGCTTGAGCAGGGCCAACTTCAATGTTGCTCAGGACTCGTCCAGGAGACCTTTGAGTTTCTCCAAGGATGGAGATTTCACAGCCTCCCTGGGCACCTGCTCCATGTTTGACCATCCTCACCATGAAGAGTGTGTTTCTTTCTTTTTCTTCTATCTAGCAGTCTAGCTTGCTGCAACCTGTGCCTGTAGCCCTAGTGTGTATCTCTGAGAAGAGGCTGGTGCCATCAGCTCTACAAACCATCCTACCTCTCCCTGCTGCTTTAGGTACTTCAGCACAGGTAGAATTGTACACAGACTTGTGAAGGGGAACTGCTAAACCACTTCAGGACTCTAGAGAGGGAAATGTAAGTATTTCTACCTATTCATTGTGCTCTGCATTGGGTTTGGTTTGAGGAGAAGCAGTCAGGTGAGCTGAGTCCCAGCTAGGGAGCTAGGATATGCCTCTGGCTGCCACTTCTCAGTATTGCCTCTATGCCGATTTCATCCAGGTTTGGAAGACCAGTGGCACAAGAGTTGGGTGCCTTTTAGAAGGAGACAGTGTTGGGATACTTAAGGCTTGGCAAAATATTTCGTGATAGTTGGATAAACTAGTACCAAGTAAACATGAGTTAGAGTGAAGCCTTGTTATTTATTTGATTTGGTACTGCTAAGTTACTAGAGTTGAAGTCCATTCTTGGGACCACTGGGGATAACTAACAAGTGATTTTTTAAACTACATGCCTTGCCTAATATCATATTACTGAAATCAGTCTTCATTTGTATATGGGCTTTGTAGTCATCACTAGAATAGAACAGGTGGGAATGTATTTCAGAATAGCAATCAAAGCATGTAAATGCAATCACCATGCCTCTCTATACTGCTGAACCATTATTTTTTCCTTTTTTTTTTTTTTAAATATATATATACATTTTTACTTTAAACAGTGAAATGCCTCTCTGCTCGTCAAAGGGCACTCCTCATATTATTCTAAAGCCCTGGGATTAAAAATAGAGAAGAGAGATTTTGTGTCTTGTGACTTTTTAGTCAGCCAGCACCTAGAGTGCTTACATCATTTTGCCCAGGTGCAAGCATGGTTCTTTGAAATAACAGAAGATGTGGGATTTCTTTTGAAGACAAGATTGTTCTGGAGCATATAATAAATTTTCAGAAAATGAAGCTTTAGGGAAAAATGATATCGAACTACATGCCATTGAAAAAAGGATCTGATATTCTGAAATCATTTCACAATCTTGGCACCATCACATTTTCCTTCAATTGCTTTTCTCTGGTATGTGTTTGGGTTTTACCCTTAATGCAGTTAAACTTGCAATTCTGACCAGGGCCAAGAGGTGCTCTGGAAAGTAGCTGTTTCTCAGAGTCTAATCTTACCGTTATTAATGTAAGTTGTTTACATCTTAGGGTGATTAAGAGCTTTATAAGTTTGTTTAAAAGAAAAAAGGCAAAAGAGTAAGTGAAATGATTTTAAAATTGTCACAAATTCTTTTCACCTGCCAAACGGAAAAGTCTAAATAGATACAGATGATGAGCACTGCTGTTTACTGGCCAAGACCTCTGAGTTGTTGATTTGAGGCTGGATTGCAGAGTGACCCGAGAATCCCTGAAGAGCTTAACCACCCTGTTTGAATGCCGAGGCAGTTTCTGTGTTCGTGGGCATATTTATGAAGTTTCTCTTTAAGTCAAGAACTGGGTTTTAAGATTCACCTGAAGCTCTCTCCTCCCCACCCCCCTCGCTGATGAAAACTTTGTTTTCTCACCAGTACAGCAAATAAAATATTTCCAGGTGTGCAAAAGTGATTTTTGTTTCCAGCATCGATTGTCAGAGTGTGGAGGACTGAGTAGTAAATCAGCCTTAAGGCTGCTCTGGTTTTAAAAAACAGAATCTTAGTGGTGACAGCTGAAGAGCACTGTGACTTTTTCACTCAAGATTTATTACTTGCCTGAAAAGAAGGGTTGGAGGGAAAACTTGCTGGGCTGCATATTTTCTCCTTTAACAGATATAGTATAGGGCCAGGATAAATTGGCTTTATTTTGTCTGTGAAAACATACAACCAAACAGTGTATGTAAAAATATAATAGTTTTACTTCAAATAGAACAGAAAAGTAAATATGCCTGCTCTTATTCTTTATAACGGAAAGCATTCCTTACATTGACTCAGTCGTGTATTTTAGCATCACTAATAACTTTCATAGACTTCTCTGCAACACGTGCCAGAAAACTGATTTGAAGGTATCAAGGCGTATTTATTTCATTTGGAAAAGTAAAAAAAAATAAAAAATAAAAAAGGGGAAGGTAAGGGCCATGGGCCAAAGTTTGTTCTTTCTCGTACCTCCCAGCCTCACGAAGTCCAGATGAGGAGCACAACAGGTCAGAAAGCCTCCAAATTATTAACAAAGCAGGAAATCTGAAAGGCCCTCAGATTGGTATGTGTGTGAATACCATCCTCAGTTCAATGAGTCCGTAATGGTGATACCAGGTTGTTACGTGGTTTTGTGTTTCTTTCTTTCAATTCTGTCATGAAAATGATGCTAAGAGAACATGAGAACATATGTTTTGGGGTTAACATGAATCGTACCTCTAAAAATGAAGTGGATTTGAGCAGTACCTAAACAGGGTATAAAATCCTAAACATTGGGTTAGGTCATCTGTATTCTTCATGTGTGTTTAGTGCGAAACAAAGCACCTTTATCTGGAGAAGCAATACCAATTTTATGGTGGTTTCATGTACCTGTACAGTGATCTTTAACCCCTAAAACTTGTGCAACTGCTTGTAAAGGCACAAGTTTTAGCTTCCTATCTGAATTACTTGAGAACAGCCCACGGGATGCTAACGTCTTCCTGCTAAATCCTTCCAATTTGCTCATGTCAAGTGTTGGGGTCGCATGGAGGAGGGTGCAGCTGGGGTGCTGGGCTTGGCTTTGTTCCTGAAGGAGCATCCTCAGGAGCTGTCGAGGCCTTGGTGGGGATCAGTGCCCCGTGCAGATGAGCAAAGTGCAGCGAGGCGTATTTCACAGTCAATGTGTTGGACAGCATGAGTCTTTTTATATTTATTAAGCTTCATTAAGGTAGCGATAACAGTTAAGGAAAAGATGTTCCAAGAGGACTTGCTTTTTAAATATTTGTGGAATGACTCTGGAAAGGATGTTAGTGTGGTCCTTTCAGCTACAGAGCTAGAGCAATGGCCGCAATTAGGGTACTTGGGCTGTGGCCACAGACCCATTTAGGGCTTGGTTTGCACTTGGTCTTCTGCCCAGCCTTCCTTGTTGTGGATGAAGTGTGCAGTACGCGTATAGTTTTTTGTGTATGCTATATTAAAATTGCATTACAGAGCACATTGTGCTTGTTGAGCACTCGTGAATTCAGAACTGCCATAGGTGAGGTTGCGTGTACAACCTCCGTTCATTCTTCGTTGTGCATGTGCATCATCATGCCATATTTAATTACCTTAATTAAAGCGTTATTCATTGTGCATGATTAATTAAATTGCATTAATTTAGAAAATTATTTTTACAAGTCATTATGATGGCCTCTACTTTAATTGCCCTACTACTTACATTTCCTTACTTTTAAGAGCTTTGATTTACACTGTTTCAAATCAGGTGAACAATTACTAGTTTCTGGAGTGAGCATCCAGAGCCCCTGGTGTAATATCCTATTGGTATCTTCATGGTTATCAGCAGTACAGGACCCTCTAGATCTGCCACAGAAAACTTGTTTGCTTGAAATAATTGGTAAATTAACAACTGTATTCAACTCCTTTGCTGTTCTTTGTGGTGCCTACTAGGCAAGAATGGGACTTTCACCTGTTACCCAAGATGTTTTCTGAGAATATAGGAATAGGTAGATAAACGACTTTTTCAGTAGTAATGTTTTTTCTAATATCCCATATCCATAACTCTTCCCTCATATTATTTCCTTGTGTCATCTCCGTATTCAGTTTGCCTTCTCTCTCTTTATCCAGTATCATCTTGGTTTGTTTTTCCTTTATCTCCTGACCTCTTGACCTTCAGCAAACCATCATCTATCCTCAGTATGATCCTTGCTCCTAATTTTTTTGCTCCATTGATATCAACTTTTTTGCTTGTTCTTGAATGTGTTTTGTTTTTCACAGTCTTTCTCCCCAAAACTGTAGCTCTTCTCAGTCATCTGAATAATCTCCCCAGGTTTTATCTCATCTTTATCTGCCTGCCCTGCCAGGATTCTCTGTGTCTTTTTCCTTTTGGGTTCCCATAATTAGTCCTTTCTTAATGAGCCTTGGTTTTGCCCCAGTGTTCGAACTCTTGGTTTCAGTGTTTTCATTCCTCATATGTCTCTTGTTCCTTCCGGTGCTGGCTCTGGTATCCTCTTTCTCCTCCTCCTGCTTGACTAGATTCAGGCAACTCCAATGAGAGGAGAGGTCATTTTCCTGCTGTAATTTTGGGAGCCTGGATGCAACACGGCCTGCAGACTCCTTGAGTCTTGGTAGTTTCAATCTTTCAGTGGTCAAAACTTGGAAAATGTATCTGCTAAATGTCAGGAAATCTCACAAAGCTTTTTCAAATTAAGATGTTTCAAATCCTTCTAACATGGTCAGAACTCAAGACCTCCCTCCAAAGGTTAGGGTGAAGTCATTTTATTAAGTTTTTAAAATTATAAACAAAGCGACATATTTTTCCTGGTCTCCTTCTCATGCAACAGCTGAAATGTTTTGACTGGAACATTACAAAACAAATCAGTTGAAGGCAGGCAGCCAGTTTGGAAAGGACAAGAAGGTCAAAGCTCATAATAGCATAAACTACTAAATGCGTGACCTTATAGAAGTCACCCATCATTTTACATAATAATAAGTGCTGATATTTCTCTCTCCCCTAATAGAGTGAAAAATGTTTTAGTAAAAATGGAAGTCATGGTGAAGCAGAAGGCTTAGCATTGTCCGTAACCCAGGTTTTGTATTCATCACACCTGAGTACAGCTTGGGACTGTGCTGGGAGAGAGGAGCAGGAGGTGGCTGGTGTACAGTTTCACTGTTTGCTTGTACACGTTAAGGTGGTGACCTCTTATGTTTTAGTTTTAGGCTTAGAAAATCTCTGAACCTCAGAGCTTTATAATGAGCAAGTTGGAACACGATCAAACTTTCTACATTAGTAAGGGACTCCGAAGAGCTGTTGAATGTAGGGATTAGTTGATATGCACTTGTTTCTCAGTAAGGATATCAGTAAGCTTTTTGGTTAAGGTACTTTATGGATATTGGATGTTATCATTAGCCCATTCAGTTGATGAGTAGTATATTTTTTGTGAAATTTCTATGGGGAGAAAGAAAAATAGGACTTTATAGGCAGTTTCCACTAGCTGATTTTTTTTTCATGTTGAAAGAGCTCCAACTTTACATTTTATTTGCTCCAGCAGTGATAAAAGCTGATGTCTTGTACATCTGACATGTACTGCTTAGGCACAAGTAGAAATACCATTCGTGTGCAGTAAGTATAACAACAAAAGAGAATGGGTTTGTTTAAGAAAAACGTGTTCTTTCTGTAAGATCTTAGTTATTAAAAAGACTTTAACATCAAACTAAATGAACTCAGTACTGTAATAATATAGTATTAAAGAAAAAAGGAACGATCTGAGTCATTGATTCATAGTATATCATTTTCATAAGGTATGTGGAAGGTTTGTTATGCATATGTGCAGGAGCACAAACCTAGGGCTCTGTTCTCATACAAATGAGGCATTAACATCTCTTGTGATCAGTGCAAGCTTGGTGAATGATTTTGTAGGTCACCAGAGTACCTCAGGGTTGCATATGCCAATGCAGTTTAATAACAAAACCTTATTTGAAGCTCCGTGTATTTGATGTATTTACAACTGTAGAAACTGTTTCAGAATCACAAGTTTCCTAAATTTTTGAAGTAGCCTAGAAAACCATGTAGACTACAAGGTCTTTGAAGTCACTTGAGAGAGAAGTGTCTGAAAGCCAAATGAGTATTTTGATTCAGTGATGCCAAGCAATGGTTGATATGAGTCCACTCTTCAGTTCTGAAAATCTGAAGTGACTGCTCCTTTTGGGGCTTGAGTCTGTTACACGTTCTTACTTACCTGAAGAATTTAATTAAACAGGGTGTAGTTACTTCTTTTGTTGTAATTGCAAGTGCACACCATCCATGGTGAATTAAGCTTTGTGTTACAGAGAAGCATGTTTATGCCAGGCATACAGAAAAGAGTTTAAAACAGCTCTTGCTACTTCTGATAGGATGCAGAGTTCATTTTTCCATTAATATCTTCATTCTAAATTATAATTCCAACATAAAAAATATATTATAAAAAGATATTTTGGGGAAGAGAAAAATCCGTTTTGAAATTAATTGTACACATTAAGTTCACACTGCTAACTACTGGTATTTTTCCCTGTAAACTCATATCAGCATCTGTAACTTTGTAAAAACAAGTCTTTTTCATTCCTATGCCCCTCCATTTCTTTTTTTTTTCCCCACATCTGCTTTGTTTTTTCCTGTACATGGAGTTTTGCTTTGGAAACTGTGTTTGGAAACTGGGTTGGCAAGATGATAGAAAAGGATGACAGAACTTGTTTCAGTGCCACCAGAGGGTTTTTTTTTTTAGGTGAAGACAAAGAGGCAGAGAACTAATGAAGTATGATGATAAATAGAGGTAAATAAACCTGTTGAAACACTGGGCTGTTTCTTCAGAGGGTTGCAGCCATTGCTGGCTTAGACACTATGGCATGTGTATATGAATATGGTTCTGTGTTGCTTGCCAGAATACCTTCCAGAACCCTGCTAAGAGAAGGGAAGGCAAAGTAAGTACCTATCACTTCACAGATGGAAGAGATAAAGTGAAACATCACTGCAGTGCTCTTGTCGATGTTTCATCAACAAGTCAAAAAAAAAAAATGACAAAAAACAAAACCACCACCAATAAACAACAACAAAACAGCTCTGTGGGTATTCTCGAGTGTTTCCAAACAGAGCTGATGATGATTTTTATTTTCTCACAGAAGACACAGGATTTATGCTTTTCAATCCATGCTATACGTCTGTTTCCCAGTTGTATATTTCTCTGTGCTCTGTTTCTAGCAAAGCAGTTGGCTCTCAGAGTAGCTGATATGCAAATCTGAAACTTTACCTTTCCCTTGTGCACACCCTTCCACCTTGCTATGAAGTTATGTAATCCTTTCATTAAAATAAGTCAACTTCTGAAAAACCGGAATAGGTGAGCAAGGTGGCTGTGTGCAAAATGAGAGGAAAGCCAACTGTTCCTTATACCAAAGCTTTTTTATGTCTTCGGTCATCCTTGCTGCCCTTTCCTGAACCTTTTCCAGATCTGCTATATCCTTTTTGAGGGAAATGCATACATTTGAGTGACTGCAAACAATGTCCAAGGAATGGGTGAAACATGGATTTGAATGGGTGCATAGTGGTGCTTTCTGTTTTTGTTCTTTACTCTTTTATCAGTATGCAATTTTGAACACTTGATTTGCTTGTTTGACTGCAGCCAAGCATCACGCTGAAGTTTTCATGACTGTTAAAACTAGAAAGTCTGTCTCTGAAGTGGTAATGGTTCATCTGAGAGGTTCTTCTTTTACATGTGAATGGAAGCCTGAATTTCCCATCTTCATTACTTCACATTTACTTTTATTGAATGTTGCAAAGTCTCCTGAGATTGTTGGAGGGTTCTTCACCCTCAGTCTTCCTCCTTGTTACTTTGAATCAAAAGTAACATCAGTTTCATCAAAAGTCATGGCTCCTGTATTATATCATTTCTTTGGTATTAACCTTGATAAATGAGATGTAAATTTTATACAGGAAAAATAGATGAGACAAAAGGATCTGTGTTGTGTTTCTATAGAGAGATAACATAGGAAAGGCCCCTTCCCTGCCAGTGCATGCTGATAGCTGAAGACAGTTCCTGAGAAGCACAGATGGACTTGCTGAAAACAGAGTGAGAGATAAAGCATCACACAATATAATGAACTTGGAGAATTTGAATTCCTTCACTCTGTTGTACAAAGGTTCCAAAAAGGAAGGGGAGAAAAACAATAAGCATGGCAATGTGTTTTCTTTTTACTCTGTCTTACTGTCAGAAATGACCACGTGAGGTGCAGGTTCTGGTGTTTATATCTCTGGAGTTAAGTCTTTTGACTGAAAAAAAAACCATGGATTGGCTTCCAGCAGGCTGAGAAATCTATTGTTTTCTACAAAGCATACTTTTCTGTTAGAGCAATTGCACACTAGTCAGCATTTATTCAAAATAAGCCTGCTATTTCAAGTATAAGAAAAACAAAACAAGAAAAAAAGTTTTGTTTTTTTTTTTTTTTTTTTTTTTTTCAAAGGGGAAAAATATTCTAGAAGGAGGCTGTCTTCATACCATAGTCTAGCTTGTCATTGTGTGGAGAACATGAGCGTGCCCATCTTTTCATGAAGGTGGTAGTGGTGAAACAGCCAGCCAGTGGGGGCAACTAGCTGGTGTGAGAAAAAGGTATCTGTAAGAAAACCCATGTCTCTGTGGTGGGCTCCAGTGCAGAAAAATGCTGAATGCCAGCCCAGTCTGGGGGGAAACAGCACGCCTGACAATGGTACAGCAAATGGAGGCTAGCACAGAATTGGGTCTTGTAGACAGAGAGAGTATATTTCAGATTGTAAATAGCTTAACTGTGCTGCAGAAGTTGTTTTTCTTAGCCGTGAATATTTTCTGCAGAAGTCACCGAGCGAGAAGAGGCAGCGTTAGCCAGTTTGCGAGGCAAGTCTTATTCCATTACTTAACAGGGAGGCACGTGAGATATGTAAGCAAGAACACACGCCAGGGTGTGTGTGTTCATCAGTCAACATATGAGGTGTGTGTAATTGGCAAACGCACACCTTGGAACATGTTACTGCACTTATAAAATGGCCATTTATTTTAGTTTTATGAAGGAATGCAAGTACTCTGCGCTAGCTTACAAAATTCTCTCTTTTAAATTGGAACACATTCTTTCATACATTAAATATTGAAGTGTGTTAAAGTCTTTAAATACTTGCTTTAGTGTTTAAGTACTATTTCGATCTGATATCTGAGCTTCTGTTTTGTCTTCATGCGCTAATGATGCCTTTAGAGTGGGTGTGAGGAAATGTAACTGGCTTCATCCTAGATTTCCCCACTGGTTCCTCTTTGTGGTTCTCTGAACTTCCTTGCCTACGCTTAGAAGCAATGCGGTCCCCAGGAGAGCTAGAGTGCAGATCACATTCTTCACCCAGAAACATTGTCTTCACAGGATTTTACTCCTAATGGCTTGGTTTTGTGCAGCAGAATTCAAGTCAAACACTTGATTTTTTTAACTGAAAGGTCTGGCTTGGCTAGTGCTGGTGTATGCTAAATAGTGCACTTGTTTGTTGTTTAGAAAATAACTAGCGTATTTTTTTTGTCATGCTTGTGTGTGCATTTTACTATCAGAATGCAGACTCGCACATGAACAGGGAGGTGTTTTATGGTATTGCTTCATCTGCCTGCTCTCCTAGAAGCATTGCCGACGGCAGGAACAGTGCAAGGGGTAGGTGTGAAGAGGAAATAGGCTGTGCTCCTTGCTGCAGTGACGGCTAGCACAGCAGCTGTAGAAGAATGACACCTTCTTATTGAAGACCTCTGTATCCTTTGTGCATCCTAGATAAGAGTGATCACAATCGTGATGAAAGCAAGATGTAACTGCTGTAGAGACTACAACTGAGGCATTAGGTGCTTTTCTGTGACTGCTTCTCAAGAGTATTGCTGGTTAACATTCATAAAAAACAAAACCCTTCCCTTTTCTATGACTCTGCAGTCCCACTATGTCTGAGTCATGACTGAAGGGGAATCCTCTTGCTTCCGAGTATGCTCTTTTTTGGGTTACTTTTATGTATAGTGGACAGAGACTGAAAAGCAAAGAACCCTCCCCGCCCAGCATCAAAGGTTTGTTTGTATGTTTGGTACTAGATCATTTGCAGGTTTTACAGAGAACAGGAATCTGTTTCATCTTTGTTTTGAACATGAAAACAGAATATGTTTCACATAAGATGCCACTTCACAAATAAAGAAATTGTTTAAGCAGACACATTTTCATAAAACACTGTGTTCTTATGTGATCTGCCAGCTATGCTGTGACAACACAAGTAATTTAAGTTCTTAGAAAAGACAAAATTTGAATTGGACCATTAATGTTCTGAGACACTGAATAAATTTTAAATGAAATTATTTTAATTAGTACTGTTCTAAGAGAATAAGAGTTGTGGTTTCATTCAGAATCACCAGCCTTTGTGTACCTGGCGTGCCACCTGAAGTTCTGGGCTTGTAGAAAAATCTGAACTCCTTATGCAAATGTCAGCCTGTTGTTTTTTTTTTTGGTGGTGAGATTTCCATGAGTTTCTTTTTATTCAGATGAATCTTACAGAAATACTGATACAGAAGATCTCAACCTGGGACTTTGGTAAATTTGTTGGAACTCCTTCAGTCCACACTCAAACCTTTGTAACTGTTTTCTTTTCCTGTAAGTGAAAGATTGCGTTTTGTTTTTGTTTTTGTTTTTGTTTTTTTTTCCAATGCAGGAATCATTTCTGCATATGTTTTACTTTAAAGCTAAGCAGATATTTGAATGTTTGCAGAACTGTACTTTTGGGAACCAGAAAAAGGTGGCTAGGGTTAGTATCAGATCAGGCAAAAATATACCATGGATACAGACTGGGTTGAAACAGCCATTGTTTTTGGCAATTCTGAACCCCTTTGGTTTTAATGCTGTCTACTTGGATACATATACTCACTTGATTTTTCTACATGCTGACACTTATAGAAGCTAAAGTTGTGTAGCCAAGACAGCCATTCCTACATGGAACAGGAGAATAAACATTTTACTACTTCAGTTTCATCCTTGAGCACTAGTAATATGAACATAATGGTGTGTTATACTCTTAAAAACATTTTTGGTTAGAAAAAACTTTTGAAGTCCTGTCCTCATCCACAGTATGGTCACTTCCAAATGGGCTGGTGGGTTGGATTGTATTCTCATCTTGATCCCATCATTTCAGGATCAGCAACCTGTTCAGCTCTTCAAGAAGTATAAGCTGTTCTGAAGGAATGAAAACAGCAAAATGAGAGAGTCCTGAAAGTGAATTTGTTATTTTGTGTGTGAGATTATTTTTTTTCATTTGAATGCAATGAAACTAGGACTTTATCAAATATTTTTGTGGCCAAATAGATTGTTGTGATTTTCACTCTTGCAGAGGAGTATGAAGGTAGTCAGGTAGTCTATTACTATTTTATGTGTTCATTATTTTTTAATAGTTGCTACAGTTAGGTTTTTCTTTCAGAAGCAGCTGTTGTACCTGATTCTCTGTTTCATGATCATGATGGACTTGTTAGATGCTTTTGTTTCCATAGTCATTGTATTCATGCACACAGTTATTAAGTTTGTGTTTGTTGTTTGTCTGAAAATTAGCAAAAACATAACAGATATCAGGACAGTTGGTCTACTTTATCTTTAAACATAAATACCTTCTACCTCTAATTCTCCATATTTATTTTTTTGTAACCAAGATCTGGAAGAAGAAAACATAGAACATGTTGAAAGCTTTGTGCACATTTTCAAATGATGTCTCAGGTTCACAAAACGTGGGATCAGCAGATGGCAGTCAAACCAAAGTTCAATCTGTTAGCTTGCATGAAGATTTCAAAATACTGTGCACGTAAAAGACAGTAGAGAAAGGCAGACTGTGTGACTGAGTTGTGTCAGAAGAGATGTTCTTATGCATTGGTAAACAGATATAGGTTTGTCAGACCTTAGGAGAAGAGGAGCCTTGATTTCTGCCCATCTGGGATTTGCATGTGGTTTTATTGCACGTCTTTGTACTTAGGAAGCTCTTGATTTTTTTATTTATTTATTTATTTTTTACTGCAGCTGTGGCTGTTTTGCAAAGAACAAACTGGTGATTGGGTCGCCTTACTTGTATTCTAGAAGTCTGTCTATTTGAGAATATTTTGTTATTCCACATGTGTGGGGAAAGAGCTTTACTTTTATGCCTGGAGTGTCTGTCTCACAATGGGGTAATATGTTTTTTATTAATTAGTTGTTTTTTATATTAAAAATATGTTTCTCTAACTCAGTGCTTAATGCTTATAAAAAAAGATATTTTTATTCGTTTTAAACTTTTTCATCCTGCTGTTTTGTAGGATACTAGCTAAGTGGCTGAAGAATGTTCACTCTTATATGGTATTTTTATTTGCATCCTTTTGTAAATAGTTGTGACACTTTTATAGTACTATAATTTTACTGTACTTTCATGCTTTTTTCCCCCACTGCAACCCTTGCTTTTTCTCATTTAGAAAATTAGTCGTCGTCTTGGATTGCAAATTCTGGCCTCTGTGTTCTCCTATTAGGATGGGAAGGAAGAAAAAAAAAAAGAAAACAAGCCAGTGAAACAAAAAACCTTGTGGGAAAACTACTCAAAGGTTTTATCATGAGTCAGTATTTTCAGTTCACACTTCACATCTCCCTTTCCCCTAAAGGGGTTAACACTACTTATTAATTGAAGAGCACAGTTTATATACTAAGCATTATTTAACATACACTGGTGGTATTACTGTACTTCCTGTTTTGTATTCACAATAATAGGTTTCTGAAGAGTTGCCTTTGTATAAATACCTCGCTGACATTTTAGGCAAGTATATTCATGTCTTGGAGTAAGCACGAAAGAGTAATGTGTTGGAACACTGCTAAAGAAGGAAATCTCTTTGTGTTTCATAAATGATACCCCTAAAGCCTTTTAAGAATATATGTTTTCAAATGACAGTTATGCATTTGTTTTGTTTCTTTACTTTTTATTATTCTGGCTTGGATTGGCTTTAATAAGCCATGAGGGGAAAGTCGTAGCTTCGGCAAGGAGACTTCTCTGTGTGGTGCTTTGCCACTGAGCCTGAAGTACTGTCATACGGAAAAGCAAATCTGCAGAATGCAGCTGCGTTAAAAGGAATTGAAAGGTCAGGATGAACTTGCGCTTGTTGCAAGTACTAATTTCCTTGTAAATCTATTCTTCCTGTTCAAAATCACTTGCAAAAAAATAAAGGGGCTGGGGAAATACAAGGAGTGAGAGTTTTCACCAAACTTTGTGTCCCAGTTTTGTCTGCAGCAGTCGTGGAACTGCGCAGTTCTTACGATGGCCAAGGCTGATAAAAGGCAACAGAGATCAAGTCAGAACTAATTCAGATTGTATTATCAGCAGCCCGTTTCTGATGCTTACTGACGGTTTGGTTATTCTTGAAATTTATTTCGCCTCTAAAGAAGAGAAAGATTATAAATAGAGGCAATGGAGACTTGTCTAACTAATTTCAAAGTTAATTAAAACAAAAAGAAAACAAAAAACAACTAACCGTTGTTTAAAGGGTTAAAAGTCTTGATAATAGTTTTCATTTGATACTTATTTCTTCAGAACAACAAAATTCGCATCTTTGCTGAAGTGTCTAAAAGAGTAATTTTGGGAATGACTCTTTGTGTCATCCCCTAGCTGTTCCTTGCACGTGCTGTTTGCACCGTCCGCACTCCTGTGCTCCTCAGCGCTGCACAGCTGCTGTGGTCTGGAGGGAAAGGCAGCAAGGGAGATGCCTCTCCTTCCTTCTAGCAGTCCTCCCACGCTGTTAGAGAAGCGTGGTGCAGATTTTGTGTCCTAGTTGGCTAGGAAGATGAAGTTCTTACGGATTTTTATGGGCCTGTTTTGGTTTTTGAAAGTAAAAGTCAAAAGTGTGGGCCCTCTGGGCACAATCCCTGCATTTTCTCCTTGAAGAAAGGCAAGATGTATGCAAGGCTGCTGGGAAACTGTGCTCATGGTGGCCACTTGCACTTGTCTTGAAAAGGACTTGGATCTCTATCTTCCAGCACTAACTTCCAAGCAGTACTGGTGTTAAGAGGAAAAGGTTACACCTTGCCTCATTTTAAGTCACTGGTGATTATTGCAAGTGCTGCTTGCTGTGGTAGCAAGTGCTTACCCTCCGTTCCCCTCTCTGCCTGCTCTCCATCAGCCTCTCACTGAGGAGCACAGCAGGGTTTTCACTAGTATGCCCTGGCCACCCATTATTCCTCATACATTTGCAGGTGAGCAGCAAGAATCCTGTCTAAGCAGATACTTGAATGGTAAGTCACTGTCGTGTGGTGATGGCAAAGGATGCAAGGAATTGAGAAGGGAAAAGAATGAATGGGAGAAAACTTTTTTTTTCCTCAGTAGGAAGATGGTGTTGCTGTTACAGCTATGTTTTGAAGTACTGCACTTTTCTCTGCAGTAAAGGTGCTTTACACAATGAGACAATAGGCGGTACCCAAATGCTGGTTGGTGACAGGAGAAAGCAAAGAAAGAAGTGTGGGAAATAAAAGCGAGAAAGTAAGTTGTGTAAGAGTTAATAGCACAATAATGCTGCTGTTGTCTGACATGACACTGTTTAGGCTGGGCCATATCACTGGGTCTTCTTTCTTTACCCTTTCATTAGTTTTTACCATATGACATAGGCAAAAGACTATTCTCCAGAACACATGAAGTGGTTGCTTTTTTTTCCAAAATACATGGAAAACATAAACCAATTTTCAGGAAGATAGATTTTTCTCCTTCAAATTGAGGTTGCTAGCTGCAGCTTTACATGTTCGTCAGTTAAAATCTCTGATGAAAATACTGTGAAGAACAGTCTCTTGTCTTTGTGCTCTCAGTTGCGCTTCAGTGTTCATCTGGTCTGTAAATGACACCCTAAAGATACAGTGTGTTTAATCTTGAAGTCATCTTCGTCCTGTTTTATGGTCTGAGAGGAAAAACAATGTGGGGAATTTCCTTTTAAGATACCCTTGTTTCCTTCTTTCTCTTTAATCTCTGTACAAGATATGCTTCCTAGAGAAATGTCAGCTGGCAAAAGACTAGCAGGAGCAATGGTGTATGTGAAAAGAAATTTAAACTAATGTTGCACTTTCGTGCAAGTTCATGCAAATTACACCAACTTCAGTTAATGGAAATCGAAGAGACTTAGATATAAAGCTCTGCAGTGCACTGATTTCCATTGATCAGTCCAAAATCAGGCTTGGATCTTAACCTGCTCGCAAGGTTTGCACAGTTGTAAGTGTGCTGGAGCAGTTGTAAGTGTAAGTAAGCAGTAAGTGTGCTGGATAGGTCTGGTGCCACTGGTGTGGCTGTAGCTGAGGTTGTCTGTGAGCTCTTCTTCCATTGCTAAGCTGGCAGAGGAGGAGATTTTCTGCTGATGTAGCTATATCTTTTCCCTGAGTGATGCAAGCCAAGCCCCAAAAACAAACAAGGTAAAATTTGTAAAGGTAAAATAGGCAAGAAAGAAACCCAAAGGCTTCAGTTCTCTTTCTTTGACTGCTGTGGTACCAAAACCTGTAGATACTGCTAGGAAATAATGCCAGGTGTTAATCACTAAATGAAATAGTCTGTGCTTGTGCTTTGTTTCTGTAAGTTTTTATGACAGTGTTGTAGCTGATTCTGAGAATTCAAAAGAAAAAAAAAAAAGGAATAATTTGTCAAGATTAAATCAAGTCTGTGAAAAACTCCAGGCTCAGGCTCTTCATCTTTGGAGCATTGGTGATGGTCCAGACAGGAGAATTGCTTTCCCTGGGAGGATTCACCTAGATTTGGCTGTGGAAAATGTATTTGCTCAGCAAATTTAATGAGCTTATCAGAAAATTCTCCAAACATCTTCTCTTTATTTTGGGTAGTCTGGACAACATACTGCTTTCTGTGTGCTAACTGCAGAGCCTCATTTTCCATGATGTCTTTCGTCTGCAAAGCACAAAGCTAGACTTTGGGTTTGGGGAGAGGAAAGAGGCGAGATAACAGCAGCACCCCCTCTATCCTTGGTGGTAAAGGAAAGGGCAAAGTGTCTGGGGGAAAAATAAAAATAAAACCACAACTTGCATGTTAATCTCTTGAGTGAATGTTAATTCCCTGCATTTTATGGTCGCAGTGGAACAGTATCTCAGACGGAAGGCAAGCAGGGAGCGTTCACCCTATTTGTAAATGACATGATTGAGATGTTGCTTGTGGTCATATTAGATACTTGTGGAGAAGCAGGGGTCTAATTGTAACTGCGCTAGAGCTCTTAAATAGCATCCATTTAGTCACCCAGCCTTTCAGAGAGGCCTGTGTTTGGTTGTGATGCTGGTAACCACTGGACCACATTCCTCCTTAGGGGCCAGAGGAAGAAGCCAAGTCTTGAAAGAAATAATTTCTCCGCTGCCTTGCAAACAGCAGTGCAATCTGCAGGCTGTGCGGCTGTGCTGGGGCTTTCGGGTGGCTGCTCCGCGCACGGAGCAACATCCTCCTGCTACCACAAATTGTTCTCCTTATCCAGATGGCAAGTGTCTGGTCTGTGGATTGGCTCCTTCCCCCAGTGTGTGCAGGAAGGCTGCTGCGAGCCCGGGTCACAGACCAGGACCCTGTTGGGTCGGGCACCGTGCAAAACGCTGAAGAAAAACCCTGTCCCTGCCCACCGTACGAGGCAGTGACCCCGTGTTCCTGTTCTGTCAGCGGCTTGCCGTGTGACAGGCTTTCTGCTTTTCCTCGCAGAGGAGTCTTCTTTTAAGCTTTAAAAAACACACAGAATCTGATAAAAGCCAATTTAAGGTTGTAAAGGCAGATGCTGGGAGTTTACCAGAACCGCACGGGCAGCTGCAGCCTTATTTTGTTCTCCTGTGTGTGTATGTTAGAGGGTCCCGTCTGCGATTTCATGAGCACAGAGTATTTGTTTGAGGGATTACTTATGGATGGCCCAACGCCAGTGAAAATATCTGCTCTGAGTGTAGCAACAATCAAAAAACAAACAAAGTGCCGAGATATACACCGAGCAGTATAGAGATGGTATAAAAATAGGTCAGCGCCGTGCTCGCGCATGGAGCGATGTGGTCAGCGCTGATGTGGTGCTGTGGAGGAGGTTCAGAGATCAGCAATCTCAACTGTGTGGGGAGTACAGCAACTTTCCGATAAGGGAACGGGTCTTTTATCGTTGTGATTGTAATCTTGGCTGAATGTGGAGAAAACAGCATCAGAGAGTTATCACAGCAGTCACTGCCATAGAGCATCACCGAGGTGAGCATCTTAGCCGGATTACAAAATAGGTTTTCTATTCATCCAGATAACAAAACCATCCAGATTTTCAGAAGAAATATTATATAAATGTGTTCTGTCACATTTACATTTCAAAATGAATGCAAGTCCTTGTAGTAGAGATATTCATCTGCTTCCTGCAGCTTGCAGGGTCCTCACAAAGTGAGAACCAAAAGCTTTGGTACACAAACAACAGCAGAGGTGGTCAGCTGCACTGTGGGAGCTGTTCCATGGCATGGCACATCCGTCTGTGGTAAGCGTGTGGTAACTTACCCGTCTTGATGTGAGTCATGGACTGCCTTAAATTTTGCTTGCGTCTGCCTTGCCACCTACGAAATGTAAAAGCAATGCAACCTCTTATCCTCACATAAGTCATGGCACTTCCAGGTCCCTAAGTACATCCTCAGGTTGAAGGATGAAAGTACGCAGGTAAAGTTTAACTGATGACGACCTCTCTCTCAAAGATACGTGTGAAATAAGATCTTAAAATGAGATGGCTACCACTACTGTGAAAAAATGACTGCTGACTTTCTGTTTAGAACAGTTTCTCTGTGAGAGAACAGATGCGCTGTGAAGACAGTATGTTGTTCTGAGCTTCTCTTTTATTAGTTTACCTTTATTATATATTTCATTATGTTGGTTGCAGAAGTATTGCTAAATCCTTCATGGTGAGCTGTGGCAAAAAGTGCATATGATTAACCAACATGCTAAATATTATAAACCATTTCATTTCTTGTTGGTAGGAATCCCACGTGTGCATGGCAATTAATTGTGTTCAAGAAAACATATCTACTCACCAAAATAGATTTCTTATTATTGCATTTTTAACCTTTTCTAACTTCTTTTTTTCCAACTCAGACAGCTAAAGAAAACAATTTTTGTTGTTAAATTACTTCTCTACCCCTATCCCCCCTAACAAACAAACAAACAAAAACCAGACCTTGAGGTAAACTACTTTCTCTGGTTTTGTTTCCTCCTCCTTCCTCTGCCTCCTCCTTCCATTTGCTTTGAAATATGGCAGATTTGTCCAACAACCTTTTCCCCTTTGCTGTGTTAGTTCCTTTGGGATCCCTTTCCTGCAATACCCCACTTGTGGTGAATGGGCAGAACTAACGTCTGCTTCTGTACAGTGTGAATAGGCAAGGTGAAAAGCAGTGCAGAACTGTTTCCCTCTTCGCCCCATGTGCAGCAGGTGAATGTTAACACATGTTTGTTTTAGCTTCAAATACCTCCATACAGCATAGGCACGTACAACTTACGTTTATACAAGCCCAGGTCTATCTGATGGCTTCTGAAGATATGGGAAATGGTGCAATAAGGAGCTGTGCTCCAGACTTGTGAGATCACAGGCAGGATGTTTTTAACATCTCTGTGTGACTTGGACAGTTTCATACACAGCAGATGATCAGTATCTTTTGTAAATAAAATAATGAAATAAATGATGAGCAGTCAGTGAATTGGAATTGGCCAACCCAGACAGCTTTATAGTGGACAGTCATATGGCACATCATACAGTATTTGCAATTTTTTCTTTTTAAGAATTAAAGGAAAATGTTTTCTTCCAAGCAACATTTTTAATAAAGTGGATTGACTTTTCAAGAAAGCTCAGTTACATGTATAGAAAAGCCAGTAATTTGCTGTTACCTCCTGGTTTTGCTGGCATGCATCTGCTGTGGCTGCATTACTCAAATTCTGTGGATGTAAGGAGGTTTTTCTAAATGTGTCAATAGACTATTTAAACTGCACCGCACAAATCATGTAATGCCATTTTCTTGTGTCTATGCCATATTTTTGGAAACAACTTTGCTGAAGGAAGATTTATTAGTTGTCTTTATGACTCTTTTTGGTTTATAGTAAGGTGTACTCCTCCCAGTGGTTGGAAGAAGGGATGATATTTAACTAAGATGTAATAAGAACTAAATCCAAAATCTCTTTTCTGCTTATCAGGGTGCTTTGCAACCTTGCCAGGCTAGGAAGAAAAACAGAAATGCAGGATCCTCAGTGAAGTGCTCGGGTTCCCCAGTGAAGTCACGCACATTTGGCTGTGGTGGTTTGCGAACTGATGGTCCTTCAGCTTAAATCATTGTCCCAGTATTGAATATCACAATTTCTGAAATTCTGGCCCTTGAAAAGAGGAGGGCTGGTATGCATGTGCAGCAGGGAGGCAGAGTGGAGATTTTGCCCCAGTGGCTGTCTGGAATAGGAGACAAAGCTCTTGAGAAGGGTGACAGGGCGACGAGATGGTGTGAGACAAAGGTGACCCATCCCTTCCTCTTTAAGTCTGCCTATGTGGTTCTGCAAAACTCATTTACAAGTGGCAGTAGAAGCCAAATGTAGATAGTGATTAAGTTCTAATTACCCACATTTGAATAATGCGATTCTTCATAATTTAGTGGGTACCTGTGATTTTTTACGTGAGTTCTAAGACTATCTGCTTGCCCTTTATCTCAGCTGTTTCCCTTTAGCACGTCAAGGAAGAGGAAGAAAAGAGACTGTAAATGTGTAGGGACAGTCTTGTGCCTGTGGAGCAGATTACCTCCGGGATATACAGCTGAAATGTTTGAAACGCCTTTGAGTTTGGCAGCTTTCCGTTTGCTTTCCCTTTTCCTTCCTTTTTTTAGTCCTCCAGTAATAGCTCCCTTGTTCCAAAGAACAAAACCAGCACTTAGTGGTCATTGAAAAAGATTCATTAAAAACAGGAATGGAGTAATTGTAAACAGGCACCCCCTCCTATCTTCCCCCCTTCCATTCTAGCCCAGGGCACAGCCACAGCAGTCTTATGTTGTCTGGCTCCAGACAATTTTGGGGGGAGAAAAAAGGAACAATAGCCTTTGGAGGTTAAAATAACCTTTCCTTATTCAGCTGTTACAGTACTTTCTTAGAAAACTGAGAAAATAACCCCAATTTTAATTTTCTAGAATGCACACTTCATCAGCTGATAAATATTCTTTTGTAGCAAAATCATAGTATGACTCTTTCAGCAAAAAGTAGTAGTAATCACACTAAAATTTTATTACAAAAGGTAAGAAAGGTTAGGAACAGCAATGGGAAAGCTAATTGTGATGGTTTTCTTATAGACTGGGGTAATGGGTGGCTCATAAAGCTATGATTCACTCTCAGCTTGTCATTTTTACGAGAAATATTCAATAAGTATTGCAGGTTCGCTAACCTTTGTGCTTACCAAGAATTATTGGCAGTGGTACGCGCCGTGAGGAGCAGCAGGAATCCGCTGGGTGGCTGACATTCGTGGAAAACACTTGGTCGCCATTTCTGTGTTGCAGAGCTATGGAAGGGGCTGAAGACCTGCTGGGGTTTCCCTCTCCCTCCAGATGCATCCGAGGAGATGCTGTGGGCGGCGGGGTGCCTCCTGCCCTCCCGCTGGGCTGCAGCAGCGCCCAGGGCTCCAACCGGGGCTGCTCCAGCACCGGAGTTTTGGGTGCAACCCTCGCCTCGTGCCTGGGCTGAAGGCGCAGCCCTCTTGCTGTTATTGCCTGTCATTTGTCACTGAGGGTCTGCTTTCTTGTGGTCTTACTGTATTGGTTTGCCCGAAGCTAAACCTGGCTTAGGGCTCAGCTCTGCCTGGCTCTTAAATGCTTCTCCCTCCTGTAAATGCACAAGGCTACAAGGCATAAACACACGCAGAAGTGGTTAAGCACTTGCAACTGCCCTGCTGTAAGATTGAACTTGTTACTGGCAGCAGTTGGTGTGCACTGAGTAACAGGTAGATATTTTTTATTTTAAAAATCCCAGTATTTGCCAGAGACAGATGGGTTGGCAGCGCTTCTTGTGTAAGCTGTTTTGGTGTCTGCACCAGTTTGAGAAGCCCTTTTCAGGTGGAGAACAGGATGATTTCAAAGCAGAGCGAGGAAGGTGTCTGACCAGCCACGGGGCTGCGTGAAGAGAAACTGAGCTGAGAGAGCTAGAGCAGGGAGTGCTGCAGCTGCAACAACAGCAGCCTTGCTGCTCGCATGGCGTTGTGGAGAAACAGGTTTTTAGTTAGTCTGAGGGTTGCATTAATCAAACTGCGTGACTGGTGCCTGAATTAACTTGTTCTGAATTACCCTGGGTATCTTTGCATGACCCAGTATTTTGCCGCAGGGGGGTAAGCAGAGTTGCTGTGCGAGGACTGTGCTGAAAGGTTCAGGTGCAAAAGCTGCTAAGTCCCAGTTACAGCAGTGTTGGTGCTGTCCCAGCTGGTAGGGCAGCCACTTACAAATATTACCATTAGAAGCAACCTAAATTTGTCTGATTTATTTACTCTTCTAGCCAAGTGATTGGAAAGAAATAGCATGCTGGTGAAACTTTTCCGTTAGCTAGGATCTATTCCATTTATTTAACAACTTCTGAGTGCCTTTTTTATTTTTTTATTCCTTTTTTTTTTTTTTTTTCTTTTTGCTGATGCAGAAGAAGCCAGAGCAGGAGCACGTGGGGAGGGCGGACAGCACGTATAGGGTCTGCGCATATAACAAATGCAAGGAGACAGGTTTTGTGTGCACGCTGCCAGATTGATAGGATGTGGCATGGCTTCTTTCACCTCCAGCCTAACCTCGTGGCAGAAGACAATATAAGTGGTCCTGTAAGTGATGGGTGTGTAATGGCAAGTCGTGCGTGGCCGGTGAGTCAAAGCTCCACACCTGTTCTGTGTCACAACAGCTTCCTTTGCGCATGGCGGAGCGGCGCAGGGGAAGCCGCGTGCCCTACTTTCTCGCAGCATCGCCGGAGGCATGATGTCTCTGAGTCGGTAAAAGCTCCCCGCTTAAGCAGTGGTGTTGAAGAAATCAGCTTGCCGTTTTACAGCTCACACTTCACGTGCTTCAGAAATGGCTTCATAACTGCTGCTTTCTCACAGCATGGCTTTTTTTTTTTCCACATTTTATCACACAATCCTATCTGAAGTGTCTTGGCTTTTTGCAAAAATTGCTGTCAATGGAAAATACACGAAAGGTGTTGGTTTTTTAGCTATTAATTTAAGTTGGATAACCAGATCCTGAGTCCTTTCTTCTTTTTGTAGAATCAGAACAGTTTTCTGTTCTGTCAGCAGAGCTTTGACATAACTCTTCAGCTTGTCCTTGTGGGCTTCCTTATAACCACGTGAATGTCTGCAAAGACCCCTATTATATAGGCTTCTGAAATCGCATTGCAATGAAGGATAATAATTATTTTTTGCACAGCCTTTTTGTTTTCTTTTGCCTTCTTTCAACTTCACTAAGCAAGCAAAAAGTTCTCAGGAGAAAGGTTTTTGTTTGTCTGTTTTTAATAATGGGGGCTAACTTAGTGCTGTTAGGTAACTGGACTCCTCTGCTTCAGGGAATGGATGCCTTAACTGATGAATTATCAAAGTGTACACCAATCCTTTCACTTGCCTTTCAGTGATGTTATCCCTTTTTGCCCACATTTCGTTCTGGAGTTGAGCTGATTTGTCTGTACCAGGGCAGTGTTCAATCAGACTGAAACAGCATCAGAACTTGGAGGCATCCTCACACTCATACACAACCATGTTTTTCAGTGTGTTTTTTTTTGTTTGTTTGTTTTTAATTATTATTAATAATAATATTTTATTAATCTCAGTCTTTCATTGGTTTATTCCTTGCTAAACAAGTGGTTCCACTACATCTTCTGAGAGCAGCATCAGAGCACCGCAGGTACTGGTTGGTTAGGGAGGGTGGAATTTCTCTCCAAATGTGTACAAATCACATGAAAAGTGAGCAGGAGTAGTGCATTATCATCGTCTTGCTAACATTAGTTTGGTGAGCATTGTGCACCATAAAGCTATTATATCATAAAGCTAATCAGGCATAAATCCAAGTGTGGCCAGGGCATGTTACACTTCACCTTGTGAAGACTTGGAGAGTGGTACTCAGGAGGTTTATTTTATAATGCATATGTTAAGCTTCTTTTGGTACAAATATCTTAAAACTTAGGTTACAGTAGTATTATGTATCTGCATAGCTCACACTCATCTCTCTCTTTCTTCACCTAGATCTACTTTTTAATTGTTTTCTGTTGTGTGTGGTAGAAGAGACTTACGGTAAGAGTGACCAAGCTGGGATTCAGTGATTAATACTATCTTAATTTTAATACAATGTATATGGAGCATGAGCACATATGGAAACACGATCATTGGGCCCAGAAAATCCAAAGCAGAAACTTCTACAACCTGACATCTGCTTGAAGTATAAAATTTTTGAGAAACTTAACCGTTAATTTTTAGAGTCTATCAGAATGTCTAAATGTGTTATTAAGAGAGGAAAATGTGTTTTTAAAAAATAGTCATTGCATGTTATTGCTAAGACTTTGTGATAGTCCTGTAACGTAAAGCTCATGATCTTCGTGTCACAGAAATTGCTTTCAATAAAAAAAATCCTTTCAAATATGAAGACATACATGGCATATTTTGGCCTTCTGTATTTAGGAGCCACATTTTCTGTTTTGACTTCCACTGTTGACATCTAGCTAAATAGCTTCTGTAACAAGTAAATACATAGAGTCCAGTAAAAGGGTTGAGGGGAGGTCATAGGCTCACATGGAGATGATAATGCTAGATTTAAAGGGAAAAATACAAATAAAAAGCACAAAGCCAATGTAAATTATACTGACGCAGTTACTTTTGAAGTGGTAAGTGCTGTAGTATTACCAAAGTTGCTCTTCCTTGCCTTTGTTCTGTCATTACCTAAGAAAAAGATTGTTGTTTGATAAACAACGAGCAGCATTGGATGCCAGATGAAAGCATAGCCAGGAGATTAGATTACATTATCAAGGGAGAGAGGAGAGGAAGGAAGATGCATTGAGAACGGGTCTGTTACAAGTCACCAGGTAATTATCAAGCTCCGTAATTATAAAGGGGTAGCCTCTCCTTTCTAATGTCTGTTTTAAATGTTAGCAGTGATTAAAAGCAGATCATGTGGGGGGAGAGGAGTGGGGAAGAAGGAGGGTGCTTTGGTTTTCCTCCAGGTTGGAGTTGAAACAAAGAAAAGCTGCAAAAGTGCAAAAAGTCCTCTAATGGTGTGCATATACATGCATGTTTGGAGAGCAAAGACAAAGGGGGTTGTGAGAGCTCTACATTATACTTTGTCTTGCCACTTGTGGCAGAGCCCTAGATGTTGATAAAAATATTAACTCCTGGGTTCTCAGACCTAAACTTCTGAAGCACAGTCTATCCAGTATGTATCTTCTGCACTGTGAAGGGCTGAGCTCTGCTTTGTGTTTTCTTGGGCACTGTCTGGGGATAGCAGCAAGGAAACTCTTCAGTCATTGGTCATTTTTGGGTTTGTACCACAACACTGGGTTGTGGTACAAATTCTGTAGAAGAATTTGCAGAGCCAGGGGGATTTGGAAGAGAGGCTAAAGAGGCTGAAGTGAAAAACTGTCTGCTTGCTGCAGTTGCAGGCTTAAAGCTCCTGGGGTGTAAGAGGTGATAAGCCACACGTTCTTGTCAGCTTCCCCTCTTGCACAATGGGCCCAGAACTTGGAGCATGATGTCTGAGTTCTGGGTTACTGGCTCCCTTTGCCTGCCAGTCACAGGAGCAGAAGTTGCTGACAGCACGGTGAAATGTCGTTACAGGTTTTCAGCATAAAAAGTAAGGAGTAGCCAGTACTTTATGAAAGAAATTTTGAGGTAACCTGCTAAGCTCTGAGGCTGTTGGTCTAACTGTCTAAATATCTGCTCAGAGGGATCTGTATCGTAATTTTTTATGTAGGATATTCAGAGTTTAGGTGATTTTTTAGGAGTTACTTGTATGGGAATTCCAAGTTGATTATTACGTATTGCCTGTATAAAAAAAAAAATAAGAAGAAAAATCAAGAAAATAGTAACTTCCTTGTCAGTGGTAATTTTTTCCAATAGTATCTTTTTTGATTGGAGTTTCTTGCATTCTCTGTTGTGGTTACTCAGCTTTAATCATCCATGCCCTTTCGGTATGCACCTGACTTCTCATGTAATGTTACCCACAGGAAGGAAATCATTCCTGAGATCGTGCGGGTTGTTCTGCAGTTTGAAATGTGAGACTGTACTATTGCAATTCTACCAGGCGTACAAAACTGCTAATATTGAAAGAACAGGGTGGCTCTTCCCTCTTTAAAATCTCTTCGTGTGTAACTTGAATGGAAGTAATTTTTCAGGCTCATTAGCTGGTCTGTTCCCATGTTTGCTCTGAGGAATACTATCAAATGAAAAAGGTTTCCAGCCCTGTAAAACTGTCTAGAATCCCACAGGTAAGGCTCTGGAAATGCCTGCATCACAACCACTCTTCTGAATGCACTGTGTCATCTTAGATTTTGGATCACAATTTAATTTTTTTAAGCGCTAAGTTTTTATTTGTTATACCTCAAATATGAATGTTTTCAACTACCTTTTTTTTTTCTTTCTTTTTACAAATTATAAACACAAAGTATAAAGTCTAATGGTGGACACTCAGATGTTGACAACTAATAGTTGCTTACTTGTTCTAATTTTGCTTAGAAGCATTAAGCAAATGTACTTTGGATTGAAAAGCTGTAGGCAATAATTTGTCTTTGAAAGGGAGCATTTCTGTTGTAAAGATTAAGTAGATGACCAAATTCCCAAATTTGTATCCATTTCTATTGCTGGCCAAAAATGAAGAAGAATATATCCACTCCTTTCCAAATCTCAGATTCTCACTGGTGATCTGTGATGATTATGGGAGAGAAAACAACTTCAAAATTATGTCCAATTCTCCTCCAAAAATTTTGTCTTTTATCATGACAGTTTGGGGAACTCCCTCTTAAATCTTCAGTATTTGTAACTCATGCTGTGAAGATGGCCAGGTTGATGGGAATGCAGTGGCTTTCAGATTGATGGCTGGAATTCTTTCTTTTCATTTGTGTTCGCTAACCTTTTCACTATTTTTTGCCTGTTTGTCCCCAGTGGTGAGTCTCTGTGGTAGCAATCTGTCCAGAGACGTGAGGCACACTTGCTGCAGAAGGCTTGCCACTCTGAAAGGGCTCACCAATGCTTTTCCATGGGTCCTAGAGGTCCAACAAAAGGCAAGGCTGTGGCTAGAAGCTAACTTTAATGGGAACAACATAAAGGTGCTGTAGCTGGAGAAAAAAAAAAAAAGTAGCTTTCAGAAAGAGGGAGGCCGCCTGATTTGGGCTCAGATCTGTCATGTCTTAAATGTCAGGCTATTTCCTCAGTTACTCTCAATTGCAAAAGAGAGTGGGCACCTCTGGAAACGTAAGAGAAATATTGGTGAAGTTGCATGAGATGGTTCTTCCATTCCCAACAAACAATGTTGTTTTAAAAAAAGGACAATGAGGGTACTGTTTTGATGAGATTCTAAACCACGACTGGAATAGCTTGGCTTACAACACCAAATTTTGCTTTGGTGAGGGTCTGCAAAAGGTACTGAAGCTGTAGTGCTAGTGCTACTGGGAGATTAAAACACCTTTGCTGTGAGGTTTCACATGCTCTTTTTCTGGTGAAATGTGAATGAAGAGCCCTGTGGTGGTTGGAATAACAGGGAGCAAATTGGTTTGCCTAGTGCCAGTGGCATCAAGTAGGGTGCGAATTGCTGTGATCTCAGCAGCACTGTTATTTGTTTGCATGGTCTGCTGTTTTTAGCCTGTTACTAAGAAAGAGCTTTGAAATACTCCAATTTAAAATCCTACATGAGACAAAATTCTCTTTGAATTACTTAACAAATTGCAATACCGGATGGTTTTTGACATTTGCTATCTGTCCCATACTGTGGGCTTGTCTGTGGGAAGCAGCCTGCCTTGATTAAGTAGTACTTAGGTCCCAGCCTTACTGAAAGGCTTCTCCTCCTCCCCAAGCTCTTTTCCTTTCTCTTCCTTTTTTAAAGTAGGTTTTGTGGAAGTTCAGTATTCCTATGGTATTTCAGAGCAGATTGTGCAGTTCTTAGGGGGGAAAAAAGTGGGGGATAGGGATGGAGGTAGAGAAAAGCTCCACATGACAAGCCATTGTCTCTGGGAATTAAACACGCCCACCAGCTATTTTTCCATCGGAAACGATTGAATTAGTCCTCAGCATCCTGATCAGAGAGATTGTAAAAGTAGGACGCTTGCAGTGAATAGACTGGTTTTTGTCAATAGCTTTGAAACTGCCTGACAGAGCTCCCATGCTTTTGTGTGGTAATTTGTTTATCATTACTTCCTTCCTATGAAAACAGAATCAAAGGAGTGACAAGCAAAATACACATTTGAATGAGATTTAGCAGTGTGAAGACTGAATTGTCTCGTAAGAATAATTTGATGGTTTGTGTTCCTTCCCTCCTGCAGTGGGGACCTGGAGGGAAATAGCTGCTAGGGTGTGCTCTTCAAGAGTGGAAAAGCAGCAGGATGCTCCTTCTCTGCAGGGGACACAGTCACTACTGAAACCGGAGAGAGAGAAGCAGGTTGCCTTGAAATTGTTCCTGAAATACTTGCACATGATGCAGAAAAGAAGGTGTTTGGCAGCACAGGTCAGCTGCTTCCCATGCCTACAGCAGTACGGTACTGTACGAAATAAAAGTCTGGACTGGCATCACAAGCCATGATGTTACCAGGTCGCATGACTTTCCTACCAAGAGCTTGAAGTTGCTGCAGAGATAAAATAAATGAATCATGAGTGGGTTCCTCTGTGCCAAAGCAAGCGTCATGGTTTGCACCGTGAGGGTGGTTTAACTGAGTTCACTTCACTTGATGTTAATTGCAGTGGGTTAGGAGTGATGAGGTCGGTCGTGGTTTATCAGGGGAAGGGTGGTAATTGCAGACAGATTGAGGGACTTCATTGCTTTTGGTTGTTTCTGCTTTTGTCAGGTGGTTTGACCTAGGCCAACCTGCTTGAGTCTTGCTGCCAGTGAGAAGCATTTCTGGGGTCTACACAGGAAAGTGCCATTGATCTCATTGTCTCTTTTGGGGGAAAAGAAATCTTTATACCAAAATGTAATTTAAATTCTGAAAAAGGAAAACAAACAGAAAAAAAAAATAAACCTTATCTTATCTCTCTGCCTTCCTTCCTCAACTCTGGCAACGAGTCTTAAAATGAACTTGAGGAGACTGCTTCCTACAACGTACAATTTCAGGTGTCATACAAATGGGAAAGTTTGCCTTTATAATCCCCTGTATTTAGATTATCGTTCTGGCATAAGGCTACTTGTTTAATTTTATCTGTTTTTGGCCTAGCTGAATTGCCTTTGCCAGTAATAGAAGTTAAATACAAAAATGCTGATTGTTAACTGGAATCTGTCTCTGTGGGCAGTGTTAGGTTTAGGATTCAAGTCTAGGACCTGAGTGTTTATTAATGGAAGCACAAATTTTAACTGGGATCAGAATTAGGATCTGAAATATGAATTTAGGTAGATAGGGATAAAGAAGAGGGAGACCAAAGCTTCTGCCTGAAGGTATCACTATGTTTACATGAGGAATCCCTCAGCTCATTGAGGACAGGGGTAGTATGAATGAATTCATCCCTGCTGGTGAGCTGGAGCCAGTACATTCAACTAAGCAGCTACGAGGTGATGGCTACAGCTTCAGATTGCTCTTGACTGTAGGCAAGAATAAGCCAGTGAGCCTCAACATTCAGCATTCCCTATCCCATCTCGGAGTTGCCTTGTCTTTGGAGGGATAGCCGTGTTCATGTATTATTTTTTAACATTCACAAGAGAAGCCATCATTTCAGGAAGTTCATCTTTACAAAATAACTTGTAATTTTACAAGCAAGTAAAAAAGCTGAAAAGCCCTATTTTTTTTGTAAATATTTTTACAAAGTATTTTGTAAATATTTATAACCCATTCATTACATCACTTCAGATAGCATGTATCGATTTTTATTTTTTCTATGTAGGCTTGATGTAGTCAATAAAAAGCAAATAGTGAAGTCATAACCAAAGACAAAATCACTGTCCTGGAATATAGGTGGTTTCTTACTGCACATTGATGGAGAGAGGGAGAGGAAGGGCCGTGGCTACCCCTTGCACATGTTCTGTGCATGGTGTTGGAGGGAGGTGTTTGCTTGGTGGTGCTGAGACCATGACAGCCTCACAGCTCAGCACCAGTGCTATGAAGGGAGCCTGGCAAGTGTGATGCGTTTTCCATAGCGAGTCATGGGTGATTTGCAGTTGGCAATGAGCTGATACGAAACGCTAATGCAAGAGTGGCTGTGGTAATTGTTGTGTTGTCTGTGTCTCAGGAAGAGGTGTGGCTGCCTCTTGCCTGCAGTAAAATTGATGACATGGTCTGATAGACAAGTGCTACATAAAGACTGAGAGGAATTTATAGGCACCTGAAGGCAATACATGCCGATGATGAAAGGCGTTCTCAATGTTAAACACTAATTCATAGTGAAGTGAAATCCTCACAAGGGCTCTGAGTCTGCTGTACGGCTTGCCAGGATGAAAGCCCACCTAAATGGCAGCAGGTTGTAATTCAAACATGATTTGGTGCCATACTGAAGTTCACAAGAAAAAAAAAATAAGTGGAAGTATTAACTAGACCTTAGCTGCAAAGGTTATTGCAGCTCTTTCATAAGCATCTCCTTCTGGCTGGCACTGTTTTCTACTCTTTGTTTATTTTGCTATGTGTCTTGCTGTTTTTCCTTTTGGTTTTCATAAAGATGTGTATTCAATACACTAATACCAGGAAATAGTTCTGAGCTAGCATAAAAGATATATTTGAACAAATCAGAACTGGTTAGAATTTTACAATTACCTCTTTTGTAGGTAACTAAACATTTTGTTCTGTGGAATAATGCATGTTTTCTCACTCTTCTCCTCTGCCTCCAAAGCCTGATTTCTTTATGTTGTTCATTAGATTTCTGTGAAATGGGAGTCAAGTGAAACACTCAGAAGATTCAGCAGTGTTTCAGAGCCATTGCGTTTCTTAAAATGTTGATCATGATGTAAGGACTACCTATAAACTACTGCAAATTTTTGTTGTTGTGTTGTTGTTTTAGGAAAACATCGTTTTCCAGTGATAAGCCAACAAACTGTTATAATCTCAAACACAAAATAAATGACTAGAGCAATTTATGGGTGCAGATTAATTACCAATAGGTAATCACATTGTTATCAGCATCACGGTCTAGCTCTGTAAGAGAGGCAAGGCTTGCAGAGAAGTACATTAAAGAAATGGAAGAGCTTTCAGGCATGTGTTCTCTTGACCTAGAGAGTGGTATGTATGCCAGGAACCTTATCTTTTTTTTCCTGTCATCTGATTCATAAAAGACAGTACTTTTCCTGTATCCTGTTGAAGGGAGAGTTACAAAGTGCATTTTGGATGGTTGCATCAATCCTAGCATTAAGTAGCGAAGATTGATGTCTGTATTGCATCGGCCTTTCAGAAATGTCAGATCAGGCTTTCAGTTCACTGGTGAAAGGACACATTCTTGAATTTCTCAGACAGTAGCTACTGAATTTGCGCTATAGTTCTGAGACTGATTTTTTCACAAAATTATAAATATAAGGGAATTGTGTAATTGCCTTTGTGCTCACTTTTTTTTCTCACGTATTCAAAATCTATTTGCTTTCCTGCTTACGGTCTGTATCAGTAGATTTGCTTGCAAAGCAGCAGTGGAGTGACAATTATTTCAGAAACATCAAAAGTGCGGACAGTTAGGGTGATGATACAGAGTTCACGTGTTTTTTTGTTTGTTTGTTTGTTTTTAATTTCAAAATGCATTTATTTCAGTCTTTCTTTACACTTCATCTTCCTTAAGTCGGAAAGACGTTTTGACAAAGTCATGTCCTGTGAAAGGGCACCAAGCTGTACTTTGACACCTGAAGTTCTCTGAGACCCCTCTCAAATATGCCAAACAAGTTCTCCTTTACCAAGGTCAAAATCAACTAGATTCCTGCATCCCTGGAATACTTTTTTTTTTTTTTTTTTTTTTTTTTTTTTTCTCTGAGCTATCTTGTTGTTCTCTGGTTGGTATCTCCTGTACGCTCTTTCAGTTCAATCACTGCAGTCAGTCTTTACCAAACTGTGTTTTGTGTGTTGTTTTTTTCCCTCCAGATCTTTCTCAATTGTTTCCCTCTGAACCACATCTTGCCCTTTTCCACCACTAATGATGCTTTTCCTTCTGACTTGCTCCTTTTGTGAACACTGGTCTATTCAACAGCTGAAATTCGCTGTTGCTCTCAGCTTGACCTTTCTTCATTCCCTTGACTTCATGGTTTCAAACTTTAGTCTGCTTTTCCTCCCTCTCTCTTTGTACTCCTCCTCTTGTCTTTTCCTTGGCACTGTATTTCTCCATCTTAGTGTGTCCCTCCCTTCCTGTTCACATTAGCTACCTCTCATTTTGTCACATCTGACAAAATCAAACATCTTTGAGGAAGCTTGCAATCATAATGTATTTTCTTTTTTATTTTTGCTTTTTATATGTCTTCCCTGATTCTGCTCCTGTTTCAGCAATCACTTGCTGTCTGAGGTTTTACAAATTAATGTTTTGTGATGAGAGAGGTACTGAGTCAAAATAGTTATCCTTAAAAAAAGTGAAAATAAATGATAAATTAAAAAAAGGCATTTTGAAAATATTTCATGGCTACAAAATCAATTTCTACACCAGCGTCCTTTCCTCCTAGAGCTAAATATGGCAATTTCACAAGCAACTACAACTAATGAAGTTTCTGATGGATTGATTTGTATCTTGGTTGGCCAACCTTTTCCTCTGAATTTCTGGAAGGCTGCAGCTGAACTTAGGGTGTATTAAACAGCACAGAAAACCCATGCAGGAAAAAAGTATTATGCCCTGCCAGCGAGGGAGGGAAAAAGACTTTAACTGGGGTTAGGGCCAGTCTAGACACTAGGTAGTTGACGTGCTAGAGCAACTGGCTTTGGATCCTGTTCAGGTATATCCAGTTGGAGAGAGGACTCTGATCACCTCCTTGCTGCTAGTATCAGAAAAGCCTTTGCCTCAGGAAGTCTCAGACAGGTGGTGAAAGGTGGGAGGGTGCCCCACAACCTACCTTGGCATGATGCTGGTGGTTTCACTCTCTTCTGTCCACTCTTCTTCAGTCATGGCACAAGCAGGAACGTTGTGGCTCTGCTCCTGTAATGTGTAATGTAGGCGAGCAGTAGGGACAATATGTGTGCTTAGTTGTCCTTGGATGTAGTGTGATGACATAAACCTAATGGCCTGATGAGACCAGACCAAAACATGTCAGTGGGCTCAGGACAAATGATGCTGTAAAACACGTTTCGGGAAGCTAAAGACTTGTATGTTGGGTTTTTGTTTTAAAAGTGTTTTGTTGCAAATTTTAAGGCTTTGGGTATTTTCTAACTTGTGTTTTCTGTGATTCCTTTTACCTACTCCCAAATTTTCTTCAGTTGAATTTCTTTTGCTCTCTGTTATCCTTCTCCCCCTGTACTTTCTTCCCAGATTTCCCTTTCATGGTGTTTCTTGTTTTCAACTGGCAGTTGCTGTGTTACATTATCAAATCTTTCTTTTCTATTCTGAAACTCTTTTCTATCTTTGTTGTTTGTTTTTTTTTTTTTATTATTTTAATTTTAATTTTAATTTTTATATTTTTATTTTTATTTTTATTTTTATTTCTGTTCTTTGTGACTTCTTCCTTACTTCTGCCTCTTAAAGCAGCCATTGTGCTTTAAATGTGCATTATTGCTGTCTTCTGACTGTTCAGATCCTTTTCTGAAGTGGGTATTTGGTTCCTGTGATGACAAAAGCAGTGATGCCATCCTGTTCTCCTTACCCCTCACTGCAATACCCAGTGAATTAAAGTTAGAGGGAGAAATGGAAAGGAACTTGTGGTGGCACAAGTGGGCAGCAGTCTTACTTTACTTTCCATAGAAACTCAGTTGCCCGTTTTGGCACGGGACGTGCACATATCCAGAGAGCAAACTCATGACATCAGTTAAAATACACCATGGGTTCCCTGCAAGTTGGCAGTGGACTTGCAGCATTATTCTTGGCTAGCTGTTTTTTTTATCCGCTCTTGTAACCTTCCTGGTTGAGCTTCTTGCCAAAGGCTTTCTGTATCCAGTCACTCCTTTCCAGTCAGCCTCAGCCCTGGGGGAAAAATTCGCTGTTTAATTCCCCAAGTGCTCCCGGACAATGCACATTACAACAATAGGTAGAAAACTGTTGTACTTGCTCTGCAGTGTTGATGCAACTAGTGTATTTATCAAGGGGAGAAACAGAGCTACCCCTGTGGAGAAAGCAAGCACAGTGACTTGAACTGGATGGGGAAGGTCATAAGAAAAAGTATGTATTAGGAAAAGAGCATTATTAAGTCAATTCCCTCCTGGCCTGTAGGAAATATATACAGTCGGAGAAGAATAAAATGACAATTTTAATTTTATATTACCACTTTTAAATGACAGCTAAAGCCTTGCATGAAAAATAAATCACAGAATGGCAATAACTTTGTTTTTATGATGCCTTGTAAAAATTCCATTTACTATTTACTGTATTGCTGTATTACTTCTTATTTACTGCAACTGTAGCATTTGCAGAATTTCCCATACTTGAGATATTAAGCTCATTAAGAACCTTGTAGGAATATACTGGAGAAGTCTCTCATGGTAGAGAAACTTAATTTGTTGGGCCAACTGCTGAGATACATTCTTGTGTTGATTTGGACGTCTGATCCTGTTTACAGATGTATCTCAAGGTATATTTTTTCAGATGTGATTTTTTCTTCTCTTCGTAGCAGTATAACTCATAGATATTTAACTGTATTTCATTTATTTGTACTTTTGAATCTCATTATTTTTGCCAACAGAGGGAACCTTAGGAAACAATTATGGATATGATCATAACATAATGATATTAAAGTAAGCATTGATTTTTTTAATCTAATCTACTCAGTAAGTAATGCAAATGGAAAGAGCATTTTTACTTTGTAAATACTTTTTTAAAAAAAATCTGTGCTTACACATTAGACTATTAAATACAACAATATTTTATTTACAGCCCTGTATTTTCTGATCAAATACACAGCATTTGCTACAGTTCATTAGAAAAGGAAGATTGGATCTCAGCTGTCTGCCACGGTTGCTTGTGGCTACAAGAAATAAATAAGTTAAAACTCAGGCTGAATGGTAGAAGAAAATAGGAGATTGGCCATAACACACTACTCATTCTTTGGTGTCAGCATAGAGTTCTGGTAAAGGAACACCAACGCAGAGTCTTTGTGTAGATCTACCACGAGAGCTAGATAAATAAGGCTGCTTTGAAATTACACGCAGCTTTAAACTGTGAGAGTGCTTCCCATGAAAATAGCTAATTTTTCTCCTTTATTTTGTACCCGCTGCACCAAATAAAGCTTCTCCTCTATTAACTATTACTTTTTACAGTTGCTAAAGGAGACGCTTTTATGTGTCTCGTTTCTTGTAGCTATTGGCAGGGGGCAACAGGGACTAAACATGCTTTGAGTCTAATTGCAAATGATTGGTTTTTCATTTTTCCTTACATGTCATTGTTTAAATTCTGCTCCTTTGACATGTTTTGTCCTAAAGCACTGCCTGTTTACAATTCCATACTTCTATTAGCTTAAGACCCAGCTAAGCAAATCCTGTTCTGTGTTAGTAAATGTCTTACTTCTTGACAGATGTTGCAGGAGAAATCTGATGGATCTGACAATCTACGGTGTTACAGCTGCAGTGATGAGAAGGAATCTCTATCTTGTCAGATTATGGCGGAATCAGACCTCTTTTAGTGGAAGGGAACAGTAGCTGTTTCCCACTCTAAGTAACAGATACATTTTTATTTTTCTACTTTAGTCAATAAAAAGCAAGTCTCTCCCACAATCTGAGGTTGGAAAATAAGTTGTAATTTAAAAAAAATAATTATCTTGAGTGTTAGGGTACATAAGCATGTAGAGATAAACATTAGTATTTCTGAGACTCAGGAGGCTAACTTCTAGACTTTGTTTTATCCACCCAGATGTTTTGGATTTACTGGGTCTACACTGAAAACTGTGGGCGAATTTGGCCCAGAAACTACATGACCTAATCATAAAAAGTTGTTATCTTATGAGAAAGAAAATTTTCACGATAGATGTAATAGTCCCTGAGCTGTCCAGCGGTTCCCAAACTAGCAGTCAGGAGAACTGCTGCCCTTAGCTTTTTCTTTTCACTTCAAGTTAACAGGAAAGGAACAAATGAGCAGCAGAGATAAAGACTTTATCCTCCAAGGAAGTTCTTTGATGCAGTTATCCTGTGGTGGCTGTCCCAGTGCAACTCCTCACAGGGACACTTGCAGGTCAGGAGGAAGATTCCCTTCTCTTCTGTTTTTGCTGTGTACAAAATACGAGCAGAACAGGGTAAGGAGCATTAATCCTGGAAAACAAGTGTCCCAGCAGGATTAGTGAAGCCATTAATGTCTCTGCAGACAAGCTGGAGAAGAGGGGGAGAGTTAAAGCAGCCTGTATTCTCTGTCCTTTATCCTTAATGTTCTCCTAAAAGTTCAAAACACTCATTACCATGCCCGAGGCAAAGTTCAGAGTTGAGGGATACTTTTTTGTGATCGTTTTTCCATCCAAGCCATCGTCTCTCCCCTGTGGGGATCAGGAGGAGGTTCACATGTATGAGGAGAGGCAAGGAGCTGTCTGCTGAAACGTGCCCTTTGCTATAAAGTGATGTAAAAAGCTGTCCAGTGCTTCAAACGCATCAGTGTGGGAGAGGGGCAGGCTGCATTGAGCTGGGGGAAAGGCTCTGGGGCCTCCCTCTGATACATATCCCACCCAAAATCTGCAGCAGGCTGTCCACCTGCTACAATGGCAGACTTTGGTGCTAGGAGAGGTTGCTGTGTGGTGAAGTAACACGAATGCACGCCTTCTTCCTACCGGAGCTCAGGAATACTTAGCATGTACAGTCATTCTCAACTTTCTTTTTTTAATTTCTCTTATAGTGAGGACGTGTTCTTAAGGACAGAAATCACAGTGGCCTGAATAAGAAGGGAGCTGCTGACAGCTTTACTATTCTTTTTAATTGCTGTTATTCTCTGCTAGCTGCAGGACAGGACTGCTCCAGAAGGCTGCTTTTCCAAAAGTGTGTCTGCAGGCTGAAGTATTCTGAAAATCACACCCCGAGAGTTTAAAAGGGGATGCATTTTCTTGGTAAATATTTCTTACTACTTTGATTTCAAAAGTGATGCTAATGTAGAAGCTCCCGTTTGCATTTTTGAGTGTACGCTACCCCGAAATAGCACCGAGCCTGCTTGATAGTTGACATTTGGATTTGTGCGCCGCTCCTGGTTCGGCAGGAACAGTCGATCCCCAGCAGTAACTGCTTGAATTCTGAAATATTCTTCCAACCACATGTACAGGCAAAACAATATTCTTGCTTCATAAAGAAATGGCAAAATAAATCATGATTGCCAATCATGGGAGCATTCGTAAAACTTGCGTGACAAATTCAGTTATACTGAGGGCATGAATTTTTTCAAGGTTTTCATGTTTTAAGAAAGAAATCTTCTGAAGCTGATTACATTTGTAATGTATACCATGTGTGGAACATTGTCCTTTATTCTTAATTATACTCTGCAGGTTGCTGATTACATGTACCTTTTGAGTATATCCTTTGGCATCCACAGGCATAAACAAAGCTGCAGAGACTGCGTTTTCCTCTACCAGCAACGTGACGTGTTTGTGAATTAACCCAGTAGCCTTGGGTTCTGCGCGGATTTCCCCATCACTGGAAAAGGAACGTAGTCCTTTAATAACAGTGAAGATTAAGAACTGAATTAAAGAGAAAACGTGGGTTCATATAACAGCCTGTTAATAAATAAGGAAAATTACCGGTCTTTTCAGTTGAAGGTTTTGAAGGGACAGTTTTAATAGCTTATGAGCTGTTTGCTTTCTTTTGGCACTGATGAGCTGTTGGGAGCAATTGTTTTTTTATGATTATAATCTCTAAGGATTACAGTGCTCTTGGTTTTTGGTAACTGAGAAGCCAAGGAGCTAAGAAAGAAAGCAGCTCCAGAAGGGGCAACGTGTGATTTAGGAAAGATCACATGAAGATCGTATGGCTCAGAAAAGATCAATCCACGGGGAGGAGAAACCACCACTTTTTCTAGAGTGGCGTCAAAAGATTTGCAGCAGGAGGGATGTTCTGCAGCCTTACCCTGTTGCTGAGGGAGCCTCTTTAGCCAGCCAAGTTAGGTGTATCGCTGCACGATGCCTCAAGCACAGCTCCCAGATGCATTGTAGAAATGGTTGGATGTTGGTTAATGGACTGTTCTTCTGGCTCCCTCCTGTCCCCTGTGCTGATCCTTTGCCACTTGGTGTTTCTGCACATCCTGAAGGGAATTCTGCCTCAGAGCTGGGGCATGGCGCTTACCCCTCCTGGCAGCTGGGGCTATGTGCCCCTTTCCCCCTCCCTCTTCCCCACATCTCCCTGCTTGAGAGAGGGACTGCTCAGAGCTAGCTGCTCTTGCCAGGTTGTACCTGGCAGTAGAGGAGAAAACTATTTGAGGCTGGCAGGAGGGAGCCTGAGGTGTGTGGGCAAGAGGCTGCCCCATGGAGCAGGCAGGGGAAGCCAGGAGGCTCCTGGGGTGTCTGGGACCAGTTAGGCATGCCCGTGGGTTTTTCTCCTTTCTGTTTGGAGGTGGTGCAGGTCTCCTTTGTAGTTGCAGAGGAAGTTGCTGGCTGGAGATAAGGTTGCTGAAGATCCGGACCAGATCAGACTGCGTGTCTGGCGCTCGGCGCTAACTGCACAAGGAAGTCTTTCAGCATCAGAGTGAAATGAAACGCAGGTCAGAGACTATGGGGTCAGAAGACAAAAATTGCAAAGTTAGCTTGAAATTCCAGGTCAGGAGTTTTTCCTCCTTTCATTAAGCAGAGCAAAAGACATTTGTGATTATCAGTGATGCTGATAATGCAGTAGTAGGATCCTTTTGTACTCGGCCTTGCACTGACCGCCTGGGCCATGAAGAATGCTCTTGGAACTCAGCACAGTGCATGAAAACATCTCTACTTTTACCATGTTTTTGTGCAAGTAACCTGTGACTTAATCTTCCAAAAAAAAAAATAGCACTGAAAGCCTTCATATCCAAATTCTTTGGTGCTTTGTTTAAATTATTCTAATATGCATAATAAAAAATTTGATCATGTGCAGAGTAAACAAAAACATGTGTGTTCCAGAGGCCACTGTCTCATAACCACATCCATCCTGGAAAGGAGACGGGGGATAATTCCTTGGAGACCATTCTGTCTCCTTCCTTGCTTCACTCTTGCAAGTTTGTCTCCCTGATGATGGCTTTTCTTCTTTTTTGCCTCATCCTCCTGTCCTCTCCTTGCTCCTGGAGCTGCCCACATGTGGGGCTGTGAGTATTTGCCCTTACTGGAGATTCAATTGTTTTTTTAACCATCCTTCCTCCCCCAAAATGGACTTGAGTTTGTCTCTATAACACACCAGGTTTTGTTTGCTGTTTGACTGGTTTGATATGCTGTCTTCAAAGACCTGAGTGATCAACTTTCCAAATCATTTAGCAGACATATCCTCCTTATTTATTTTTTTATTTTTAAGTAGTTTTAAACCATAAATAATAGTAAGATTATGTATTTGCAGTAAAGATACAGCGTATAAACATCTTGATGCCTTCTCCCCCGTCCCCTATTGCCTCTTGTTGGGTGCAACAGCGTATTTTCCCCAACGTTGTGACCCAAGGGCTTTCCTCCCATCTGAACTAAACCTGTGGGACTGTTTCCTTTCTCAGGTAGTGGAGACTTTCTGCACGTTGCGCAGCCACACATGTTGATTTGTCGTTTTAAATTTACCCTTTGTTACCTGTCTGTGTCCGTCTGTGAAGTAACACACTTGATGAGACTGCAATTCAGTGGCAGCTTGCCACATATTCTTAGTTTGTCTTGGAACATTTAGTTTAGGAAGTGGACTAATTAGCGCGTAAACATTGTTTAGCAGAAGAGCTCCAATTAGCACTCTTTGGCCTGGCTTCAGTGATAAACAAAGTTAGATGCACGTCAGTGTTTGTCCTAACAGTTTATAAAGACTATTTTGTGGTCCTAGGGGACAGCACACACCAGATACGTTAAATAGTCATTGCTGTCAAGGCCATGAGAAAAAGCTTGCTGTGTCAAGCTTAATAGGCTGTGCATGATACATTAGCGGGCTCGTTTGGAAGCCTTCCATCAATCTTAATTACTCTGAAATACCAGCTACATCTTTCCAAAGTGTGTCTTTTTCTTCCTATTGTTTCTCTGCTACCAGATGAAAAACATGACGAACCTACTCTGCAATTACTGTAAAATAATGGAATTTAGGTTTTCAGTGTGCATTTTACTATCATCGTTGTATTTTGCTCATTTTGTTAGATCCTAAAACAAGCTAGATTCTTACCAGCACAAGTATCAGAAAGTTTCTTGCTGCAAGAAAATCATTGTCCTCATTTTGGCATGACAAAATTAACACCAATTAAAAGGTAGGAGTGAGGTCGGACTACCGTTGTGTAGTAAGCACCCTTAAATTATGAGCAGCCAAATGTATTATCATAGGCACGCTTTTTAAGGGAGAGGTATTTGTTCAGCTACGGGGAACTTATCTATAAGAAACTGAAAATTATGTGATTGAATTGTAAATAACCATTCTTCCTTTCCTGCTCCAAATATTTTAGTTGTACTTTTCTTCTTCATTGTCCTGCCAGTTCCAGTCCTGTAGCCTGTAACGGAGCACAGCAGTTTGAGAGGATGGGTACATTTTTGCTCCATTCCTTTGTGTTGTGACTTCTAATAAATGTCAGGCAAACTGCAGCTGTGGCTGAGATTAGTAGTGGTATCTCTGGATTTTTTTCAGTATTTAATAACCAAAGTAAATCTAAAATGTTTTGTGTGTACTGAAACTACTTAAGCTAATTGAATTAATCCTAACTCTGCCTGGGAGAAGGAAGCAAGGAAGAAGCTCTTAAAGCTTTGCTGGATCAGCTGTATTTGTATTTCAGAAGTTGCTACAACTAAGGGAACCAAACAAAACAGGTCTGTTCTTAACTGTACACTGGTTTGGAAAAGGTAATTTGCATTACCTTCCTCCTTCAGATGACGAGGCCAATCCAAAACTTAGAGACACTCAGGATGTTTATTCTTCACATTCAAACTCTAGATTGCATGGATTTTGCTTGTCTTTAGACAGTGTAAGAGGTAGAGCTGTCTCTTTACTCAGCCCCCTGTGGTTAACAGAGAGTGAAACTGTTCCAGCAGCAGGGAGGAGGGAAGGCAATCTAATGACTAACTATTTATTGCACTTGATTGTCACCCGGGCTCTGATGTGCCCATTTCCTTGTGTCTGAAATCAGGTCTCTGCGGCTGATGTTCTAGCTACTCCATCTGCAAAAGGATAATGTGTTCCTTAAATGAAATTTTTTACAAGTATTTTATAGCAGTTGGAGAAAACCCTTCCTCCAGAAATAAACACAGGAATTTACTGCTGAAACCACGCTGTTGCTGAAGAGGATGGGACATAATTGGTGCCTCCTGGGACAGGATTTAAATTACTTGTTATGCTTAACGAAACACACTCATGTTTTCTAACACTTATTTTTCCTTTTTTGAACACTACCGCAGTTTAATATGTTCTAAGTCACCGAGTCCCTATGTCTTCTCATTTTCTTCTACTCTTTCATTGTCTCCCTCTTTCCCTTTCTCCTCTCGCTGCTCCCCTCACATGCTCCTTGTAGTTAACGTGTGGCAACTGGCCAGATCCCAGGTAACAGAGGCTTGTGTCTGGTGCTTTACTCAAACACTTGAGGAATTAGCAAGTGGATGATGCTCAGGTCATATGGAAAGTATTGCTTTTTTATTTTATTTTAACCTCAGATGGTTTTTGTCTCCTAAAACCAGATAAAATAAATTAGATGATGATTTCATTAATCGGAAATAATAGCCGCTTCCTACCCGCCATTATGTGAGAATACTTCAGGGGAAAAGCTGTGTACGATGTCAATGCTTTATTTGGCTGACAGTAATGAGGGAATCCATGAGCTTAGCAAAAGTACATCTAAAACCAAGTCTTTCAATATATGCCATATTAATAGATGCACAGAAATCAATTCCATTTTAGATGTCCAAATTTCCTAACTATTCACTTTTGCAAATTTAGTTCTCACATGCAGAGAATTAATAAACATTCTCTCATTCATTTCCAGTTCGGTCAAAGTTTTTTGTTTCATTTTTGTGCTTGTTTTTTGTACTAAAAGGGAACGCCCTTGGGAAATACCCCCAAAGACTAGGTTCACAAAGAACAGTGATAATAAAATTCCCATATGAGACGGGAACTGATTGATGGCAAGGTAAGTTCATAAACACTGGTCCCAGAGTACGGACTGCTTGACTTTTCTAAAGGTCTGCTTGCTTTTCCCTGTGCCCTTTGCTGGGGTTCCAACTCCAAATCCACGCCTGGTTTCACTCCAGCATGTACCAACGTATGGTGTTGTGTACTTGTGGAAGTTTTAGAGAGATTGCAGGTGTTCCTTATGAGGGACAAGCTCTTGCAGCCTTGACTGTCAGGCAGCTGTTGTGTGACTATGTTCATGGGACCTTCTTTTACAAAAATAAATCTAAGTAGCAGAAAAGATACAAACAACTAGTGGGAGGCTTGTGAGTGGATGTAAGGAGGGTACCTACAGATGTACATGGTACTCTCCCTCAGAATATTTGAGGGAATTGCAGTTTCTGTGATGGCTAAAGTCCATTAACAGGTGAAACGGTGAGCAGCTGTGGTAAGGTAGATAAAATGCATCTGCTCAAAACCATATGGGAAACTAAAAGCAACCTAGGAATTAGATCCGAGTTTCTTTAAGTCCAGTTACCCATTTTGCTTGGCTACTCTTTTATGCCTTTTTCCCCCTCATTGATTTTTTTTTTGTTTTTAAAGTGAGCTATAGAACAGGGCTCTAGTGAATTGAGCAGCAACTCATTTCCTTTGCGATCGCCAGGAAATACACTGAGCAATTAAGGATGGCTGGATGGGAAAAGGTCTTTCATTTCACTGAGATACAAAGGTTCCCAGGCTTTCCTGGCTTTTCAGCAGCCTACCAGGTGGTCTGACTTGGAGCTCAGTTCCCCGTCTTCCTACGTCCAGCGTAGCAGCAAACTTGAGGAAATGGGAATGAAGGCCTGAAGGATTTTTTAAAAATGTTTCATCACTTAACACTTCTTTCGCAATTCTCAGTTTCTGTTTCCTGTCTGCTTCTGTGTTATCTAGATGAAGAACAGAGAAAAGCATTGCCACCAACAGCACATAGCTGATGCACGGAGTATTCCGTATTAAGAAGTATCTCGTAGCAATCCTTGCACTCTCAATGCATGTAAGGATTAGTAAGTACAATGGAAGTTTTAAAGGAAGCAAAGGGAAGAATCCACGTGTATTGCACAGAGATGCTTAATAGCTGTTTGTCTTTCAAATGTTGACCTAAAAATGTAGCATGTCCCCAGCAATGCAAGCTCCACTTGGCAGCAAGCTGCAGCTTGTTGCAATGCAGCATGCCCACTAGTGCAAAATGAGACTATTAATATTTCGTGTGGAAACATGACTTTTGGCTTGAAACTGATAAGAGATCTACGAGATAAAAACAACTAAAAACTCCAGCAAGTCCTAACAAAATGCTTTTTAAATAATGCAGACTGAATAAATATTGTTCTTTATTGAAAACCTGTTCACTATTAGCGGCTATCTTTTGCCATTTAATTCTGTAATATCTGAATAGCAATGCCAATGGGATTTATTAGGAGAAAAACAAAAGTTTTTTATTCCCAAAAGAATTAGGATCTCTTGAGTCATTGCTGATTTATCAGTCCTGAAAGAAACTGGATATAGACATATTCCTATCTGCAGACATTCGTATCTAAAACATAGTTTGACTTGAACTTCTGGTTCCTTTCCTCCAGTGTGGAGAACTCACTATCTCTTTTAAAAGAGACCTCAAGGTCATAACAGCTGGTAAATGTATTGAACTGTTTTATTCATTTCTTGATAGTGCTATGGATTTATTTATTGTTCCTTTGTGTGTGTGCACGCGTGGGTGGATTATCTCAGTTTTGTCTCTCCTTCTTGTTTCCCTTCCTTATTTTACTGTTCACGCTGTGGCAGTGCCTTCACCATGGTTTTGAACTCTGATGTTCATAGCCAAATAATGCTATTCTAAATTTTAAATATTTTCTGACCAGTAACATAGCTTCTGGATCCTTTACCTCCACAGCTTTAAGTGCCCTGTGATCTATTTGTGAGAGCAATCACAGGATTAAGGCAAGCAAGAAGTGCTCAGCTGGGCTTTGCCCCTTCCTGGCTCTGTAAGTTTTGTTAGTCAACACATCTCCTGCCTCCAAAGGGAGAAAGCTGACTTAAGTGTCTCAACAAAGCGATGTGGGAATTAATTAATTGCATATACAAATTGTTTTAGGAATGCAAAGAATGTTTTGGCAAGATTGTCAGGTGGTGTAAATTGGTACAGCTCAGCTGAATGGAGCAGCAGCTCAATATACATGGCACATGTTTTGATATATGTTGTTACAGTTCTCCTTTTGCTTTGAACTGTTGGGTATGTCATCATCGACTGGCATTTTCATGCTTGAGATATGTAATTGTTTGAGAGAAATATATCTGATTATTTTTTTTTTAGCTCTGTAAAATGCACAGGAACAATTTCTAGAGTATCTCACTGTCACAGTACGTACCAAGATTCACAGTTTTGCCTCCACTGGTATTGGCATCTAAGAGGATTTTCTTTCTAAAAGGGAGGAGTACGGCACTTTACCTGTAATTGTAGAAGTCTTGTATTCATTTGAAAAGATCCCAGCTCCTCATAAAGAATGCTGTCCTGTTATCTGTGGGGACAATCTGTCAGCCTTCACAAATGACAGCAGGGAATTTCGAATGCGGTTCCCAGGATGCCTCCGCAGCCTGGAACATCAGAATGCTGTGCTGGGGGAGCTCTGCTAGAGTTTTTGGCCTAGAAAAATGTTTATATATGTTAATTTGCAGAATAGGTTTGCAGAATATAATCTGGTATACTATGATATTACTCTTCAGTTGCAGCAAAGAGCAGGAAAATAGGAAAAATATGTGATCCCCTACAGTTATTGCGGAGGCTTGATAGCATAGGCACAGATAAAGCTGTACTCCCAGAGTTGTGTTAATGTCATTGGAACACCTGATTTTTGTATAATCTCATATTTTAGAGAGCAAAAGAGACAGAGGGCTCTATATACATGTGCACATAATAAATGTCAGTCTGGTTTATTCTTTTAGAATTAATGTATGTGGAATGAGAGCTTCTGTGAAAAACATTAGCCTGGGTGAATATTCTTGCCAGTACAGCATTTGCATGATTGATGAATGATGTCTTGGTCATGGAAGCCCTTGAGGAACAGAGTACAAATAGCCTTTTTTTTTTTTTTTAATACTTTTTCAGAGATTTTACAGGTAAATCGTTGAATTAAGTGGAATTTTAAAAATGTTGTCTTTTGACCACAGTGGTAAAGGGTGCTACATTTCCTTCTCATGAGTTCCTGTTTGGGACAGACAAAGCAGATGTTTGGCTTGGAAGCAGGCTTTATTTGGCATAGTGGCAGGAAGTACTGAGAGATTTGCTATTGACATTTAATCCCTGATGTTTCTGTAGACTGTAAGACTTTTTTTTTTTTTCCTTTTCTCTCTCTCTCTCTCTCTTTTTTTTTTTTTGCTCGCTTGAATCTATGTAAAATGAACTGAAGTCATAATACGTATTTGGCAAGAGAGCTGGAAATACTGTATTCTGTTTCTTATACTCTTGACAGTCTTACTCATAAATCCCAGTCCCCTGATTCCTCTGATCAGACTCAGATTTTTTTTTTTTTATGCAGGTGTTTAAAACGTGAAATTAGATGTTTCCCCCAAAGCTGTACGTCTGATCTCCATCAGCACAGCAATTGAACTAAAGGGCCTGTCCTCCCAGCCATTCTGGCTTAAGGAAGTTTCCTTCTGCATCTGGTCCAAAATAAATAAATAAACAAAAGCAGCTGAGACGATAACTGGTCCGAGAAGGCAATCAAGCTGAACTGCTTGAGCACACTGAAATGAATTACTGTTCTAATAAACTCCTGTGGCTTGTCTGTAAAACCTCCGTGAGGGGAGTTTTCATGCACAAAGTTAGTTTGCAGAGATTTTTGCTGCAAAAATCTTAAGTGTAAAAAAAGAACTTGACCTGTTTCCCTATGTTTGCATCTTCAGCTAATAGTCTATCAAGGCATTGTGGGTCTTGTTAATGTGGATTTAAAATTAATTATTATGGTTTTAAAACAATGCCGTATGCAGAATACTTGGGAACTTGTTTCTTTCCTATATGAGTGTTACTGTCCCTTCTGGGTTGATAATCATGATCTGTTACCTAGATAATACAGGAGTCTGATACCCTGGGCCATGCTGAAAAGGGCTCTTCTGTGCAATAAAGTCATGTCAGCAGCATTTTATATGCAGCAGATTTGAATCCTACTGAAGTAAAGTTGGGGGGGGGGGAGCAGAGTGGCATAAGAATTCAGCTCATGAACTTCATTTTGCACTGACACCTGAAGTACCTCGTTTTTAGTGGACTGGATTCAGATAGTTTTGATGCTGTATAGTGCTTTGAAAAAAAAAAAAAAAAAAAGATGCTTTGCAGCCAGGAGGGAGCCAAACTGAACCTCGCTTTTTGCTTCGTTACTTTTGTTGACTGTGCTGGGAGGAGGTGCAAAGGGAATGTGATGTTTAGGAAAGGAAGAGAAAATGGTAGGGCTGTACCTCACCTAGGAGATAACTCCAAACACTGCTCAGGCCTTGAGCTGAACACCCAAAGGGTGGTAGGTGCAGTGCTACTGCATCGAGCACAGGACTGCCACTTCCAAGGATGCTGCTTACTGCTGGAGAACCCAGCTGCTTCGGGGGCAGGACAGGACTGTAGGACTGCTCCAGCTTGAACTTTGTCTCACGTGGGATATGCAAGAGCTTTTTGTGTTGTGCAGTGAGAGCTCTGGAAGCAGAATATACCTGCTGCTGTTAGGCAGTCAATAGGAATTTAAAATGCTTTTTGTTCTTAGGGGTAGTTTTATAAAATCGTAACAACCAGTGGTTTCCTGTTTAATTTGAAGCTAGCTTAATTTAAGCTTAAGATGGTTCTGGATTTACCACCTGAGCCACAACTTCCTCAATGTCATGCCAGAATAGTTGTAAGGGTAGGATGTATTCAAATCGTGTGGAAAGTGTGTCCAAGAGAATGCGTGTGCTAGCTCCCAGGCTGTGGTGTGCGACAGTCCGCAGGAGGTGACAGGTTTTAGCCATTAACACTTTGCAGGAAGGGGTCCTATGGAAACAGTTATCAACAAGAAGGAAGACTAAAACAAAATAAGGCTAATTACCGGTTTTTGCTCACTAGCTCTTTTTTCCTGCTGATTCCTAGAATGTAGGAACTCTGTTTTTCAAACCAGGTTACCTGTACAATTATGCAACGATTACACAATAAATGTATGGTTACAACAGTTGTGTCACCTGTAGCTGTTCCTGGGGTGGCACTGAAAAAGGCAGTGGTTTTTCAGAACCAGGAGAAATAGTGAACCACCTAGCACACAGGTGAGGAGTACTGGGCATGTGAAAAGCTCTTCTTTGGAGCAGAAGGCTTCAAGTGGTGCACCGTGCACTGTGAGTAATTAAAACATTATAAAGGCTTCATCTGGAGCACAGTGCTTTTCCAACCCTCCTGCAACTGGAGTGGTTTTCATTCTGTATGTTAGTCGTAGGTCTTGGTTTTGTTTAGGTAATCTTTATATCAGCTTTCAGGGTACGCTCCTGCACATAGTCTTTCCTCGTTCTGACAGCCAGAAATGGTTTCCAGTCCATTGTTTCTAAAACTTTGCTAGGATATCGAAGAATGAAATGAAACTGCCTCAGGTCCAAGAAACGTATGCATTAATGGCATCAGAATTAGGGTTTGGAGCACTCTGAATTTCCGCTATTCCCACTGCAGTCTCCAGTCTATCATCAGGCCTTTCTGCGCAGGAAGAGCTGTCAAAAAATCAGGATAGGAAAGAATTTTGTGACTCAGGTTGTAGTCACATTTTTCACAGGCATGTTGCAGAAGCCAGCCTGCTGATGGCACGGCCGTCCCCCGGGTCAGGGTGAGGACTAGCAGGAGAGGGGGCTCCAGCTTGCCTTGTGCGTAAGACTTTGCCATTTCCTTTTTAAGCTGCTTTTGAGGCTGACTTTTTCCACGAAGTTAAAAATAAATAAGTGACATAATCATGTCTTCTGCCTGCTTGAGGAGCTGGAGCATGCCAAGAGCTTGCTTTGCTGACCTCCCCTGGTGCTCGACTTGTGTCCCCCAGGCTGTTTGCTCCCTTGTCCACCAACCTCACTAGCTGGAGAGCAGCAGGATTGCTGCTTCCCCAAGCTCCACCTTTGCTCCTAGCTTCTGACATCTCTCTGCTCCCTGAGAAAAACGATCCTCAAGGCAGAAACGAGGTTCTCCATCATTCCTGCCACTGCTGCTCAGCTGTGCCCAGCCTGCTCACAGGCCCTGATTGTTTGCCCGTGACTGGTGTGATGGGAGGGGATCTCAGCAGCTATGGCAACCCTGTTCTGTCAGCAAAGAATACATATTTCTTGGCATGGGCATATGGCTGTTGAAGGCTTTGTAGCCCTCAGGGGTCCAAAGTCCAGTGCTGGCTAATTTGGTGACTTAAGTATCTAAAGGTAAGTGAGTTTAAGTGAGGAAAGAGATCACCATCTCCTGAAGGAGGACAAGTGCAGCCTGCTCTGCTGTCCTACAGCCTGCTGCCTGTGCTCCTGAGCTCACCGGTAACTAAAGCAGATCAGAAATGTCAGAAGCTTTTTAGGTGGGGCTGCACAGCCAGCATCTAATTTGCTCTGGGAGACTTCACAGTTGAGATACCTGAGGAGAAGGGGTAGAAATTTATGGTTTTCTCCTGGTCCCATTACTTTTGATTGGAAGCTCTCTCAGCAGACCACCTTCAGACTTGTGTCTGGGAGCTAGCAGATGACAAGAATAAGTTTTTAAAATCTTTTAACGTGATTTTTATTTTCATTTCCTTTTTTTTTCTTTTTTTTTTTTTTGTAAGACAAGTTAGCTCTCTGATATTTTTATCTGCAGTGTTAACACAACCACCGATCATTTCCAATCCCTGTAATTATTATTTTGTGGTCTTTTGGGAGCCTGCTGAACTGAAGCATTCTCTTCCCGTTGCTTTGGCACCTGGGAATTCAGGCTCCAATGATATTTTCCAGCAGATGTGACTATCGGTGCTTGTTTATTTTTAGCTGGGGATTGTGCACCTTGATCTCGGTGGGAAGCTTCCTGTCCTCATTGTCTTTTACAGCCGCTTGTAAAGGCAAGTGGCTTATAATGACCTACCCTTACTTCCCCTGGCTGCTTCCAAAAGACACAGGAATGTCATCATCAAATGTTATAATTTACTCAGGGACTTTCCGATGAGGACCTCACAGGTTTAACCTTTCCAAGCGCTGTGTTTATTCAAGAGGGTAATAGCATTGGTGGCTTGGATGTCGAGGCTAGGAAGTTACCAGATCATAGCTGAGAAGCTCATTGATTTTTGTCCACTGAACAGTTTTTATTTTTGTGGAAGTGAACCTGTGTTTTGCAGTGAGGTGCGTATCTTAATCACCTCATTCCATTAGCACCACATTTCAGAAGAAAACAATTTTTATTTTTAATGTTACACATGAAAGTAGGCAAAGTTTTCACTTTCCTTAAAATGATTTTAAATAATGGGGAAATGTAAAACTTCAGAAATGTTTTTTTCATCATAAGTGGTAGAAGCCACATTTTCTAAAAATGTATTTAAGAACATTGTAAAATTTGAACGCTTGTGTACGTGTGCCTGTGTTTGCTTGTGTGCATGCTGCTGCACATAGCTGCTTGTGTGTAGTTTGTGAGCTGCTTTATGCTGGTGTGACTCAACTGCATGAAAGCCTTGTGTACCAGGTTGTAATGGAAAGTTTCTGTCTTGAGTTTGTAAGCACCTTAACAAAATCTGGCACAATACAAATGTACACCAAGCTGTGTGTTGTTACTGAAAGTGCCACGCTTTCAACCTTTGTTAAAGCAAAAAGCATTCAGCAGGGAAAAGTCCTGATTTCAAGATCAGTGCTTTTCTCCTGCCTCTGTGAGTGCTGCTGCAATGCTATTTTGTCTGTTTCCTGTTACATGAAAAACAGTTTAAGAAGCAGATTTCCATCTATTATATTCTTTAGAAAACAGGCACGATGATCCAGCTAATGGTTGGGTTTAATATATAGGGGTTTTGGAATAAAGCCCAAGCTCACGAATCATTTCATCTTGCTCACATAACTTGTTTTGTCATTAGAGGGGAAAGAATGTTTGTTTCCTAAATACTCCATGTGGTAGATAGCGGAAACTACATGCACACTACCTTTCCCCCAGGAAATTTTTTTCACTAACGATATACAGATTATATTTTTGGCAACTATTTTCGATTTTGGAAGAGTGACATGATACAAGGAACCCTTTTTAGCATTCAGTTGTTATGACAAAAGAAAACAAACGTCGTTTTCTTTGCAAAGTAAGCAATTAATGTGAGTGATATTGCTGTTGATGCTTGCCATATGATATTTATTATTGAGTAACATTGTGGGTAGAAATCACCCAGCTAATTCCTCAGGACTTTTGTGGAATGCTTTTTGAGGAACACATGAGACCAATGTGCTCTGCCATAAAGCACAGCTCCAGGTCACATCGGAGGAACCTCTCCACAAGAGGCTGAGAGCTTGCCGAGTGTTTGCTTTGCAGGCAACAGGTATGATGGGGAGATTTCTGGTTGTTTTGGTACTTGTTTTGCCTCAGTGTTGGATTGCAAGCTGATAATCTTATTAGTTGCATTTTGGGGAAAGGGCTCAGAGACCTTAAATTCCCCTCAGTATTCTTAAAGGAAAAAGAATCTGTAGTTTCAAACACCTGTCCCAGTAGTACCTCCAGTGAGCTGTTGTATGATTCTTGGTGTACATTTGATCTCTTGGCATTTCCTGCAAAACTCTGATATTTTCTTAATTGTTGTTTCACAAAATCACCACATGGGAAAGAAGCAAAGTGACCTCCTCAAAAGGTCTAAAATGTTTTTTCTTAGAGCAGCAGACTATGCAGAAACTTCTCTTTTCCCCAGGTGATTCTCAGTTAGGCCATCCTTTCCCTCCCTGACAAGGGGACACGATGCCTAAACTGCATCCTGTTGTCAGTAGGGATGTTGCAGAGCTTTTGGTTATATAAAATCAGACCATCTCTTCTATCATGGAAAAAACTGATCAATTTTTTCCAGTGCTGTAACCTCGTAGAGGGAGATTTGTTATTTTGCAACTGTTCCAAAAGTCACTTTCTTAAAATTTTGTCAGGTATAAGGACAAAACCGATGATTTCAGTGATGTGTTCTACTCCTTGAATCCCGTTTGCCTTAGCCACACAGCAAGAATCAAATTCTGCATAACCATGGGGTGATGCATCAGTCCTGCTATTTTGCTGACTACTTCCTGCTGTGAGAAACTAACTGAAATGCATACTTGGGGACAAGCTTCTTACCCTCAGATATTCACAGTAGCATCCTAGGGTGTGGTAATACTGCCTCTTTCATCCTCAGCTACTGCTGCTCTCATCAGACTCTGTAGGTGCTTGCTCCTTTAGCCATAGAAGGAACCCAGGTTATGGAGTAGGGTAAGCACCCTTACTCCATCTTAGTTGTAGGGAAGCTGATGGGAGGCTTGCCCAAAAATTGGTCAAGAAAAAACTCAACTCAGCTGTATAACTGAGATTCCTCTGAGGCTGTTGTTCTTCCGTCTAAAATAGTATTGCTGGTGAATGCAGATATGGGACTTCTTTTCTCCTTTTCCTCGGGATCTCTTGTGGCTAACATTTGTCAAAACAAGGACAAAAAGCAAGCAGAAGGGAAAAATCTTTGTGTAAAAGCAATAAAATGGTCTTTGATGACCTGGTAGGCTGGTACAGATTGCTCCCTGTTTTGTTCTTAAACCATTTGTCTGCACTCCTGGTACAGATGCTGGAAAAAAAAAAACACCACCCTCCCAACATGTACCTACAAAGCTCTGTTGAATGGCACATCCTGACATGTGAAAAGAGAAATGGTGAGGCTGAGCTACCTGAAAGAATGGCTTGGCATTCCTGTGGCTGAGAGGAACTGCTTTTGAGGAAAGAAAGAAGGTGGGGAGGAGCCTGGGCAGTGATGAGTGTGCATGGGGGGCTGCAGGGAGCTGGGCTGGAGCTAAAAGACCACATCCGTGTTTTTCCAGGTGTCCCTTTTGTAATCGTTCATTTTTTAGAAGAAAAGAGGCAGCAAATCCAGTCATTCAGAAAAATAAGTGACAACAAAAGAGAGAAACCAGACTTGTGCTGTGCTTTCATTAACTGTTTTACTGCAGTTATAGCAATTGGTACCTCGGTTTATAATGCTTGCTCAATTACAGTGTGTCTCCTACGCGCTCATTGCCCCCTCATTTATTCCCCATTACTTTATTGCTTTGTTTAATCCCTTATAATGTGTCTAACCCAACGGTAAGGCTGCCTGCAAAGTTCAGGCTGCAGTTGAGAGATTTTTGCTTCAAACCAATTAAACAATTCCCAGTCGTCGGGGTTTTTAGAGTGACAAAAAGATCTTTTAAAGCCTCAGGTCGTGCCAGAAATGAATGACTTCTTCACGGAGCAAGCAGGACCTCCAGAATCAGCACTCGCGTTCTACCTGAAGAGATTCAGGAGGCCCCCTCCGTACTTGAAACATATATAAATGATGAAAACAATTAAATGTGTACATACTTTACAAGATTTAACTTGACAAGCCTGAATAAACTAGCTTCTGCCCTGCACCTTTGTTCTTGCCCTAGGTCTTTCTGTGTACTTGCGATAGACTTTCAACTCAGTCAGAAAAATTCTTCCTAACCAAAAGGCTTGGCATCAGAATTAAAACAACTGTTTAAAGAATTGCTCATACCTCTCCCATTGCTGTGGCAATATGACTATTACAGGTAGAAAAATCAAGCCACAAAATTCTTCAGAGCCCCTCTTGTTACAGATTTTCTGTGCATGTATTTTCACAAAAGGATGTCCTGCAAAACAGCTTGCTGAAAAGGGGGGAAAAAAAAAAAGCTGTGTGTGTGGTTCATTAAAAGTCCGTGTGTTTTTCAGGTGAAGTTTACATCTTTACTTTGCATTGTTTCAAGGTGAGTTTCAGTTATAAATAGTAAATCTGTCTGGAAGTCTGCACTGGTATGTCTTGCAGGGTAGGTGTAGCTGTTGGCTAGAACTCTCATTTTGGTATCTCGCCAAATTTATTTTCATTTTGATTTTATATGATTGCTGATTAAACAGAATCTGTTTATATGTGGATGTTTAAGTTCAAAATATTGCAGTCAATAATTGCAGAAAGGCAAATACTGGGCTGAGAATGTTTATTCAAGCTTTTTCAAATGGGACTAATTTTACAGTGCCTGGCTTTGTGGAAGTGTCTTTCTTTTTTCTTTTCTTTTCTTTTTTTTTTTTTTTTCTTTCTAGAGATGAAATCTATTTCCACATTGCTGGCCTTTTGATTTGGGATTTTTCAATATGTAGTTCCAATAGCTTGCTTTTTTTTTTTTTTTTTTTTCTTTTTCCTCCAATTGTGTTGCTCATGAACTTGTTCAAGACGTCCCGCTCATTAGCGCAGATTAATACATTGGTGCAACGTTGTGAACCGGTACAAAAGAGAAACCTAGTGATGCTCAGTGATAGATGAGATGTTTACGTTTGAGTTAACAGGTATTTCAGCTTTCTAAGACGGCTCTACTGGTTGCCTGTCAAGAACAGAATTGCCTTCAAAATGGCTTATGTTGAATTTATTACCAACTTTACCTTCCAGCAGTAATAATGGCGAAAAGTCCTTTCTGATTGCAAAATAATGGCTGGATTACACTACGATAAAATAGAGACGGTGAAGTGTCGTGTTACTGCACTAATTTGCATCCTTCCTGTTTATGTTAAACAGGCAGTATAAAGGAAGGGATTTTGAGTGGTCCCTTTCTTTCCCGGCTGAAAGAATGCCCTTTATTGGATTAGCAGGGTGCTTTAACAACACCCTCATTCGCTTGTGGAAAAATCGGTGTGTGCTTGGTGTAAAGCTCACAGGGACTGTTGTGGTGTGGCCCAACTGACGCATCCAACTGTTCTTGGATGGGCACGTAACAAATCAGTCCAGCAAAACCACAGGATCATACCATTATTCCCCCAAGTTTTCCCATTAAATATAGTAACTGTAGTGGCCGTAAAGCAGAATTTCCATCTATATGTAACTCTCTAAGTATCAGGACTATAGAGGTATACATACATACACACAAAAACTTCAAATAATATATGGGTGAGGAAGAAGCCTGATGGTGTTTGTTTTTATTTGTAAGTGATGCTTTAGGCTTCCCCAAGAGTTACGGCTCCTGTCTGGTTGTAATGGCTTAACAGCTTCTGGAAAGGTAAAGTGACCCCGCTGCCAGAGTAAAGGTGTATCAGGTGTGAAGGATGTTACCTTTTAGCATAAAATGAGAAATAACAATACTTGCTTTGCAATTCAGTAGTGCAATTTGATATATAGAAATGCTATTGGTACACAGCATGGTCAAGAAATACTCCTTGCACAAATATACTTACTCAGAATTTAAAATCAGCTAATGCAAGGTGTTGTTTGTTTTCCTGGAATAGCGAATGGCAGGGAAATGAACGTTTGGGGGGGACCGAAGGAAAATCGTACGCTGGAATTGCTGGTAGGCCAAGATTTCTGCCCTGTCTCCCCCTCATCCCCCATCTTCCTTTCTTTTAACTCAGACATTTCTGTAGCAAGAATTTGTTGTGTGTTTGTTTTGTTTGTTGTTTTTTTTTTTTTTTTTAATATTTTTTTTAAAAGATAATCATTCAAAAATTGTCATGGGCCTCTTTATCTCATTAGCCAGCATCGCATGATCTGACAGAACCATCTAGGTAAAAGTGTATTAAAGGATTCCTTGCTGCCTTCTTATACACGTATTGTGTTCTGTATTATTTGATGACAGACTAGGAGATACCCAATGATTTAAAAGATGTAATAATTTGGAGGAAAACTTGTCTTAAAAAAAAAAACAACTTGCTGTTATGATTGTAAAGAAACCCGAGACATGAAACCGTATAGGTTGCAAATAATATTGAGCTCAGTTTACAGCATATCTGTGTGCAATGCTTCTGTCTCTCATATTGCTGTAAATTAGTATTACCTGTCAACAGGTTATTATTCTGTCTATTTTGCCTGTAACTATTGAGGGGGGGGAACCTGTTTTGGTCCTGACCCAAAATCTGATGAAGATAGTAGAAAAAAATTCATTGACTTTATTGCGCTTGGGGTCAGATCCTTGGAGGTTTGAAAAAGCCTGGAAAGAACAAAACCAAAGTTTTGAAAGAGGAGATTTTTCCATAATTTATTTGGTTTCTGTGTCAAATCATAGCTTAATTCAGAGCAAGTGTTTTAACCATGAGTCAGGAGAAAGTTTTGACGTTTCCTCATAAAAGAAAACTTAGTTAAATCATGGTAATATGAAAGTTTCAGTATTTACAATCTAATCTTACCAGCATGGCAATCGTGTTTTTATTAAAATAAGCACTCTTTTAAAAGGAACTGAGCATGCACCAAGAGCTTACAACTGCAGGTTCGGTAGTGCTCTGTTGCTGCCTCCTGCTCTGCAGGAGCATGTGCATTCACATGCCTTCCTGGTGCTGTGTGGCGAGGAATCGGACCCGAAGAGCCAGCAGCTGGCAGCGTTAGCCTGAGCCCCCATTTCCCCCAGTGTGATGCACACAAGTGCTTGCGGCAGCACGGAGCAGGGGGATGTAGGGTGGGAGCAGACACCAGGGAGAGGAGCATCAGCATCGCTTCCACAGCTGGTGTAGCAGCCACCAAACTGTGCTGGGCACAGCCCTTTGACCAATTTGTTGGATTATTTTCAAATTTTGGGAGTGTAGGATTAGCCAGGCTAGTGATTCATCTAAAGCCATTTCCAGTCCCTCACAGCTGCCACAGAGCAGATGCTGAAAGAATAGAAGAATTAGTTAAATTCTTAAGTTGCTCTTTGGCGGTACAGAGCACTAGCATGCTTATCAGGGATATCATCTGCACTGGTTTTTCTCTGTTGTGCATTGCAGGAATTGCTGCAATACCGTAACCAAACAGGATACTTACCAAGAGAACTGCCAAAATAGGGAAAAAGTACAAAAAGCAATGGTAATGAAGCTTTCCGCTAAGACTTAAAAATGTTGTCATGCCACACTGATAGAGTTTTAGTGTTCACCTCTAAAAACCCTCTGACACAACTGCTAGCTATTGTTTTAAAACCGTGCCTGTTTTTTCATTATAGTCATTGTCTTTTGCAATTTTGTTTTCAGGTATTGTCAGATCCGCTCTTTTAATAAAGGTGCCTTTGGGATATTTGCAGCTAGTTAGGTGATGTTCTGGGTACCAATCCAGCACTAAATAAGAAACTATTTGTTACTTTTTTGTATGCAGCAGTAACAAGTTTTAACATTAAAGTATTACGGTATCTGATTGCCTACAGGAAAGGGATATAATATTCACTTAGCAGCCAATGAATGAATGATTAAAATCTTAAAAGCATTTAATAAGATTGAAACACAGAGCAGGGCTGTTCTCCGGTGTAAAGTTACACAAGAGGTTCACTGGGTCAGAGAAGGAGTACTGGAGATTGATTTTTTTATTTTTTTTAAAAGCAGTGTTACTTCTACTATCAAGTCAAGACAGCTCTGAGGGGAAAACCGTGCAAGAGTGGTGGCATGTTAAAAACAGCACAAAGCAAAAGAAAGAAATTGGTTCCACACCTGTAATAGGTCAAAAAAAAAAAGTCATTATTATTAGAAAAAAGTATGCATGCAGTTTCTATCCTGACCATTAGATGAAAACTTTCCTGCCTGCCTCACACCCATATACCCCTATTTACCCCTATTACCAAAGGCTCAGAAGGCTTTGTAATCCCAAAGAAAGCCTCGTGGTTCGGAAACTGCTGTCTCGCCCTGCTGTCATGCACTTAAGACTATTCCCTCAGACTCGTCTTCTACACCTTATGGTCCTGGTGTGAGAATGTAATTATTCCACTCTCATTAAAGACCCCATACCTTCTGTCTCAGGAAGACTGTGCTCTGGCAGTGACAGTTAGGATAATGTAAATGGAATCTTGATTTAAGATAAGTACTCAGACAAAACTGTCCTTCAACAAGTTGCTTAGGGACAGGGGCAGCCTTGCTGCCTGTGACAAGCCATGCAGTGTGTGAGGGCCGCATCTTGCTTGCTTTCCCGTTCTCTGTTCAATATAACGCGTTTCTGAACTGTTGCTGCACTTAGTGGAGAAAACTCTTGCATGAGTTTGCAAGGAAATGCAGTAGCCTGAATTTCCACGCATCTTTTGTCTAGATTCAGCAAGAGACTTAGGAAGGTGACACCTACTCAAATGAGCAGAGGGAGAGCATCATAATAGCTGTTGGGTGCAGGCTTCTTGGCACTGCTTGAATTTTGTAAGTAATCATTGAAGGCTAGATGGTCTCAAAGAGCTGATAAAAGAACAGCAGCCACATAACAATAACAGTAAAGCTAAGGAATAGGCTTACATTGCATAAGAAAAAATATAAGGTCGCATGTGTTCAGCATTTTACAGGGGTCTTCACCCACCCACCCCTTTTGAATGAACTTGAAAAATGACAGGCTGGTTGTAAATGACATGGGAAAAATTCAGTACATCAGTATACTGAAAATGTCTTGTGATATTCTGTGCGTTTGGGTTTGTGGTACCAAGTTATGTTACTCTTGAAGATTAGAGGTCGTCGTTGATTCTGTGAGGGCCTTAAGTTTGCCAAAGATTCCTGCTAAATAATTTCTTGTGAGCAAGGAGAGAACCTGATGTGTCCAGCCGCTACCCATGACAGCCACTGTCTGGAATCGCCAGGGTGAGGAGCAGAGAGAGACATGGCAAAGGAAACTGGGAGGAGATGGGATGTGGAGAGGTAGGAGTGATCGCTGAAGAAACTTTGTGCCTGCTGAGTAAGTTGTGTGGGAAGCCTGACCCTAACTGAAAGTACAGAGGGTTGTATCTCTCAATGGGAATTATTTTCTTGGGAATATTCCTTCTCCCATTCAAGCTAATTCTTAGAGGTAGAGATGTCAGGGCTGTGCAGTTTGAAGTCAAAAGGTTCCCAGTAACACCGAAAAGCGTTTGAATGCCATTGTCTTCATCTGCAAGTGCTGTTAGAATGAATTACAAAGTAGGTCGTTTCGTTTCTGAGGTTAAAAAACTACTTCATTTTTCCTCCATTTCAATCTTCCTGCCATACTAAACCTGCATTTTGAGTAGAGAAGTTGGATTTGAGTGGAATGGGAGCTTCTGTTCATTCATTAGTTCTTTAAATTACACAATCAAAGCTCAAAACCGTCGGACCGGGAGAGCACGTGTACGTGCCATGTCCCTGGTGGAAATGCCAGCCTGAAGTCGGCAGCCTGCACCCAGCGCACGTGAACAAGCCCACGCTTTCCAGACCATTTCTCCTCCCCGGGTACCATAACAAATGTAGATTTTCAACTTGAAGAAAATAGCTCAGCCGAGATAAAGATCTTAATCCTGTCGATAAAATAACAACAGCAACGCAAGGCTGGGCTAACAGGTTTCTCTAACCCAGGAGCCTGAGAGGTATCAGAAGCAAGATTTTGTTTCTCTCTGTCAGGCCGGCCCTCGCCCACCGCAAGGCGAGCGTCGTGGCTCTCCCTGTCCCTGTCAGCATCCGAGGCGGCAGCCAGTCTGACCTGGAAGGGAGCTGAGGCTCCAGAGGTCTCTTTCCAAACCCGGAAATGTCAGTAATTCCCTCCCTCGTCCAGCACTGTTTATTTAGGGCGCCAAGTGCCTGTTTCACCTGATGGCGTTGTCAGGAGGCAGCCGGAGGCTTTCGTGTAGCAGCGCCTGCCGCCGGGTGCGGCTCGCTTTTGGTGCACGCTCGGGTGCTGCGTCAGGAAGGGGAAACTTCAAGAGCCTTCCTTAAGGCACAGCGCAGCTTTGTCTTCGCTTTTACAGGTCAGTGGGAGGTGCCCAGAGCATCCCCAGCAGTCAGGCTGAGCTCTCTTTGTCCCCCCTGGTCCCTGTTCTCGTGAGCTTAATGTAAGGTTTTGCCAGTTTTGAGTGGCAGCTCCATGCTGAAAGGTGACTGTGAAATTCAGTAACACAGGGAGGTGACTTGTTTTGCTTGAAAGTCTTAATTTATGGTACCTATGCAAAGTAATCCTATTAACGTAGGTTCCGGCCTGGAGACAGCCGATACAACACCAGAGACGTGATGCAGTGCCTCATGCTTTAGGAGCCCTCAGTATGAAATGGGCTAATAATTCTAACTAAAACCAAGTAGTTTGTCTTGCTAATATTCGTTGGCTAAGAAGCCGATCAGAATCAGCACATCAGGATGGTATTTATTCATCCATCTGGTTGCTCAGTCTGAGTGAAGAGATGAGACTCGTAGATTTGTTGTTCTTCAGGTGCCTTGCTCACAAAACATTCTGCCCCTCTGGTCATTGTAGAAATGTTTTATATTTTTCTATTGCACTATTTAGGATTTCCTGCTTAATTTGTTGGCTTAAGCCTATCTGCATCGAAGACCAAATGAAGAGACATCAGATGGGGTTATATTGCTCAATTTGTATGATTTTGCTGGTAGAAACTAACTGAGTTTTCTACCTTGCATTACTCTGTCCATAAAATGGAGGTTCTGATGTTTTTGTAAATACTTGTGCTTCTTGAAAATGTTCTTAGGCTTACATAATGTACTTGAAGATGTCTTGAAAATGTTCTTACAGAACTGTATTTATTTGCTTTTAATTAGCGTGAAGCACTAACCAAGTGGCATACTTGTTTTGTTTTTATTTTTTTTTGCCAGCAGGGAAAAGAGGCATAACACAAGTGTTAAAGGGCTGCAGAAATTTCAGAAATGCGGATTCTGGTTAAACTTTTGGTAGCTAGTGCACAGGAGAGAACTGCACATTAATTCATTTTGAAATATTGTAGCTGGGCAGAAACTGTAGTTTTTCTTTATCTACCAAATGACAATCAATGCCTTTGGACTTCATTTGAGGACTTGGGCCCATTGCTCAGAGACAGAGCACCAATAAGGTTTCTGACCAGAAGAACTGATAATCTCGGTACAGGGCTTGAGGCAACAAATGGCTACAGGCAGAAAGGTGAAAACAGAAGAAATAACAACAACGTCATGGACTGGCCTCAGCATGTCAACGGACCAGATTTTGTAAGGTCTGTGGGGTTTGATGTGGGTGTGTGTATTTCATAGCCATGAAGAATCCAAAGAATTATTTGGAGGACATGCAGGATAAAATTATTGGCAAAAAGCACTCCCAAGTCCAACTGGTGGAGGACATGTAACATGTTTTAGGTTTTGATCTGTGTGTGTGCTTGGTTTTAAGTATACCAAGCATCTAATGAGTCAGTGATGGAGGACTGCAATATGGGCTGAGGTGTGAGGCAGGCATCGGTATCTTGATAAAGAATAGATCTATTTTAGAAATATTTTGCAGGAAGAACTTGCAAAGTTTATATTTCACATTAGTGTGAAGAACTCAGGAAATGGGCCAAGTCAGAAGTGCTCCTGTTATAATGTTGACTGACGGTAATTTTTTGGCTCACCCTGAGTGGGAAAGTGATGGAGGTAAATCAGTGCTGTCTCTGTGTCACTCCTAGCTGATGGTGGCTCTCTGCAAGGATTTTTTGAAGTGCTGCTCAAGATTTTGGCTTGACAGAGAGAGTAAAAAGACTGAAGCGGAGAAAAATTCATGAGTAGTCAGTGTGAGAATAGTAGTGGTGTTTATGTTTGCAGCTCAGTGTATTGAAAGGGGAGAAGAGAAAGAAAACAGAGTGAGCAGCAGGGCTGCTGCGGGAAGGAAAAATGTAAGAAATTGGTGGAAGGGATACCTGCAGCCAAGCCTTGAGGACACAAACATGCACACCTGTATTGATGTCAGATGACGTCAGCGGGAGATAGGGAAAAATAGTTTGAATATTGGTGAGGAAGATGCTATCAGACAATGCATGTAAAAGATGGTGGTGGGAAAAGTCAGTCAGAGACAGACAGGGATTAGGACTGGAAGAACAGAAAGTTGGTAAAAAGGAGTTTAGGATTTTGGAAATGGTTTTCACTGAAGTTGGAGAAGCAGAGCTGCCTTTGCTAGGAATATGGAAAAACTATAAGGGAGAATGAACTTGCAGTGGAGGACATCAGCCAGATCTCAAGATTTACAGCAAAGATGATCCATAGCACAAGAACAAGCGCAGAGGAAATGGGTGTTGGTCCGGCTGGGAACACGCAGGTTGCATGCCAGATGTGTGGTTATCAGTTTGTCAGTGAATATAGATAGTGTTTCTTAATTTACTGTTTGAAAAAATGTTGCTCTCAAAAAGCCTCAACCATGCTGTCCTCTTACAGAAAATTATTCCTGTCCTAACATGCTGTAAGTTGGCAGGAGAAAGTGTGACTGTTCCTGCACTGTCTGGAATTTGGACAGTTTTTGGCTGTAACCTCTCAAATAAAGGTAACAATAACAAGAAGTCATTGCTTTATTTTTTTTTTTTAACTATAAATTACAGACTTTGGTTTGTAGTGTCAGGAATTTAGAGCTGGAAGCTAGTTTCTGCCACCTTGTTCCATTTATGCCTTGAATCTTATTTGATGAGTAATAGAAAGAACAGGCATTCAGAGCGAAGCAGAATTGAGTATTGTTAGATTTCTAGAAATTGCAGTAAGGCCGTGCTAAGACAAGAAGAAAAGCAGATTAAGATACTTCAGGGAGTTATGTTGAGAAGCTCACAGTTACATAAACCAACAAAATTAGGAAATTTAGGTCTGGGAGTGGTAGACCATCCTTAGCTTGCTGATTGCTGGCTGGTAGGAATAACAGTAGTTTTCTTCCTCTCCCATTGCTAGTCTACAAGAGACTTGGAATTTAGTCTACTTAAAGGCAGTGAAAGAAATAAAATGATACTAGGTATTACATACATCCATGAAAAGTGTCTGTGCATATATGCAGATGTATTATTTCTTAACTCTCAGTAACTCTTTTGGGCCTATTGGGACTATCAAATACTTCGAGATTGTCTTAAGTGAGAGAAAAATGAGGCTTACTGGGAACATGAAAATCTTTCTGACTGTCATCAAACCAAGACTACCCATACAACTTGCTTCTGTTTCTTGGAGAGTTTCCTGTTCTAATGGAAAGTGGGTTTTTGAGGACGGTGCTCAGGCACACTGGGTGACCTATTCTCCACGGCTTGTCAAGTTTCAAATAGGTGTGCCTGAGCCTTCAAGTGTTCTGGCTGTGCTCTTTCTCTGCCTGGTTTATCCATGCAGAAGTCACAGAGTGACTATTGGCCTTTTCATCTTCAGTCAGTGTCTTGGTGGAGAAGAATGGTTCTCTCTAGTTAGTTCAAGAGAGGGAGCAGCTTGTGCTTTTAACATAGTATCTGCAGTCATGAGCAGCAGCATGACCTGCTCTGAGGCTTAAGCTCAAGTTTGCAGAGATGCTTTGCCCAAGCTGTTCTGGCTTGCATGAGGAGCTTGTGTGTCCCCAGCTCTGCCTGGATTTCCTTGGTTCAGTCTAGAGGCAACATGCAAATTCACCAGTCTGAATTGGATGGTACCTGGGGCCGGGGTGGATGCTAGCCTGATCACTCTTCAGGATGTTTTTTTTGTGATACAGGTCTGCCTTTTTTCTGTGATATGAGTCAAAGCTGACCTGCAGTACTGTGCTATTATCCAAGCTGCTCACCAGCAACTCATTACTAAGCCAGCCACTGCCTCTCATTTTTCCACTTCAGTGCTTTATCATAGAGCTGGAGTTGCTGCTGATTACTTTGTGGCAGTCATTTAGAAGTCTGTAAGAACTTAGAAAATGATTGAGGTGTAAGAGGGTTAAAAGGCTGCACACGTATGAGACTAGAAGCAAAAAATGGATGCCAATTCTCATTTGACCAGACTTCCTAGGATGCTTCTGACAAAGCACTAAAAGACTGTGCTCCACAATTTTCACACTTGTAAAACTGCCTTAGTTTGCAGAGATGCTATGAATGTAAAATGTTGCTGTTAATATTACAGTATTTTGAATATGTGGATATATAAATTATTAGTCTGATTGTCCGATACTGTCTTGCACCATCCCTCTAACAGCATTTTTCTACCCAACGCCAGCACTTGTAGCTAAGGATAATAGGATTAACAGAAATACCACAGAAAAGGATTTAGTCCTGACCATAAGTTTTACATCTTCTGATTTTGTTTCATTTGTGGAGTAGTTTGCCCAACAGAACATCAATTGCACAATGGCAGTTTGAGACTGGGCTCCAAGTGCAAGTCTTTGCCAGGTATTTGAAGCAGTGATCTGCCTAGGTGCTGGGTTTGGGGACTGGCACAAGAAAGCAGAGGACTAAGAGGTTGTCAGATAGCTCCAGAGGGGCAAATACCGGGGGGGGGGGGGCTGCCTTTGTACCTCCCTGCTCCTCCCCCCAAACAGCGCTCTGTTAAATGAATCATTTTCTGCTAATTTTCTTTCCCGGTAATACCGCGTTTCTTTGTGTTTGTTGTGAAGTTACAAATGAAAGTGAATTTTTGTAATGTTGGTCATCTGGCTTTAACTCTCCCTCCCTCCATTTAGCAATTTCGAGCTGCTCGAGCCTGTACTCTGTCTGCTGCCTATCTGATTCATTTTGCTTCCTCCAGATACGTGTTTATATAACCTTTTAATACTGAGGACCTGGGTGACCTTGGCATGACACCATGAATCATATATGGGAAATGTAGAGTTAGGAAGAAGAAATGAAGTAAGTGTATTTATGGTCAGAAAAGTAATTGTAAAAATCTCGTCTTACGCAGCAGATATGCTTCCTGTGTATGTTTAGAGTTGTATCCGCTGACTTTTTTGACAAAAATAAACCCACAAGGAACTTAATTGGCTTTCAAAACCCAAGCTGATCTTGCAGGCTGATAATTAGCGTGTTTCTGTGAGCATACTTATATACATGTTGAAAATAAACCTAAAGTAATTTAGATAGTATTGAGAGACACAAGACAGGGACATCCCGCAGTGTGACTTCATTTCTATTTATTTATATAGATTTATAAAACTCATTAAGCATGCATTCTGGGCTCCGGGCTCCTGACACATAAATCTCCATGTAGAACAATAATTTATTATTACTTTATATATAGCCTGCTCAGCACATCTTAAATCAGAGCTGGGCACCAGCAAACAGTAAAACCAACAACAGACTGTAGCCACATAAATCTCTCCAGCCTCTGTCCATCTCCTTTCTGAAGTTCAACTGCACTTTAAACCCAAGATCATTTGTGGCATATTGCTGGATTGCAGGCGCTCAGGAATGAGTTATCCTCAAAATGAGTTTTAAAAATTGATTTTCTTGTAAGGATTCTTCTTTGACTCTCTCCCCCTTATCCTCCACCTGGTGAAACTTTATTAGCAACTTGTACTGTGTTGAAGGTGTCCCAGAAAATTGCCTGAGCTCCATCCATTTCTTTAAAGGTATTTTATACTGGATTATTAATTCAGTATGATACAACCTCGCTGAAGGTGAAAATTCAATAAAATAAAATACTTGGCTCAAAGTTTTTCAGAGTGGAGGGACTGTTACGTCAGGCATTTGGGACTCATACTCCTAAAGCACCTTGGAAAAAAAAATCCTGTGGTGTGAAATTTAGGTATAAGTTCCCTATCTGATTTATCTACGCACATTTTTGAATCTTATTCTAGTTAAGCAAACTATGATTCAAAAAAAAAAAAATCATGATTCAAAAGATATGTGACTTTTCTGTACCCGTTGCCGTTCCCCTGCTGATTTTTTGGTACAGTGTTTCAGAGAAAATGCAGTATTTCCTGCTACTTTATGTCCACTGATTGCTATGTTGTTCCCTGCCTTTAACCCCCTTCAGGTGAGCATTTCCTTTTCTTTGGCAATGCCATGTAGAACACTTCCTTTATGCTATATACAACAGTAAGTTGAGTTTAAATTTCTAATAAGTAATTATTTTAATATGTAAGCAGAATTTAAGAAAAGCAAAAAACGAGTAAAGGCACTATCATCTATGCTGTCTTCTGAGGGATGTTGGAAGGCCAGCTTACTTGGTCAATAAAGGACCCCAAAGCCAAATTCATGGGAAGCGCAGATGCCACACCAATGCATCCATACTTCCTGATAGACATCTCTAAATTTGACCATTGAAATGCAGAGACACAATCCTCTCAGGTGATGTCAGCCACCTCCTAGCTAATGCACAACTGCTCTCTGTAGCTGCAGCAAATCGCAGGATAGTATTGTCTGTGCTTAATGCAGAGACATTGGAACAGGCTGCCCAGGGAAGTGGTGGAGTCACCATCCCTGGAAGTCTTTAAAAGACGTTTAGATGTAGAGCTTAGGGATATGGTTTAGTGGGGACTGTTAGCGTTAGGTTAGAGGTTGGACTCGATGATCTTGAGGTCTCCTCCAACCTAGAAATTCTGTGATTCTGTTATTCTGTGAAACTCCCCTAGCTTCTGACAGCGTGTTAGAGATTTAGCCTGGCTGGGGTTGGCATCTCTTCAGAGGAATGACATGCAACAGGTACACATAATTGTTCGAAGTCACACCTTGCTGGAAGCAAATTTCGGTTAACAGATACGTTGCAGCTTCATGCTCGTGTCCTTTTATTTTGGAATTAAAAACCTTTTAGGCTTGACATTTCTAGAGAAATACAAACACTTGTATAAAACCTGTGAATTGTGAATGCAGGCATACACCAAATTAAGGGCTATGAATAACTCAGCCTATGAACGAGAACAAAGTTATCATTATCATGTGCCCAGCTTTCTGTTCTCCAGACTTTCCCTATACTTTTTAAGCTTTGCCAAACCCGACCAATTATTTTTGAAATTTTCATATGCTTTGCCAAAGTATTATTTTAAAAGTGCCAAAGTATTACTTAAAAAGTGAGGAAGGGTGTGTACAAAAATAGAAGGTGCATATGGAAGGAAGGCTTTTTGTTTTGGGGAAAGGGGTTATATTATGTCTAAGAAATACTTGGAGACTCCAAATATATTTTTTCCTAATGACTGCTTTCTTCCAGTTAGGCAGCTTGGATTGAAAAGCCTATTTAAATTTCTTGTCTGTCCTCATACGCTGTGGATTAATTTTACCCATGCTTGATACTATGCACATAGGCAAGATTACCAATGTTCTGTACAAAGATGAGTTAGGAATATCTTGTCTACACAGAGGAAGTTGCAGAGCAAAGCCAAAAGAATGTTTTAGCATTGCTGAATAGTCTGTCTGCTCTCATAATTTTAACCCTCAAGTCCATGGAGTTTGCCCGAGCAAACTATTTTTACTTTTTCTTCTTTTTCCAAGGTGATACATGCAGGTGCATAGAAGGATTTAGAGGCAATTGTACTTGATTTTGAATGGAGAAATTTTTTTCAAGCAATTGATTGATGTGCTGAAGTTATCATAATTAACTGTTAAATTGATTAGTAGGGCTAGAGACCCATTGCTTAATTTGAAGCTACACCTCTGATTCAGATGCATGTGAAAGCCATTTGCTTTTCATAGCCTGTTGAAGTCTCTCCTTCCCTGCTTGTGGATTCTGTTATTGGTTGTTTTTATTTCATTTGTTTTAGATTTTGAGACAGTTTTAAACCAGGTGGATGGAGAGAAAGGGTTTACAACTGCCAAAACCTCCATGTTGAATTGCACATCCAGATCTTTCATTTTTGTTACTCAATATAAAATTAGATGGCAGCATTCTAGGCATTAGGAAATCAATCTAAAACATTTTAACAGGCTTAATAAATGGCTAGTAGTGTTCTAGACTTGTAGGTACACCAAAAACTTTTCGGTTCTTTGTAAGACCACATTATAACCATTGAAGTACAGACTGTGTATGACCATACTGTACTTATTATATCTGCTAATCACTTATTACAGCTACCATCAGGTCTACATTGACAAGGTAATTGGTAGATTTTGCTATTTGTGCAGCTCAGCCGTTTTACTATTGCATCTGCTCTTTTCAGACAGCTAGAGTTACTTCCCCTGTGTGGCAACCTTCTGTGTTCATATACAGTGCCTGCTGTATATAACTCCCCCACGTCATTCCTGAGACATTTGTTCTCAAATAGATGATCCAGTGAGAGCCTAGAGCACTAGCAAATTTGCTGTAGAGGCTTGAGGAAAAGAAACAAAAGATTCTCAAAATGGCAATCTTAAGCCTCTCCTTAGGCCATGGTTGGCCAAAGTGTTTTAAGTATTTTAAGTCCTTTATGTTAAATAGGGTTTTTCACTGGCTTTTAAAGACTTCCCTGAATGGCAGTTTGACATCCTTGATTTTAACCTTCCCTGAGCTCCGAGTGGTCTTCCAGGGCGCTGATATATTTTGGAAACCTGGTTATGCTGGAACCCAGCAGCAAGTCTTGCCCACTGCTGGCAATCCAAAGATTTTAGGGAAAGAGCGTGGATTTTGGTGTCTGACACGTAAAGCTAGGGCACAATTGTGCAACTCTTTAAGGTCCCTTCCAACCTAAGCCATTCTGTGAACAAAGAGATTAAATTGTAGAAATGAAAAACCTGAGTGCAAAGGTACAGATGGAACAGCTGTTAATTGTGTTTACAAAGTAGAACTTGTTCTCTGTCCTCTGTGATCTGCATAATATTTAAAGCAGAGCCAAATGGTTTGCCAGACTTTTGTGGCTTCCAGGCACCGTAAGATGTTCCCTGCTACACAGAGGAAGGTGATTACTGAGGTTCGTCATAGTGCACAAAAAAGGAGAAGCAGTTGCTGTGTTTTGTGTGGTGATGTGACGGGCCATCAATAATCCACAAAAACACTTTATCTCAGTCATTCCCCATGCTGCTGTTGTGTTTCCGAAGGGGGTAAAAACACTCAACTGGGTTTGTAAGTCAGGGAGTGGATACATTTACATGGCCATACACCATTTTGTCAAAGGCTGTATGTATATCGTTGTGTTACTGGAAAGACTGAGAGCACCATAAACAAAGGATAGAATCCTACTTCAAAACATCTTCTGTTTCAGTAGAAGGCAGAGGGAAATATCAACCAATGTGATAAACAATGTCATAATTTATTCTGTAGAAAACTCCTGTTCATTCATATTTGTGTGTTGATAATCCTGTATGTGTGAGGATATTCAAAAAACAGCTATACCTCATTAGATTTCCCCAGTTATTCTCCTGACTGCTTCCCTCTGCCATCACTCTACTTTTTAGTTTGAGGAGGAGAAAACCTTCCAGAATTTTTTCTGTACGCATTTCTTCTGCTGTGGAGAGTATTTACATCTGCTTCTTTGTAAATATCTGTACAGCCTTAATTGTTTATTTTTCCACTTAATTTATGCACAATTTTATAGCCAGAAACCATTCTTTAAAATGGTTAAGAAATAGTTTTGAAATGTTTGATGTGTGTGACTCTTCCAATTTATGTTACAAAGCATAGAACATTTTGTTTAGATTTTTTTTTCTACCTGTTTGTTGGAACAATTCTGAGAAGCAGCGTGACTGCTTTGTCCAGTGTTTCTAGTTATCTTGGAGGAAAGAGCACAAAAAGGGTCTCGCTCCTGCATTCCTGCAGCACCCTACTGTCCTTCTGGAGGTGACTGGGATGGGAGTGGGCAGTAAGATGGGATGGGATGCCCTTGGAAACCAGTCTTCATTTCACTGGTAGCACATGCTCCTAAGACCAATGGGGGTAATTCCCATTTTACTCTTCTCTGAATGAAGCCTAGAGTTTCAACTACCCCTAGAAGACTGTAGTTTCTAGTTATTGCTGTGTGAGTGCCTTAACTCCTCAAAGAGAATGAAATTTTCTGTGATGGCCTATACAAGAATAAATTTCTTAATGCTGTACTGCACTGTAGTCACATCCATTTATTTTCATGTCCGGGTTGGTATGTTTTCATCTCATAATCACCCCTTACTATCTAGGCATTGCTGCAGGAGGAACCTCTTATTTCTGACAAATACTCAAAGCCAATTGGCAACTAAGGCATACCAATGTAGTTAACAGAGAAAGATCTGGCCTCACTTAGCCAACAGTGTGTGAGCATACGTGTAACTGGAAACATTTGTTTTCCCTCTGTTTGTGAAATGGGGGAAAGCTTATTGCCAAGAGAGGAGCATCAAACAATGTTATAATGTCTTTTGATGTTTCTTTCTTGGTCTTAAATCATGCTCTGATGTTAATTGGTTTTGTGGGGTGTTTTTTTTAATCATTTAATGACTCAAGTATATAAAATAATCTTTTTTGCCTACACCAAAATATTGCAGACTAGTGAGATGCTACTTGAGGTTAGAGAGGTTAAAAAAAAAAAAAAAAAAAAAAAGCCAGGGTCTTAAATGAAAAGTCAGTAACAAAACAAATATTGCTACAAATCCTGGCTGGAATCTACGTTTACCCAGAAGAGCACAATTTCACAGGGATTCATAATCTGACACTTAAGATATTTATGGTCATGACACAACACTTAAATAAGAAAAACAAACAAACAAACAAAAAAACACTAAGTCACTGGATTATTCAAAAGAAAAGGTTTCTTTGGGCTTTGGGCTTGCATGTTTATACCATTGCGTCTCTCTCAATAGAAACAAAGCCCTGAAACGTTTTGAAGAAAACTTTCATCAAAGTGGGCACATTCCTGAAAAATACTTTGGGTTTAGCAAAATTATCAATTTTGTTTATGTGGCCATCCATCAGTAAAAATTGTTACTGTTGTTAATCAGTTTAATAATTAGTTTAAGGTACTGTGTATATAGATGCTCAGTTTTGCAGCAATGATATCTTGCCTGTACAGGGAGATTATGAAATTTAATTATTCCCTTCTTGAAGTCTTCAAAAGCTTTTGCCTGTATTTCAGTGTTCTGAGCTATTGGGAGAAAAATGCTTTAAGTGTAGCTAATTATTTACTTTCTTCATCAAAGGTAAGCATTACTTAATGTGAATACATGATTCAGTATACTTATCCATATCTGTTACCTTTTCCTCTGCTTACTGTAATCTTTTAAATATTTTAAGTAGAGCGGAATGTGAACATACTTCCGGAGCTATCAACTAGAATGTTAGTGTGCAGGAAAAATAAATAAAATAAACTTCAAAATAATCCCAACACCCCAAAACACTTTAGATGCAAACTGTCAGAGCAATTGCATGTAATTTATAGCAGTGCACAGAAGGTGTGTATCTACCCATGACATTGTTAACATGCATTAACTACAGTCTGACCATTGTAAGACCCACTGGCATCTCTAGAGGCTGTGTTTTTTATGAATGGCTAGTAATAAGGAAGGTACAAACTGGGGAATTATGTGTTCCTCTTCACACTCCCTGGGTTTTTGACTGTTGTTGAGGCAACGAGTGTTTGTGTGGCATCAGGACTGAAAAGAAGCAAGGCAAGGCTCTTGGAAGTGATCTGCAGCAGGTGCTTAGGTTCTATGAAAAATATATATTTCCAGCTTGCCTGCCATTTTTTATTTAAAAGGATGTTTCAAGCTTTCTTCAACTGAGCATAAATACTACTTTTGTATTTGGGACAAAGCTAATGGAAATAAGCTCTTCCTTCAGGTGCTTAGTTTTGACCATACTGATATTGGTCTCTTTCCAATTCTGTGGTTTGGTTGAAGAACTTTGTCACCCCTTGTACACTAGAGAAGAGATTTCAAATCTTGTAATCTAGGTGCCTTTTGTTATCTTTGTGAAATATCTGTCCAGATTTGGTCAGGTGTGACTTCTAGTAATCCTTGATTTCTTCATGTACAATAGAGACTTGATGAAGTTTGGTAGCTAACCAGTTGTCATTGGATGTGATCTGTTCACCCTTTGGTTTTCCCACCCATATCACTCCAGGGACTAAAAGGTGAGAGTGGGGCACTCAGCAATGTGGAGTGGAGAGCAGTGGCATCCATGGAGCAGGGTACCAAGTGGCTAAGCAAATTGGAATGAACTGATGTAGAAGGCGATATTGGTAAAATCACGCAGATGGATCTTGTAACTGGTACATTAAATGTCTCGTAGAATCTAGGTTTCTCTGCATACTTCTGAAATGAAAACAGAACTGTGAAACCCAAAGGCACAATATATACTTCATTTTCCTCTGGTGAGTGGCCCATGTAATAGACTGCTACTGTTTTATTAGCTCCAGTGGTAGATGTCTGTACTGATATTTCATATAAAAATCTGTATTATTCCATGTGGTGGAGGTTTATTCTACTGTGCTTCCTTTTCTGAAAACTCAAATGAGAAAAATTCCTGTAAATTTTGTACTGTCTTCCCCAAAACAAGAGTAATGGTAAGACTTTTCCTGTCGCATGAGTTTAGAGCACGTTGGGCAATTCTGGAAAATGTTGACCTAGTTCTTTTAGGTTAAAAAAAGGAAAAGCCCAGAAATGAGCAATCTGTTTAATTCCATATGGATCGCCTTTTGCATTTTTATATATAAAATAGCCTTATGGGTAACAGTAAATAGAATTTTAATGTGCTAGGGATTTAGCCTCAGGTGTTTGGCTACCTTCCCAAGTCCTGCTTTTAATGCTGTGGCAAACTATACAAGGATAACCTGTCATTGTATGTTATGTGTAGAAGATAGTAGAGACTGTGGAGTAACATGTTTAGACGGTAGAGAAGGTTGGGCTTATTTCCCGGAGGAGTTCTAGGATGTGCTTATCAAAGGAATTTGAAGAATAGGCATTGTTACACCATTCATCTTTCAGATTATTTTTTCTTTATGTTTATATAGATCAGGTCTTACACTAGACTGCTGTGCTTTCTTTTATGAAATTCTGTGCTAAGAGATAAGCCATGTTGATGTGGAATAATTTGGAACAATTTTGCTATCAGTAAAATATGAGAAAATAGTTTCCATAGACCAAAAAATATCAAGAATAATTTCTAAAATGATCTGACCTTAGCTAGCCCAAATAGCAAAAGCTAGAAATTTTTACCATTCCTGTTTCTAGAAAACCATCAGCTTAATTGAGTTAATATAGTTCCTTTTAGCATGGAGAGGACCTAATAGACATTGTTAGACATTGGAACAGGCTGCCCAGGGAAGTGGTGGAGTCACCATCCCTGGAAGTCTTTAAAAGATGTTTAGATGTGGAGCTTAGGGATTTGGTTTAGTGGGGACTGTTAATGTTAGGTCAGAGTTTGGACTCGATGATCTTGAGGTCTCTTCCAACCTAGAAATTCTGTGATTCTGTAATAAAGTGTCTTATCACACCTAGGTTGTTTAAGAATAGTTGAGATGTACAGAGCCATATGACTGAAGAAAAACAGGTTTCCTTTTCCTCTTATGGCAGAGAACTTTTTGAAGTTGCTCCTTCAAGAGCAACTCTGTGGTAAAAGTAAGATTTCATTCAGTGAATGAATGATCAACATGTGAATAACCAACATTTCTGATCAGTTTTTTTGTTTTGTTTTAATAGAAAAACTAGGAGTGTTTTGACTAACCATAGTGTCCTGTACATAAAATACCTACTTCACTGGGAGAAGTACTTTGGTTTGAAAACACTGTTACCATATGGTGCCAAGTGCTGTAGGTGCTAGAGGTGCTTCACCTCTCTGCTCATGGCCAGTGCTGGGTGTCCCCACGCCTGGGGACTGTGCTGCCGTCTCTTGTCCCTGTGGCACTGTGTGGGGTTGCACAGCAGCCAGGACAGCCACATGCATCCCGAGGGACCTAGCTTGGCCAGGAAGCTTGCATGGTTTATGGTCTCCAAGCAGGAACTCCAGGGAGGCACCATATAAACATTTCGGAGTCTTTTGCGTGCTTTTCTGACCCCAGAGTTCTTAGCCTAAAGTCTTTTTGAGGAAATGAAAGGAAACAAAAATCTGGCCAGTTCTAACTGCTCGTGTTCATTTTCATTCACTGTCAAGCTGCAATGCTAATTATGGCAGATCCTTTCAAGAACTGCTTGTGTGTGTGAATCTTATTGACATCTTTGGCTCTTTTGACAGATCTTAATGGAAAATACTCTATTTTCTTCTTTTTGGCTTTTTTTTTTTTTTTTTTTTTCTCTTTGTGCTCTTTTGTTTTCCTGTTTTTCTCTTGTTTGCTCCTCTATGGTCTGGCTCCAACTCTAAGCTCTTTTCTTCTGTGGTAGGAATACTGCCGGTTTCCATTTTAGTTGGGATTCCTCAGTAAGGAAGCTCTTTGACCTGGGCTTTAATTTCCTTGGGCGGAATAGAGCTGTCCTTAATCCTTGTGGATTGACCAAGGTTTGTTAAAGATAATTCCCTCGTTTTGGAATTTTCTGGTGGCTGAGTGAGTCAGCGATGGACTTATCAGTAAGATTCAACTGCCCAAATTGTGTTATTTTGAGGTTATATAAATTTTGCTGACTCATATCACAGAGAAACTACTGGCCACTGCTTAATTTTTTGGAACTAGCCTCTCTACTGCCCTAAATATTATTAAAGTGCCAGGAAAAGCCAGTGGAGCTATGCTGGCTTGCTACAGCAGGCTGTGGCTCTTCTTAACAAGCGTGGGTGTACGTAGTTACAGCGATTCTCCCTTCAATAGACTGTGGAATTTGGGGAGGTAATGGAAGCTCACTATGAATAATAATCAAAAGCAAGCTCTACAAAAAAAGTATCTCTGTAGTCTAATTCACAAAACTGAGCAATCATGACTCTAGTTGAAGTCAACACACACGAACATGGTATTACAGATGTGAGTAATATATAACCTGTGTGTATTATTAAATCTCATTTTAAAATGATGACTGCTACAGAAGATGAGGTTTTTGTCTTCAGAAAAGCATGTTCATGATCCAGATTCCTCCTGGAAGAGTGAAAATCATAGAGATTAACAGCTACTCTTTTACTTTATACATTTGTTAATGTTGCCTGAGTGATATTCTCCCATCAGTTATAAATTGTAGATGAATAGCTTTCTTCTGAATTAATTCACAGGTTTTTAGAGAGTACTGTTAAATCAAACCATTGTTTGGAGAGAGTTTTAAAAAGTGAAGTGGGTATTTTAAGAGCATTAGAAAATGGGATTTGGAAATCTGGTCAGCTCTTCAACTCCATGGTTTTCTCTAAATATTTTAGAGCTGTTTGTAGCCTCTTGTAACCGATTTTCATTAGTTTTACTGCATCAGTCCATTCCTGCCAAGTTCGAGGCTGATGTAGACTTCAGCGTATGCAGGATGGATTTGGCACATGCAGCTAGTCTGTGTGAGAGCTCTGTCACGTGCCCAGTGTAGGTCCAGTTCCTGCCTATTGTTCCTGGTGGGACCGCTAATTAAACTCTCTTAGGAGCACTGTGGAATAAGCTGCATCTACGTTACCTTTCAAATAATGTATTGTAATTAATGTAAAATGACTCACAGAGAATAATTTTCTTTGATAATCATACCATTATTTAACAATAATTCCTGTGGGTTTACTTTTAAGTAACTTCATGTGAGGACTGTATGTGCCCACAGGTACTGTTTAAAACCTAGTTGGGTAATTAAACATTTTTGCTGTAATTGTTACTTCTTAAAGCTGCTACACTGAAATTCACAAAATGAAAACCTGATGAGAAAAGAGCAGGAAATATGTAATTGGGGGGGAAAAAAATGGAAAGAAAGAAGCTCTTCTGGGATATTCAAATAGCTTGTTTTAATTAAAAAAAAAAGTGGAGGAAGTTAAAGGAATTATTTCTGATACAACTTATAATGTGTTGTTTCATTTCAGTAATATAAATAGTGACATCATCTGCATTATGATAATTTAATGTCCATCACATACATAGTAGATAATAAAAATTCAAAAGACACTTTTTATTTTATTCCATATTTATCAAGTTCTTGTTCAAAAGTATGTGAGCAATAGTCTTTTATTTGATGAATTCGATATAGTTTTGTGGTGAGTATTGTAATGAATGTGAGTTGTTTCATACTGTTTTATTTTGAATTAGGTAGGTTTGGGTTAATGGATCTGAATCATTTCTGCTTACTTTGTCGATTACTATCTGCATGGATCCCTAAGCAGTGAGTAGTGTTTATATTATATTATAACAATAACAAATTCAAATTCAGTTCTTAGAAAATGGTTTTATTTGTGTGCATTTATAGTTTGAGCTCAAGAAAGGAAGGTGGATAATTGAGAGAAGCTGCCTTTTCATAGATTTCCATAGATTGAGGTTGTCAATGTGGTCCTTCATAAAATGGAAGTATTTTCACTTTGAAATCACTGGTAAAATCTGTTTTTCTGGGTGTATGCTATTTTCTTCTAATATGTATTTTAACTGAAACTTACTTTCTTTGTGAAGGAAACGTCAGATGTGATACCAAAATCTCAACTAAACAAACAATTGGAAAAATTTTGGGGACTTGGTAATTAGCCCTTCTGTTCCTGTGCTTAGTAAATGCTTTGAAGTCCCATTTAGATTGATTTACGAGGATGTACGAGGGCGTAGTTGCAATTAACAGTACCTCTCTGATCCCTGTGCCTAGCCGCCTCCTCCATCTCCTTTGTTAAAAATATTTTTGTTTATAATAAATATTCATAAATAATAAGCAATAAATGAATGTATAAATTAGTGTTTTTCTATAGCTTAGATCTGTGCAGACAGAGGATGGTGGGTTCAGTCTCTCATTGTGCAGGTGTGCTCTGGCTTTGCCATGCACCATACAAAGGCCTTTTGTCACAGTGGCACAGGCTGGGAGGACAGGAGCGCTGCCCTTTTCCATTGAGTCTGGCTACGCAGATTTATGGATAGGAAATTGAGTAGAGATGCTGGTAGGCAGGAGGATGGAAATAATGTTTTGGGGCTGCAGACAAAGCAAGCTGTGGTACAACAGTTGTCCTGTCTTGGTAGGTTACTGTAGAGAGGCATTTCTTGTTTTGCCTACTTTCCAGTGCTAGCAGTTTGATAGCTGCCTTTAGGAATGGAAAGCTTCTGAGTTTTGAAACTATGGTCTCTGTTTTGTGGAAATGCTGTTTTTAAAATATCATCCGTCAAAAAGAGATATTGAGCCAAGTGTTTTTTACAAAGGAAAATTTAAATCACGCATCAACAACTGAATTTTAACTTACCTTGGGCGGATGAGAAGTTGTAGTTGCATCAAAATTTGACATCCATAATCCCCAACTCTGTCTCGAAAGCAACTTATTTCGGCTTATAGTTTAGTTATCTTCATTTTTATGTTTAAAAACAGGTTTTTTGATTCATTGTCAGCACCTTTTGTGGCAGAAATTACAGCGCAAAGAAATCTCTTAAGTAACTCCTGTTGAAAAGCAAACTGGTTCCTGTTTTCTGCATTGGAAAAAAATGTAGAAGTGCAGATATAGATTAAAAGAGTGATTGCTGGAAAATGCCATCATGTGCTCTGCTTATATATATAGGGACATTCTCTGCAGAAATCTTTTTAGTAGGTTGTTCAATCTTGAAGTTTCAAGAACTGGAGCTTCTACCACTGCGTGTGGAAAGGTGTTCCATAGACAAGTGCATTTTGCTGCCTGGAAGTCTACAGAGAAATGGTTTCATTACCTAGCCCCCATCCTCTACCTGGTGTTGGGATACTAAATGGTTGTACACGTCCTGACTACTGTATACCAGGGCCCTTGTCCCCATTAAGTGGAGTTCCTCATGGGTCAATGGCATTTTGTTACAACAATGTGGTTTGTGTCAAAAACTAAATTTAGACTAACTTAATTCCCTCCCGATGGTATCTGGTGTGTGATAAATTCAAAATGGGGTCGCTTTCATAAGTGGCAGTGGCCAACAAAGGATTTTCTTCTTCTGTTTGGGTCCACTGTTGTCCCCTTAAGTCCCTGGAGGGTACTTCTTTTGCGGATGTGTGCACTTTAGTGTACTGTTTACACAGAGCCTGTGACTGTGGCAATTCTTCATGGGGATTTATTATGTGCCAAATCTGGATTTTGTGGAAATGTGCAAGCCTTCAGGGAACATGCATGCAGTTCTCCCCACTTCTATCATTGTTCTGATTCTGGTGCTCATCATGAGAGGAGCTGAGTTCCCTGACGTGGACTTCCCATAAACTAATTTCTTCGTGTATATGCTGTGGAAACAAATAACATTATATCTTTGCATCCCCAGAAAGCATCTGACATTCTGATTTTTCCATCTGAGCAGCTTGACTAAAATGAAATGTTTGATCCTGCATATTCTGGCCTTCAGCCAAAGCACAGCTTTGTGGGTTCAGAAACTTGAAGAATGAATATGAGGATAATTTTAAAAACTAAAAATATGTGGGAGGAAATCTCAATAGTTTTGAAGCACTGTTAGAGATGTAGTTACTAATATGGAGTAGGTTTTTTTTTCTTACATTCCTTCTAACATTAGAGTTCAAGAGTTGTCCATATCCAGAGGGTAATCATGCAGATTTTCTCTTCATTAGAGGTCAGCTTTGAATATTGATGTCTGATACAGATGTCTGTTGATACAGTTCCTGCAATTTGAAAATGCTTTGGGAAATCCAGATCAACACAAAATAAAAATAGATGTCTCCTTACAAGCCATGTTGCCTTTGGGTAACATCAAACTCTGGGCATGTTATTCCTAACTGTATCCTGAACTGTGCTGTTGTTCATATCAAATGATACATTGCATGCCTACATGGCACCTTCTGAGTATAACTACAGAAAGACAAACGAAGTAATCAAATGGTTATGTTAAACTGACTACAGCTCAAATCTATTTTTAAACGATGATTAGAGCCCCAAATAAATCTAGTCATTCACAGCAACTCCTAAGCAAGTCACTTAAACTTTCAGATCAAATGCCATCAGGTTCAGCGAAGATCTTAGCTAGGAACACTGAAGGTATTTTTATTTCCCATTTCCACTTTGCAAATGAGCAATCACTCACCCATTAGGTTTGGTAGGGAGAACACAGAGCTTCTTTTAGGTGATGGTGTCATCCAGTATTTTTTTCTGCTTGGCTAGTAGATTACAGTTCCTCAGTGCTGTAGAGTGGGATTCTGTGACACTGGCAGCAAGATACAACCGAAATGGCTTCTCATTGTATTATTTATAAAAAACAACAAGCAAACAAACAAAACCATACAGGTTGGGTATGGCAAAAACTTATACACATATATGTTTTGGTATTAATGGAGGCTTCCAAAGTTTGCATTCCATAAGGAGTGTAGGCTTGTTCATTTAGAAAGCTTCCACCTATTTGAACACCTGTAAACTAAAGAAGAGTAATACTCTCACAACACTTAACTAGAAAGCCTCTCTGAAGAACCAAAATTCACCTCAGGAGTTCAGTTTTGGTCCTTTCTGCCTGGCGGTTTTACAGCTTGCACAGTAAATACAGCTTTCCAGACATCCAAGCATTAAGAAGTCACAGTAGGTTTGTAAATGTAAAAGTTGAGAAAATTGTGTAAATTAAATGTTTAAAAATATCCTTCAGAAATTGGAAAAAAGAAAAAAAGAAAAAAAAAATGTTAGATAATCTTAAAAGTTTTATAAATGATTCATGAGTAAATGCGTTATAAGAAGAGATACATCGGTGACCTTACCAGAGAAGCATAAATGAGCATTAAGAAGGTGATTGGGAAGTGCTTTACCAGCATATGTTTATACCCTTCAAGAGTCCTACTAGGGAAAAAACAAATCTTAATAACAAAAAGGGATGAAAATAAGCAATGGTAATACTAAACAGCTGAGCAGTGCAGTAATCTATCAGTCTTATCAAATAAAGCATCTGTAAGTAGATATTAAGCTCACAGCATGAAGGGAAAGACTTGATACAAAACCAAAAAAACAGGGAAAGCTATAAATGTAGACAGTCCCCAGAAGATGTTGAAAAAAAAAAAAAACTGATAAAAGTAATTGATTTTTTATTTTTTTTTAAGTATGGGGTCAGTAGAAAAAGCATTTTTTTCCATGGGTAGGAAAGACTTTTCCTGTGCTGTCTCAGGCAGAAAAAAAGGCAGTTCAAGTTCAGTAGAACAGAGATCATTTGCCGATTGGATTTAATCCCTACCATAACTCAGGAAAAAACTAATCTACCCTCCCCCCCCCTCCCCCAGTGTTTTATAACCTAGATTATACTCATAGATTTAAAGATAATGTTTGACTTTGTCCATCAGGCTTGACTCTGTAACATCTTGGAATGACAGGATATGTTAAGAGAAGTAATTGCCTCATCAAGGCTTTAGATCAAGGAGCAGCTTACTTGCTTGAAGTATGTATTGACAGGATGAATACTGCTTCATGCAGACAATGGTGTCAAGCAGAGGTGCAGTCTTTCACCTCTGCTATTTGGAGCCACTGTTCTTTTAACTGGGGAAAAAAAGAGTGCGAGAGAAAAGGTTGACTCAGGTAGATCATGCATTATGTTACTTAACAGAAACCACAGCTAGGTTATTTGCCAGGCAACCCAGATCCAGCAGACCAACAGACACTCATGCACAGAGGAGGGGAAAAAAAAAAAAAGTTAAAAACCAAATAGACATAATGGGAACCACAGTAATTTTCAACTCCAATAATGTGATAGAAAAATACAAAAACAAGCCATACACAGAACAGGCATCTTCACGTTGCGTGGCATTAAGTGTGAACTAACAGGCTGTCTAGAAAGAAATAATAATACGTATCAGTAAGAGAGCAGCTGCATTTACCAGCATAAAGAAGGTTCAGATGTTGATCATCTACAATTTAAAGCTGATCTATGAGTCTTCCCCTGAAATTTTATTTCCACCTTAACAGATGGATGTGAAAGCTGGAAATCCACCAAAGGTACAGACAGACGTCTAAAAGCTTTTGAAAGTAAATGCCTCAGGGAAATACTAGGCATTAAATGAAATGAATTTATAACAAATACTGAGATTCGTCAGGGAGTTGAACAAGACTTAATCTCTTAAATTATCCAGAAATGAAGATGGAAATATCTAGGATATGTGGTAAGAATGAAGCCAGATCTGATGCCAGACTGTCTGTCATGGCAGGAATGCCTTCCGGCTGACTGTAGATGATGTAAAAGGGGCTGACCAAAATAATTCCTCCATTGAAAAGTGCTTGGAGATGGAAGCATTACAGGTGACTTAAAAAGTAGGGGACAGTTAGGAGAAAGCCAGGTGGACAGTGGTCAGCAATCTCGCGTATCTTTGAGGGAACTCTTGCCAATGTAGGGCAAAATCTTGAGTTGGTTGGCACCAAATTTTTTCATCCAATATTTCACATCTCTTAGGGTCTATAAACACTTGGCAGACCTGTAAAATGATTTCAGGACTTGTATCAGCAGTGCTCCAGGCCTAATGACTAGGAAGTACATATTTTAATCCCAGAGTCCAAGCTGTATCTGTCACTTGCGACTGACAACTACAGTAAGCACTGTAATTTGTGTAATCGCAGCACCACCCACCAGTTTCTAAGATCAACACACAAAGTGGTTTCTGCCTGTTTGAGGGAGAAAACCACCAGGTTGTCTTCCTGCATCCGGGTGGAGGAAGTCAGTGATTGTCTGCTTGCAATAATAAGAGAAGGCATGTCTGCCGAGGCCTTTTCTTGAAGCAGAGGATCTTGGCTTCTGACCCAGCCAGCGCTCTGCTGTTCTTAATTAGGCCGTGTCTTGACGATGTTAATATCCTGGCACGTTGCTATCTGGGGTTTTGTAGTCGAGCGTGCAGTTCTTTTGCACGCCCTGCACTTTCTCAGCCTCTGGAACCATGTCACCTGCGCTGTGAGGGCAGCGGCATCCTCAGTGACCACAGCTGGCTGTTCCCAAAGGGCCCGTCTTCCTCGAGGTGCTCCTCCAGCCCCAGCACGGCTCCTCGGCTGCGTGGCCATGTCTGAAGACTCACGTTGCATGTCTGCTGCCAGACACCCTACAGCAAGCAGTGCCTTACCACGTGCCTGCCTCTTTGCGGATGCTGGTTAGCGGCTTCTTTCTGATTGTATATACCCATCTGTTTCTTTTTTCTCCTCAGGTTATAACTAAAAATTAGTTAAGAGTGCATTTTTATGAAAGGGGGAGGAGGCTTTATTGGTGTTCAGACATCTGGACTATCAGGTAATGAGTTAGTGTATGTTTTCTGATTGTTCCTGTACCAAAAACATAAGCAGGACTGGGTGGCCTGAACACAGGCATCTGGAGCTATTTGTTATGCTCAGCAAGCTCCTGGCTAGCAAACAGCTATCCCCCTTGGCGGAGAGGAGGCCTTATTGTAATACCTGCTGGCTTTGTGGAGATATCTTGGATGCCTTAGGTGGTCCCAAATGGCAGTAGGCAGCTGGATTGTACCTAATATGTGTGTGTTAGTAGGGGGCCAGAGGGCTGCACCTCCCCAAGAAAGACGTTTAAACCAAGATTTGTTTGTTTTGTTCCTTGTCTTGTTGGAAAATAAGTCTTGAGAAAGATTTTAAAGAGATCACCTTGGTTTCCAATTGCAAGAATAAACGAATGATGTTTCTTCTTCTTTCGTGACTTTGTTCTCTCTACAAGTTGAATGACTTTTCCATGAGCTTACAGTTATTGTGACCAGCACCTATTTCGTTGCTTCAAATGGTCTTCCAGAGCCGTGATAGTAAAATGACATCTTTCAAATAACAAAAAACAGAAACTTTTTTTTTTCTGCCGTAGTGTTGGCTTTAATGATGGAAAGTTATTGATTTCCTTTTGAAACCTCTGAATTGTTTCACTGATGTTGCTTCCATCCCTGCTGATCTGTTTTTTTTTGTTGTTGTTGTTTGTTTGTTTTTTGTTGTTGTTTTTATTTAAAAAAAAAAAAAGCAGCATACCTATGTTGGTCTGTGAACGTTTCTTGTACACTTTATTTATCTGTAGTTTGTTAGACAGGTTTGTAAAATTTGGTCACAAGCCAGGGAAAGTCATCAAGATTTTTGTGGTAGGATAGTCACCAAAGTAACCAGGTGTAAGCAGTACAGAAACTGATATGACAAAAGGTTATGTAAAGTGGATCGTGCAACTTCAGAAAAATATCTCCTCGTGTGCAATGCATTTTTAGTGCTGTTTGTTACGCGCTGAAGTGTTCGATCCTGAGAAGTGTTTGGAGCAAATTCTGTTTACGAATCCTATGAAAACAGAACACAGAATAGGAAAAGGTGCTGCTAGGCAGGTCCTGATGGAGCTGACCTGCTGCGTGATTTGTCATTTCAGGAGTTGTTGTTCTTCTGAACAGAATCTCCTCCAGTGCTGATAATTTACCCAGTCGGTGCAGTGGTAATATGGCATAGGTTATTTGTGGAAAATACTGTATTATGTGGTAGATCATTGTTATGGCTTTCAAAAGCTTCTGAGGAGAATTGTAATATTTTGGCAGGAGTTCAAAATTCTCTTTCCTACAAGGAACAGGTTTTGTGTTTTTTTTTCGCTAACATGTCATTTTGAGGTTATATGGTAACATCTGTCAGAGCTATGCTAACCTCTGTCATCCAGCTGTTATAACTGTGGTATTTTCCTTCCTTTTCCTTCCCTTTCCTCTCCGTTCTGCTTTCCCTTTCTCCTCCCTCAGAAAAAAAGAAAAAAAAGGAAAAAAGAAAAAGAAAAGAAAAAAGCACCTCCTTTTATGCTGAAACTTCAGGTGGAATGAAGTGGTTATAAAAGCATCTGTCAACACAGGAATAGTTTGCCAAGCCAAGTATTTGGGTTGGAAGTCATGCCTTCCCAACTGCTTGAAAACAGGAAGTATCTCTGTTAAGTGATGGATAGCTCTACTTTGCTGAGAGGAAGAAAAGGCTTTTTTCTTTCTTTCTTTCTTTCTTTCTTTCTTTCTTTCTTTCTTTCTTTCTTTCTTTCTTTCTTTCTTTCTTTCTTTCTTTCTTTCTTTCTTTCTTTCTTTCTTTCTTTCTTTCTTTCTTTCTTTCTTTCTTTCTCTCGCCTCTGGGCTAATAAATGAGGTCTGCAGTTGTTCTGCGTACATGTATGTAGAGAGAGACTTCTGAATAAATGTGCATATGGGTGCACACGTTTGTGTGTGTGTATGAATGTACAGACTGAAAAAAAACCCAAACCAGCAATCCACTTTGTACATGATCGGTCCCTGTCAGGAGCCAGCCCAGGCACATCTTATCCCAGTGATTCCTGTAAAGCTCTCAAAATCTGTCAGAAACAGCCTGCAGGATTGCAACGGCTCCTGGGTGATTAATTGCCAAAAGAGTCTGGTTCCAGGTTCCATTACATGTAATTGTTATCTTTTCTAAAGGGGTTCTTTTATTAAACCCCCACCCCAAAAAAGAGGGAAAAGAAAAAAAACAGAGCTGACATTCCTGAGGTTTTGCACCTCTTAGACGGGAGCATGGAGGACTCCCTTATGTAAACATACACTGAAGAGGGTGTGTTACATTGTTTATTAGCTGATGATAGATTTTTTTTTTTTCTTCAGTTAACTTTACTAAAAATCATTTTGTTAGAAACCAGGGAGGAAGCGCTGCAGAGCATTTAGAGGAGAGGAAGGGGAGCTGCGAATCCTCGTCTGTATCCAAACTTCTCCGTGCGACCCAGCAAGTGGCAAAATCCTAGGTCACTCCTGCTTCTTACTAACATTGCGGGACAGCAGCCAAAACTTGGGACATCCTCTCTCCTCACGCCACTGCAGTGAGGCTGCTCAGATTTGCCATGGGGCAAGAACAGCTTGTGTCTGAACTTCTCCTTGCAAATGAAGCCAGAGCCTCAGCCCTGAGCTGAGATTCTGCCACCCTGCGCGGGCACAAGGAAGGGATGGGAGCTGCAGCCTAAGCAAGAAGAAGCAGCAAAGCCAAGCACCCTTTTTTGCAAAGAGTTCATGGGTTGAACACTGGTATGAGGTTGTCCTGAAAGTATGGGCTGATTGTGGAGAATGTGCTAAATTGCCTCAGTTTTTCTAAGACCGTGTTGACAACATAGAGCAGAGGAGAGCCTGATTCTGCTGTCAGAGCCTGCCATGTCTCTGAATACACTCAAGAAGCTTGATTTTGAGCTGAATTTCTGTTGTGGCAAGCTGGAGTATCTGGAATCATATCAGTAGGGTTGCTTGGATTTGCACTGCTTTTACTGCATTGAAAATGTGGTGTGTTACTGACAGGTTTAGACTTTTATAGATCGAGGCCTGGGCAAAGCTTGGCTCCCAGTGAGCGCTGCAGTAAGTCGTGCCAACTGGCCAATTTAACTGTTTGAAATATCAGGGAAAAAAAGCATGGAGATACTAGTTCTGCAGCTGCAGAGTATCTGCCTGCAGATGTTTCTGCCAAGAGAAGTGATTGAAACGCCGTTTCTTGAGATATTTTAATCCTATCTGAACAAAAACACATAAAAACGTGCTCTGGTATTGTCTGCATAGGCCAAGGAGCACATTGTTCCTTGCAGTTGTGTTTACATGGTCTCATTGCTGCAAGGAAACAAGTCTCCTCAAGCCCTCTTTCTCCGCGATTCCCCTTGAATTAGCTATATTAATCAAACTCTGCGGCACGACTGGGATGCACGGCGGTTGGGACGATGTTGTTACTCTGATCAGAAAAGATTGGGATATTTTGGTGCGTCCAACTTTGTGCAGGCGTGGGAATGCAAGGCTGGTGGGTGGTTTTCTTTGCTTGCATTTGCACAGTTTTTCTGCTGTTTTCGTTATCAGCAAGCAGTTTGGCTAGATGGTGGAGAGGCCTTAGCCCAGCCACCCGTCCCCCTTGCATAGGAGGGGCTGTGGGAGATGAGCTCAGGAGGGCTCAGGAGCCTCTTCCCCGCGCTGTATAGGCAAGATAAGGCAGCTGAATAATCCCCGGCGCTGCATGCCTGGTGCCATATCCCCAAAGGCATAGGCACAGCTGCTTTCTGCCTGGAGCAGCCCGAAACCCCAGCGTTTGGCAGCCAGGTGAGGGCTGCAGAGCAGACAGCAGGCTCCTGGCGGCATCGCTGGGTGCCAGTGCGTTTGGCTTGGCTGCCTGGAGGGAGCGTGGCTGCGGTGGTTGGGGACCCAGCCCGCAGTGGGACCTTGTCCGTGCCTGACAGCAGGTGTGGGGGAGAGAAGATAGCTCCAAATCACAAGCACCTCTGAATGCTTTGGGCACGTGTAGGCTCAGAATGCTTTCACTTTTAGCAATGCCTATTAAAACCTAGTCATTTAAGTAACGCTCTTACCTGTTTAAACTCACCACCGTTAGTGGGAATGGCTGGTTTGCTGGATAAGTTGCAGAAGCCGGGTATGTCATTCAAACAAGGGACACCAGTGGTTTCTGTTGAGTTGCATAAGTTCTTTCACCAAGTTTCGTCTCATACAAAAAGATGAATTTTTAATTTTTCTTCTTACTAGAACTGTAGGGTAAGCTCAGTTTTGCTGCAATAAGTTAAGGGAACAATCTGTAATGACAGCTGAAGGTGTTGTTTTCTGTCGGTAGCTAGCAAAGAGAGCAGTATCAGAGCATGCTGTGAGTTACATGGAGAAGGTTCCCTCTGCTGATGATATGAACTGCAAATGGGTAAAAATCAGTGGTTGAAGTAAAAAAGATAAACTACTGGTTTTACACCTGGAGGATAGGAAAAGCAAGTAGGTGAATCCCACGCAAGCAGGGGCATTTGCTTAACAGTCAAGGACAGGTTGCATACTTATTTTTCAGATGGTTAACTCCCTGTATCGCTTCATCTGGGTTTTGACTCGGATGATATAAACTGTTTCCCTGTTCAAGTTGTTTTACTATTTGTCGGCATATCAAACCATATATTTGTTCTCTGCCTTTAATTAGTACTTATGGTTTATGCCTGAGTAAAATGTTCCTGCTGTGCTCACTGCCACTTGATAGTGCGCATTCTTCCTGAACACCTGCTGTCAAACGTATCATGTCTTTTCTTGTCAACTTGCACAATGCTCCAGGTCTTGAGCAAGACTGACATGACAAAAGGGTTGTATAGCCTGATTTTTAGAAATCTATGCAGAAGGTGAAGTCTTTGTATAGGGACTGATAATAGGAAAATGCAGCATTTTCAGGAGTTGGTCTTCAATAATATCCAATAAAAATCTGTTCGCAAATGAAGTTTTTAAAATAGTGGATATACTGTAGGTTAAAGACGCAAACTACTCCACCCCAAGTGCAATTGTAGATGTTGTGTAACGAGAACAGAAAATAATCTGCACAAATCTTGGGAGACGTACAAGGGTGGTGACCAACAAACAAGTCATCAAAGAGGGGAACTGGTTAGAGATGTTGGCATGTGCTGAAGGTGGTGACAGACTTTGGCACAGGAGGAAAGTGGGGAGGAGGAAGAGTGTGGGGAAAGGGGCTCTTGGCAAGAAAAAAGCAGTATCGCTTGACTCAGGAGCCTGTAATGACAAGACTCCATCCTTGTGACACCTGAAACAGAGGAGCTCACAGTTGCCTCCTGAAGAAGCTTGTGCTAGATGGAGAGGGAAGAAAAACCTTGTAGAACAATAACACTCGGCTCTCCAGTAGGCTATAGTTTTTAATAGTGATACTCAAACATTTTTGCTTGCCAGTCTTTTCCCCTCAGCACCTTCTAATCTCGCTTAATTAATCCATAGTTGCAACGAGAGTCCGGCAGCATGTCTAATGAACAGCATGGATGAGTTTCCCTTACCTGAAACTTTTGAAGATCCTGAAGTGCTAAGCACTTCCTGGCTTGTTGCACTGGGATCTTGACCTGGCACAGAATAAGAATGAAAATATTAGGCACGGAGGTGAGCCTTGAAATGGTAGGAGAAACACCATCATGGGAGCTGACTCCAGTCCTGCAAGAGATGAATATGATGGTGCAGGAAGGCCCTTTCATCGTTATTAACAAATTCACTTCCTTAGAGTCTCTCCTGTCCCAATACTTTCCCCACTTGCAATACATCTGTCCGAACACGTGGGCAGGAACACTGAAAGGATCTCACAAACAGTTATGGCTTGTGCAGGCTACAGGAACTTACTTCTAAATGCTTTACATATGTTCAAATAGTGTAATGATGAAAGTCAAAAGATTTGCATTACTAAATTAGATTACATGTTATAAAGTACCTCTCATATTCAGGAGTTTGTGTTAAGTAGGGACCACAACCAGGGTTCATAAATAGCAATTGTTAATTCAAGTTGGAAGGGTTTAGTTACAAAGGAAACAGATTGCTCTGTTATTTCCAGTTTTCTCATTTTCATCTGTGGTCTAATCCCAATGGATTATAAGGGCAGGATTAAACTTCTAGTTGCATTTTGTAGGTCCTGTATTTAAAAAAAAAAAAAAAAAAAAGTGTGTACTTGAAAGGAAAAGCCTTAAATTTAATATAAAAATCTGTTCCTACTTGTGGAGATTGATTGCAGCAGAGAACAACACGCGGTAACATTAATTTTCCAGGTGAACTTCCGTTACCTGCTGAACCTACTTGCTCCCTTACACGCCTCAGTCTGCAGCTTCCTCTGCAGCGTATGCTTTGCTATGCAAGTTAGGTTTTGCTATCGAAAATTGTGTCAGTTTGCTATGTTTTTGTAATTATATTTAATCCATGTAGTTTTGTTATATGATCCAATCAAGAAAATTGTGGTGAGTGTAGACGTGGCTGAAGAAGTTTGTCAGTAGGAAAGCGTTTTTGTCCATCCCAGCCCAAGCTCATCATCTGTGCATGCTTCTGTCAGTGGTACAATTCTGCATTGTTTGACAATGTCGTTCTTGAAATGGGTAAGCGTTCTTTGAAAAAACTATGCATGGAAAAAAAAAAAAAAGAGGAAAAGGAAAAGAAGAAGAAAATTAGCAAAGCCCTGAAGTTAATTCTAGTCCATTCTTACCAGGAACCACAAATATTTCCTTGGCTTTACATATTTAAGTTTTCTTTCCTGAAATAATTAACTTCATAATTGCACACAAAATACACATTTTTGAATCGGCTATCTTTTCCAATGCTGTATTTGGAAGTAATGCTCTCTTTTAATTACTAAAGAATTTAATCATTTCTTTTTGAAAGGGCAGTAGTTTCTTCTTAATTAAAGTGTGTTTTTACTATTGATGATACCATGTATTACTTGATGGTTATCTCACTTTCCTGAACCCTGTTGCTCCCCTGAAGAATATTGTGTATGTTTACTACTAGTAATCTTTCAATGTGTGGGTACTCAGACCCCTTTCATAACTGTTGTGGTAACAACAAAAAAATTACATAAACTTGCAAAAGAATTGCTTAATGGTATGAAGCGTTCTGGTTTCTACCAAAACCCCAACTACTTAATTTTGTGCCCTTTCCTGGCCTACATAAATTATGCAACCCTCACATCTCAACATCAGTGAATTATGTAGCTCTGCGCACACATCAATTAATTTTGGCCCCATCAACTTCCCACCTTCTGTGTGCTCCTAGCCTCAAATCAGTTTTGCATCTCCCAGCCGCAAGCAGTTAATTTTGTACTCCCAGCAGCTCATATCTGCCCGAACCTGCAGCCCCGCTTCAACTCTTCACCCTCCCCCAGCTGCCTCTCCTCTCCTCTTGCACAGACAGCCAAGCCTCACTCCTGCTGCTGTTGCTGCCACCTTATCTTGCCAAATTTCTCCTCCTCTGGCTCAGCAACGAAGGTCAATTCCAGGTGGCTTCACCTCCAGCCTGTGGTCAGTGGTGGGTCCCCATGCCACCGTGCCTGCTGTGCCCTGAGGGTGGTGGGGTGGTCCTCAGGTGACCTGGGTGTGCTTGTTGCTCCCTGTGCTGTTTCCAATGAGCAAGCTGCAAGATGGAAAGTCCGTCTTCCTGAATGGCCTGTCAGTCCTAGCACTGGGAGCAGCCACCTCCAAACACCTTCTTTATTTCTGCAGATAAAGTGGCGCTGAGGAAGAAGGTGCCACCCTCCATAAAGGCCTCAGTGTTAAAGGTGCTGTGGGTACCAAATGCTACAATAGGCTTCGCTAAGCAACATAGAAGGAGCTCATTTTCCTCCAAAAGAAACTTCAACAGAGCGCAAAAACATCAAGAAAGAGATCTTATTCCCTTAGTGCCAACCTCTATGTGCAGTTCAGTTCTGATTTCTGTGTTATTTTGAGCAAAAAAGGAAAATAAGTCAGTGAGCAGTACACAGACACCTCAACATCTAGCCCAGGAGGATGAGACGATGGCCTGCAAACAAGAGCAGCCTTGGTTTGACATTGCTCTGTGTGCTTTCAGACCAGCGGGCAGCCCACCAGCTCTCCAGCCCACCTGTGGCCTCTCCCTCTGCTCTTAGCTCCTCTGGAGCTTGCCCAAGGGAAAAGCAATGCAACAGCGAAGCAAGGAGCAGTTGGGCAGTGCCCAGGGTCTTCCAGGTTTCCCCATCTGCTTGTCCTGTCATGAGGGCTGGTAGAGACCAGTTCTCAGCAGAATCTGTTTTTCTGTTTGGAAGTAAGCGGAAATTTGACTCTTCTCTCAAGTCAGGTTACCAAATGTTTTCTCTCCCCTCCTTTTTGTCTATGTCTATTTAAGCAGGAAGTGCTACAGAGGCTGCCTTGTGCTTTTTTTGTAGGGTTCCCAGCACATCTGGCTGTCTTGGATAGGGTCCCTAGGCCTGACTGTAACAAAAAGTAATGATAGCATGTTTTAAACTCGGGCCTCCAACTAAGACCGTATATAGAAAACACAAAGCATTTGGGACAAACTGGAGGAAACCCAATTTAAATAACTGAGGAAAAAAATATATTACTTTTTTGACATCTGCAATTGTGCTTTGTAAAATTGGGTGCTGCATCCTGTTAAGAGACTGTATCTCAGCAGAAAGCTGCTAGCTCCAGCTCTCAGTCCCAGCTGGTCAGACTTGCTTTCCATCAAACACTTCTCTGTCCCCCTTGCGCAGCCATGGTCATTCATTAGTGTGAGCTAAGCTGTCTTTAGAAAATGTTCTAATTATCTAGGCTTCCTGATTAAACCTGCTTTGACTTAAAAGAGGTATACCACTGTATTCTTGTGAGCATTTCATGTTTCTTCTAAATAACAGAATTTGCTATGGGCATTTCCTTAAGAGCACACAGAATGCAATTGCAGTATAATTCCGCTCCCTCCAAGCCTAGTCTTGAAGCATGTAAATTTCTCTTTCAAGTTTGTTGGCAAAAAATGGCAACATCCCGATAAATGTATGGCTTAGACACCAAATTACACACTGGTTGAGCTACCATTAGTGTGTCGAGTTGTTCAGTGGCTATACCAAGAGTGCTGTGGCAAGCAGCACTGTCTGATAAGGAAATACGGGTGGCTGGCTGGCTTCTCACTCTTTTTTTGAAGGGATCCAGCATTGGCCATTGCCAGAGATGGGGTACTGGGCTAGATACGGGCCTTTAGGCTTCCCTGTGGAGCCTTGCTCTTTTGCTGCGTAACTCAATGAAACACTCAGAGCTGTGCACTTTCTGCTGAACGTTTTCACATTCTGTTTTAAAAATAACAAGACATCTCTTAACATTCAGGATACATTTTTCCACTCTGAAGCACCACAACAGTCTTTTTAAAGAAACTCTAGGAAGGGTGTTAACTTGATCAATGCTGTGCAGGAAGGAAAGCTCTTTCCTACTATTTTTTCAGCATGACTTTCACTGACATGATCAGGCTGGGAAAAGACTTATTGGCTGACAGCCCAGGACAGCCATGCAATATCTCTAGTCATCTGGAACTCAAACTACTCTGCCCAAGGGAGAACCATAACATAAAAACAATTTAGGTTACATGCTGAATCTTATAAACATTGTTTAGTTTTTAAAAATACTTTTTAAATACTATTTATGCACATTTGCAATGCACATTTTTTTGTCAAATGTCAAGTAGGAAAGACTGGGAGGATTTTTATTTTATTTTTTACTGGAGACAGTTTTTAAAAAATCTTGGAGATTTTTAGAAATACAGGGACACGAGCTTCCTCTCATCTCATAAATCTAAGAGCTTGGCTTCTCCTACGTATCAGATATAATTGCTTTATATATAGATAACATTTACTTTTTGAGCCAGTCCAGAAACCATAGAATCACAGGCAGCTTGATTGAAGGGGGCTTCCAGAGGCCTTGTAGCCCCCCCACTCATCCAGCACGGCACCAGCACAGGCCAGGGATGGCTTGGCTTCATCTAAGCCAAGCCTCCAAAACCTCAAGGACAGAGTTTCTGCAGCCTCCCCAGTGACCTGCCCCAAGGCCACACTTCTCCCCTAGAGAAGAGATTTTTCCTTCAGACCAGTCTGAACCCTTTAAAGCTGCCCATTGTAGTCGTCGTCCCATACACACATATGAGGCTGTAAAGCTGGGGCCTTACCTTGTACCTATTAATTTCAACTATTGAATTTTCAACTCTTGTGGCACAGAAGGGTTCTTCTGACAGTCCAAACCTGATGCCAAAAGGTGTTAAACTACAGTGCTTTTGCATGTCTGTGGTGTTTTGTTTTGTGTTTTGTTGTTTGTTTGTTTGTTTGTTTTTTCTTTCCCTTTTTGAAATATCTCTGGCCTCTGTTTATCATTACCTTACTGTGTGTGAAAACCTGACAGAGTAATCTGCTCTTCTGTATACAGCACTAATAATGTGGGATAAATCAACATGAATACAGAATGTAAGCTTTACTTCAATTTCTTTTTCCTCTGCTTGTTGTCTTGATTGAAGATCTGAACTTGGGATATGTCCATTGCCACCTGTCCTTTTGCCAAGTCCTAACATTCCAGCACACCTTGCAACAAGCCTAAAATTATTATTTTAGGAAAATGACTATAGTTCCTTTATGATGCCTTTTTTCCATAAACTGATATTTCACAAGCTGAATAGCATTACTGTCTTTTCAGTGACTGATTCATTTTTGCATAAGAGAACAACCCCTTGTGCACATAAGCTTGATTGTTCTTGTGTAGTTCTTTGCTTCTGCTGAAATTGTTGTGTGTTTTTTTGTTATTGTTTTTAATCAACTTATGGTTTTTTTACTTTATTGATGTGATGTGTCATTTGTTATAACTTTTCCTGTGACATTTTCATTGCAGGCCTTGCTGAGACCAGGAAGAATAGACAGAATTATCTATGTGCCATTGCCAGATGCAGCCACTCGCGAGGAGATCTTCAAACTTAATTTTCGGTCTATGCCAGTCAGTGAGGAAGTCTGCTTGGTGGAGCTCGTTCAGCACACACACAGATATTCAGGAGCAGAGGTAAAGCTTTCTGTATGGTCGTGGTCACAGAGTCAATGCACAAAATGGTGTTTTTAAAATTGCAATAGCGCATCATCCAAGTATCATTCCTTGAGTCTACCCTAAGTGGTGGGGAGAATTATAAGAAAGACTGTTTGACAGAGTACACCATGATTTCTGTGTTTTTGCTCAGAAAACAGAATAAGACCTGTGTTTGTGTTTTTGTTTGTTTATTTTGTTTTTCTTTCAAGATCTCCATCAGAGTACTGCTGCCAGGGAAAGGGTGAGCCATAGTAAGGTCATGGGTAGCTCTTTTAAGGGTGTGCTGCCAGGATGAGTGCAGGGAGATGGGGGCAAATGTTCCCAGCTGCCCGCACAGTTCAACTGTGCCTCCCTACATCCCCAGGGAGGGACCCTTTTGCATACTATGATTTAGGATTGTGGCAAACAGACTCGGATTGAGGAAGAAGAGACAATTCTCAGACAGCATAAGGGAATTGCAAAGGAGTCACAGATCACTTTTAGGCTCCTATTTTCCTGTTCCATATAATCAAGAGCTCACAGCAGCACTTACTGTTATAGCTCATTGTTGTCAGTTAGTAGCTTCTGACAAAGGATGTCAGGCTGTTACGTCCTGTCCTGGGTAGGGGGAGAAACTTCTTCAGATGCTGCTGCCCGGTAATTATAGTTAGTGGTCAGCATAGTGGTCCCTGAATATTTTTCATGGCAGTGCCTCATGGAAGAATATTTCATGTTTTCTTCATTTTGATTAATTGAAAGTAATTGTTTTACTTCAAAAATGCAGAGAATGTCATTAAGGTTGCCAACTCAACCTCTTAAAAGGTATGAGATACTGGAGTTAATGTTTCCACCTTACTGTAGCCAGTCCTAGTGAATGCATTATCGTACCATCTCTAATTACATAGTCACCTTTTACTTTTTCCATAGCAGAGTGGAAAATGTGATTTGCTTTCCTTAGCTTCCTCCATCTTTCTGTGTGCTGTTTACAAGGGCAAAGCTAAAGCTTTGGCTTGGTTCAAAAGAGGGGGTGACTCTGAAGCGTTTGCATGACTCCTGTGATATTGATGTCCCTTCTCAACTGACTGGCCATTGGCTATGCTGTATGTCTTCCAGGGAAGACATTTAGCTACCACATAAATGGTGGTATGTTTTACAATGCTGCACTGCCCACAAGTAACCTCTGCCTGGTGAGGACACTGCTGTGACTGCTTCTCCAAGTCAAAGGAATGGGGTCAGACCTTGCCATGTGCAGCTGTGGTGTCCAGACAAGCCTCCAGGCTTGTTCCAGGAAGCTGTGTAAGGGCAGGGACCAAAGTCAAATCCACTACAGCCTTCCTCCTCCGCAGCACAGGACAAACTGTGCTCTGGGGACAAATGAATGGGGGCAACGCAGTGAGCAAAGCTATTTTGTGTAGGACTTCAAAGGCAAAGCAGTGAGCAAAACTTTTTTTGTGTAGGACTTCTATTTGCAACAGAATGTGGGATCTTATAATGAAAAAAAAAAAAAAAAAAGAAGGCAGTAATCAACTTCTTATTGCAGGCTTAAATGTTGGTCTAGGGAACTGTTGTAGCTATACTGCCTCTGTGCTGAAGAGTAGTGACTTGAAACATTACTAGGTTTTTACCCCGATGTCAGTGATAAGAGTTTTGCTGCCCTGGGAAAATTTGCCTGCTTCTGGCCAAGATATAAGCCTCCAAAAACATAAATGTAAACATATCCTCTGTTGTGTATGGAAACTGTTTTCTTACCAGGCAACAACTGTAATGCTTGTATTTCAGAAATTCCAAGCATATGGGGATTTCCTTTGGATCTGGGTCAGCCGAGGCTCTAGTGGTGAATTCCTGTGCTTAGCTTAGATAATGAGTCGCAAATGTCTTGGTGCTGGCTTTCTACAGAACCAAAAATAAGTTAATGGGTCATTGAGTACAAGTACAGACTAGTTGCAGGGGAAAAAAGCCTGCCTGTTTCTAATATGGCATTTCTCATGAATTTTGTTCTTTGGCATCATTCAAAGAGTTATAATAATTGGGATGTAAAGAGTAAACACAGAAAAAGCCTCAGTCAGTGTTCCTTGGAAGAATATATAAAAAGTCTTGACAGTTGGCACGCACAGTGGCCAGTTTCATTAAAGCCTTTTCTTCCTAGTGTCTCCAGCTTCCCAGCTTTAGAAATAGTTTCCGCTGTTGAATGGCAAGTTCCCATTCCACTGTTATACCCTTTGTTTGGAAAAGGAATGGAAAATGCTTAGTTTTGTGACTAGAAGATGCTGTATAAATAGGGAGTTTCACGTAAAGATATGTTGAATCCTCCTACCATGAGCTGAATAAACAGCAAGTAAAGTGGATAGTTTAGTACGCATCTGGCTTCCAACTTGGCAATTTTTCAGATCAGATACATGTATATTTTTGCCTGTCGTCACTTATGACCAGTTATCTCTATTCACCTGCTGGATGTATGTTTATCTTAATGAGTACGTTAAAGATATATCGAGATAGCAAAATAGGGTGTTTACTTCCCACTGTTTCATTTGAGAGAAGATGGAAGATAATTTATGAGGGTGAATTAGAATTCCCTTCTCTCAAGTGCAGGTGAAGTCTAATGTTTAAAAAAAAGTGTATTGGTGGACCAATGTCTGTACAGTTAGCTTTTATTATACAAATTGGATAGGTCAAACGAAACTTCAGCTTTCTAGAAATATTTGGATTTGCACTTGATCTTTATTTCCAGGCCCTTCTGAAATGCATGCTGGCATCTCGATAGCTCTGCTTTTGTAAATCTTTTTTTTGTAAATCTTTTTTTGTAAATCTTTTTTTTGTAAATCAGGACAGTGAGAAATAGTTTTTAGAAGTTTCTAAATAGTAAGGTTTGGCCTCGGAGCTGATATTGCCACCAAGAAGCATGCCATCCACCCACTCTGGCAACTTCTTTGGCTACCCTGAAGGCATCTGCCTTTTCCCAGGACTGCCTCAACCTCTTGTTAGCGCAACCAGAGCTTTGCACAGGGTAGGTCTGTTTGCTGTGCGGACGTGTCTACAGTAACTGTACAGCCTGTTAGCTCTTACATGCTGGCCAGGGGGTTTCTCCTGTGTAGTGGTGGAAGAGTCAGAGCTGGTCTTGCCCCTGTTTTTTTTTTTTTTTCTAGGATATTTCCACCAAAGGCCATGCCCAGGCAGCTGCCACCGGGCACGGTTCAGCTAGAGGCTGTGCTGTGCTATCGGCCTCATTCTCCTCTGCTGATGCGGTAGCATTAGCAAGGAGCTCTGGTAGGCATGGAGGAGAAATCTCTTGTCCTTGAGAGTAATGAAAATGGTTAAAGCAGCAAATATCTTGCTGCTTCAAAACTTTTATAAATTAATTCTAGTGTTTCTGCATTTTTTTTAGAGCAAAATTGTACCTTTATATAACTGAAGATTATTTTTAATAGTTTTGAGATGTCTTCATCCAGAGATTGTTCAGTCAGATCATAGCTGAATGATCTAGAGCTCCTATAATTCACGTTGAGTAGTTTTATCTGGCTCATTTCTTATCATGTTTCTGTAAAGTATGATTAAAGATACAAGCACAGGAGCATTTACAAACGAAGTGCAAGTAAAGTGAGTTCTTTGGGTCTCATTAGTTTCCTGTCATGATGTCACTCCAGCTAGCTTGCATTACAGAATATGGGTCTTCCAAAACCTCAGGGGCTCTACCTTCTTCACTTGGGGATCAGTTTAGATTTTTCATGCTTAATGGCTGTTCTCTGTTACAGTAGAAAATGCCAATAGTCTCAGTATGCCTCAGAGGCATATGAGGAGTGTCTGAGGGAACTGGGGGTGTTAGTCTGGAGAAAAGGAGGCTGAGGGGAGCCTCATCACCCTCTAGGACTACATGAAGGGAGGTTGCCATGAGGTATGCATCACTCTCTTTTCTCAGGTGATGAGTGATAGGACGTGAAGCAACAGACTCATTTTGCACCAGGGGAGGTTTAGATTGGATAGCAGGAAGAATTTCTTCACAGAGAGGGTGGTCAGGTGCTGGAACAAGCAGCCCAGAGGTGGTGGAGTCTCCACCCCTGGAGGTATATAAGAGCTGTGTGAGCACGGTGCTTAGGGATGTGGTTTACTGGTGGACTTGGTAGTGTCAGGTGGTGGCTGGATTTGATCTCAAGGGTTTTTTCCAACATAAATGATTCTGTGATTCTAAAACACTTCTTGTGTAAAAATGGACACAATCACATGGACAGAATCTGGTAGGAAATTGCTTGTCATGTGATTTTTAAATTATACATTATCTCCAAATTTTTTTTAAAGGTTAGAAAAAAGGTTAAAGTTGGAACATGGTTTGGCCAAGAGGAAGGACACCAGCCTTTATATATACAAAGACTGATGTCTTTATTAGATTTGTGTTGTGAAGAAAAAAAAAAGGTATAATTTGCAAATGAAATGAAAGGAGCATTCCTTACCTCAAATCCTTAAGAGTTTAATTTGTGAAAAGGGATGAACAAGGGACTAAGACCCTGTTTCACCACTGTAGAAATATTTTATTCTAGTAAGTAGATGGTAAATAAAAAGGAAAATAAACCCAGTAGAGTGATGGACCTTCTTTTATTATGTCACCCCCTGTCAGATTTTGTTTTTGTTACTGTAGTGAAAGCAGTACAGAGAGGGAGGTTTTAGGTAGAAACTGAAACCAAGTGCTGAGTTGAGTTTAAAGATGGTTAGAAATAATAAAATTTAAATATTCTGGATATCATTGTAATATTCTTAAGACAAGTGTGGTTGTAAAAATAAGCTAATGGGACCGGCGGGTTTTAAATTGGTGGAAAGCAGGTCATGGTGAAAGCAGAGGCTGACATTGTTTCTATAGTATTATCAGTTTCCATGCTTACAGGAAACAATAGTAAAGCGGGAACCTGGGAACCTGTAAATCTTTCACTGGTTCTTAGTCGAAGTAGAATAGTTAATGTAAAAAATATCTTTCTCACTTTGCAATAACTCTCAATGGGAACACAGAGAGGAAAAAAAAAAAAAAAGCTAATGAACGTTTGCTCTGGCTCAAATGAGTGCACGGTTGATGCCAAAAAAGTATCTTTGCAGCAGCACACTAGCTCTAATCAACTGAAGCCTTTGACTATTAAAATATTTATTTCAAAACATACATGTACTTGTTTATCAGATACTGACATATTTGAACTACAAATTTAAAAGAAACCAAACACCCAAACCAACCAAAACCTTCCAAAGCTCCTCTCTTTCTCACACAGGAAGCCAGCAACTACAAAAGAAGTGAGGATGTATTCCTTTATAGGTGTGTGGGATGGCAAACAAGGCTTTAAGAGATTGGGAAGAAAACAGTCTCTCTTTCCTAAAGTGCATCTTAAATAGAGGTGAGGGAGGGCTTAGATATAGGAAAGGCAAGACAGCTGGCAAATTACGATGTGTTATCTTCTTTATATCTAGCTTGCCATGAAGGAAAAGATCTTCCAAATTTAGGGGAAAAGCTTTCTAGTTAACATTTTTTAAGGGCAATGGATCTAGTCCTATATACATGTAGCAGCCTACAAAGACAGACTTCAGGGGAAAAAAAAGGCAAGAGTAAAGGTTCTGTGACTCTGGAAATCATATCTTAGCTGAAGCTCGTGGTTTTCATTTTTAAGCACGAGGATGTTTGTTCCTTTTGTGCTTAATTATGCTAGATGCAGAGCATGTTCAATTCCCATTGACTTCAACAGGTGTTGAAAGTGCTTAACATATCAAGCTTGGGACTGGACCCTCAAATTTTTAGCTTCTAAGATACATATATACAAACACATACACACACATACAAAAAAAGAAAAAAAAAGAAAAAAAAAGAAAAACCTTGTGTCTTATCAGAAACGTATGATTTTAAAATATGCTTTGGTAGTTAAAGCATCTGTGGCTCAAGTGACTCTTGCTGGACACTTCAGGATGGCCTTGCCATCTGAAGGAGTCCTGCTTATCCTCACGTCAGGGCACAGTATTATCCTGAATTACAACTTTCAAAATGAAGGACACCATCAAATTGAAACGCAGCAAGATTAAGGCCTCAGATGAACCTCCGAAGCTTCTCTTGGATTGATGGATAGGATCTATTAATTTATATCACTCATTGAAAAGTGAACATTTTTGTGTGGGTGGGTGTGGAAAAGAGACTCAGCCTTCATCCAGTGTGGGTAATAAGGGATCACCACCTTCCTACACACGTTTATCAGCACCAAGGATGTGTTTGGCACAGGTGGCTGGAAGGTGAGGAAATACCTGGCATTCAAAGTGTTTTCCGAGTGTCAGTGTTTGGTATAAACGAGATGAATCACTTGAAAGGAAATAACTAACTACACAGGACTTCCCATGGGATTTTGCTTACTGCCGGTCTCGCAAGAACCTCGTACGTGCAGAATGTGCTTGGACAGACTGGGAACGAGGGCAGTGTGAGTGCCTGGGTAATCACTCATCGGCACAAGGGTGTCGTGGCATTGCGTCGCATCTCCCCGTTCTCCTCAGTAGCCCAAGATCTGGTTCCGTTCCCATGTTTTGCAGAGATGGGGCTGGGAATTGTTCGCCCTAAGCGGGCTGATTTTCATCATGTCTTGTCTCAGCCGAGACCCAAAAAAGATCTGTGTTCCTCCTGTATGCTTTCATCCCATGGATATATAAAACAGGGTCACAAATTGGCATGTTTATGCAAAATGTAGGGCTTGGTATACAGAAGAGTGTTTGCACTAAAATTTATGCATGGCTTGCTCATCTGGGAAAGAACATTTTATCCTTCAGTGAGATAATGATTTGCTAATAGTTTAATCAAGCAGAGGAGATTTAATGCATCTGGCTGAAGGGACATTAGCGTTTCTGAAAAGGTCAGACCCATTAACAGCTCAGGAGGATACCGTCGACACTGCTTCCTAAACAGCTCAAAGAACAGCCATCCTTAGAGGAACTTGGGGAAAATGCCAGAGGGAATTTGAATGAGCCCCTGAGTGTGCACTGAGCAACATTTAGGTATAAAACTTAGCCTGCTTCTCAGACCTGGGATTTGAGTCCAAAGAGCTGAACGTTTGGATTCTGTAATTGCCGAACCCCTTGGGGTGCAGGGACCTCTAGAACTAATTTCAGTCTTAGTTAACTCTTTTAATGGTGTTGTCTGCCCAGATTCTGTACAGGGGTACTTGGATTTGCATTTATGCTCGCCGTGCCTTTGCAGGGTTGATTTGTGTTGCACACCCGTCTGGATGGAGAGCCTGCAACACGAGCACCTGTGGTGCACGGGGCAAGCAGTCCTCAGTCGGCAGGGCTGCTCCCTTGTGATGAGCTTTTAGGGAGCTACTGCTAAATGTGGTAATTTCACCAAAAAAGCCGAGGCTGCAGGGGACAGCCACTGCTGAGCACGGCCTGCTGGCTATACCATTTGCCTCTTCCTCCTCTTTCCTTTCCCCTCACTTTTCCAGGGCACTTTTTATGCAGCAGAGTTACCAGGAGCTCCACTTCGCTGCGGATAGCGAGGGAAGTGTGTTGCCAGCACAGCGGGGGGCTGCTCAGCTGTCACTACAGCAGAGGCGTATAAAAGAGGGACCTTGACTGATACTCTGTCAGCCAGCTTCACTTGCCCTCTACTCTTGCCTGTGGCTTTGCTGCTTTATTGTCCTGTTTTTGGCTGTGACTCCAGTAATGGAAAAACATGTTGCTCTTTAAAAGCAGATGGGAATTCATTCCTGAAGGAAAAATGTCTCTTTAGGCTACTGCTATTGTTTTCTTTTAGTTTTATTTTTTGCCTGTGAGTTATTTCTAGCAACTTCTAATTTAATTCATTTTTCTTCTTCTTCTTTTTCTTTTATTTTTTTTTTCAATCTGACAGCAGGGATTATTCTTCAGTGGCTTATATCACACACTTTCCATACACCAATAAGTATAAATGTGGGTATGTAACGTTCAGAGTCAAAACAGCATGTACAGTCATCAGGAAGGAATTGAAAACATTGATTTATTTATATCTTTTGAAGTATTTTCATTTACATAATATAAAGGCTCATATCAGTGCAGAGTGCTAGAATTTGCCTTTATGTTTAAAAATAAAAAAGGAAGAAAAATAAATCCAACACATTTTCTCTCAGTGATCTGTCTTTTTGATTTAAGCCTGTAGTGCTGACACTTGATCTTGTAAGTTATGATGTGTAGTTGAGTATGGAGCTAGAAAGGAGCTTGCTGCTTTGAGTTTGACTCAACTCAAGTCCTAAAGTATAAGACAAGGCATACAAATTAGAGAAAGTGAGCAAAAAGTCATTGCCATTGCATTTGCTAGACAGTGAAATCTTGACCCTTGACTCTTATGCCCCAACTTCAGAGCCAGATTCTTAATGTATACAAGTTGTTGTAAATACTGAATATGTCTTAGTACATTAGCAAAAGATCTGCCCAAAGTTTTTAGTATCATTTTCTGTGAAACCACTGTTTTGTATTCATCTTTTTCATAAACAGGAGGGAAAAAAGTAAATATTCTTACATCTCTATTGTTGTTTCCCATATCCTGAGATTAAAGCATGCCTGGCTGGCTGAAGTCTCTGTTATGATTACTTTTAATAGTATGCAATGTCTGACTGTCAGCGTTCAGTCTAGCTTTTTCTACGTGTATGTACGTTTTCCTCGTCGGATATGCTGAGGATTGCAAGGGGCTTTCCCACAGAGACAGCACCGAGGCATCAGCTCGGCCAGGAGAGCTGCAGAGGGCTCCCTGCTTCTCTGGTAAAATTGCCTTGTCAGTCTTAACAGAATCCGTCCTCTGTAAACAAGGGTAGTTCTTGGACAATAATATCCAGGAGAGTTCTCATTATTATTTTAGTTGGCACTAGGAATATTTAAATGCACTACCTGAAGGCTAACACAGGTAGGATGTTTATAACCTGTGAAACTATACAGAGGAACACCTTGTGCTGACCTACTTGTGTTGCTGGTGCTGTGCCAGCTAAATTGCCGTCAAGGTGGAAGAAATGTTAATGAATGGCAGAGGAATAATAGAGCCCAGGAATAAAAGCTTATTAATCTAGCTGGGTATTGTTCCTGTGAATGAAGAACGTGTGTTTTAATAACAACGCTAACTGTTTACACTTCACTGAACTGCAAAGATTGGAGAGGTGTGTGTGTGTGAACTGAAATATTTGAATATATAGTGGTATCTTTGTGTAAACGTAAAATTAGATGTTGGCCTTTTGCAGTCATCAGTGAAGTAGTTGTTTCATCTGAAAATTTGGAGCCTTGTAATAAACAAATAATAGAAAAATAATAAAGTCAGTAAGTCTGCCTAAATTAGACTGTGAATATCTTGAACATTAGATATACTGAATTTCAGACTTAAAACCTGTCATTATTAAAGCTACATTTGTACAGAACATGCACCAGCTATTCTGCTTCCATTGCTTTCTCATGTAAGCGAAACAAAATTTCACTGCAATAAAGTAAGTGTTGAGTTTATTTTGGGAGAGATGATCACTAACACTACAGTGACTGGAAAGCTTGTTTGTTTGTTTTTAACATTTTAACTGTGATATTTTTTAATCGTTACCATCCAAATAAATGGGTATCATCAACCGCAAGCTTGCAAACTTGCTGTCATCCCATTTCTTTCAGAGGGGTTTTGATTAGGCATGATTTTTTTTTCTTGGGGGTAGGAATATTTGAAATATCAGGCTTTGTTCTACTTTTCCTTTTTTATCCACAAACTTTAGCAATATCACTGTTGGAATTTCAGGTTCCTTGGTGAGATTAAGCTGTTCAGCGGTAATTCTGAAACGGTTTGAGAAGTTGTTAGGATTAAGGTAGTCATGGATGCAGAATGCAGGAAGAGGGAAGCAGCCTTCAAGTATTTTCAGCCATACCTACATGTCAAACAGGAAAATTTTCCCTTTTGTCATGTAACTTCTGTTTTGACAGTGTGCCTGAACCTTGGGTTTTCTTGAGAATGAGAAAATTGGGTTTTCATGAGTTGCAGTCCTGTTGAGGAAGGCACTTTAAGGGGAATTATCTGTAGCTGGCTTTGTGTTTTGTACTTGGATCCTAACAAGGATTTTGCATTTGCACAAAACTTTGGTCTTAGCATTCAAGCCATTGCCTGGAGTAGAAGCTGTCAAGTAGTTTCTTAGCACTGCTGAAATGCTGATGGCTGTATGTGCTACTCTAGCTCAAATTTTTGTCTGTCAAAAACTGGAAATTGTTGTTTCCAATTTATCTTTTATGGCTTCCCTAAAATACATATGGAAATACATAAAGGTTTGATTGCCTTTGGCAGAAGGATTAAATGGTTATTGGCAGATGGAAACAGCACAATAATAGCTCTGCAGCAAATTATTAGCCATGGTAGATGCAGACCTGTGGACCATTTTGCTTTTTAATTAAACTGGTTCAAACTATTACCTAGTTCTCAGTCTCAGCTTTCGTCTCCCTGCTTTGAGTAATGAAAACATCAAGGATACTCAGGTAGAAAACAACTCCGAGGTCGTAGTCTTCTTTGTTTATGACACCGTGTGTAGAGAAATGAGCCATGGGAGCTGGGTTGACCACTTGCAATGGAAGAAAACAGAGCAAAACCCCAGATGACTGCAGTAGTTAATTGGTCTTGACATCTCCATTGTCGGGGAGGAGAACTAAGAGCGTTTTGCTCAGTTTAAAAAGGCAGCTCTGGATTTTGTTTGATGGGTTTTTCTTGGTGGTGGGTTGTTGGGTTTTCATTTTTTAGGGAAGGGGGTTAGTTATGATTTACAGAGGTTGGCTTCATACTTCATTTCCTAGCGAACAAAATTAATTTGTCATAAAAGTAGGCTATAACTATTTTACTTACATTGCACAGCGAAGCACAGCATTGGAGGGAAAGGGGTGGGGGAGCAGCAATCTGTCTTCTGTTTTGTCTTGTACGTTTTTGTCTTTCTTTGTGTTTTACTGGGATAAACCAGCTTTGTCTTTTTCCGGAACTGTTCCCAGTGAGCTCCCGTTTGATGAAAAACTGATGAAGGAGGGGGGGAAATAATGTAGCCAGCTCCTAGGCTAGATTCTGGGTATGTGCACTGCATGTTTCCAAGTGTTTGTGAGTCCGTGTCAGGAAAACTTGATCTCTCTCCAGCAGCCACTGTCACTTGCCAGGACTGGTTTTCTTCGCTCAACTGAGATGGAAGGAAAGGACCAAACAGAAGAAGCCAGGAGTCAGGTTGTTGGGGATTTTTTCTCAATACAGGTGCAAAACATTTTCCCTTGCAGAGCTGCAGCGGCAGGTTCTGCTTTCCAAAACAAAAGTCACACACCTAATGGGGGTGCCCAGAGCACGTGGGAGTGAGCCTGGCCCGTGAGGGCTTGGGGCTCACGTTGTGCACTGCACAGCTCTCTTTTGCTTAGAGGAAGCAAAAGAAAAAAAAAAGAAAAACACCAAAAAAAAACAAAAGACCCAAACCCATATAGTGCTTGCATTCTTGGTTAGCTCAGTGGTTGCAGTCGCGGCTGTTTACATGAAGAGAGGTGTCTGGGGGAGTTTCCTTGTCGGGGGGCGTACAGCATGTCTGTGGGGATGCAGGCATGCTGCAGACTCGTGCGAGCAGACGTGTTATCACTCTATGGGATCTTGCCATTTCTGTGGTCATTTTTGCTTATTTACATGATATGTGATCTGGGGGGGAGAAACAAACCGCACTGCTTTATTAGCGAAACAGAATTTGCAGGCAAAAAAAAGCGTTCAGTAATTTGGTATAAACAAGAGTGAACAAAACCTTTCCTGATTATGACTTCTCTAGTCTGAGGCCTGAGGACTTCCAAAGAAGAATGGGCAGTCTTGTTTTAATATTCATATAGTAAGCACTCGTTGTAATAAAAAGTCAGCTCTCTTCAGAAGAAAGTGTAACAGTGGTTATGATCCAAAATGGAATATAATCAAAATGTTCAAAACTGAAAACTTACTCTTCATTGCTGACATTCAGTGTTACTAAATTTGCAAAAGTATTTGTGAACCCAGTGAAGTAAACTCAAGGAAGAAAAACTGAGAATTTTTGGATCAGTCAGCTTTTAGTCATCTTTTATTTTTTCTTTTCTTTTTCTTTTCTACGTACTGTTTTTGTATTCTTGTGAGCTTAAAAAAAAAAATCATCTTTTGAAACTTATTGGTTTCTATATATTGAAAAAAAAATCTGTATTTTGCATTCATTGACAACTGTTTATTAACAACAGTATTTATGTAAGACCAGGTGGAGAAAAAAAAAAAAGCATGAAATCAATTTATCATCTGTCAATGCTTGGAAGTTGGAGAAAGAAAGTGAACTTGTGAATTCAGACACTATCTTACCCTAGGCTAATTGTTTATCATTACAAAGAGAGCTTGCATGCAGGAGGGAGTGTTATGTTTTGGACTTACTTCCTTGTAACTCATAAATCTTGGCTGTGTAAATGTTCAGTCATTAATTAAGGGTTTCAAATTAATCTGCTTCCTGACTGGACTTGGCTGTTTTTGCATAGAGCAATGCTCTTGCCCAACTTGACAGTTTAGGAACACTTTCAGATGTGTGATATGGAAGTACGGTGTTTATTGCGGAGAGTTAATGAACAGTGTGCATGGCGGTGGGAGAGGCGTTTTGTTACTGACACGGACAGGAAATAGCGTGGTGGTATCAGAATGCGTCTGCGTACTTTAATTACTTCCCTTACTTCAAACAATGGCAAAAATGTCTATTTTGGATCGATAAACGTCAGTGCTGAGCAAAATGTTTTTCTTTTCATTATCCTGAGATGATGTTCCGCATTTGCAATTCAACCGGTTTACTCAGGATGATCTATAACAGCCAAAAAGTCGCTCTTACGTTATGGAAAAAGTTTTCAACTTTTGTTAGAGGCTTTTTAAAGATTAATTGGCCCTATTTTTATAAGGGCATTATCATTGCATTCATTTGAGCTGCTCATGGAATAACAGTGTTCATTTGGATTTTGTGTCCTCCTTGTGTTGCCCTTTAGAAATTTGTTTATATATTTGTGTCTCCTTCCTTACTTATGAAGGTATAGTAGGGGCTTCTACCACATGTTTAATTCTTTCACTAAGATTTAGGATTTTTTAGAAATTCACATTTGGATGACAATATGTTTGACATTGTATATTGTACTGTAAATGTCTTAGCACTTAGTTATACCCAGGTCTGTCTGTGCTGAAGCTGAGTCTACTGGCTCTTCCTCTTAAGTGAACATCCCTTAGCTCATGCAGTGAATTTGCTATTAAAGGTGGAGGAACAAAAACTGCAAATGAAGCATCCAGCCAGGTAGTCCTGGAGATGTACCACATTTTGTAGCTATTTTGAACTCAAAAATGTTTTCATTATATGTGTTCCAGCTGACTGGATATGTACTGCAACAGTCAGCTTCCTCCAATTCTGTATGTGCAACAGATTTCATAAATAACTCGTCAGGTTTCTGTTCCAAGATGTCTGGTTTGTACATGAAACCTGGAGAAGAAGGAATGAATCATAAACGTGAACTAAAAAGATCTCCAGTTAGCTATTTGAAGCCATGCTGTTCCATTTTGGAAAGCATGTTGCTGCTCTTGTTTTCTTTGTCTCAGAAGTGCAAAGGGATGCCACAGCTCCACCAAGAAACTCGCATAGTGTCTTGTGAACCTGCCTTTCTTTATACATTTGTTGCACTGGAGAAGAGATTTCCTGCATAATCGCTAACTGCTAATTGGAAATTGGTCTGACCCAGTTTCAAGGTTTTGAGGGGGGTTGAAATCTGCATTTCAGCTGAATTTCATCGCCTTCATCCCTTCAGCCAAAGCCAGACTTTTAATACCAGCTCATTTCTGGCCTAGTCAAAGTTGAGGTTGTTACCCTACAGCATTTCTTGAGATCTCCATGTGCATAAAAATTCCCCTGTAACCAATGGAATTATTTAATACACTGAAAATCAAGTTCATGTTTAAGCTTGCTAAATCCAAGGATTATTTATTTAATTCCTAAAGATTAAAATGTCTTCCAATTTAATGTATATTATTACCTAGACAGCAGGAATAACAGAGGATGTATCCGGTAAGTTCCATTCTTGAAGGCATATTCCATTGCTGCCATTTATTTGTCCGTCATCATTTGTCTGGCTGATCATGAACTACCCAACACACTCAGTACCATTAGGCTGTGATTCAGCAAAATGATGCCTCCATGATCAAGAAAACTCCTCACGTTTTAATTGGATCAAAGAGTTGACATGTTCCCCGTTTCATTTAGTCCCAAGCGAAAGTCATTGTAAATGCGCTGCAAGTTCCAGGTCTTTCAGGACTGCTTTTTGCAGATTTCTGATATGAGCCGTGACTATATGTGTTTGTGAGACATAGTGGCCAGGTAAATAACTCTTCTTTTAACCAGCGTTTTGGAATTGAGCAACTTGATGCTACTGTTAGGCGTGCTTGAGGACAGCTTTACTATTAACGACAAGCCTGCTGCTCTTTTCACATCCTTCTGAAGCAGCAAACTCTGTGGGATTTCTGCCATCCAAGACCTTCTTTCAAAACCAGTTTCATGTGCAAGAATCACCTCCAAGGATGTGCAGGTGGGGAATAAGCCACCAGCTCAGGCTGGCAGTGGCAATTCAGGTGAGCTGCCAGGTGCATGCCATGCCAGTGCCACAGCTGGGGGCATTTCAGTTACAGCTTTGATGTAGGTGCACTCTGGTGAGTGCTGACCTTCACAGGAAGTGCCAAGCCTGCAGCCTGCCTTGAATTCTTTTTATTAAAAAAAAAAAAAAAAAATCATCACAGGATATAAGCAGTAGTGCTCAGCATTGTGTGTCATGATGACAACTGCATTTTACTTTTTAGATAACTTTTGACTAAACTTTTGTTAAACTGATAGCTTTTAACTTGTTAAAAGCACCATGTGGAGCACAATAGGAAGGCTTGCTAAAGTATGAAATATAGAATTAAGAAACTGTGGCAATAAATCTCTCTTCTGCCAATCCTGCATTTCATTTGAAACAGCCCTGGACTTGCAGGGAGGTGGTTGGATCGTATAAGAGGTTTCTTCTGTCTTGTGAATTTCATAATTCATTTGACACATCGTATTCAGTAAGAGGTAAACTGTATTTCAAAGCCTGAAACAGTGCTGGTGTTCAGATTTATCATTGAAATCTGTTGTTACACAAGGCTCGGAAGGCATTCAGCATTGTATGTGGCAGCATCTGTGGGCCACCGACGTAACAGGAGAAACACTTGTATCGTGATGCCTAGTTCCACATACAGCCAGGTGCTGGGGCTGGTCTTCCCTGTAGAGAGGCTTTCGGAGAGATTGCGAGCCAGTTTTACTCGAGAGAAGCCTAAACAGATGGCTGCAATGACAAAGATGATGATCCAGTCCTCTTCTTATACATGAGGTATTTTAGTTCAGAGTTGTGGTTTTGAGCCCTTTGTGTTATGAGGTATCATCACCTAAAAGAACTGAGGATAATTTTCTAGTCCGTTTGCCTTATTTCTTCTCATTTACTAAGTTGGACTGTTTTTGCAATGTGCAGACTCAAAATCAGGACTTATGTTCACAATACCATTGTGAACTGCATTACTGTAAATTGAGTCTTTGGCAGGACACACATCTGTTTCAGCACCTGGTCCTGTGGGATGTTCCCAGTAAGTTCCCCATCAAAACCAGTGTAGCTTGGGCTGGTGCTGGTTTCACTGCCATTTTGACACCATGTCATTGAAAGAGAGACTTGGACAACATAGCAAGGAAGCTTTGAAAGTTGATAAATTAAAAAATAAAATAAAATATTTTAAGGGGGGGGGAGAAGGCAGACGTACCATGCTTTAAGCAAGGAGTCTGTTTTAACAAAGCAGAGGGTAGTGAAGAAATTCATGTGGATTAAAGCAAAACAAAAACGAAGAGACAGGAAATAAGGAAAAGAGTAACATGAATAATATGGGAGAAGCTGAGGGATTATCAGAACCAAGCGTGCATCTTCCAGGAAATTGTAATCAATCTAAAGAAACATTCATAGCAAAGATAATGGCTGGAAATTCAGAATGAACATGAATAAATAAATAAATGAGGAGGGGATGGAAGAGTAATGCAGCAGTTGAGCCTATAAAAAAGTGCTTAACACTGCTGTCTGTACAAAGGTAAGTAAAGAGAACAAGTTAAGGTAGATGCCAGGGCCAGTGACAGCACCGGGGACTAGAGGAGCCCCTCTGCTCATCTCGCGGTGCTGGGACTCCCGAGGCTTTTTCTGCCGAGCCAGCACAGATCCTTGCCATATCCCCTGGTGAGCGTCGCTCGTGCTGTGGTTTCTCAAGGTGAACAAAACGACGTTGTTGGTGTTAAAATGATAAACCTAGTCCAGTCCTAGTCCAGTCAGGATCCGCACAGAACAGGTTGTTCCCTGCAAGTCGGAACAACGCTGATAACATTTGGCAGGAATAGCAAATACGCATTAATATTTGCACTACGATAACAGAGGGATTCTATTTTGAGGCTTATATTTGATAGTAATAATTCATCCTTGTTTCTGATATGATTCCTGAAAGAAAGTATCTCCCTCCTGCCATGAAGGGGTTTTCTCGAAAGTCTCCCCTTTTTACAACGGAGCTTTTAGTCACTTTATTTTTACCATTGAAAAGCCAGCAGTTTTATTGTACTAATGCTTAGCCTGCCAGGACTTTTTAGCACCAGATTTTTTTCATTTGAAAATAGTGAGGGTTTTTTGTTGTTTGCTTCTTCTTAATTCATATACAGCATTTAAGGAAAGCTTAATTAATCCCAGCATGCAGGGAGAGGAAACAGTGTTTCAGCAATTGAGAATATAATTAGCTACATTTATACAGAAGTGATTGTATTTCCTAAATCCTTTTATTATTATTATTATTTATTTTTTCTTTATGAGTTTGGGACTAGGGATGGAGGGCAGGCACAGGCTCTGTGAAAAAACAGGGGTAATAAAAAATACTTTCATGAAAAAAAAAGAAGTCTGACGAGCTATCTCTATTCTTCTGCAGAGCTGAAAAACTGTTCTTACTCTTAAAATTCTTTGACAGAGGTGGAGTTTAAACTTAGGCTGAGGAAGTTTGCAAAGATTGGAAAAGCAACACGAGCTGAATCCTGTTCTCAAGGTGTAAACATAGGATGATAGGGCTGGTATTGGGTATGAAGGCCAGACTTTTTACTGTTTTTTATTAAAATATTTTGTTACTTCTGCTGCAAATTAGCATTGGTTTGAACATTTTCTCTCTTAAGTATTGTTCAGTCTTCCTCATTAAAAAAACATTTCCTCAATAATAATAGATTCCATATGTAGATGTACTATGTAAAATGATACATATTAATGTAAGTAATCATATATGGAAATGTTTTTTTGCTTTTCACCAAGTAATGACTCTTCTCATTTCAGCCGTCTTTTCCCCAAACAAACAGAACAACAAGTAAACCTGTTGAAGGGAAATTGTTTCAAATAATTTTCCAGATACCACATTTTCTCAGTTCAGATGGAGCTGGCGAAGGAGCCGGCCAGTAGAGATCGACCAGTCTTCTTCCAAGAACAACTTGACTCTTTCAGCAGCGTGGTCAGTACCACGCGTCCATGTGTGCCTGACAACTAACTTACTGAGAGGCCTCAGTTCAGGAAAGCTGTTACCCATGTGCTTGGCTTAAGAAGTGAGGGCAAGTCCCTTCTGGTTCAGAAACCTTTGCACTGACTGGGAGTAAATGGGCTCCTAAGTGTGCTTACAGCTGAGCATTTGCTGAAGTGTTTTGCTGAACAGCCCTGTTGTGGTGAGACAGAAAGACTTTATAGTGCCTCGCACATCGTCTCAGAAACATATGGGGAAAGTATTTCTTGAAAAGAAGGAAAACAAAATCCTTTCCTTTTTAAAGGTTTACTACAGTATTCCAAAATTCTCCTGTAGAAATAACACCCACCCTCAAATTCATACCAAAAAAAAAAAAAAGAGCTCAAAAAGCAGAGTTCCTTTATGAAATCTATTCTTTAATCTTTTGTGCATGATTGTGAGAAAAGGAATATGGTCATGTGTTTTGGTTAAACCTTATAGCACAATGCAATCAAGCAGTCTGGCAGATGAGATGTTCTCCAGCTCTCCTGTAGCAGATGAGCTTCTGGCTTCTGTGTGGTGGATGGCGTGGGGAGAGCAACAGGCGCTCTTCACTGCTGACAGCTGCATGTGCAGCAACACTTAAAAGATTATCAGGACTGTTTCCCAAACCAAAAGAGATACACCAGATTTTAATTCAACCCAAAGGTGGATGATGATGATAATTTTAAAAAAATAATAATAATCCCGAATTAACCGAAGTAGTATAGGCCATTGCTCTCTCATTACTTACATAGAAAAAAAAAAAAAAAAAAAAGCAGTTAAGATTGTAGGTTTCTTGTCATTGATTTATTTTATTATTTATTTATTTATTTATTTTTACCTTAGGAGAAGATTTCAGAATGTTTTGGCTTGAAAAGGTTTTAAGTATTTCAATTCAAAATTACTTTTTCAAGATTTCCTTTCAATTCTGCTGCTAAGCATATTGTGTGAGGTTGAATTCGAACTGTTGTTTATTTGCTTTTGGATTAAATGACATATTCTGCTAGAGAAATATTCAGTTTTCTGTTCAGCAGAAAATCTTTGCAATTCTGCTTTTGGATGAACCTGAAATGAGAGGGGGTTTGGTTTTCTGAAATGGGAAGATAAAAAAAAAAAAAAAAAAGCTACTTCAGCAGATGTTGATAAATGGCACTTTTACTTCAGCATGAGCATCAATTTTCAGTCTTTACGTACTACACTTCTTCATTGTTCTTTCATTAAGAACATGGAGACGACTGAGTAGCACAAATACTTTCACGTTTATTTCTATTTCTGCACAGTACTTTTGAGGGAGAACTCAACTCTTGGAAGATAACGCTTTCTCAGGTGGAAATAGTAAAGTTGTAGGAAATAGGTGTTAGAGACTCTATAGAGGAATATTTAGTTGATCTGTATCTTAAAACGTACTCTGTTTTGAAAACGTATTTAAATGATTGTATGATTATACATAGTTGTGGGTGACTAATCTAGTCTATTGCTGCAGGTCATGGGAATAGTCATAAAAAGTATTTATTCTGAACATGAACCCGGATGCATGCTTTCCCTGCATGTTTCCCATATGTTCCACAAGTAAACAGTAAATCAGATAGAGAGGAATTGAGGAAAGAGACGCAGTGGGTGAGTGAGGAGTCTGCAGCACTGGAGCTGCAGCCTGACGTGGTTGGAAGTTGTGACTTGTTTCTCTGAGAAGAAAAGAAAAGAAGGAATTAATCTAAGGGGAACAAACGTGCTTCACAGACATAGGAACCCACAAAAAAAAAAAAAAAAAAAAAACAAACACTAATTAAAATCTTTATCAGAAAAGGATTGATGGGGAGGTGCAGAGAAAACCGGCAGTCTCTATGCCATTTGCTCACGGGTACTTAGTGCTGCAGCAGGGGCTGGCACTTCTCTGCAGACTTCAGCCTTCATTGTCGTCTCCTGAAACCAAAGCATTTAGGGAATTGCTGGCTCGGTTTGACACCTCCCTGTTCCTGTCACTATCGACCTTGCCCGGTTGTACCCCCCAGGGTATATCCGCCTGCTGTGATGTCCTGTCGGAGAGGTGCTTTGGTCCTCACTGCCTCTGTCAGGAAACCTGAGCCTCTTTGCTGACTTGTCCTGGGGAGACAGGAAGAGGGCAGATGAGCTCTGTGGGATATGGTTAGCGGTCTGACCTGCGAGGAAAGCAAAAATGCATTTTCTAATATAGTTCAGGAGCACTTGAGAACTGCTGAGTTACAAACGTAGTACACCAGCTGTAGGAGTTGAAGGGTGGTAGTTGTGTTTGGCGGAAGAAACCATGTTTTGCCATTGTCACTTTAATATACATGAAAAGCTTCAATCTCTACTTTTTTTTTTTTTTTTTTTTTCTTTCCCCCTCTGTTTATCAGTGTAATCTGGTTTACCTATAATTCCAGCTGGGGACCAGTCCTGAGGCTCTGCAGCATTGTTTCTCCGTACCCGTAGCATACACTGGTTTTCTCTTCACCACCCCAGTAGTTTCTCAGTCACTGAATGAGGCCATTTTGTAGCTCCGGTGTCACGGGCTGGGAAATATGCTCTTGGAGGCCGCTCACACAGGCTTTCCATGCCTTGCAATCCCTCTGATTTTCCTAACGTCCTTGCCTTCTTCCCTGGGCTGGAGAAAGTACATGCTTTCTGTGGGAAATGATTGGGAGATTAGAGAGAAAAAGTTGGTGTCGTTCCAAAGGGTGGTGATATATATATTAGCACCGTTTATAAGATAAAGCCAGATCTCTATTCTCTGTTACCTCGTGAGACTTCAGCCTAGGGCTAAATGCAGCCACAGACGAATGCTCTTTCTTGTACTTCTAAGGGCATGTCAACGTGAGGAAGTTATCCTGGAATGAGATAGGGCGTGAATTTAAATGCGGTCGCAGTTCCAGAATAACATCCTGTGCAGACAAGGCCTTGCCGAAGTGACTCAAAGCAGTGGAATGGCTTCGGTGGGAGCTGAGGACAGCGAGGCCTAGCCCCGCGACACGAGGGCTGCCTGGGCACCGCATCCCCACACTCCTTTGGTGGGGCCGCCTGGGCACCGGCTGCTCTTCCCCTCCATTTCTCTGTGGAAAACGGGATTTCCTGCTTATGTGATCGCTTGTCAGTAAAATGCGGAGGGTGACAACCTGCAGTGTTACTTTCCAGATGCCAACCATCGTTTAATGCCCAACGTGTGAGTGATGGGGACTGTTTTAGCTCTGCCATCACTTACTAGTTTTTGAGATTCCTACAGATTATGAGGTAGGGTTTCGTCGTCTCTGCTCTGTTGCTCCTGAAACAGTATAAAAGGAAAACTTCTGCAAGAGGAAAATGCATACTTAAGCTTCTCTTTTAGAAAAAAATAAAATAAAATAAGCATTAATGTTTGCAGTGTCAGAGGGGTACCTGAGTGCACACCCGCTCAGAATGGTACTGTGGGAGTTACAAATCACCTCCTTTGGTGCTTGTAAGGTTGCTACAATAGCTTTTAGGCCTTATACTATGTGATTCGGTTGTTGCCTATTTTTACAGTCTGCTGAAAATTAGTGTTTATTTTGAAAGTGCCTTTCTTGAGATTAAGTAGAGCATTAATTAGTCGGTGTGAGGAACAGAGTGCATTTTTCTACCACAGCTTTCCATCATGTCAAAAGCTCCTTGCCAGATGTGGAGATCATAAACAAACACACATGGCTGCTGCATGTAAATCATCTGCAGGATAAATTACTGCTGATCTCTTCTGATTAGATCATTATGTCTTCCAGCTCATTAATACACTTTCAACCATGCAGAGGATCTAGGTACTAATAGCTCACAAAGCAATATACAGGAGAACGTTAACTTCCCATGCCACTAGAAATACACTTTGGTACAAGTGTATAATGTAGTTTGCTGCTGCTGCTGTGAAGTTGATGCTTTAACGTAGGCCTCAACATAGTTGAGGCTGCCAGTACAAAGCCTATGCTCCATGTCTGGGAGATCTCTACTTCAGTGAGTCACACGTTATTGTCAAATAAGTGCACACGCAGCAAACTGTGTTGTAGGCTGCAACCTCACACTTGCAGCAAATTGTATTTCTCGTGAGAGCTGTGCTGCTTTGTGCCTGTCTCAAGTATGCATTAACACTTTTTCAGCTTTGGGTCAGGCTGCCTTTGCTCTTCAGCACACAAGGAGAGACATGAGAGGCAATGTCCCGTGCTTAAATAATGAAAGGTCATGCAGACAGTAACAACCTCAAAGTCACTGCAGGTCATGGTGAGCATTGTTATCTCCAGTAGGTAGACAGTTGATTTTTAAAGAGTAAGTACCTGTATAAAGATGATTAGCACAGCACAGACATTAACCATACAGGATCTAATGAAATGGAACAAAATCATCCAGCTGGCCTCAGTGGCAAAGGGTAGCCTTCTACTAGACCTTCACATGTCTTCATATTTTCCTTTTACTGTAGACATATAGGTGGAAATCCTCACTGGTTAACTCCATTTTAATGAATGGAAGAGTGTATGGTGAGGTGGCACTTATCATTGCCTGTGCCCTGCATGCGTTGCAGCTCTCATGCAAGCCCCAGGCCTCTTGAGTGTAGCATGCATAGATGTGAAATGCAAATTTAGCATGTGTAGATGTGAAATGCAAATGGTTTGCACCCTGGTAACAAAGGATTTGGGTGACCAGGAAAACGAAGGACAGTAATTTGTAGATCTTTGCACACCACATCAGAGATTGGGAACCCAGGATGCAACTGCTGCCAGTAGGTGCTTTGCATGCAGTAATCTAGCTGTAACTACTTTAACTATTTAAAGTTAATGCTGTGTTTAAGATGTGAAGCACCAAAGAAATGTGACACATTGGTGTTAATCATGATTTGTTACTGTTACTGGTGCAAATGTCTTAGCATTCTTAAATTTATTAATTGAATGAGTCTTGTGTTAGAAACTGTCTCTTGTTCTAATAATGGATACTAATGAGTATAAGATTTTGCAGAACCAGTAAGTACCATCACCTTAAAGATGAAAAGTGTCTTGCTTGTTGATTGAATATGTTCTGTCACTGATTTATAGCTTCCACTTAGCTTCCAATTATACAGAGCAGATAAGTGTTTTGGAATGCATTTAAGCATGTGCTTTACTTCAGTCGTGTTTACTGACGTCAGTGGAGCCCGAAGCATATGCTTGTATGCTTTAAGGGATGCTTCTTGAAACAAGGAGAGAGGATGAGAGAGAGAAGTCTCTCCTTCCCTTGCTGTCTCTCCTCTTCTCATGTGTGAGTAACATATTGTGCGTCTGGTTTTGTTTAAATTCAAGGATGGCAAACAACCACATTCTGTGAAAACTTCCTATTCTTCCCATCCTTCTTAAAGTTGTGTTGTGTGTGTGTGTTGGTTTTTTTTTTCCTTCTTGTTATTGATATTTGGTAACCTGCAGAGACGAAGTGATGAGAAACTCGGAGGTCTTTACAGAGGCGTTTATTCTAGCAGTGTTTGTATAAAGCCCTGTGGTCCCACTAAAGCCCCAGTTCCTTTGCTTGCTTTGCTCTTTCAAACACAGCCTTGGCACGGACTAACTCTTCATTAGCACAGGCTCTGTTGAGAGAGAGGTGGTGTGGAAGATGGATGGGCGAATCTCCCAGCTAACGGCAGTTGATTGAATTGCCTCTCTGCTAAAATAGTGCTCCTGAAGCCTGGCCTAATCTTTTACAGTGATCAAAAAATATATGGATACTTGTTTGTAAATTATATGTCTTTGAACCCAGTAAACCTCTTGGTTCTTCTGAATCAAGTGTGCTTGATGTTCAGATGAGTTTGTGTTCTGAGGTTTAAAATGCAGTAGTACTCATTATGTACTTTAAATCTACAAAATAAGTGTGTTTACAGACACTACTTTTTAAATAGGGGGGAAAAAAAAAGTGGTTTTGTGTGAGGATTTACTTTTTTAAGCTGTGAAGCATTTCCTGACATGTTTGTAACAGTTAAGCAGGATGTTTGTTGAATTCATATGTATATGTAACTGCTATGTGGCTATCCCTGTTTTGCCAGCTGCCCAATTACTGTTGTGACAGACCAAACAACTGCTAAATGACAGCACTGAAAATAATTTTGCTGGTTTCTCAGGAAAGCGTAGGTATTAGACTATTTTGAAGGGCCATTTGCATGACATTTAAAATATTCTTTAGCCTTTGAAGGTAGGGAGAGGAAGATTTTGTAAACAGCCAAGAACGTATGTAGTTGTAGCATTAACAGCTGAATGTCACATCTTTTTCCCTCCATCAGAGTCAGGGTTATGTGACTAGGGTTATGCTGACCCTAATTATGAAGTCCAGGGCTGATCTCGGATTTCAAAACCACTCTTCTATGTACAAAAATGTCAGCGTAAACTCTTGCTGAAACCATGTAAACTTGATCAGGATCTTCTTTTAATAGAGAAATCATATTACGAAATACATCTGTTCCCAATAGTTTTATGAAATGCCTTGTGGCAATTATAGCAATCTCTTGCTTAGCAAATAATACCAGGAAAATATCTAGCACATTTTTACTGTTTTTCCCCCTTCTAGATATATACTGTGTTAAAGAGAAGGATCAGCAGTCCATCACTAGTACATAAATTAAGAAGTCCCTTGGTGGCTGCCTTAATAGCCCTAGTAGTACGTATTTAGTGAAAGAAGAGCTGGAAAGCAGCATGCACATTTACTGCATAGCTGACTTGCTGTAAAGTTGTCAGGCAGTACTTATTTATGAATCCTGCAACCTGAAAAAAATGATAAGATTACCATGACATGACAAACACCGGCTATAAATAGATTTCCCCTTCCTGCTCATCTCCTCTTCCTCCTGCCCTTCACGCTCCACTCCAGCGTAACAAGCTGCCGGGGCCGCGCGGCTCCCCCAGGTGAAGGTCAGCTCCTGATGGATTTTTGATCACCATGTAAAGTTCTCCTGTTAGTATGTGGTCCCAGTTTTAACCTCTTTGCAGATTCCCTCGATTATCCCAAATCACTTTCACATGGAGCTGAGGTTAAGCTTTATTTCTCTTGGCTTGTCCCTTCTGTAGCAGACACTTCCTCTTCACTTTGAAAGGACAAAGCGATGTTCAGCTGCCTGGGCCTGCGCCCAGCATTTGATTTATACATTATTTAATTTCCTTTAGAAAATTGGAAGCAGAACTTTAGGAGTGGAAGTCAGTCCTTTCCATTTGTTTAAGGATCTTTTAGAGCTAATATAATCATCGATACTAGATGTCAGCATGATTAGGGTGACTTAAGGTAAAGCAAAGAAAACTGAATACCAGGGGAAATTCTGCTGTAATGGAGAGGGTGCCAAGATTTATAGCCACGCACAGCGTCTCTGGGTTTGGAACTGTGGCATTAAAACATGAAAATGGAAAATCATCAGATTTTTGAGCGATGTGTTTAAGACACCTGTTTCCCCTTACCGCATGGCAGACTGGGGCAAGAAATGTTTGTGCCCTTCACCTTATATTTGCAATTGGTTTTTTGGACAGCCATGCTTACTGGAACTTAATTTAACCAACTAACTAATTTTGCAGAAATTCTTCAGTTGGTCCGGAGGTTTGCGTTTGGGCTGACACTGCATTCACTTCTGCAATTAGGTCTGCACATGCTGTCAAGTGACTGCCAAGGCAATTTGAAAATTTCTCATGCAGTAGAGTCAGGAAATTAAAAATTAACTCTGGAAAGGACATCATATAATATTTGGCAGTGCGGTTTGAGTACTGTGTCCACTGAGGGTGGAAGGTCCTCATTAAAAAAAAAAAAAAAAAAGAGTATGAATGCCGAAATATTTCTTCCGTGGGGTTTTGAATGATCCACAGCTGAGTGAAATATCGAAAGAGGTGAAACCTGTGGCATGCATGGGATTATGGATATGATATGAGTTACTTGTGGGCTTTAGTTTAGTGGAATAGCATTTAACGAAGGAGAATGAGAGTCCTGTGCTGTCCTAGGGCTCTGTGGTGCTACGGCTGCTCTTCCCTGTCTGTGGGGAGAGAAAATGACTTCAGTGCTGGAGAGGGTTGCTGCAACTCCACATCCACACCACATCTTGCAGGGTGAGGGATTTGTTTTGTAAGTCGTTACCACGCTTGGTAAGTCACAGATGCACAGGCACAACTCTGTGCATTACAGCTGCACTGTGCAGCCTGCACTTCCTGATGCAGCCTGCAAACAAGCAGGTCAGGCACTTCGTATCTCTGCTTCTGCCTAAAACAAGCATCTTCACCAATCTGGGCTGGTGAGGTGGTTGTGTGGGAAAAATGCCCCATGAGAAAAAGGGATCAACAAAATCCAACTTCCCCTTGACACCTCACATCTTTAGGACTATCTCATAGCAGACAAAGCAGATCATTAGTATTACAAAGTCTTCCAGATATCATGAAATGTATTTCATTTATTATCAATTAGGAAATGCTAAGAGCATATCCTGAGCTTTAGAATGCTGAATAATTTCAGAGTAGAGAAAATAGCGTTTTGTTTTTTGTTTAGTATGCAAACCAGCGCTTCTGTGCTAGCATCCTGTACGTGCTGTTTTCGCTCTTTTGAGCTTCTTCATCTTTCACTGTATTCAGACAGGAGTTAAAACACTCTCTCTTTTAGAGGGAGAGGGAGAAAACCTAAGAGACCAGGGAGGTTTTTGTAATAACGTGGCACAAACTGAGGAGGATTTTGTGAGTGAGTATGAAGGAGAAGAAATGAAGGAATTTGCTAAGTCAGATCTGTCATCTTAGGAGTAGCAGATCTGGTTACCCAGAATACTGAAGTGACTTTCAGGCATGGCACGGATTCATTTTTTCAGCCGCAGGAGAGCACTCAGATGAGATGTTTTAATGTTAACAATGCAAAAGCAGATGCCATTTTGATCTGGTCACTCATACCCTTTCACTGAAGGTAAGTGGCAGCTACAGGTTCTTACAGATAAGCATTTTACCTCATGTTGCCTCACTCAGTCCCTTGGCTTGTTCCCAGCGTATGAGGTACCCACCACACTGGGGACAAGCTGTGCCACTTGGGAGAGAGCTCCTGCCTTTGGATGGCGTTATGAATCCCTCACCACACGTGCTCAGTGATTAAGTCAACACAGCAATGATATACTTGAGATAAATTACTCTATTTTTTAATTGAACCTAGAAGTAGTTAGCAAATGCACTGTTATTGCCAACAGAATTGTGTTAAATGGTTTATGTCTGAATAGCTCAAAACATCCTTCCTCCCTTGCTATTCTTGTTTCACTTATTTATATCATTGCTTTTTCTTGGTAATTACTTCTTTGCTTTTCTTGCACAAGCAAAACTTGACTTAAAACTTACTTTAAGTTCTTTACCAGCCTTTCTGCTTCTTCCTTAAGGAGTAATAACCTTGCAGGGAGGGATCTAGCGTTGGCTGAGAGCATTGCTTCCTAGGGCTAACTGCACTCCCCGTCATATTCTGCCTCCCTAGAAAACAGGCATGCAGTCCTCCCATTTTCTTGGGAAACATGAGCAGCTGGGTACCATGGGAAGCTCCAAGAGGTAAACTTAGAAACAGCCTGAAATTCCTCTAGCACTCTGCCAAGGAAATAGATACTCCACGTGAGACATCTCGCACCTTTTAGGAACTAAGACCCAATAAATGAAAAAGCAAGGGAGCGTCCATTAAGGACATTATTCATCTTGCAGTCAAAAAAAATGTATTACATTCTCTTTTATTCTCAGTATCATATGATTTTTATGCTTTCTATCCAACTGCTAGAAACAGTAAGACTCAGAAGATTTCCTAGAGTTTCTGGCCATTATTTTTAGATGAGTTTGTTTGCATTTACTTTATTGTATACTATATCTCATACATAGGTAACTACAAGTACAATTGCTGTTAACCTGCCAGACAAAGACAGTATTTGCCATGGTGGAAGGTCTAAAGACAGGATGAAAGGGGAAGTTTAAAAGCCCCCCCCCCCCCAAAAAAAATAATTTTTTTCCTTTACTTTTTGCTCAGTAGATTTGGAAGTTTAGAGCTGTAGCCGTCATTTAATGGTGGCATAATGTAATAGAAATGCAGCTGGAGCTGAAATGAGTTGAAAGACAGTTCTAGACTGGCTGGGTTCTACTGGTGAGAAAAATATTTTTAGGGAAGGGAGGGCACTGCTCCCGATTCCCTTTGCAAAAATGCATTTATTTGCTTTGTTTTCATGGCTCCTATCTAAGGCCCCTCTACTCTCCCAGGTTAAGCCTGAGAAAGGAATTGCTGGCTTGAGAAGCAAAAGCATGAATTATTTTTCAATGCAAGAAATCAGGAACATGTTGAATGTATCTTCCAAACTCATATCTGTGTAACTCAACATCTGAAAAGAGGGCAAGCAAACAAAACAACTAATTAATGCCCCTACCATGGTAGGTTTCATAAAGTAGAAGCTGCCAAATCAGTTTTGTTGTTTTTCCTTCTGTTTTCTAGAGAGAAACCTATGACATGTGCAGCTAATGGTCTCCTCCAACCCTTTTAGTTTTTTAATTTTTAGTTGCATAATTCAATCTGTCTTGCTAGCGGCATTCAGCAAAATAGCACTGGCTGTATGTACAGGTCCTCTGTAGTAACAGCGTACTCTGAGTGAGAACACAGTATTCGGTTAATTACTTTTAATTAAAATGAACACACATGCACACACACATGTATTTGTACATATAGAAAGTCTCTGTTTTTCTAGTGGCTTGGCTTCCTTTTCCTCATTGAAGGGAAGAAGTTAAACTTTCTCATTAAATGTTTATATAAAAATGAAATAATTCTGAGGTTAACCAGAAATGCAGCTTAATCTTGTATAGAAACATGTGTGTGATTTTTTTTTTTTTTCAGTTGCACAAATATAGCTGAAACTTGATGTTGGCAGAGAGTGCTGTTTAAAAATATTTAGTCCCAGCATGTAAAAACTCGTTTTGTTACGGAATTCCTTTGTGAAAGGTGTAGCTATGCCATGTCTCTGCCAAAGTGATGGGATCCATATCGACATAGTACGTTTTGGAAACTAGCTGCGTTTTGGGCTTGTAGTTACAAAAGTTAAATTGGAATTTACATGTTTTATATATTGCTTGGAAGGATACCACATCTAGTAATATTTTTTAAGAGAGTGGAAAGAAGAAAAAAGAAAGCTTACAGATGGATTCGAAGTTTTGCTCTGTTAGAACATGTCGGGATGAGTAGAGGTATGTATGATGACACTTAGCATGTACCACTGAAGGCTCCAGTTTATTCTCTCTAGCTGTCATCATGTGCTATAGTTATGATACATATGCTTAATTTTGGCTACATACCTCATCTCTTCCTTCTCTTCTCTGGGCGTGTTTAAGCTTTATAGAATAATAAGAGCTACTGATACACGTGATACTGTCTGCTGCCCAGGCACAGCCCCTGCTGTGCTTTTGGTCCTGCGAGAGCTGTTACATGCAGTGTTTTGTGGCCATTCATTGCGTCCCACGAGAGCAAAGGACCACTTGTCTGGCTCAGTCCCTCACCAACGTGCCAGGCTCTGTGACAGCAGGGGACCACAGCAGGTAGATGAGGTGAACCTGAAGCCTGGACCTCCTGGCTGAAACCTGGAGGAGGACACGGTTGCAGCCTCCCAGGGGAGTTGTGGCCACCACAGGAAGATCTGAGCAGGACCCATCGTCCTGGTCAGGCCAGGTGTATTCAGGTGGCACGGCTGCTTTGTGTCCCTGTGCGGCACCTCGGGTAGGTTCTGGGCACACACATGCATGGTCACAAATGCATTGATCGATCTGCAAAATTACATAAATAAGCAAACTCTAGATAAAATACTAAATGAAGACTTGAGCCTGTCTGTTCTAAACTAAGGTCACCTACAGATATTAAAGGAGATATGTTTTTTTCAATTACATTTCCTTAACAACCTCTCATGAAAGAAATCAGGAATAGTAGAGATTGTTTGCTCAGTTTGTTGGATCATAGACACAAGATACACATAATACCTGCCCTCTTTATTTAAGAATTGCAAAGGTGCTTGCTTCTTCATTACTACAGACATGTTTTAAAGTAGATTATCCAATGTCAGCTCATATTGAATGTCTCTTTAATAAACAAGGAAGAAGGAAGTCCACCTTTTTAGAAAAAAAAAAAAAAAAAAAAAAAAAACGTTTAATTATAGTATTTTGTTGCATAGGATGGTTTCAGTACAAATAGGAATTCATCTGTTCCACGGCAGTGTTCATGAATACAGAACCAGACTACATGTATATGCTTTAACTTCAGGAAAAGTAATGTTTTAAAACATAGCTGCTTTGAAATCAAAGAAGCATCTATCTCACTGAGGCACTTACATGGCCTGTGAGTGCCTTGAACACTTGTGGTTTTTTAGCATTGCTGTTGCAAGCCATGTAAAGTGACATGGGATATTCAGTAAATTCCCTCCAAAATTCCAGCAATAGGGGCAGCACGTGAGTCTGAGGAATGAATGGGGACTCTATGAAAAGCTAATACACTATAATTGTCTTCTGTTTAGAAGAGATTGTTTTCCATTTGCAGGATGGCCAAATATAGAATCCATTTGATTTACATCTGCAGATCACAGCTGTGGGTGGAAGGAAGAGGTGTGACATATAGGGTCAATTCTATCTTGTTCAAAGGTTAGATGAAAATTTATCGCAGAGTAATCGATTATTTCCTAGTATTGGAAACTTTTTCTCCTAGGCAGAATGAGATTTGTAGTAGCCTATAAGACTTTCTCTTCTCAGAGAAGAGAAAAAAGACACATGTATTTCCATATTTTTTTGAATATGTGCAACAGGAAAATTGATTCTTGAGAGAAATACTATATTGAAGCCTTTTTGAAATGCATCAAAAGGTCCACCACTCACGACTTATGATCCTCTCAATTTAAGTCTGTTTTCAAGAAGAAAATGGTAATTGTGCTGTCTCCAAAGAGTATTTTTATTTCCAGAAGCAGTACCATGTACGAAAGCACTATCTGCAGCGCATCTCCCTTGCCCAGCCAGCGTTGCACTGCGATACCCGCAGCAGGCTGCCTTGCCTCTTGGAGTGGGGTGGTGGTGCTGAAACAGGGTGAAGTTCAGTAATATAGAGGTGAACTGGTGTTGGTTTTTCTGGTTTGGTTTTCACATGGTCTGGTGATTTGACCCAGATCAGGGACGGGACAGCCTTGTGGCAATGCAGGCACAAAGGGGAAGGGGCAGAGAGGGGACGCCATGTCCCAGGGGTCACTCCCCACCACGGAGAGACCTGCTGGGGCTGTCGATCGCCTCGTGGAAGCACACACGGGGGTAGGTGCCATCCATGCCCAGCACTGCCCGGAGCCCATCCCTTGCAGAGGCTGTGAGCTGCTGGCACCAAGCTGAGCCGAGGTACTTAGGGCAGCTTTAGAGTAGGGGCAGCAATCTTCCCCTACTGCTCCTTTTTAGTTTCTGCCTGGTTGATTTTCTGCTCTTGCTTTGGAAAGGCTTCCATGGCCATCTCTTTTCTAAGTCAGGTCCTAATCCCTGGGCCCTCAGAGCCCCCTGACATCCCCAGTTTGGTGTGGGACAAGGCTGTTGCTCCCAGCGGCTTTGGGCTTGGGTTGAGCGGGACGTCTGACACAGGCAGCAATTTGCTCGAGTGAGAAACAGATGTCCTGACCCGGGAGCCATTCACATCTAGTCAAAAGGCCATGCAGGACCCCTTTCTCTCCCCGTAGCAGAGGGGAGAGCTAACCCGCTCGGCCTCGCCAGCACGCACCCCACCGGCACGCAGGCTCGCAGGTAGCTTGCAGCCAGGAAGCGCCACAATTCGCGCTATTCACAAACCACAGGGTACTATTCTGCTGGCGGGCTCCTAATCCCTCTTACACACAGCCCCTTACAACTTTAACTGGCGGGGTGGAGGAGCGAGTTAAAAAGGAAGGAAAAAGGAAAATGAAACACAATGTACAGCCAGGCAGTGTCTGCCAGTGACTGCACACACAATCGACACCAGCTGCAGCCCAATTAAAGCCGACATTCACAGGTGTTCCCCACAGACCCTGCACGAACAAAACCACTTTCTTGAAAGTACCTAAGGCTTTAACACAGAAGCTCATTTCTTTTTTTTTTTTCTTTTTCTTTCTCTCTCTCTCTCTCTTTTTTTTTTTTTTTTTTTTTTTTAAGATTCTTTAAAGCTATTTAGAGCACTTTAAACACAAAGAAGCTGAAAAGGACTTTCAGTCCCCTAGAAACAGTTGGTGCTTAATGCCAGGAGGGGGGAGAGTCAGCCCGGCTGAATCAGGCAGCAGGAGAAAGATGGGTTATGCTGAATGCTGCTTATTCAGGGAGCTGTGGCTGGCACTGGGCATTTTATTGTTGCCAGGGGTGAAATGGGGAGGAGAGAATAACTCGGTGTAAATCCATTTCTTTTTGGTACTCAGTGTTAGTTGGACCATAGCTGTGAGCTTGTGTGGGGCTTTGCTGGTTGCTGATGGGGGTGTGTGGTTCGGATGGCGTGCTGGAGCTCTCCGTTCCTCCCAGCATAACTTGACACAGACCCCTTTTTGACTCTTAAGCAGGACTCTACTTTAGCTGTTTAGTTTCTGATCTTGGAAGCACTCACTTAGATGACAGATTGTTCCTTATGTTCAACTCCTGTTGTTAACCAAAAAAACCTTGATGATCTGCTTTTTAAATATGGATTGCAAATTATTTCCATGCTAAGAGAGGATTCCAGATAGCAGACTAATGCATGGGTCGGTAATTTGCTCTCATTGTGCTGAAAATGAATCGTGTTTCTTAAATTTTCATTGGTAATAATATTAACAATCAAAATAGGGTATATTATAGCATTCAGAGATTCAACAGTATTCAGCCACACCTGGCTGCCTATTCATCTCTGCAATTACACCCCACACCTCGGTAGTTATTGCTTAATTACCTGCTGCCTGGCCTGTTGCTGTTTAATCAGTGTTGTTTCTGACATTCACTTAACGTCTTCATTACTGCTCTAACAGCCAGCACTGAAAGCCACTCCATATTCAGATGCAGTCAAGAATATCTATTTTGGCCTTCAGGGCTTTGAGGTGCAATTTTTCCTTTGCAGGAGCACTAGGACATCATTTCTATTTTTTACAGCACCCTGAGGTCCGAAAGTCTTTTTATTCTAAAAAGGTAAAAATGGTGGTCCTTTGGATATGGATTTGAAAATAATAAAGGATTATTTTAAAACCGGCAGGTAGGTAATGGTGCTTCACAGCGTGCACTTACAGAGGCAGGCAGATGCTAGTCATGCTGATAAGTGCCGTGAAGAGAAAAGAAAGTCAGCCAGGCTTCGGATTCACAAGTATAAGATCTAAATTAGACATCGTTACTCGGTAAAAAATACTGGAGGCGTTGTGGACAGTTTTTCTGGAAAAATCATCTCAGCGCAACCCAGAAGCCCTGCGGCACGGCTCCTTCTAGCCACAAAGGGCTAGGGCAGAGCCAGAGGAGCCGTGGCAGCTGGTCTGAGGCATGGACGGGCTCTGCAGGGACTGAATCACCCAGGGCTCCTCAGCCTGCAAAGACTTGACTGAGAGGGGATGAGATAAAAGGCTCTAAAACCATCGATGATATGGGGAAGGTGAGCAGGGAACAGCAGATGAATCACTGTTCTCAGAGGACAGGAACTAGGAGGTACTTGTTGAAATTACCCGCTTCAAGACAAACAAAAGTGCTTTTTCATACAGGGCATGATTAGACCGTGGCACTTATTACAGGATGTTGTGGAAGCCAAAAGGAGAGCTGATTTAAGAAAGTAATTGGATGAATTCACTGAGGATAAATTTATTGTGAGGTTTTAAAACTGGTGATCTAGGTGGAACACTTGGTTTTGGAGCGACGCTAAGCCTGGAAAGGCCACGCATCCTGCTGCACAGCCAAGGGTCAGTCCCAGCCAGTACCTTCTGCTACCTTTCCTCTTTATCTCGCTTGACCCGACTTACATTGTGTTTTAATCCAGGCAGAAATGAGAGTTTAAAACCGTTCTCTTGCTTGTTCTGGGATGAAATGTCTTGATGTGACTGTGACAAAAAATGTCTATTAAAAACCATGGGCCTCAGCCCAGTGATACAGCAGATTTCACCAGGTGAATTCAGTCCCATTTCTATTTGGCTAGACAACGGCAAACTTATGTTTGCTTCCCACAGGTGATTTAGCTTTACTAGCTAGTGAAAACACTTGTGAGGATTTGTTTTTCTTTTTAGAGTTTGCATATTTGAATGAAGAAAAATAATTAAACCTGCTTTGTTCAAGCTCTTACCTAAGAAACCTTATCTCCTTGGTTAGCAAAGGAATGGAAACAGTGCCATGGGACTGCTGTGATCAGATGCAAGGGCCCAAATTTCAAATATTGTGCCATACTGCCTGCCTTTCATTACTGAATAATATATGAAAGATGTAGTCCACAAAAATTCTGAGTGCAGCCAGGAAGGGAGAGAATGATAATTGATACCTTAAAATTCTTCCTCTTCCCTTAAATACTCCTGAATAACAAAGAAAAGAATATCACTTTTCTGGTGTTTTCTCATGTCTAGTAATTTTCAGTTATCATAGAACTTGTGTTTCAGACTTGAAGAATTCAATTAAAAGAAAAAATCCTGTGGAGGTTAATTATGGTCACGGTTGCTGATACTCTTGGCAGAGCACAGAGGAAACATCCAATCATCCTCTGCAGTATTGGCTTATGGGCAAATTCCTCCTAAGAGTCTCACTGTACAAATGAAACAGGAAGAGATAGGACTGGCTGGTATTCCTTCTTTTTTGGATCTGACAGCCTTTCCTTCAGCTTCTCCTTCAGTGAAAAGTATCAGCGCCCACCAACTGAACATCTTGTGCTGCAGTAATACCCTGTGCCATGGTTTTGATGCTGCAGATAGGTGGTGGTCTCTGCGAGCAGGCATAATGGACAAAACCTGTTGTGCTGCGTTCTGGGCTTTTTCAATATTGCATATGAAAACCCACAGAAGGTCCTCTTCATATTGTGGAAAATGTGCCTTTAGTGCTGTGTTTGTGGGGGGAAAATGGACCCCTCCTGCAAGGACCAGCACAGCTTTGCAATCCTCGATGTTTGGGATCTGTTTTTCTCCCACTCTTCTCCCTTCTGAAAGATTTCAGGGTTTGGTTTTAAACTGGGATGGGAGGGCTGCTCTGCTTTTTTGTGTGCAAGCTTTGTTTTGGTTTTTCTTTTTTTCCTTTTTTTTTTTTTTTCCTTCTTCTTTGAGTAGCTTTGTATTTGTGTTAGCGAGTAGGAAATAGTCACACCATTTGCTTTCTGAAAAACCTGACCAGAAGGACCAAAGCACCTGCATTACTGTGTAGAAGGATGCGTTGCCTCTCTGTAAGAAGCTGGTGCACTAAGTCCCAGCTCTGCTTCCACCTTTATCTGTCTCTAAAGTCCTGAAAAGCATTAAAATGCATAACAGGAGTGTTTAGCTTCACTGCTCATTAGAGCAGCACGGAACTAAAAGTAATATTGTTGTAACTTGACAAAGCCATCTAAATCCATGCATGTTTTCTTGTGAAAGCTTCCTAAACATGCTGCTAAATCCTCTAAAAAGCTACTAAACGGCTTTGGCAACCATTAGCACAGCATAAGCAGGGGAACTCTTTTCAGTAAGTGAACAAACAGAGAAAATATGCTGAATAGCTGGACAAATGTGTTTCAGCTGGCTCTTTCATTTACAGATATAAGGGAGCAGTCAATATCAATCACTGTTTTCCCTGTTGCACTGGAAATCACAATATCTCTTTTCATTCCACAAGCTCTTTTCACCACAGTAATGTGTCTTTAGAATGACACTGGCATCAGTCTGTTTCCGCTGTCTGAAGTCCGGAGAGCTTAAAAACACATTTCAGGGTATGAGACCTTAACCCTCCTCCCCTTCCACGCACCCCTCTCCTTCGAGCCTTCCTTGCTGAATTAATTGTTTTTACTTCTTTCCCAGCTTAAAGTTTAAAAGGAAAAGTACCCACGGAGCCTGGGAATATCTGTTCTTGTGCTTTGGGGACAGAAAAATGTATTGCTGCTAGTTGGGGTTTTAATTTATCAGGTGTTGCAATGAGTTTAAGGCAAGGTAATATGATTATCAAGTTAAAGTAATTTGCAATGTACTCTGCTATGAAATGTAAAGTTACTGTGGTTTGTTTGAATTTGGAGCTTTATCACATTTCTGGGAAGTGCTAATCACCCACAGTTTCATTTACTTTAAAAAAAAAAAAAAAAGTATTGGAGAAATTCTGTCCTTGTAAGTATCCGGCATTCAGAGCATGTTGATATTCTTGTGCTTGCCTTCTTCATTTCAACTTGGACATGTTATAATAATAATAATATGGTGCAATTTGTGTTTGTTTCTTTGCAGATAACCGCAGTCTGTAGAGAAGCAGCCCTGCTAGCTCTTCAGGAAGACATAAATGCCGAGTATATCATGGGACGGCATTTTCGGTATGCACTGACAGTCGTGACACCAAGAATTCCCAATTCCTTAATCCAGTTTTATGCAGATTATCAGCAGCAAAGTGGACTGCACGCACTTTGAAAGGCAAATTAATACTCATAGCGTGAATAGCAAATTTCCTTTGTAAAGCTGTCAAGAGCTAAAGAATTTTGTATTGTACGTGGAGTGTCCAAAGTTGACTCAAATGTGGAATCATCATAATAAATGCCCATGTGGATTTTTTGAGTGTAAAAGAAATTGTGTAAACTTTGTGTTTTATGTGGTATAATCTGCATTTTAGAGGTAGTAAGAGTGCTGGTGTAATTCAGTGTTTCTGAGTGTACAACCACGTGTCACAAAATAATTACCAAATTCTGAGGTTTTGGTGGATTCTTGGCCCTAAAAAGAGTAGCAGCGAATGTCATGACTGCTTTCGTTTGTTCATGCCCTTAACCTCGGTTTAATCCCAGGGACCATCCCAGCGAGGCAGAGACCTGGGGAGTGGCCTCACTACAAAAATGCTGAAAATTATTCTGAATCTTTTGATTTATGATCTCCAGAAAAGCTGCCAAACAGGCTTGCCGACCATAGAGCTTTCCAAGAGAAAGCGGAGGTATCCTGATTGATTTCGGTGAACCGTTTATCTTCGGTGTTAAGCAACTCCTTTTTACACACACTGTAGAGCAGGCACGTTAAAAATTGTACATCACGAGGCTTCCTTTGCATTTCAGAAAAGTGAATTGCATCCAACTCTTGGCTAACCTGAAACCACTTCCAGGCATCAACAACAGACTTGTGTTGTTGTTTGTTTCTCTCAAAATAAATACGGGTGGTGATTGGTAATTTCAAGTCGGCCAATGGAAATCCCAATGACTCCTAATGAATAAGAAAATCTCCTTGCAGAAAGTGTTATAAATGACCACAAAATAGTTTAGGGACAGATAAAATCTTTTCAACTTATTTCTTGTTATATCACCTGTTGAAACAGCGACAGATCCCTATGGGCTCCCTACTCCTGCATACGATGTGAGACTTAATGAAGCAAACTTATTTTCAGCATTTTTCCCCACAGTGGAAAAGCAGCTTTTCTATTCTAGACATGAAAACTAGAGGGAAAAATAAAGCAAAACCAATAACAACTTTAATAAAAACAAAAAAGGTGACTAAGCCTTGCATTTCAGTGGGTAAATCTCTGTTTCCCTGGTGTTTTGCAGGTAAGTAAAAGAATCTGTAAGTCAAAATTTTAGCCTAATCCTGCTTTTACTTGTCAGAGTGAAAAAGAAAAAACATTTCAGGCTTTACCAAGTATAAGATTACTTTTGGGTCTGTTTATTGATGGTCGTGAAGACTTTTCTTTCTTGCAGTCATTATATATCTGTTTGCAAATGAGATATGATTATTTAGAAATTTCTGTCTTTCATAAGGAATATACTTGTATATACTTGTCTAAGAGAGTTTTCTACCACATTTAATTATAGTATCAATATGAAATTTAAGAAGTAATCTCTTGGCCTTGATTATGGTTTTTCTCTCCTCAGTTCCACTGTGCCCACAATTTGTAGCTCTTAAAAAGAAATCTTATTATATATTATTATTATAACTTTTAGCTTAACCTCTTGTTGCTATAAATAGCATTTAATTTTATACCACTGAAAAGGATTAGAAGATGTAGAAAAGCAGGTAGTTTACTTAGTTCATCTGATGTATGTTCAGGTTTTGTTTTTTTATCTTTTTTTTTTCTGTCATTGTTTGAGTGTTTAATAGTACATCAGACAGGGATATAAAAAAAGAATGGTAAACTGGAAAAAATGCCTTGAAAATCAAGGTTACATCTGAAAACTACTGTATCCTTCTTTTCTAAATTGTGTATGCTTCAACTTGAAGCTCAGGATGAGAACCATTTATCCTAACAATTAGATTTTAGATGTTTCTAAAAACGAAATCTAATGAAACTTTCCTCCAGCACGTGTTCCTGAAAGAAGAAATGAAGGATCATAGTTTTTACTGCCAACAAAAAAATTCTGTTCATGATTTTGTGTCCTAAAAGTAGCACTGAGTGATGCTCCAGGTGAGTAGCAGAACTGGATTGCCTCCCTTGGGAAGTGCTGAGATTGCTTGGGAACATGCAGCAATGTGAGAATCTGAACTGAGGCAAAGAGAGGGGCAGGTAAGAGCTTGCTGCTCTTCCTGTAAGTGGACTCCTGTTGACATCAGAGGAAGATTTACACATTGTCTTTTAGATAGAAGAGAGAGAGAGAGAGTGCTGGCCCATGACTCCCCATGACTAGCTCTGCAAATATTTATCCTTTCATCCTCTTATCCACATGGTACCATATTTTTCCACATGATGCTAAATCTCCTGATGCATATTTACGTGCCTGAAGTAATTTTAAATGTAGGAAGCTACTCATTGTGTTTGTAGAACTTGATTTAAAAGCCAAAAAACAAAGATGCTCTTTTTTAAAAAAAAACGTGGTTATTGCAAATGTGTGAAATCCTCGGGTTGCTCCCAAATAGTCTATTTGGAAGGCTTGGCTATTCTGACGCCACCAAAAATCTTACCCCATCGCAAACCACAGATAATACAAGACGTAAAGGGATGATGGTTTCCCTTCTGGTTCCTAATGATAGATTGCTCTTATCAAGGAACAGAAACTTGAAACCTTCTTATCAGAATTCTGGAAAATAACTGAAAATTTCTTTTGGAATACAGTTTTGGTCCAATCTCGTCAGCAACATAGTCCTTTCGTAATCATTTTGAATCCTCCTTGGCAAATACTGCAGCAGAACAGCTACTGCATGTGGCTTGAATCTATATGCCAGGAGATCACAGGCCAGTGAGCACTTTTGCACCCTCAAACTCACTGGTATTTACTGATGAGGGCACTGTAGGACAGAGCACTGCACAAGTGTCTTCTCCTCACCTATCATTTACATGAGTGGTTTTTAATTCGGAGCTGAACTTTTCGCAGTATGCTTCACTGAACACATCGTGCCTTGGCACTGAATCAATTTGCTTGCAGAATGAGGCCATATAAGCCTGAATACTTACACACTTCAGAGTAAATCAAAGGTAGGTGTTCTTTCTCCTGCTGGTTTAACCACCTTTATTGTTGTTTGGGTGTTTCTGTGAGATTTAATATAAACAACAGAGGCTTGGTGAACAGAAAAGAGCAGATGTGAGAAGAACGTCTCTCTCCCATCCCCTCCTTACCTCTAGATGTGATTTCTGTACTTATTTCTTTACATTCTTTAGAAGCAGAGTTCTTTTCCTGTCGGTCATTATCTTTTGGAGCTAGTTTTTGGCCCAAATACTGCTTGAGTTGCAGAATTGTTAACATTAAATCAGTTTTTCAATGTTTCAGGCAAATTTTGTTTAAATACAGAGTTTAACTTTTTCTTCCAATAACAACGTCTTGCAAAATGGCATAAAATGTCTTTTGACAGGTTTGCAAAAAAAAAATGACCGGGAGAATATTTATGATCAAAATGCAAAAATGTCTTCACTTAACTTGAAAAAAGTCCAGCCCTGTGTTTTCCCTAATGCATAAAACAGATTTGCTCTGCAAGTACAGTATACAATTCTCAATCCTGGAAAAGGAAGAAGTGAAGTTTATTGCGGATAATTTTCCTGCAGTCTCGGAGTGAGAATAGAGCATAAGGCCGGCTTAATTCAGGTGCAAGGGAGAACATCAGGGACAGAAAAAAGATCATTTTCAAAGATGGTTTTTTAAAATCATGGAACTTAGACTTGTCAGGCCATGTGAGTTTGGTGTCCTTAGAGGAGATTTTTCTGGTTTGTGTATTCTGGCTCTTTCCTTTTAGTTTCTTTACTTATTTTCAATGTTAAAGTGTGGTTCTTCTCCTCCAGGAACTGGGCACATGCCAAACATAATGCTCCTGTAACAGCATCGGTTGATTAGTGCTGCGGAAAGGCTGCGTGGGGATGGTGTTTCTTTGGGAAGCGAGCTTCAAACTCCATGCTGACGGGGCATGGAGGGAGTACAGAGAAAGCCAAAACGTGAAGCGTGGTGCTTTGCTGTGTGCCGTCCAGTAAGCTGAAGTTAACTGATGAATGCTTGTGAGTTCACGGGTATGAAAATCATCACTCCTTATTGCAACAGGCAAGTACCAAGCCTGTGAAGGAGACTGACTGTGAGACTTCTGGTTGTCTCAGGCTCTCTTTTAGAAAAGGTATGGGTTGGGCGGCTGAAGCAGTGCTGAAAATAGAAAAGCAAATGTTCAGTGGTTTTGGTGGCTCAATTTTTAATTGCCAGCAAGGAGTGAACTTACAAGGAATTGTGTTTGGAAGACGAAGGGACACTCAAGTGCCTGAAAGTTAATCACTGCTTGTCAAAACCATGGCAAAGACCCCTGAGAGAACCTGTACAAAGCAGCCTTATAGAACTTGTCCTGTTTTTTGTGATCACAAAGTTGGGACAAAACTGCGTGTGCTTCCTTCTCGCTTCTGTGCCATGGTAATGCAGCCAGGGCTGTGGGAAGGGGCTTGCAAAGGGATCTGGGGAGTAAGCAGGCATAGAGGGACGAGGTGAGGGAGGGTGGACAACCAGCCAGTGCCTTCCAGCTGCTCCGGAGTGCCGTGCTGGGCAGCGGACACAGTGGCCAGATGGGCCATGTACAGCTTCTTGTAGCTGCTCTGAGTTTTATCCCGAGGTCTGGGTCAAAGTGGAACTGGCTCTCAGGAGAGTTGCAGCTGGGATGTTGTTTTATATTGTGACCCTTCTGTATTTGTGCTTGGTGTTGTTGTTGTTTGGTTGTATTGAATTACAATCATTTTTATCTATAGTGAACCTCAAAATCTTTTCCTTTTGCTGATGCCCCTTTTTCCTTTGACATGAAAGAAAATGTTGTGGGTGATCTAATGTGTGCAGTTCAATAAAGAGCTTTTCCTAGAGAGGGGGTACAAGAGGCATGCAGAATTGCAGTATTTGAGCATGTTTTTGAATGGCAAGTTAACATCTGGAAGATAAATATTTCAGCTGAAACCCGCCCCTAATGTTGGGCTTTGTCTGCTCTTTCTGCAGCTTCTACCTGTTCATTTATTAATCTTTCCTGTAGAAGACTAAGCCATGCATTTTCTCCAGGGCTTTACTTGTTCTGTGCTAAATATTTTAGGTTGTGTCATTCTTCCCTGCAGACTTAAACCCAATGCTCCGGCATTCTGATAGCAGAAGGAGATGTGTGTTTTCTCTGTTAGTGAGTCTGCCAAGGATCAGACCGGTGAGGGGAGAGAGCCCCGGCCTGTGTTTGCATGGCCGGCCTCCAGCACGAATGCAGGTGTTGCAGGAGAAGGCAATGGCAACCAGATGACATTCCTTCCTCTTCAACTAGTGCGGAGCCATCGCTCAAACAGATTACGGGGCCCTCCAAAGAAATCTGAGGCTAGAGCCTTGCCTGCATGTGACTGTGCAAAAGCCGTGGCCGTAAAGCTTGGATTCACCCAAGGGTATGGCTGGAGGAGAGGAATCACTCACTGTTCCCTTGGCAGTTGTTGGAGGTGGCTTGGGAGATGGTCAGGCAAGTGATTGATCCCAGCTACGAGCTGAAGTACCTTCGTGGAGGTGCAGGGGCGAGGGCTGATGTCAAGAGAGGCCCCTAAGGCACTCACCTAGACCAAGTGCCCAGAGGTAGGCGGCAGGAACTGAGAGCGGTAACTTGAAATCCTGAGCACACTACTTTACCAACCCATGGGAATATATCCCATGTGCACAAACGGGTCTGGAAATGCTGCTGTTCTCTTCCTCTCAGTACCTGTGCCTGTGTGGCACAGCTGTGTGGTCTTAACTGCAACCCCTCCTGACTTTTTTATCTCCTTTGCTAACACAGAGCAGTTTTCACATCCCTGTTTGGGGAAGTGAACGCCTCCGCATCGGCTGAGTGTGGAAAGGGCTTTGATAACCTTCAAGGTGAAACACTTGTCAGCTCTCACTTTATCCAGGAATGGATTATCTGGGCTGTGGAATAATGAGGTCATGTCTTTTCTTCACACCACTGGCAAGAGCTTCAAATTTCACACGGGGGCAGCTGCTTACGTAGACCTTGCCCTGCTTAATGCAGTTTAAAGCTACCCCTACAGTCAGCAAGCTTTCCCAAACCTGGGGATATGAAATGTGTTTGTAGGGCCTCATTTGCATTAAGTGTGAGACATTTTCATGGTATTTGGATTGCTGTGCTAGCTGAGAGTTGGTTGTGCTTGATGCAAGATGCAAGCAGTAGCATGAGTGTGTGCAGCACTTGCATATCCTATTGCAGCCTCGTACAGGCAGGCACTGGTTATGCAGAAAGGAGAGTGGGATTTGGCAGATGAGGGGACAAAGCCATATAGCTCTTCTGGGGTGAATGTCCCTTTAGTCAGCATGCTGCAGTGGCATGAGTCTAAACCCATGTACTGCAGCTTTAATGGAGAGCTCTTGCATTGATAGTGGCCATGGAAATGAAAGATCCCTAAAGTGCACACACTGGGGGAGGTGAAGGCCAATGGGTGCTTAAATAGATTAGCACACGAACAAAACCTGTGATATTCTGGAATGCTTCCTCACCACCTAAATGGGGATTATTCCAACAAACCAGGGAGTTCTACCCTCCTACCCTGTAAATGCTGCCTTTCAGATAATTATCCTCTTTAAAAAGCAGTACCCTTAGAAAAGTGGAAATGTAAAAGCCTATCAAAAACTGCTGCATGGATTTCAAGAAAAGCACAAAAATCCGACAGAGACCCTATGAATACTGAGGTTACTAGTGCTGGCAGTGACACATGCTGGATGCTACAACAGAAAAGTCACTGCGACAGAGAATGTTATCTGTAAATTTGTTTCACAGAACTCACTACCACTTTTTGTACAGACGTAACCGAAGTCATCCACCTCTTTCTTGTTAGCATTGTGAAAATCTTGGTTAAACTGTCTGCTTTCTCTCTGAAACGTGTAGAAACAACTGGTTGCCTTGGTCTAATTCCACTTCCAGGCTTTCATCATCTGTAATTTTGGTAAAAAGCTGCTTTTGTTAATGTAGTGCCTCATAGTAACCAGTTACACTTTACTACAAAAGGGTGTTTTATTTTCCTGGGGGATGAATAGTAATCAAGGATCAGCTGGTAGTGCCAAGTGCCTTGATAACACAATTGGCTGCATACAGCTTTGTTAGGCCTCTTCTTGCTCTTGCCAGGGAGACTTAAAAGAAGATGGTGGGAGAGCTGCTCTTCGCATACCTGACTGCTGTGGCTCCGAATTTTTGGCTGCTGGGTGAGAAGGTAGGCACCTGAATCAGCAGAGCACGAGAAGCCCTTCTGGGTTAACAGTGATGGAGGGAGGAGGGGAGAAAAGAGAGAGAAGAATTTGAAAATAAACATGTGAATGAGGAAGATTACCCCAAAATTAAACACTGATTTTAGCTTGGAAATGTGGGGGTTGTTGGAGCTGGGGGGAGACAAAGTAGGAATCCTGATGGTAATCAGAGCAAAGGCTGATCTGTGTTATTTTGATGCTGATTCCAGTGTGTCTGTGAACTGAAGTAGGGCTGTAGTCACCCTGCCCCGTGTTAGGATGCATCTCCCTGCTAAACACTAAGTGGAGTCTGGCTTTGATCTCGTTAACCTCATCAGCACTGGATGAGCAGATGTGTTTCTGGAGCTTGACTCTTTCAGCTACTTCAGCTGTACATGAAGTGGCAGACATTACAGTTTGTTTATTTTTTTTTTTAAACATCAAAGACTAAGCTCTGCTAGGCCAACCCCAGCCTCGGCATTGCTCCCGCTGACTGCTTCCCCTGCAGTTGCTGTCTTCCAGGAAAAAGAAATTCTCACCTCTCCTCCAAACCTGGTCTCTGTGTCCACAGAGGAGTGGCCTGCAGGCATACTCATGGACCTTTACTACTGGGGTGGAAGCCAGTCCCGAGCCTCCTGATGTCATCCTTAACTTAGGGTAATTATAGAATATAATAAAACCCTTCCTCAGCCAACCTGAACACCACGATGGCTTACCTGTATGTGTTACTTTTTACCTGTTACGGCTAGAATGGGATGAAATAATGTTTTTTACAGTTGTTTTTTTTTTCTTCTTAGCAATATTTCATTATTATAACATTGACAGGGGCCAGCATCACTGCAGAAAAAAAAAAAAAACTTTAAAAGGAACAAAAGTTAAAATGGATTGTTCTCTGAATTTTTCAGAAATTGAATATCAACTGAAGGAGGTGGCTTTACCCTTTTTCTCAATGAGAACAGAAAGAAAAGGTGAAGGAGTAAAATTTAAGAAGAAGTGGGGAGGAAGAGAAATTAATAGAAAGCATGTGTGGAAAACTTCCTCCTTCTCGGTCTGCTCATTGTTTATTTCTAAACTCCACATGAAAAACAATGAGATGGAGAAGAAGGAAAACCCACAGCAACATTAACAAGCTCAAAGAAGTTTTATTTTTTCTAGCAGTATTTGTAGCCATCAAAAGGATCCCGTACCTTCAGCAGACCCTTTTGTTCCTCCCTGCTGTCTTCCATGTGAGGCTGCTTGGTTTTCCCCTGGGAGGACGTGGCAGAGGGTGGTTGGCTTGTGGGAGAGCAGGCGCTCAGAGGCTGGTGTGCTAAGAAGCTGCTTGAGACAGGAGGAGCAGTGGGGGAGACATGCTGCAAGGCAGGAAGGACAGGAGAGGTTTCTGTCCTTTATGTAGAAGAGCAGTTGAGGAGAAGAGGACAACCGTGCAGAGTCGTGGTCCCTTTGCAAAGGAAAGAAGCTGGCTCAGGGCAAAGACAGAGAGCTTTGTGAAAAAAAGGTGAGCAAGAGCCTTCTCTTGATCCATGGGTAGTTGCCAGTGAAAGGTTAAAAATACAGGCCCTGTGAATCAGGGAGATACAGTTTGCTTCTCAACTGCATGACACCAAGAATAGGGTCCCAGAAGAGCACCCTGAAGAGATGGAGCCGAGCCCTGCCCTGGGAGAGAGCAGCCGTGTTTCACTGTAGAGGCAGGGCTGGAGCAGAGCCCCAGGAAGAGCAGCATCCCTGTGCTGCCGTGCTCCGTGCTGCAGCAAGGCCCAGCAACATCAAGAGAAACCGAGGCAGTGCCCTGGGCCATTTCTGTGGCCTTCACTGTTGGCAAGCTCTGCTGCAGTGACCACACAGTGACCACACGAGCTTTAGACCATTTGCAGTTCTAATCCCTCTTTTTCCCCTGCCAGCAATGCAGCATCCGCCCTGGCACGGACACAGTCACTATTTCAAATTAATCTGGTATGTTTTCTGAGTTCAGGAAGAAGCTGGTACAGTATGATGACAAAATCAGCCTCATGCTGAGCATCAGCTGGAGGACAGAGAGGAGAGGATTGTTGGTAACCCCTTAGGCTTTCTTGCTTTCTTTCTTAGTCTTCACATTTCATATTAAACATGAAATGTAAAAGCCCCAACCCCATTAAAAGAAATCACTGTAGATTAAAAAGGAAAAATCCATGTTACTGCAGGTTCCTATTATCATGGTATCTAAAATGAAAGTACATGAACGTCAAGGACATTCAACAAAAACAAAAGAGTTTCGCCTGGCGGTTCCTCCAGAACAAAGTGTGGTTCACGCTGCCTTGGGTGTGCTTTCAAAAGCATTTATTTGGGAAGGGCATCTTGGAGGTGGCTTTGCACAGAGATGTGCTCTGTATCTTGAAGTCGGTTCTGTCAGGATTGGACTCAGCCGGATTTTTTGGGAACAATCAGTCTCTTTCAGTATTATTAGTGCCCTGCAATTTTAAGCTAAGTCTATCCCGTTATATTGTCTTGGTTGACCACAGAGGAAACAAAAGTTGAAGTGAAACAGAGCTGTGCAGACCAGAGCTACCAAGGTTTCTGAAGTGAATTAGGAGCCCATGGAGCTTGGAGGTAAGAGCAAAATGTGTTCAGGCTGACTTTTCCTCTGGCATACCTTACCATGCACTGGAGCAACTTGAGTTATTTTGGTTCCACTCAGTGGTCTCTGGTAGGCAGATAGACAGACTGACCAAAAGGTCCTCACAGGACAGGAGGAGAGCTCTATAGGTAAGAAAAAAGGGAAAAAAATGTCTGTCCACTGTGAGAGCTACAGTTATCTGGCAGCAGCAGGGACTACTGCAGTGAAGGGCAGTCCCAGCAGGACAACAACATGAGGTCTGCAGCTTTCATCGTTTCTCCTTTACAAACACCTCCAAGTGCTTTCTGCTTCGTGCAAGCCTTGTGTTTGTCTTCCCCTGTGTTGGTCCTGGGATGTCTGTTTTTCAGCCTCCTGGATATTTCCTTCCTTGGGTCTCGGGGATGGCGTGAGTTAAAACACATCCATCTGCATGAAATATATTAAACTTACATTTCCACTGATGTCTTAAGCTCCTGAAAATTGCACCATGCCTCCCAATCACACGTGATGTTAAAATTCTTCTCTATGGGATAAAATGAAATAGCCATCTATGAAATGTTTTCTTTTTCTGAAACTGAGACTGTTTTTCAATGGAAGCTCTCTTACTTTACCCGGGCTACTTTCCCACAGCTGGAAACTGTGGTTCCGTAGGAAGGTTTTTGGGCTTGGAGTCAAGGAAGTTGAACTGCAGTCCTAGCCTGCTCTTCTTGTGACACCTCTGGAAGTTATTTCTCCCCCCTGAGGCTTTCTCCCTCTTCTGTAAAGTACTTTAAGATATCTGATTAAAAAATAGAGAATAGCAATAAAGTTCTGTACTAGCTCTAAACTCTCCTGTTATATCAATTAAAGGAAAGATTGCTCCTCCTCACCCCCCTCACCCCTGACTTTGATAGTAATAAATATGGAAAGAAAATAATGGTTGTTATGACTTGCTAAGACCCTCCAGTTGTAACACATTTGTCCTGTGTTATGTAAGGGCTGGAAACAAAATGTGTATAATAACCTTGGGTTTTTAATCTCTACAAAACATAATTAACTGTTTGAAAGGGTGGTTGGAGGGTTAAGCTAGGAAGAAGAAACTAGTAGTATAATAACATCTATATTAAAAAAAAAAAAAAAAGATTTAACATGTTATATAATCTCTGTTAAACTTGCTCTGGGAAATTCTCCAACAGCTAGTGTCAGTCTCAATTTTGTACAAGTCTGTACATAACCTTTATAAGAATTTGTATGAAGTTGGGTGGGGAAACAGCGAAAGAAAAAGTTAGAACAGAATGTAGTCTGGCTAAAGTCTTGCTAGGATGGAGCATTAAGCGTAGCAATGGAGGTTTTCTCCTTGGCAGGTCTTTTGGTGAAACAACCCCCTCTGCACGAGGGATTTCTGGTGCCTCATCCCCAGCAGTGGACTTCCCAGTGCAAGCTCTTCTCGCTTTTGACATCAAGTGGCAACTCGAAAGGCTTCTGGGTGTATTAATCTCATAATTAATCATTGATCTTGAGATGTTATGTTAAAAAGTACTCACACAGCTCTCAGTTGGATGCAGCACTGTCACGGGAGCAGCCCAGTGTGTGTATGGCCCTGTCAGATGCAAATCCAGTACCTATCAATTTGTGTTTGCCCCGTTGCTTACAGCACCAGCAATTACTTTAATGACTGCTAGTAACACAGAACGCAGGCCATACCGCAGAGGTATTTCTCCTCCAGGAGCTCAGCCACGGCCTCCTTTATACATTGATGCCGTTCACTTCTCTCGCCAGGAGTAGCTGGGAGCACAGCAGTTTGAAGCGCGGCGTTTAGATATGTGGTGCAAAGGTGCTGAAAATTATTTTTGCATTATTTTTTCAGCACCTTAGGAGAAATTACTCATGCTTCTTCTGTGAAATGTGGAATGAATTAGTGAATTACCGCCAAGAAGACAAGTCCAACTGTATTGATCTCCTCTTTCTGCTGAGCTTTCGTCGTCTTTTGTTCTGCCCTTTCCACCTTGCCCTCTCCTTGTGCGCTGCTACGCTCTCACTTTGCCACTTGCTGTCAGAAAGGATCCTCTTCCTGTACGCAGCTCAGCAGAGCAGAAAGCAGCGCTGAGAATATTTGTCATGTGGAAGTGATGTGAAAGATGGCACGTTTCAGCAAACAAGCATGTAATACAGTAACATCCACAAGCTGTTACTGAGGCACACTCTCAGTGGAAGACTGGTGTGACAGGGAACTGGATGAGGGTATCAGGATCTGACTCTTCTGCTTTTATTTGCCTGTGCTCAGAGCGCTCTTCTGCTAAGGGTATGGAGTTCACCTCAGGAAAAGTAAATTGTGAAAAAGTGTATTGCAAAAAGTTACATTGCATTTGGGTTTGCCAAAGGGGGAACGATCTAACTTCCACTGAAAACAATGTGTGTGTATTGAATGTTGTGAGACCTGGCTCCTGCTTACAACTGTAACATACTTCATGAAGGCCTCTCTTTTGTTTCGCTCAGAGGTTCACTTTTTGGTAATGATCTTTGTCAGGAAACCTATTGGGAGCTTGCTAAAACAATGCACTGGTCAGGTTAGCACCAAGCATTAATGACATGTCCTAAACCATGGGCCTTGCTTTCATTATGGGCGTGCTTCAAGAGCCGATGGACTGGTGTTGAATTCTGAGCAGGCTTTAAATAGCTAATTTGATGCACATTCGTTTTATTTGCAGTGAAGCTGCTTTATTTTATTTATTTATTTATTTTACCAATATTAATAAATGCATTTAACGTTAGTGAAGCCCACAGCACTGGGAACTTGGTCTATTTTTTATTTTTTATTTTTATTTTTATTTAACTCAGAGCTTGAAAGGGCTTCAGGAAATATGGGCGCTCTTTCTGGATTGTTGAATCTGCAATCCTTGTCAAGGATGAGGAAGAAAACATGCATCCAAATGCTGACTGGAGCCTCCTGTTTGAAGGCGTTGCTCTGGAGCCTGTTCTTCAACTTGCCTTTAAAATACACTTGATGTTTTAAAAAATGTTTACTAAAGTTGTCTGCCCCTTTTTTTCACCTGAAATCATGCTGATCTCTCATGACGTGCACTGAGAATATCTTGATTTTTTTTTTCCTGTAATTCAATGGCTAAACTTCTAATAGAGCCAATGAACAGTCTTCTGTTTACACTGCCTGTAATGTCAGCAGTTTACTTGTTCCACAGCAAGGAAAGTTGAAATAGTGTTTCCCATTTACTACACACATCTCTTGCACTTTGCATCTTTATAGGTACAAACTGGCATACATACTGGTATCCAAGTATCTAACAGTACAGGTAAAGAGGTGTGTAATGTAGAAAATGCATACCTTCAGAAGTTCCCAGCATCAGTTAACCTAGAAATATGCTGGAGATTAAATAAGCTTTTATTGATATGTCTATGTACCCAAGACTGACTTCCCAGTCCTACTCCAAAGTGAAAGCCTCTTTCAGTGCTCTCTCTTTGGCTCCCATACTCCTTTTTGAATATTGCTCCTTTGATGTGATAGGGATATCATATCCAGAGGTCAGTATAGTAAGTTGTTGGTTTTTTTTTTATATACTTGAAAATTTCCCCAACATTATTGAATGCCCGTTTTTAATCTGATTGGCACAAAAATTATTGTTGATGTGTAAGAGCTGATAGAATATCCTAGTCAGATATTTTGTGAATTAGGTGGTGAGTTGTTTTGAACAAGTAAACTCACTGTCTCTTAACTTCCACCTCCACTTCAATCACTTCTGTGGTTCATGGCTCTCTGCAGCCTTCTCAGCGTCTCCTCATTGATGTGTCCACCTGATCTTCCTCTTTTAATTGCTGCTCATAGATGTGCAGTCTTCTGCATGCCTTCTCTGTTTGCTGTCCATGTAACAAGTAACCTGTTTGCTTTTTCTGCCATGGTTCTTCCTTTCTCTCTCTCTTTTCTTTGGAGTGGAGTGGTGGGAGGATATCTCTTGGAATGATGGAAAGCCATGATAAACTAATTTGTTCCTCTCACCCACAGAAAAGATCTGCACCTTCTACTAGTTTGCAATTCATATGGGTATGGGATGGTTGAAGATTCAGCTCTCTTAACTCTTTCCTCTTTCAGTGGCTGACTGAAACTCCTAGTTTATGTTAAATATCAAATATTTCCTATGATTTAGGAAGAAACTCTTTCATAAAGTTTTACCTTTTTTTTTTTTTTTTTTTTTTTTTTTAAGGTTTTTCACCTACCTTTTCCCTGAGTTATCTTCCATATTAACTATTGCTCTGACTGGAGTATTCAAAATGGTATCAGCAATTTAATACAACTGAGACCAATAACAGCCATAGAATTTACTTGGTACTGTTTAGTGCTCAGGCAGTATGTTTCAATAACACTGCTAAGACTAAAAAACAACGCTTTAAAGATCTGCCTCAGGAGGTTAGATGATAGAAATTCTCCCTTTCTGCCTTAGTAAAAACTCTGTAAGCAACTGGTTCTTTCTTTGGCTTTCTAAGAGCCAAGCCTTGACTTTTAAAGCACGTGGCACCCTGGAAAATTAGGTCCACAGGAGATAATGAGTCTACAGAAGTGTTAGTAATTGACTCCGTTTTTTTTTTTTTTTAATGTAGCAAGTTAAGAAATGATTGGTAAATGGTTTTTAAAAATGATTATTGACACCAATCCAGTTCAAAAAAAAAAAAAAAATCTCTATTTCCATGCTTTGCAGCATTTATGTGATAAAATGAGTACCACTGAATTTCGACCGTCCTGGTGAGCAACCTGTACCATACCTGCGTCAAAAAATCAGAATACGGTAGCAACATACTGAAAAATTTATGTTATCAGCATGAGAATGTGATAGGTTTCTTTTTAAATTTAATATAGATTGGGCATTTGGAGAAAAATTAGAAAAGCAGGCTTCCTGAGCTGTAAGAACAGGGTGGTGTTTAAGTTCTTACAGACTGATGTTTTACCCTCCGTGGGGCTGGAAGCCAGTCCTGGGTGGCAGCTGTTGCATTTGCTTTAAGAGGTAGGGGCTTAAATAGCAGCTGAGCAGTTGACCTCAATATCTGCTGAAGCTGAAGAAGACCTTTCTGAATGCTCTGAGGTCTCTGTCTAGTCTTTTGTGCACAAAAAAAATAGAACCCACTAGGGAGATTTCTTTTTTCTTTATTTAGCAAATAGGACAGGAAACACTGAGTTCAGTCAGGCAATGATGTCTACACTTCTAAGCTAACATAAAAAGCAGTGGAAACATGCTCAGTAAGAATGCTGGAAAAGGCACTGTACTTTCTATTTTTCACTTCTTCCCTTGGATGAGGCTCTTAATCATTCAACTGGGCACAGTTTTTTTTTTTTTTTTTTTTAATACTTATTCTTGTTGGGGGCCAGGTTATACTATTGTAAATCTATGCTAACAGCTGCAAGCAACAGTACAGTACCACCCTTGTGAATACTTTGGTATTATAGCAATGATCTAAAAAAAAAAAAAAATGCATCTGAAGTAGCGTTATTGCAGTGCTTTGGAAGGGTATTATACCATTTTCTGTATATCCTTCAAAACTACTGACCTTCAGTTTCCTGAACTTGGGAAGGAATAGATGCAAGATCCTAATTAGGCTTTGAGATGTTTTAAGCAGTGTATGTTTAACAGGAGACGTGGCCTTTATACATCGAAGCTCTTTGGCTTTGCAAGAGCAGCATGTTTAATGAATCTGAGAAAGAAGAATCGCTGTGGTGGTTTCAAAATAGAGCATGATGGAGGGAGTCTGAAAGAGGGACACCCCTCCCAACCCCTCCCCCCAGTTTTTGGTGTCATAATGTACACGTGTTGGTGTGTGTCTGTACATGCTTCTCTGGGTGCCAGCCAGCAGGAGAGGCAGTGCAGGCTTTCATATCAGCTCGTGTCGGCTAGAGCAGCACAGCTCCTGCCTCGGCTACAGCCTGCCTGCCAGCCTGATGGAAACGAGAGGGGTTTCATCAATAACGTGACAGTATGTGCATCGTCACATGCGTTTTATGTTCTTTACTGTCAGGGATTTCCCAGTCACTTTCAGGGAGAGAGATCTCATGTTTTTCAAACCAAAAGCTCTTGAGGGTTGATATGTATGTATATATGGGATGTATAGGCATAGAGCAGAGAGCAAACAAACTACTCGCAAAATACAGAAGTCTCCTGACTTTGCGAATCTCAAAGGAAACACAGATTAACATTTGATTTCCCTAGGAACAGGTTCAGGCCTTTGGCACTGACTGTACCTTGTCAGACAGTTGTTATTATGGAGCAAAATTTCAAGATGTGACTAGCAAGTTCTCACTGAGTTTCTGAAAGTGAAGTGCAACAAACTACATCAAACACACACGGGATATCTTGGCACTTAATACTTGAATTGCCAAATGCAATATACAGTCTTTAAAAGAAGACCCAAACAAGGAAAAATGCACGTTAATAGCAAAATAATACTGTGTCATTCTCTTATTGGGATGCAGCAAACTGCCAGTGGCTTTGTACTATTTGAGTGGTGGTGAGAGACCTTTTCCATGTTTTTTCAACCATAAAAGGGTGAAGGAAAAGTTTTTTTTGTTTGTTTTTTTTTTTTTTGTTTGTTTGTTTTTTCCCCATGAGAAGTCAAAGTCCTTAAATGCTTGTTTGTTGAAGAAATGCATGCATCTCTGCCTGCAGAGACATTAAGTAACATATTCATTTTCTTGTAGCCAGTTTTTGGTCCCAATTCAATGACAATGCCAGGTCTATTTCAGAACTGGGTCTCTGGATACACACTTTCATAAGCACCATTTGGTATCATACACCTGTATGACGGTGCAGAGGAAGAAGCATCACTGAAAAACATCATCTCTCAGCACAAACTTCTTTTCTAGGGATCCACGGGGAAAAAAAATCCTGCTTTCATTCCAGAGAGTTGAAGGCTGTGCTCTAAAATCTCATTGAAATGCCTTCCAATTGGTAAAGCAGAACCAAGAATGTGACATAGACACAAGTTACAGCGTCTCTACAGAAGCTGTTACAGCTGTGGAGGGAATCTACACTTAGTTGTTGACACACTGCTCTGGAGAACAACAAAAGAGATTGTGTTCATTAGGCCAACCCCACCGTTCTTGCTAAAAGCAGTCTCAGGTTTCCATGTATATTTTCAAATCAAATTAGAAACGCTGCTCCCGAGCCCTCCTTCGGCTGACAGTGACAGATTGCACAACCTGACAAATAGTAGGCATTCCTAGAGATGTGCTGATGTACTAATACCTGAGCCTCCACAAGTGGTTAGATAATAAAAACACGCACAGAGCAATGTCTTTAAATTGGCACAGAGCTTTCTCTCTTCCTCTGATAATGCAGTCCACGCCCGGGGAGTGGCCACTTCTCGAACAGAAATGGGAAAGGTTTGTTCCTCGGTTGTTTTTGAAGTGAAAGGCTATTATTCAGTCATGGTGGATTTCCTCTGGCTAGTTTTTTTATCAGCTATTATTAAAACTGCCACCTCCTTTCACTCAGCTCTCAGCACATACTTACACAGCTAGACCTACAGTACTTAATCCCGCTGTGAGAAGCTTTGTAGCTCTACCTGTTTGTTACCTAACTCAGCTGTGGCAGGCAGCGAGAGAAAAGGAAAAGCAGGCTTAGAGAACCTACTCAAATTCAGATGGTTGCAGAAATCAAACTACCCAGGTTCCCTCCATGCACCGATTCAGTTCAGTCTTCACGTAAATGTTGGGGTTTTCAATTTCAATTGTATGTTAAAGCAGAATAAAACTGGGGAGACTGGGATTTGGATTTGATGCCGTGATCTGGGAGCCCAGCACCTTTCAAAAATATAATTCCTGTTGGAATGATCTGTCTCAAAGGAGAGAAATGAGAGCTACTCCACTACATGAGATCTTTTGGATTTTTTTGTGCCCTTTGGCATAGTAATGGGCTTTCGTGTTCAATATCTGCTGCTTCCTTTGTGGGAGCTGGGACTTGCTAAGCCTCCTCACCTCACGTGTGGACTAAATTTTTACCTGGCAAAATAGTAGAAGGTGAGCATTCACACCTTCAAAGAAGACATAGGTCAAAGGAGACACCAAAAGTCAGGAGACACCAAGACACTGTGAAACGTGCACAATCCAGAATCGTAAGAAAGAAGAGCTTTTAACATTTAGCTCTGTTCTCAGGTTCACAGAACCTCGTTTCCTTCTACTTGGCAACTTTAAAACTACAGTATGCATACTTGTGATAAAGTAGTTCAACACACGTGTACCCTCAGTACAGGTGAAAATTGAAAAGAAACAAATTATTCTAATTTCTGTGCGAGGACTCATGTCTCAATGGATTGTAAAAGGTAATTTGCTTAGTGCTCAGACAGGAATAAAAGAGTTGCAGATAATTTCATTTACAATAGATGTGTATAAGTGATTATCTCTGTTACGCAATAATGATAATTTTCCATTTTCACAAGGATTTTTTTTTTTTATACAGGCAGGTGAAACAGTATTAATTAGCTGATTTGCTGAAAGAATTAAAAATAAATACAAAGTAATTAAGACATCATCAGTACCTTACTAGGGTGTCTTGTATAAAGCCAGATAATTAGTACAGCAGCTAAACGTGAAGTCTTAAGAGACAATTCTCCGAGAAAGAAAGAAACTTGATCAGAAAGCAAATAGCTGTGGCTATCTGAATGGACCTGTTGCTTATATGACAAGCAAACAGCAAGCAATGAACAGACACGCCGTGCCCTGTGCTTTGGAGAGCAATTTTACCTCTTGCTAGGTGTCTTCACTGACGTGCTGTCTTTTCCACAGCTTTCCTTCCAAGCTAGTTGTCTTCAATTACTTTTCTGACAGCAAAAGCAAGGCAGCAGTAAGCACTACCACTTGGGAAGGCCAAAAGTTGATATATATTCTGAGCCACAGCATGCCTTGGTGTTTCTTGCTAATCCCTGTTTATGAAATCGACTTTTCAGTGATCTGGAAATAGCTAATGCCTACCAGTAACCCCAGCACAGAACCCTGTACCTCCAGCTGCTGACCATGTCTGGGACGAATGTGCCTGGAAAGCACTGTTTTGTCTGCGCTGGTGCAAGAGATAGGGAAAGGAGGCGCATTCTCTGAATGCACTGTACAAACCTTTGATTTTTCTTTCTTTTTAATTGGTGTCGTTATTTGGGCATTGGTGTATAAACGTGGTCACAGAGCAAAGCCCTCGCTCTGCAGCACTTCCCCCATGCCTCGATTCAACATTTGAATGCTCGTGAAGCAGGTTCACGTTGAGGTTTGTCCCTTTGTTCTCAGAGGCTTACCTGGCTGCTGCCTTGTGCTATCTCTTCCGTCTCTAACAAAAACTGATGTTATCTTCTAAAGAGAAAAGTCAAGACTATATTTGCAACTGAGAATTTCCTGTGTGCCTATCCCCAGTCTGTACGCTGACAGCAAGGAGCAGCAGCAGCTGTATGTGGCTGCACTTCTTCACAGTGCTCCGAGAACACTCCTTGCACAGGAGCTGAAGAAATCCCCAGCCACGGGTCCCTTTGATCTCAGATAAAGGTCAACCTGTCGAGCAGAAAGTGTGATCGGAAATGCTACCTCCCGTCATCCCTCACTTTCTCTTTCTTACCCTGAAATGATTCACCCTATTTTTCAGGGCGCGCCTTCACCACAGCAGGCATGGTTTTCACTTCGGCTCTGTGGCATACTTTTACTTCATCCCATGCATCAGCCCGCTTCAGCCAGGACTGCCAGGATTTTCAGTGAAAAGGCATGGAGCTGGGACAGGGAGGCTCAGGTTGGGTGTTAGGGAAAGGTTCTGCACCCAGAGGGTGGTCGGGCACTGGGACAGGCTCTCCAGGGAGATGGTCACAGCACCGAGCCTGTAGGAGTTAAAGAAGGGTTTGGACAATGCTCTCAGATATAGGCCCTGACTTTGGGGTGGTCCTGTATGGAGCCAGGAGTTGGACCCGATGGTCCTTTTGGGTCCCTTCCAACTTGGATATTCTGTAATTCTATGATTCTGTGATTCAATGAGTTGATAAAAAAATGCCCACAATACTTGTGTCCACAGTATCTCAGCAATGTCTGACAGCTATTGTAGTTTTATTTACACACATATATACGTAAGCCTACTATGTCAAAAAGCCGCAGTTACCGCGTTCTCCTAAAGAACACACGCTGTCTTCCTGTGCTCAGTTTGAGGCTCTCTGAGCACATTGTGGGACCTCAGCTTCCCAACACCGGTCCCTGCAAAGTGCAACATCAGAGTTTCTGCCACACAAAAGCGTTGGGAGCCGCAGAGCCCCGCTGTTCCTCACAGCACCCACCCTGGCAGGCTCCTGGCTGCACAGCATGGGGCAACGCGGCCTGCACGTGCTAGGGGTAAGACGACCGGCACAGCGGTTTTGTTTATAACTGTATCCAGCTATAAATACTGACGTGCATTGTTGTGTTTTAAATCCATATTAAATTCCCATATAACTTCAGCATTGTTGTTACAGCTGTGAAGGCTGGTTATTAACTGACAAATACCTTGCGCAAAGGTAGACGCTTCCTCTGCTGAGTTTCCTCAAAGCCATATTGGCTCAAGATGGTTATCACCAAGGAAGATGAGTGACGGGAACAGTAATATTGAAGTCTTCAAGTATAGGCCTTGTCACCTGCTTGGTCTGAAATGATAGTGTGTGATGATAGACAGGATGGGTTTTGCTTTTCACAAACTAAGCCACCTTACACAGCTCAGGAGGTGGAATGAGGTGCCGACGTCTGGGACCGGGTACGTGTCCCTGTTCTCAGCTGGGAGCTGTGCCCTGGCATGAGCCAGGAGATGCTGCTGAGGGGGAAATACAAAGGTATTCCCAGGTGGGATGCAACACAGCAGCACTGTCACTCAGTACTGATAGTGGGAGGATCATGTTTTATTCAATCCGTCTTCACAGAGGTGTAGTTCACTACCTATGAAGCTCAATCAAGTGACTTAGGAAAGCTGCTTCTGGGTATGGATTATGAAAAAAGGAAAAACAACAACAAGAACAACCATGGACTTTGCTTTTATTCTGTGCAACGTCTTCTGGCACCCTGATGCTTGCACAAGGGAGAAGCAGTATACGACTGCAGAACGTGGAGATTATCTCCTGTACATGATCCTCAAAGTGAAAGCGGAAACGGGGACTGAATCACGACTATCAGCAGTCATTCAGTCTCTTGGACCTAATTCTGGGAGGTTTGTCATGAGGATTAGTGCTGGGCACAGAGGGCTGGTCTCTCTTGACTTTATTATCGTCAGTGGAATGGAGAGGCTCCCTCGGAGGACAGTTTGGATTCCTGTCTGTCTGTCAATTCTCAAATTCAGGTTGTGCCAGGATGTAGTCATAAGGTGTGTCAGTCCTCTTCCAGGCTGCCAACTTTTTCTGCAGAATTTTAGCTCTCCTTTTTCTAACACAAGCTTCTTACTGCTACCATTTCCAAGAAAAATCTAATGAGATGACTTGCGTGAGATGCAGGCATGTTTGCTTGAGTCTGTGGAGAGCCTTCTGGTTTAGCTGTAGGGTTTTGCCTCGTTTCAGTGAAGTGCTCGTCCTGGTGCCAAGTGATAGTAAACCGCTGCCAGGATTCTTGATTATTTTACTGACCCATTTAAGCCTAGTATTGTATTTCTAAAATCAGGCTGTTACGCTTGGCATAGTTTTTTAAGGTAGTACCCGCTTTGGAGATGTGCATTAAAAGGTGTTAAGCAATGTTTTCACAGCAGTTTCCTAGGAAAGAAATGCACTGACTTGTGTGAGAAGACAGTCGGTTGCTAGATGCGAGTGTGCCTGGCCGTGCAGCAGAGCCCCGCTGACCCCAGCAGTGCGGTTATCTGCAGTTTATCTGCAGTTTACCTACTGCTGCCGCCAATGCTCCTCCTGTCAGCACCGCTGCAAGAATTAGTATGTATAGCACACCTATATAATGCTGGTTTTTCATCTTTACTTAAAACAGAGTTGTTGGTTTTTTTTTGTGTGTGTGTGAAATAAAGCTAAAGTATAGTGGGAGATGATAGATTTGCACTGCGAAGCGCTACACTCCCATAGTAACTTTTGTTATTTTTTGGTGGTTATTTTTGTTCTTCAGTAGGAATTACTGTTAGTTGGAAGAGTGGTAGGTTCCAAAGGTTTCAGATGGGTTTCAGAAATTTCAAAAGTTAGCTTTTTGCTTTCTGCTTGTGGTGTGTCTGAGAGTGGTTTTGGTGAGGAATCCCATTTCCTAATCCCCCTTGCAATATTAGTAATGAACTGGCTTATTTTATGGCCATGTTTGTCACTTGAGCCTCTGTGATTGGAAGTTCATCTGTCTGATTGATAGTTCATCTGTATCAGATGATACATCCGAATGATATTTCAGAATTGATAGTTCATCTGTATTTATTTCATGGAGAAATACATTGTTGAACTCAATTTTTTGTATAGTGATTGAAATTAAAAAAAAAAAAATGTGGTTTGGGTATTTTCTTTCCAAGCCTGGTGAAGATTAATGAAAAATAATTGCACTGGGACAGTGCATGTGGTCTGGGTGGACAGGGGGTGCTACAGCAGAATAGCTTTGCATGGCTATTTTCTTGTTTGTAAGGATTATTTGCACAGGTCTTTTCTTTGCACAGGTATTTTCTTGTTTGCAAGGATTGTTATTTTGTAAGGATGGAGGTTCCCCATAAGCAGCTTTGAGTATTTGTAGTGTGTGTGTGTGTTTTTTTTGTTTTCCTTTGGGATAAAAGATGGGAGATCTTCACCTTCCTGTAAGAGATTTTAAAAGCCAGTTAGAATATTTTGGATAAACTTGGGACCTAGGGGATGGTTAGCCAAGTAGTGAAGCGCCTCGCACGTCCCAGTAGGTTGCACATTCTTAGAAATAACTCCCCAAACGCTGATTTCCTTTAACATCCTTTCCCCGCGTTCTTCAAGGTGCCTCTAAACGATATAACCGGGCGGCTCAACGCCGAGCCTCGACCCCCGCAGGGCCGTGCCGCAGCCCCCCCGCCCCTCACTCCGCTGCCCCTCCGTGCGGGCCGGGCCCCTCGGGGCTCCCGCTCCCCCTGCTGGCCGGGCCGGGGGCGGCCACCTGCGGCCGGGCCGAGCCGGGCGGTGCCGGGCCGGGCCGGGCCGGGCCGGGCCGGGCCGTGCGGGAGGGAGGGAGGGAGGCGAGGGGCCGGGCCGGGCCGGGCCGGGAGGGACTCGGGGCGGGAGGCGGGCGGGCGGCGCGGCCCCCGCGGGCTGGAGCCGTGCGCGGGCGGAGTCCAGTCCGGGATTTCGGGGGCGCCGCGCGGTGACACATCGGCATCACGGGGGCGCGGCCGGGCGGCGGGCGGGGGCTGCGCGCTGAAAGGCGGCGGAGCGCGGCCGCGCTCACTCCGGCGCGGCGGCGGGACGGCGCCAGGCTGCCTGCACTGCCCGGGCTGGACTCCGCGCCGGGGCCGCCAATGTGCCCCGGCAGGCAGGCTCTCACCTCGCCCTCCGGTAAGCTGCGCGCCGCCGGGGCCGGGGCTGGGGCAGGTGCGGGGCCGGGCGGGCGGGGAGGGAGGGAGGAAAAGAGAGCGAAGGGGGCGGCGGGGCGAGCCCCGGAGCCGCTCGGCTGGCGGCGAGGCGGCGGCCGGGCTCGCAGGCTGTCAGGCGGCCGCCGACGGCAGCGCCGAGCACATGGCAGCCGCTCGGCTCCGGCTGCAGCCCCGCAGCCCCGCTCCCCGCTGCCCCCCGCGCTCAGCCCTGGCCGGTGCCGGGAGCGCCCCGCGGAGCCGCCGCGGCGAGGCTCGAGCTGCTTTATGGTCGTCGGTGCTGCTTTTATTAGCGCTGCTGCTGGTTTTTAGCATCGCTGCCAGCCCGGTGTCTGCCTCGGGAGGACGGGCGGAGCGCTGCCCCTCGCAGCAGCCGCGGGGAGCGAGGGGCAGGCGACCCCCGAGGGGCGGCGGGGTGGGCTGCGAGCCCGGCTTGGCCGCAATTAGCGCCTCCCGGCGTAATTAGGGAGGTAATGGGTTTCGGGGCGTGCTTTTTTTTTTTTTTTTTTTTGCGCCTGGAAGCGGCGGGGCGAGCAGGTGCCGGGCGGCACGGAGCGGGGCGGAGGGCGAGGAGGAGGAGGGCGGCGGTGCCCTGACAGAGCCCGGGCGGCGCTCAGCGGCTGGGGGGCTCCGGGCAGACCCGGGGGGGAAGGAGCCGAGCCGAGCCGTGCAATACCGAGCCGTGCTGTGCTGAGCCGAGCCGAGCCGTGCCGGCTGCCCGCAGCCGTCTGCGGGGATTCCCCGCCCCGGCAGCGGCCGTGCCGCCGTGCGCTGGCGCTTTAAACGCCGGGAAGTCCGCCCTCCGCAGGGAGCAGCGACCTCGGGCTGCGCCCTCCCCCTGCAGAAGGCGGGGGGGAAGCCCTTGTTTTCATTCATAACTTTTTTTTTTTCTCCTTCTTTTTTTTTTTTTTTCCCCTCCCCTCCTCTTCCTTCCTCCCCGTCAGCTGCGCGCCCCGCCAGGCTCGCAGGGGGCGCCGCCCGCCGCAGCACCTCGGGGCCGGGGCTCGGCCAGCCCCGGGAGCGGTGCGGAGCGGAGCCGCCCGGTCCCCTCGCCCCGTCCCGCCTCATGCCGGGGGCAGCCGCCGCTGCGAGGCCCGGGGGTGTCCCCCCGGCGGCTTCCCTCGGCCCCTGCCGCCCTCCGCCTGCCCCCCAGATGGCACTGGCTGCCTTTCGCCGTGCCGTGGGATGTGGTTTTGCCTTCCCCCGGGAGCCGGGCTCCCGCCCGCTGCGGCTGTGAAGCTCTCCTGCTGCGCCTTCATTCAGCCTCAGCGCCTGGCGGGGCGGTGTGCGGAGTGAATCAGAAGTGAGTGCGGTGCTCCTCGGCTTCTCTTGCTTGCTTGCTTCCGAAGCCCGTGACCCTAAAGCCCTCGCAGGTGACATTTAAACGTCAAATAAACCTTCGGCTGGCGGATCAGCACGGAGACTTTGCGTCCTGGTAGAAGCTGGTGCTAAGCTTGTGCCAGCGCTCAGGGTGATGCAGATGCGTGGCTACCTGCTAGGATAAGTCCTGCTCTGTCCTTCCCCGTGTGTCCGTGGTGCCTGTGTCGCTCGCATTGCGAACAGCTCCGTGCCACCTGCGGGCTGGAGAGGTGAGACGCTTCCCCACGGCTCTTCCCCACGGGTGCTTTGGCAGTGCTCGATTGCCTAGCGCTCAGCTTGTTGCTCCTGCAGGTAAATGTACGTGACATCTTGCAGGGAGCTTGTCTAGGGCTTTCGGTGAAGGAAAGCAGTTTGTTTTATGTGTTCTCTCTGTAAGCCTGGCTTTTAGGTAGTCTCATGTACGTTTTCGTATGGGTACGGAACTGTCACTGCAGTTTTCCAGCTCGGCATTTGCAACCTTTGTGTTAACAGTTAAAAGATTGAATAGAAGAATTTGTATTTCAGAAGCTTTTAATCAGTTCATCTTGGGAAATATTATTTGTTCTTTGTGTTTTTTTTATTCTGTTTTTTAAAAGTACCTAACTTTTTTTTTGAAACAAATCCTTATCTGACACTTAATTTGTCTTATTCTTTTCTACCTGTTTTTCTTTCACACTCTGCCCTTTGGTCAGAAAATACTTGAAAACAGGCTTCTGTTCGCACCCTTATTGCTTCTGTTTGCACCCTTATTTTAGTTCTATGAGATTTGCATGCTGGATTTCTTGCAGAAAATGTCTCATACGCTTGACAGTGCTGATTTCAAGGCTCTGTAGTGCACGTACCTCACCTTAAGAAGGATACTTACCGAAGCATGCTAGCAAGCAAATCTGTTTAGCTTTCTGATGCTGCAGATTAAGCCAGAAGAGTGAGAATTGTGCGTGCTCTTTATTCTGCTCTGCAGAACACAGCCTGGCTGTGCTCCTTAACGTTTCCAACTTAGTTTTGGGGGCAGACAGAATTGCTCTTGCTAATTAGACATTGAGCTCGGTAGCAAGTGAGAAGCACTTAGTTCCTGTGGCTTGCCAAGCGAGCTTGCAGGTTAATGCTGATTTTTATAGCTATTTTCTTTCTGAATTGTAATTTTAATGGCAAGGGGTCTCCCTTAGCATTCCTCACCTATGATGCCATACCCAGGTTCTCCCCATTGCTGGACTTTGGCCAGATCCTCAGCGTTGTTGTAATCCCCTGCTGAAAGAGATCAGCGCCAGGTGGCTAGGGCAATTTGTGGTTTGCCATATCACTTTTATTTTCAAAAAGTATCCTGTTCTTTGTTCCTCTTTTGCGCTTGATCTTGTGTCTGTATGTATATATGTACACACGCAATGTTTATTTACACTTTCTGACTTCTTATTGTTATTCTAGGGTTTCAGATGCATGCCAGGTTCCCGCTGAATGCCAGAGGTAGAGATCGCTACAGATGGAGCCCCAAAGTCAACATGGCAATGGTGGCTCGTTGGTAGTGATTCAGCAGCCCTCTTTGGACAGCCGGCAGCGGTTGGACTATGAAAGAGAGAGCCAGCCAACAACGATCCTGTCGCTGGACCAGATCAAGGCCATCAGGGGCAGCAACGAGTACACCGAAGGTCCATCTGTGGTGAAAAAAGCTGGTCCGCGGACAGCACCGAGGCAAGAGAAGCATGAAAGGACTCACGAAATTATACCGATTAATGTGAATAATAACTACGAACACAGACCCAGTCACGTGGGGCATGTGGCACATCAGCATAACGCGAGGGCCCCGGTCTTGAGCAGATCAACGAGCACGGGGAGCGCAGCCAGCTCTGGGAGCAACAGCAGCGCCTCTTCAGAGCAGGGACTGCTGGGCCGGTCGCCTCCATCCAGGCCGGGTTCGGGCCACAGGTCCGACCGGACAATCCGGACGCAGCCCAAGCAGTCGTCTTTGATTGTAGATGATCTGAAGGGTCCTCTGAAAGAGGACTTGACACAGCACAAGTTTATCTGCGAACAGTGTGGGAAGTGCAAATGTGGTGAGTGCACAGCCCCGAGGGCCCTTCCTTCCTGCTTGGCCTGCAACCGGCAGTGCCTGTGCTCCGCGGAGAGCATGGTGGAGTACGGCACCTGCATGTGCTTGGTCAAAGGGATCTTCTACCACTGTTCGAACGACGATGAAGGGGACTCGTACGCGGATAATCCCTGCTCCTGCTCCCAGTCACATTGCTGTTCTAGGTACCTGTGCATGGGAGCAATGTCCTTGTTTTTGCCTTGCTTGCTCTGCTACCCTCCTGCGAAAGGATGCCTCAAACTGTGTCGAGGGTGTTACGACCGCGTCAATCGTCCAGGCTGCCGATGCAAGAACTCCAACACTGTGTATTGTAAACTGGAGAGCTGCCCCTCACGGGGTCAGGGCAAGCCCTCATGATTTTCGGAGGGAGGTTTACTTCCTCCAACTTCGATTTTCAGGTTGTAGCTGATTTTTTTTTCCTTTTTTTTTCCTTCCCCCATTTACGGGGGTGGGGAGACTGCTCTTTTGCTTTCTCCCTCCACTTCAAATACACAAGTTCTTCCCTTTTGCATCTTTGTTCTCCTCTTTTTTTTCACTCAACTGAGTGTGGAGTGTTTTACGTAGTCATTGCTGCTCTTTGGTAAGTGTGGACTTAGTATCTGCGTCTGCCGCTCACTTTGGCAGGGTCGTCTGAGTTTGTAACTGAACCACTCCTGACAGAGACAGTGAGGGCTCACTGGGCTCTTGCAGCTTCTTGCTCTGAATATCTTCCCAAAGATGTTTTTCCTTCTCAGCAATTTTTTTGTCGTTAACCCCCTGGGTACCAAGGAGTAACTTTTCATGAGTGAGCTGGATTGTGAAATAACTTCTTGAGTGTTCTCTTCCTGGAGAGGGATGTAAAATAAAGGCTTTACCAAATGAAAGGCCTGATTCTTCTGTAAGCAGCCTGCTTTTTTTTTTTTTTTTTTTGGCCTCCACCTCTTTTGTCTTAACTTTTGGAATATTCTCAGTCCTGAGAGTTAGCTGATTGTTTCTCCCCTTGCTTTTTTTTTTTAACTTGAGTTTTTGCTACACTATGTAGATCTTCACATTGGAGACATTATGGCTGCAACTGTACTCATTTGTTTCTCTTGCTGTCAAATCTTTGAAGGATATTGCTCACTCCACCCTCCTGCTCCTGTTTTATAGTCCATCAGTATCATGTTGATATTAAAGTTGGTGGTGTTCATATATCCAAACAGCCTTCAGGTGTCATTGAGTCACCTAAACGTTCTTGAATCTTTAATATTTCTTGTGATCCTCTGGTTTAGTGAATTTAGCTCTGCTCTGTACTTTATAATTTTATTCTGTTCCCTGTTTTATTGCCTTAGCCACAAATTGTGGTCCTTTTTTGTATATTTTATGTATAAAACACAAAGTTGAATCCCAACTATTTTTAAGACAAAAGTCTGTTAAAACTTTTTTTATTGTAAAGAATATTTATTATGTGAATCTCTATTATTTTATGATATTTATTGCAAAAGACTTTGAAAATGTACTCATGTCTGAATATAACAAAATATCAATACTTAACGAAATAAGGATGACACGAAGAAAGTACATATGTTAACTATAATGCAGAAAATATATTAATTAATGAAAATGGCTCTTGAGTTCTTTTGTTACAATGACAGGTTGTAAGCTACTTTTGCATATTCTGGGTTCTTGTTATTTTCTTCCTCTGGTCAGGTGGTCTGTCAGGTAGCAAGTAACTTCCTATTGATACTTCAAAACCACTAGTCTGTGCTCTAGTTTAGTTTACCTAATTTTAAGTTTGCTAACTGTTGATCAAGTAAGTTTTTTGCAACGCAATGTATGCATTGTGCTCAACAGGGCCAAGAGGTGTAGGCCCTATTTTATTTTCCAGAGCATTAAAATAGTTGTGGAGGAGGAAACCACAGCTTTAAGTTTAGTTTCCTAAAGAATTCCAAATTAAGATGTAAAGATGTAAACCCATTCTAAATTTTCCCACATAGACCTTCTTGGCTGGTTACTTTATGATATAAAGTAGAATTTGGGTTGCTGCAGTTTGCTAGCTTTGAGAGTTGTGTATGTGAGCACATCTATATGTGTGGCTTGTTTGTTTCTCTTCTCATACGTTTTCCCAATGTCAACTGAATCCACCTTCTGTCTTTAAATTAAAGGCTCTTAAGGGTGACCCAAGTGTCACAGCTACTTGTGGCCATTTAACACTTACTCAACAAAACCCCTTTTCAGTAAGAGTGAATGGGGAAGCCTCATTCTTCTGTCCATGTGGGTCAAGGCTAACATCACAATTCTCTTAAAGTAAAAAGTTTATTAAATGGATGTAATTCCACATGGTATTCAGAGTAAGTGGTTCTAGAGAAACTCCACTTAAGGAACTCTAATAATCTGACAACTGTGTCATATTGCATTTTGAAGTCTTCTGCTTTGAATTGCCATGCTCAAGCTGTTCTAACTCCCAGTTTGCTGCTCATTGGAGTAAGCTGGGCTTTTGTAGTTAACAGCATCAAAGCTGACCAAAAAATGGATTCTTTATTAAAGAGCATGTATAATTTCTGTGAGGTATACAGCGAAACCATAATAATGTTACATCTAAGAAACAGCTTGCTTTTCAGTATGTTCTTGGTAATACTGCTCTCTCAATCTCACTTCTGCACATAAACGTGACAAAATTTACAGATGAGGAGCCTTGTGGGGTAGCAGTGTGTGTGTATATATAATCTGCCTTCCACAATTTATTCTTTGTGAGATGAAGCAAAGCCAAGAGAAGAATGTGTCTGAGGAGTAAATGACTTGCTCGGCACTACTTCCTTATCACTGATACTTCTCTAACAGTGGCAGCTGCAAACAGCCCTCGGGAGACAATGAAATCCTTGTCAAACAGTCACCGTTGGTCAGATAGGGCCATTTTTAAGACTGTGTACTGACACTCAGAAATACCGAGCCAATTGCAGTTTCCTAACTGGATGCAATCCAGCTCTGTGTTGAGTATGTTTGCGTGAATGGTGTTAATTATTCCTCCTCTTAAAAAAAAAAAAAAAAAAAAAAAACTATTCATGCTGTTGACTTCTGTCTCTCTCTTTTTCAGCCAGGTGGCTTATGTGGGGTTTTGTTAGGATTTGTTTCTTAGCAGAGCAGAAGAAAGCCCAAAGGACTCACTCACACATAGTACGTCTTTCCGTGACCATCTTCCATTATGAGCTGCATCACACCATTGATCCAGATTTCCGAAGAAATCAACAAAACTATGCTCTAATTAGATTAAATAATCTTTACTAACTGAAGTTGGGAATAATTTGAGACTGTCATTTCTGAAGGGGAACATTTGACTTTGACCTATGCAGAAATTAGGTGATAACCATTCACTGTGTGTCTGAAGCAGTACTCTAAGTGCCAGGTGTTACCCAGAGAAGGCAGCACTGAAGAAGTAGAAGTAAATAGCTCATTTTGTTTCCTTTCCCTTCTTGTTTTAGGTGTTGCATCTCTTGTACTTTACATCCATCTATTTGAGTTCACTGTTGTGTTTGTCAGGGTGCAGGGCGATTGCCTTACTGTACGGCAGTGGCTGTGATGTCTCTCGGGCAGACAGACGGCTTTTTGCAGTGTAGAACCAAGCAGGGTCGTGTGAGGGCAAATTGATGTTTTCCTGGTGGGTGTGTGGCAGTAAGCGAGCTGACAGATGCATGAAGTAATCCTCCACACATTGAAGGGACAGTAGTTAGTTCACATATCCCCAAAGCATCAATCACTATGATCTGTTCTACTGCCTGCAGTACAGTAAGTAGAATGACCACCTACAGATACAGCATCTTCTTGTGAGGGGGTGAACGGGTTTGCTAAATGCTAATGGGACTTCTGATAACCGGGAGACTGAAGTGTAGATTTCAGTCCTTCAGTCCAAATGTTGTCAGCATGCTGTTCAGGTCACTTCCTTCACATCTGTACAGCGCCTACAGTGTCTGAGGTCCAGCTGCTGTAACGATGTAGGTGAAAATTATTTCTTAGCCATTTTCAGATAGCTTTGATAGTTTTCATTTTGAAAAAACGAAGAGTATGTGGTGTAAAAGAATTGTGTATTTAGGCAAGAAGTGCAGCTGACCTAGTAACCTATTTGTATAGGTTGCTGACGGATGTGAGCAAGCTGGCCATCTGGTTGTACGTGGCAGAGTGCTGAAATGTCTCAGTGTAAGATCTGTGAGGAAGGGAAAAGGGAAGCTTCACCAGGCTGGGATTCAAGTCTCTGTTTGTCTAGCATCTCGAGCCCAGTGGCAGGAGATGAGATTTGGAAACAGATGGTGAGTTTCCACGTTCCCTGCCGCGGGAATACATTGTTAGGGTGAGAACTGGAGAGTTAAGGTGTTCCGCTAGAGACAGCTTCGTTACGCTAATGCTAGTGTGGATGATAGCGTTATCCGAGGGGGAATAGTACTTAAGAAATGAAGAGTGCTTGCTCTTGTTTATGGTTCTGTATCGTAAAGACAGGTGGGAGAGGATTAGCTCCTCTCCCTGTGATAAAGCAAATCTGTTAAGAGGGATTAAACGGGCTATATGAAGTGTTTTAATGGACTTATATGAAGTAATAGATTTTTGTCCTGGAGGAATGTTCAGGACTCACTGATACTTCTGTGTTTCTTGTTCTGCTGAAATTACCTCCAAATGCTGAGGAATCCTGATTAATTGTTGGCTTTCTTCCAGCTGGAGCATTTCTGTCAGTCATGGTAGCGCTTCAAAAAACAACCTGGAGTGCAATGTTGTCCTACCATCACACAACTGGATTTACCAGCCTTACAAAGTGCGTGGTTTGCACAGGTGTTGTTCTGATTAGCCTTCATCCCTGGGCAAGCTGCTTTCAGGGCAGCTCTTAAATGTTCCTCCTTCCTAGCTGTGGTTATTTCTCGTCTTGCTATCACTGATGGGAGTAGCTGAGACGTGGCTTCAACCCTCACCAGCGGATACATGGCCATGTGGGGCCTGAGTGAAGTTTTGTATTTATTGGAAGGATCTAAACCTTCTTAAAAACTTCTTAGCTTAAAAACTTCTGAGTCACTCAGAAAGTTGCCTTCATCATGTTCTGCCTCTCCACTAGAGCATGGGCTCCGACTGTAACCAGCACCTGGAGCTGACATGTCGCTGTCCCACAGGGAATAGGGCTGGGCTGTGTGTCGGGTGCTCAACGCAGCCCCGGATCTGCTTTCTGGTGCTGTGTCAGCGTTGTGAAATCCTAATACGGGATCATTTGGGCCCTTTGTGTTCCCTTGTGCTGTGACTACTCCCTTGCAGCCAGATGGGAGCTCTTTTACCACCCATCACCCACCATCAACCACAGTGCCAAAGCCCAGGCCCTCACTAAACACCACAGAAGGTGTCGATTCCTGCAAGCATTACACTTTTCAGTTGTGTTTTCACTGTGTGTGCTTTGAAATGGGCTTTGTTTTCATGTGTCTAGGTAGCAATGTGTAGGTGCAGATCTGCTCTTGCTTCAGCTGGACTGGGAGTACTTGGCTACGTCTGGGTAAGTGCATTCTGTTAGATACTGTGGGCTTTGGTTGTGGTGTTAATGGGTAAATCCAGACTCGGTGTTTCCTAAAGGCTGAAAAGGAATACGTACATGTCAGCCACCATAACAGAAGACAATATGGCTGGAATGAAGCTCAATTCCCGGAGTGGTACCTACTGCTCGGTGTGCATTTGTGACTGAGAGATGCACTGCCATCATTTTCCCAGTGTAATGCCTTCAGCTGCTGCTCCCGCTTCTCCAGGTGAAGGTGTCTTTAGATGAGACAGTTCCTCATGTACTTATTAGTAAATACAAATGTGGGACAGGTTTTCTGTAGGCCACACATAGCCTTAGTAGGTTTACTTATGGAGGTGTGAAACCCTTTTACTTTTTACTTCAAAAAGGACCAGAAAATCGCTGTGATCTTTCAGTATTCTTGATACATCGCATACATATCCTTGATACAGTGCATTTGAAATGGAATCTAAGCCCATACTGTAAAAGGAAAGGAAGCAGTGTGCCATCCCAAAGGGATCACATTGTCATGCATGTTACAAAACTAGCAATCTTCAGCTCGAAAATGCAATTATTGCCAATTGCTTGGTTTTGAAGAAACATCCATTTGTTTAATCCTCAGAGAAAGGTGTGCGTGACAGCTGTGCCTCTCTTGCACTGTCAGCACGCCCTGTTTTGTAAACCTTTGTATACATGTACAGTGCTATGAATCTGAAAACAAATATCCTACAGAACACATTGTCAAAAGGCACAAATGTTCAACAGAGGCTCTACCCCAAAGGGCTGAACCTCATTGTGTTTGTGCAATAGGGAGCACAATGGAGCTCGCATACTGCCTGACCCTTCGGGGCCGCTACCGTAGTATGACTGGTTTTATAACGCAGAGTATTCCTTCTGAATGAAGTCAATGGGTTTACACCAGTGACTAAGTTTGCCAAACATCAGTGTATGTCCATTAGTGTCTCATGTCACAGCGGGCAGTTCTGAATGGGCTTGATTCTGGTGGTAGGGTGTTTTCCTGTTTTCTTATTTTGTTTTTATTAATTGGGATGGTTCATACCACACACAGTCTTACGAATGACTAAGATTCATAAGTGTTAATGTGTTCCTAGTTTATATGATAGAGTAACTGGGAGAAGCAGCTGGAATACCCTAAATACATGCTAGAATTATGTAAGTGATTGACTACTTAATGGATATTTTAAATTGCATTGGCCATCTTCTGTAGAGTACTTCAACTTCCAGACCATCTGACAGTTCTTCCAGTGCTGTGAGAGCTCCTCTTCCACATGTTATGCAGGAAGAAAAGTTGGTGTTATCTGACATGGGAAAGATCCTTTCAAAGGCATCATTTCTTACTTTTGTGGTGTTCAATCTGATGCTTTTGGATCTGCACACTTAGGAGAAGACACTTTAAAATGAAAATGAATAAACCAGTTGCCAGAGAGAAAGGGGAAAGTTCCATGGCTTTTCCCCAACTTGATTTTTAGGAGATGGCATGGTACCTTCTTTTTAACGTTGAGGTATCCTAGCTGCTCCTGCTCAAAAATCCATTTTCAGAAAAATCTATTTCCTATCAGAATCTATTTCCTATCATGTCATGCCATCTCTTTTTAGAGAATAACTGTATGCTTGCTCATTGTTTTACACTGTGTGGAGTTCTTCTGGATGACAAACGCTCTGGCTATACGAGCCATCTGTGCTGCTCTGCTGCTGAGGCACTTGCTGGTTTAATGCACTTCTGCATGCTCGGTCTTTCTTACGAGTCACAGTGAAAGCGATCCTGGTCAGTCAGGGTGGGAAATACAGTTCAGTTGGATCTTGGGATTTTGTTTTGGTCCAAAGTTCAAATCTGGATATGAGCTTTGCCAAAGTTTGACAGTACCTGGCACCTGGGCTTGAGCTTACTGACCTGCAAGAGAACAAAGATATGGAAATATATTATAGTTGAAAATGCATCAGTGCTACTGCATTAAACAAAGGATCATTGTAGGAGCAAGTGATAGACTTATACAAAATCTTTCTGGAGACTCCACATCTCTCTCTCTCTCTTTTTTTTTTTTTTTTTTTTTTTTAATTACGTTTTTTCCTCAAATCTTGAGTTTTAGAGTCCATAGGCTTGTTTTCTCCTTTCCATCTCTTGCCTTACACTGGAGCAGGCGCACTCGCTGTGGTGCTTCCACAGTCATCCATCACTGCTGCCAGGTGCAGATAACATCCCCTGTAATTGTTAATCTGCTGTGCTCTTCCTGCTGACAACCCTAACATACTTGGTAGGGGATAACTTTATCTGTTCAGGTGGCAAAAAGTGCAATAGTACCTCCTTACCAAGTAACTCAAAGCATTTTGTGCTTGTACTTAAATTGTTTTAAATGAACTATGCCTGATAAAGCAGCGCTGAGGGAAATATTTTTCTCTTGCTGCTGGGAAAGCCGAGACCTGAGGGTTGCATGGCATCATGCTGTGAGGCACCAGCACCTTTGACTGGCAGTGTGGTGTTTTACTGTTAAGTCATTCCTCCATACAGAGAGATGAATGAACGGGGAAAGTGCTTAAGGTCTAAACTGTAGCACTTTCTAGAGGGTATTTATAAACTGGGTGTTGTAACATGCCACAGGCTGTGTGTGCACATGCATCCGACTATGATGATTTAGAAGCAATGTTTTTACTCTTGGTCGGAAAAATTTGTAATCCTAACACGGGGACCTATTTAAAATGCTCTTCGTGCAGCACATTGTGCACTACAATCCATCTGTAAGGAACAGGTCCACGTTTATTAATATATATGTATTTTAATATTTGAGAACAGCAGTGATCCTGATCTCCGGGTGCCTGCATTGGGAGATGTGGGAAACGAGGCGGAGGTACAAATAATACATGTTACTTGCGGGGCTGGAAACCAGAGCCATATCCTATGGCCTTCTAATTAAAAACCTTTATTTCCACAGATTTATTCTGTGGGCCTTACTAAATAGATCAGCCTTGGGTTTCTAATGGTGAATATTTTAGGAGGAATGTAGCCTTTGTTACTATGAATAGTCGGGAGCAGATTACCGGGATGCCAATTTCCTGTTGCCTTTCAGAGCTGCAATTTGAGCCCTATTTGCTCCTGGCTCTTGCACAATTGAAAACAATGGGTGGCTTCTTTCAGGTTTCACTTCAGAGCTCTTAGAAACTGGGGAAGTGGCTAAAGCCCTACTTTACAGGTAATTAACAATAGATAATGTTTGCTCTGCGTTTTTTCTTTTCTTTTCTTTTCTTCTTTTCTTTTTTTTTTTTTTTTCCTTTCTTTTTCCTTCCTTCCTTCCTTCCTTCCTTTTTTCCCTTCCTTCCCTCCTTCCCTCCCTTAAACGGAGGCAGAAGCCCACCCTGAGCTCCCAGTGCAGATGCCGTCTTGTGGATGAGGTCCCAGGCGTAACCTTAGCGAGATGGGTCAGATTTACATCCAAGCAAATAAAGGAAAAAGCAGAGAGGAGATGTTTGGTTGCTAGAAATGATGAAGGATAAGCAGCAGAGCCTGGATGGGCTGCCCGTCTCAGTCAGCCCAGTATGTGAGTGTTTACTGTTGTGAACCCGCTCTTTGATTTAGGGCCCCTTTTTATTGTATCCTCTATCTCCTTTATTAGGTGCACACTTCTCAAACCTTGTTGACATTTATGTAGGATGGTTAAATATTTTCTTATGTATATTCAGTTCTAGGAAACCACATGTTCTTTAAAGTTTATCTTAAATACAGAAGCTTGTTTTACCACATAAAGCTATATGTGTCTTTTGTTTATCATTATCTTGATAATTATCTGTGGGCACCTAGGAAGAAGCTGGAAAAAAAAAAGAAAAAAAAACCCACCACGCTGCTCTTGCATCATTATTAACATTTATCTAAAAATACACTGCACATGGCTGGGGCAGAGAGGAAAAGTCTGAATCAGGATGCTCGGGTTCCTTGCGGGTAGCAGGGAAGAGATTAACATCAGGATAAGTGTCACCTGCTGCCAGCCTCAGAAGTAAGCTCTGTGCCTGCACATTGCAGGCTGTGAGGCAGTGTGTGGGTAAGTTTTGAAAAGACGGGAAAAATAAAAATGAACCTTTGAACGTGCTGGCACAGACGTCTCTCTTTTTGCCTGTAGAGCTAACTATTTATTTGGCCTTGCTGCGTATGTGGAAACTTCCTGAGTAAGCGGGAGATTCGTGCATGCACATAAAGTAGTTGCCCAGTATGTAAATGCCCTCTTGCGTTTCGCATCTGCAAACATCATGTGTGCAAAAGCCGGAGGAGAGATGGAAAAGTTTGCTACGGCAAAACCTGCTCCAGTAATTCCTGGCTGATACAAGGAGCCTCGCTCACATTTTTGCTCTGGGTGAAACCCTGCATCTACTACACTGCCCTGCCCCGAGGCAGCCTCTGGTTCTGTTTGTCCCTTTGCCAGCCGAGGGCAGGGTTTGGCGGTGGGACTGCTGGCCTGAGAAGCTGCTGCCTTAATCTGTAATGCCAATGCAACCATTCACTAAATACAGGGCACCTCGACCAAAGGTCCAGGGGAAGGGACTTCTGGCGCTTGACTGGCACCAGGGAAAGCATCACATCACACAGTTCCATACCTGGAGGCTGCAGCCTTAGCGTTAGGGCTGCCTCTCTGTGTTAAACGAGCTCTTAGGCTCCGGGACAGTAATCTGCTCTCTCTCCTTACTTCCTGGCCTGAAGGTGCAGCTTTGCAGGTAGTTACTGAGACTACACACATATGGATACAGGGCTATGAGCCAAACAGGGGAAGTTTCTAGCAGCACCTGATGGAATTCTGTACATGCATACCATCTACATGAATTAGAACAATTAAGAAAGTACAAAAAAAAAAAAAAAAAAGGCACAAAATGAGAAACAATTCTGCAGTTCATGCTTGTGTTCCTGAGTTTCCCATGAGGCTTTTAGCATTTCATTAGCTTTAACTGTGAACACAGTTTTTGCTTCTTGTTCTCACCATCTGCAAGGCTATCGGAAAAACTGTCTGACTCATTAACCCACTTCTGTTTCTCCTTCTTCCTGTTGTAGCTCTTACTTCTATGACCTAGGTGATATCATTTTGACTGTAAATCTTGCAGTAGAAACAATCCCCAAAGGAAGTAAGCATGGCAGCAACTTTGGATGTGTTTTCTTCAGAGCTGGGACAGATGAATGGATGGGCCTTCTGTTGCTGATCTTCATCAGGAGCTCTGAAATAGAAGAGGGAGAAATTTTGGGAAGAGTCTTAAAGCCAAGCTGCAAAACTGCCTAATTTGTAACTTTGTCGTGATTGTGATAATTTCCTTCTTTCTCCAGTTCCTTGTTGATAATTTAGGAAGACACAGGAGACAGATGTGAAAAAAGGTGTTTTTTTTTTTTTTTTGAGAACTACAATACATTTTAGAAAAGTTCAATAATTTTGCCTCTTACTACTACCACTGGTAAATCTTGTTCCCTTGCATTAGGGAAATGTGAACTGCTGTAGCATCAAGTGTATTTGTTCACATAACTTACTTTACAGTGTAGTTCTCAATCACACCTACCCTTCCCTAATTCTCTAGCTGCGTAAGCCCCTCCTGTACCCACACTTGTTTCAGGTTTATTTGATGTTGTCCCAGTTCTCCAGAGGAAAAGCTGGAGTGGCCTGGGGTGACCTGGGGCGATCTCTACAGCTGCAGGGGTTGGGGTGCCACAACAGAGTGGTCCTGGCTCAAACCCACCACAGGTGCCCTTCACCATCCCTGCCTGATGCTCACTCCCAAGGTTTCCAAATGTGCTGGTGAACTTGGCAAGGATTGCCCACACTGTACGTCTCAGGAAAATACCAGCCAAAGTGGGAGGGTGCCCATCTTCTATTTGCTTTATTCCTGTTTCCAATGGGATTTAATCCAAAGAACCCAGGAGTTCCTGACTTACATGTTTCTGTCTCAGGAGTGTGCCGATGGGCAGGTTACATGAGCCAGCCAGTGGTTGTCCACCTGAGAGGACAGAAATGCACTTTGTATGTAGATTCAGCAGCTCCACAGGTAATAGGGAAACAAGTGCATCAGGTTTAGCTGCAAATTCTGCTCAATGTACTCTGTCAAATGAGAGCCTGCAGTGAAATTCATGAAGGATTACCTAAAATTTGGCTTTGTTCACTGGATGATGCGACCTCAAAATTTCTGAAAACCAAGCTTAACTCAGTTTCTACATATGGATTTCAGAAACTAACTACAGTCTTTTAAAAATATTGACCTTGTTAGTCCATCTCGCCTTTAATTTACAACCTGGAATAGTCAAGATAAAGCCAAGTCACACACAGAATCACACAGAATTTCTAGGTTGGAAGAGACCTCAAGATCATCGAGTCCAACCTCTAACCTAACACTAACAGTCCCCACTAAACCATATCCCTAAGCTCTACATCTAAATGTCTTTTAAAGACTTCCAGGGATGGTGACTCAACCACCTCCCTGGGCAGCCTGTTCCAGTGCCTAACAACCCTTTCAGTAAAGAAGTTCTTCCTAACATCTAACCTAAAACTCCCCTGGTGCAACTTAAGCCCATTCCCCCTCGTCCTGTCACCAGGCACGTGGGAGAACAGATCAACCCCCACCTCACTACAGCCTCCTTTAAGGTATCTGTAGAGAGCGATAAGGTCGCCCCTGAGCCTCCTCTTCTCCAGGCTGAACAAGCCCAGCTCCCTCAGCTGCTCCTCGTAGGACTTGTTCTCCAGGCCCCTCACCAGCTTGGTCGCCCTTCTCTGGACAAGTCCTGACCCCGACGTATAGGGCTCACACTAGAAGAGAAACAGAACAACTGCAGGGGTGCAAGTGAATAGGAGCACTTTGATGTATTTTTTGTCTATCTACATACCTAGCAATTGGGATTTGTAAACCTTAATACTCTTAATATTTTATTTTGAAGTTTCAGTGAAGATAATTAAAACAATGGGAAATAAAGTGGTTTTATATGTGTTCACTAAAGACTATTTCTTCAAATTGAGAGAATAATTATAACCCTTAATTTTTTCAATTTGTGTCTAGCTGGAACTTGACACCATAGGCATCTACTGCATTTTTACTTCTCTTACAGGAGTAAGGAGTGTTTTTTTTTTCTTTTTCTTTTTCTTTTTCTCCTTTTCTTTTTCTTTTTTTCCTTTTCTTTTTCTTTTTCTTTTTCTTTTTCTTTTTCTTTTTCTTTTTCTTTTTCTTTTTCTTTTTCTTTTTTTCCTTTTCCTTTTCCTTTTCCTTTTCTTTTTCTTTTTCTTTTTCTTTTTCTTTTTCTTTTTCTTTTTCTTTTTCTTTTTCTTTTTCTTTTTCTTTTTCTTTTTCTTTTTTCTTTTTCTTTTTCTTTTTTTTTTCTCTGTTATAAATACACACACTCATTTTATTTCAGACAGCTCTCCTACCCTTTCCTGGCAGAGGATAATGCTGAGGAAATGCAGTGCTTCTTGGCACCTTGACTTAGAAGTGCTGAGATAATATATTACATTTTCCTCCCTTATAGAATAATTATTTGCCATTGCAATGCAAGTACTGCTTCTTACTTAACACGGAGGGGCAAGACTGCAGGACCCAGGCTGGTGTCCCTCAGCTGGACCTGCTCATTGCCCCTGCCAGACCCCCAGCAAGGCAGGGCTTTGTGAAAGCACTGCTGTGCAGGCTGGGATCCAGCCCTGCTGCTGGAGGCACCCCGCTCTGATGGCTGCAGAGGAATTGCAGATGAAAGCAGATGCCTAAGAGCTAGGTGGCTGGAGTTACGTGAGGTGACTCCCACCCGCTGCCACTTAAACTCAATGAAGTCCTTTTTTCCTGCATTTTTCATCTCTGCCTCTGGCTCGCTTTCTGACTTCTTTTGAGACATATTTTCAAAGAGACACTTCTCTGACTCTTCTGGAGTGTTTATATAAAATATAACTCGTGATAAAAATATGTCCTATGACATGGCCTGTATGATAGATAACCCCGTTCTCTCGCTGCTTTTGCCTTCTGTGGTCACAGAGATGATATGTGGGGATATTTGCATACACAGTCAACATAAAACAAAGTTTTTCCTCTCGCATGTCAAAAATTTCCTCTGTGACTTTGGACAGACCGTTCTGTTTGTCAGCCTCGCTTGTACATGATGTTCTGCCGCAGAAAACGATGCCTCCATCGTGTTTTTCAAAGAGGATGTAAATTTGCCAAAACAAATGATGGGCAGAGGAATGCCTGCCTACTTTGTTTTGGTTATATGTAATCTTTACAATATCCTCTCACAATGCCTCCCAGATAAGTGGGTGGTATGCCAGAAGCACAGAACAGTTAAGACGTCTCATGATCTCATCTGCTCTCTGCTTTAAACAAGGTGCTTTTGATGGGTTACGAGACATGACATCGCAGCCTGCTGGGCAGAGCCAGTTGCCCCAGGCCCTGCAGCTAAGGTGGTGGGCACCCCACAGAGCTGCTCTGCAATGAGTGCTGAAGAGAGAAGTGTGAATGACAACACAGAAACAATGGGTGAGTTGGACGAGGATGTGCGATGACACATCGGAGTCAGAAGGGCAAACAGTTTGTAAAATTCCCCATCCCGGCTCCAGCCTTGGCAGAGGTACAAGTGCAAGGGGAGGCCAACAGACCCTGAGACTCCAGGCTTTCCTTCCAGAGAAACAATTCCCACTCCTCAGCCTGATCATAAGCTTTGGTGGAACCTGCTTCGCATTCTTGCTCCTTCCGTTGGAAAAAGTCAATGTCCTGATAAAGTGGTATTTTATACTTTATGTATACAAGAAGCAGTGTGAACCAAAAGCCTGAGTGAGGAAGGCCTGCCTTCAGATCTCAACCTTGTTCTGGGACAACAAGGAAACGATGCCATCTTCCTGTCCATTTCCCCCCAGAACAGCTAATGCTGACATAATGGGTACTTTATGAGACATTACTGTGTTGGTCCTGTACTTTAAATAAACAATACACTACAAGCAATTAGATGTCAGGAAGAATTTTTTCATGGAGGAGGTGGTCAGGCATTTGAATGGGCTGCCCAGGGATGTGGTGGAGCTGCTAACCCTAGAGGTATTTGAGATGAGTGGTCACGGCGCTTAGGGACATAGTTTAGGGGTGGACTTGATGATCTCAAGGGACTTTTCCAACTTATTACATGTATTTGAGCTGTACGAAGTATTTTTATTATGCTTTCTGAAGTCATTAGTGAGAAGATAGTACAGAAAGGGAACCACTGGGTACAAAAATTACGGCCTCAAAGATGACTGTTTTAAAAGCTCATTATAAAGGGAACATTTTGGGTGGGGGTAGCTGTCCTTTTGGAGCTCCCCAGCTGGGGAAACAGGGGATGCCCTGTAAGGCTGGTTTGGAGAAGCTCCTCCACCATGGCACCTGAGCCTTGGCTTCAGCAGCTGTCTCAGCACTTGGGCAGCCCTTGCTCCTGGCTTTGGCCTGTCGTTCTGGCTGGACACCCCAATGCCCACACTTGGTTACTGGTCCCTGACACCCCCTGGCTTCCACTTTCTAGGGGACTAATAGTTTCTCATGCTTGTCTCTGTGAGCTTAGTTCAGTCCAGGCACACAGCAGAGACGCTACCTGACAAAAGGAAACAGGTGAAAGCACTTAGTCATCTGCAATCATTTCCTTAACAAAAGGACTTGATATTGTCAGCTGGTGCATAGCCTAGGGGTTATCCTCTTATCTAGGCCTAGGCAGGAAACCGTCTGATTTACAACTGGATGTAAGAAATAGTGATTGCACACCTAATCTGCAGAGTAGATTACTGCAGTATATTTCCCTCAGGGTACAACCCTGCAGGATCCCAAGTCAGTAAGATCAAGCAGTGCACCTGTGGGTCGTTGGCTAAGCAAGTTAGGGTACTGAGGACAGGGTAGACTGGTGCTCCAGGATCTGAAAGCTCAGTGTGAAATGAAAACCTTCTGCCCTGAAAGCTGTGAGCAATCAGAGGCTCCTGTGCAGGCTCGTTTCTGCTCCTAGGGAGTAGCTGTGTTACTCCGCAAAGTCAGCAGGTGCAAATTCATCTCAGAGGGGCCACACCTAGGAAAAGAGCCTTTGCTCAAATGTAAAGGTAAGCTCTAGGCCTGTTCTTCTTGATACAGCTCACGGTGTGTTTTGATCTCCTCTGGGCCTTCCACAAGATCTGTAATGTTAAGCTCTGGGGAGTTGTTTATCACTTGAGAGAGATAATATATCACTGCATGGCTATGGGAAACATGCTGTTGTCTTCTCCTGTGCTGGAGCACCTGGCATATATTTGGTGAGTCTATGCTATGATGCTAGAGTCTGCAGTGGCACACTTCAGGTAGCGTGTTGTGAAAAAACTGGCCTTTGACCTGTGGTTAAGCTTCAGCTATTTGGTATGAGAATTATACTATCTGTTTTTTGCAAAGTACTTGTTCTGCATTTTCTGAAGAGACCACATTGAGGTACTTAACAAATGAATGTACACTTAACCATTTGGTGCATAACCAGAGATGGTCCCTGTCCAGGGCAAGGTCTTTGGGTGATACCTCTGTGATATGAAGGGTATGCATTTAAAACCTTGCAAGCATAGCCCTGTATGTGGCTGGTATTGGGAAGCTGCCTTTTGGGGGGCATCAACTGCCTTATAGCATGCCTTGCCCCATCCAGGTGGCCCCCAAAAAGCGAGGTAGTTTGGAAATACGTCTTGCAATTAAAACTTCTTTTTTCAAGTGCAACTCTGTTGCTCGTGCGTGCTGGGAACAGCTTCCCATCTTTCAGTCTTTGGGTTGCTGGGCTACACTTAATAGGATATATTTTTTTTTTCCTCCTTGAACCACAAAGCTGCCAAACTATCTAAGAAAGAGGCTTGTAATTAATGCTAAGTGGAAACCAGGGTGGCTGCTTAGCATAGGGTTCTTGGGGCGTGCTCTGGCCTCAAAGGATGCTGATGTGGCTCTGAAATAATTTATTTATTTTTTTTTGTTACTGTACTTGGGACTAGAAACTGCCCTCCTGCTCCAGATGTTTGTCTTGATTGTGACTGAAATATGAATATTGTGTTGCTGTGGTACAGAAGCATCCTTTTTTTTTTCTTTTCTTTTTTTTTTTTTTTTTTAGGGCAGTTAATGAAAAGTTTAATTTGCTTCTCCTTAAAAGCTCTATGTGAATTCCTGTCATGGCATTTTGGGGCTGTGCTCTTCCTGATAACAATCTCATCATCTGCTTTCACGTTGTCTGTAAGGGGACTGCTATGCGGATGTGTTTTCTTAGATGTCTTCTCCTAGGCAGAATTTTGTTGCTCCCAATACGTGTTCTTCCTTTCTGAAGTGCTGAAAGTGTTGCTATCATAGCAGCAACAGACTTGACCTGAGATTCACCTGCTTTATATATATATATACATACATACACATTTATATATAAATAATATATATATATATATGCACATTTTGCCTTCAGGTTGTTTTCCCCACAGGGTTTGCACAGTGAGTGGAACACAATTTCCATGTATGCTGCGTGGGTTGAATACCTTGCCCTGATTAACCATGCAGTGTTTTTGCTCGGCTCCTGAGGAAACAGGGAAAGTGGAGGCAGAGGCTTTTGCTTGTGTTTTTCCACTACTTTTTGAGTGTTTAAAGTCCTTAGAGAAAAATGCTTTTACCTAATCAGAAACTTTTAGTTGAGTAAAAAATAAGAATAGGTACTGAATGGCAAAAAAAAAAAAAAAAGTGAGGTGTGGGTGAGTGACACTGGTTGTGTATGTGTGTTTTTTTAATTCCACTTTACAGTGATCCATTTGAACTCCAGGCTTTTCCTTTGGCCTTGTCTCTGAATTATATTCTGTGTGTTTCCACATCTGTTTGATACCTAGTGTTTTGGTGAGGCTGTAGTGGAAGTGCTGGTGTTTTTGCCCTGTGACTTAGCTTATGATAAATACTGCAGCTGTTGCAGCCCTGGTTTTGCCATTTGGCCAAAATGATGTTGATAATGTTGTTTTCTGACCTGTCACAAGCAGGCTATGGTGGAGAGCCTGTTCTGTCATGTTTCTGAGTTTTAATTCTTGCTTTGAGGATTTTTTTTTTTTAGGTGAGCGTTATTTTTTAATGAAACCCTGAAGTGCCAAGCTGTGTCAGACATGTTCAGAATTCCTGAGTTCTTCTTTTTGAAGCTGACCTTGGAGAAAATCAATGCAAGGAGTATTTTTCTCATCCGATATCTTCGTGGCTCTCTCTAAAACGTACGTCAGCGTTTCCCAGCTGCCCTGGTTTCTCATGCATATGAGCCCTGCCAAACGGTTTCCTAATGCACCCTGTTAGGACAAAGGCTCAGTTGTTGTTTTTCTGTTGATAAACTGGACATTTAACTGCTTCGTTTCCCCCCTACTGCAACAGGATTAGCTGGAGGCTATTTGCTCGGGCCCCAGCCCTTGGGCTTGCTGGGACAATCGCTCAGAGGTTCAGATTTAGAAACCAATGAATGTCAAGCTGCGCCTCTGAACTCGGCTTCCTTTCAGATGAGCCGGGGTGACCCGCAGCCAGCTGTAAAGAGGAGTGCAGTGACCACCCCCCTGCCTTTTGGAAAGGAGAATATTTCCCAAAGCACTGGCAGTGCTCCTGACTTCCTCCTCTGCGGGCTCTGGATGCGATTTGCGTGCTCCAAGTTTATTCCTGAGGAGATGTCCGTCCAGCCTGGTGTGCAGGCATGGGGAAGTGCTGAAGTGTTGTGGGGGGGGAATATTGCTAAAAAATCTGTTTTGCTATTAAAAACACAGCTGGTAAAAACAGCCTCGCCTGGTCATTTGCAGGGCTGGCTGCCTGACCAGAGCCCTCTGTTGCAGCCGGCCCCTGATAAGACGCGGCCGCCCCTTGGGAAAGTTCTCTTCCGAGTCCCTGTGCCTGGGAAAGCTGCTCTCAAGCTGGGGGGGGAGGCGGCTTGAATCGATGCACGGAGTCAGCGGCCCCGCTGAGGGGGCTTTTTCTCTCTCCTCAAGAACAGACCGCTCACAAAGCCAGATGGTTCCCGTCTGCTGGCTGTATTCAATGCACTTCCTCCCACAGACGGGAGCCCTTTTGCCCTCCTCCCACCCCCCCCTTTCAAGCATCCACCACGGGGCCTTTCTGTTCTGCGGCTGGAAATAATCTTTTATTGCCCAGTTGTTCGGAAGTGACCTTTTGCCCTTGATTAGATAGCACCAGGCTCTATCGCCGGATTGCTTTTGAGCTGGCAGTTGCTTTTTTGTGTTGGCTGATCCGGTGTCAGGGAGAACAATGCAGGGCTTTGCAAAATTTCAGGCCGCATGGGGGCTGGCTGGGGGCAGGGAGGCACGGCGTGCTATAGAGCAGCTTTCTGGACCGTGATTAATTATAGGAAAACATTTCCGTTAATAAACTGCAAAAACAAATTGTGTGTTTGTCCCTTTTTTTTCTTAATATTCATCTCATGCAACGATGCCTATTTCTGTGCGTTCCTTCCCAAGCTTGTTGGTGGTGAGGAGCAAAGCTGCTCATTGTTCCTCTTTGACAGCATTTTTCATATGTGGTTGTGCAAGCAGGTAAGCTGAAGCCTACCCCAAAAACAGGAGCCCCAAATCCTCCAGCTGGTGTTGAGCTTTGAATCTCCATTTCCCCAGTGGGGCAGCTGGAGAAGTTTATTTCTTGGGAGATGCTCTCAGGCCATAGAGGAAATGATGCCTCTTGTTCTGAAAGGCAGCTTTGATAGACTCAGAAAACTGGAAAACCTCCCCTTTAGGCACATAAACGTGTTTAATGAAGGTGAAGGAAATTCAGTAAAATGCAGTAAGAAAGGTGTGTGTGTGTGGGGGGGGGGTTACAAATCTTTTTTAATAAAAGAAACAAACTAGAATTTGAATGTACATTGTACATCACTTAGCATATAAGTCATATACTAATCTGTTATTTTCTGTTAAAGAGAAAATGTACTGCATCTACTTAGGGTGGAAAAAAATCTCTTCCCTCTAGAAAGGAAATGGGCAAACTATCCTTAAGCTTAAGCCCAACCTCAAGCCCACCTTGCTCTCCCCCAACTTGTTCTAGACTGATTTAAAGATAGGAGAGAAGCTGTCATCCTGTAGGTTATTCAGTGATCCAAAAGCAATAATCAAGGAGATTTTTTTAATTACGTTTTCAATATGTGTTCAAGATGGCTTAGTTTTCAGCAGTCTGGCAAAATGGAGAGAGGAAAAAAAATACATCTGGCTTCCAGTCCTGTAGAAGTTAAAGGAGGAAAGATCACTGTTCTGCAAGGCTTCTAGTGCTTGTTTTTGTTTTTTAAAATTTTTATTTTACCCTGATGGAATTTTTTCATTTGGGTTTTGTCATTACCCAATTTTGTTGGAATTTCATACAGGGGATAATTTGTTGGTTGCCACAATCCCTTCGTTACTGATGCATGCTGTATTGCTCCCTTAAATAACATCTTTTAAAATATATTTATATATAAACTCTCTTGGACTCGCTGATTCATCACCAGCTTTGTAATTCTGACTGTTCCTGCTCCATTAGGGTAACAGTGCATGTATCCGCAGCGTGAATTGGCTGCATCCTGCATCACGATCGTGGTTTGTGAGCTCTGTTCCCATGGCTGCAGCTGCCCAAAACCTGGGCTCAGTGGGGAATGGTACCTGGCTGTGGTGTCCCTGTCATGTGGGGCTGGGGGCTGCTCCTGGTCTCTGTTGCTCAAACATCATTCATCTCCTGCACAGAGGATAAAAAGCAGTTGATGGCATTAGTTGTGTTGTTAGATTGCGTGTCTGGGCCATAAAGATGTGGCAGCTATGTGCAGGACAAGAAGGGACAGGGACTGGATAACGTAAATGGTTGTTTCTCTGGGCAGTTTTGTGTGTCCTATCCCTGGTCACTAAAATTTCATTTTTTTTTTTTTCAGGTGGTAAACAATTTTTTTTTTTTTCTTTCTGCCTGGCTTGCAGCACTTCTGAAGCCACTGAGGTAGCTGGAGTGCCTTTCTACCAAGTGCTGCTTCCCGGGAGTCTCAAACTGAGCACTGAAGCTGATGGATGGGTTTGATGCTGGTGATCCCTTCCCTGCTGTGTCATCCTTCAGGGTAATGACAGACCCTCAGAGCTGGCACTTGCGGGGAGGCGATCACTTATGTTAAAAGCAGTAGGTGGAGGAAAAAGAGTGGTGGAGGAACCTGGGGAGGAAGGTGAGGGATGTGCACCTTTCTGTCAGGCTGCCTGCTAGCTATCATGGCAGCAACCAACTTCTACTGGAGTTCTGTGAAGTGAAGCCAATTAGCTTCGTGCTCCACCTTTAAAAGCCACATGTTAACAATATCTGTCTCACAGGAGTTGTTGAGACCAATTAGTGGAAGTGAAGTAAGTGGTTACTGGGGTGAGCGCATCATGGGAAAAAACATTGAAGTAAATAATCATTCCCTCTCCATGGGGCCTGAGTGTTTTGCTACGAGGCCTCAACATGGGATGGCATGGAGTGGGAGTCCAACCTTCCCACTAAACATGCATAAAGTGCAGCAGGGATGCTATATTAAAAAAATAAATAAATAAAATAATACCTGTGTGTGATCCAAGATGCACAGTGTGTATACATGTGATTTAGGTATGTGTCTTGTGTGCTGTGTGCAGGTAGGTTAAATCATGTCTGCACAAACAATGTCAGTGTTACCATTTCCTGGGTGTGCTTGTTTCACAGTGCTTTCCACTTCAAAGTCTATTTAGGAACTCCTTGTTAAGTAATGAAAGTTAGGCCAAATATGAAGGTTTTCAGTCCTACATATTTTTCCATAGGAGAATATCCATGTGTTTTCACAGTCTTTCAAAAGTACACATCTATCAAATCTTCAATCACTGAAGAACAATGTATTTTATTTGTTTCTGAGATAAACTCTGAAATACTCTCTGTCAAGGCACCTGCCTGATATTTGGAGAGTTGTGGATCATCCCTGATACTGTTATCCTGCAGGGAGTTAGGTAGCATTTGAGCTTTTGACATGAAAGCATGAGGAAATTTGTGCTGAAGTGGGGGGCGAGACTCACTTCATGGAGTTGATGTCTGGAAGAGCTTTTGCACTTTTTTTTTTTTTTTTCCTGTTCTAACTGTTCCTCAAGTATGGTAAGTAATGTTGTTACTGAAGTTCCCTTTCCATTTCCCCCCTTGCCTGATAAATCAAGAGTATTGTACAAGCTTGGCTTGTGGTGGACTGACTGATGGTGTCGGCAATAACTAAACTTGCACGTTGTCAGGTAAAAAAGAAAGAACCTTGAAGCAGTAGGTCTGTTCCCAGTTGCTTTAATAAAGTTTTTAGTTTGTGCACATCTAGGATCCTTTTATTACAAGAATGTGATAAAGAGCTGTTATAGGAAAATTAATGCTAGCAAATTTATTTTCATTCTTTCCACTTGTTAAATCTCTCATGCAGGCTCAGTAATAGCTACATAAGAGTTACTCATGTTTGAAAGTTTAATAATGGCAGAAACTTCAGAAGGAGTGGTGCTTTTTATCAAATGGAAAAAACATGACCCACTGTTGGGCAAGACAGTGTATCTAGTTATCATCCTGTAGAGGAACCCACGCATGTGCAATATAAGGCGATTTCCACTTACTAATGTCTTTGCCACTGTTAACAGTCATGGGCATCTTATCATCTGCTAGCAATGCTGTTTTTAGCTATCTGTGCATGTTTTCAGATTTTTTTCCACCGATAGTGACAACCCTCTACCCGCTGAATACATCTTGTGGGCCACTAGGCTGGGCTACAGCCTGCAGCTCTCACGGTATGCCTACACGTGAAGGGTCTTAAATATATGTCAACACTTCGGGCTGCAACGTAGTACAGGAATATGCAAGACAGCTGAAGTTTCAGCAAGCTAACCACAGCAGTACAGGCTTTAATGTGGGCTATCTTACCTAGCTTCTCTGCAGCATCTGTGGTAAGATGTTCACAGAGGAAGTCATGTTCTAACCCACATCAATACATGGTCATTTCATGCCGTAAATCAAGGGTCACAGTGCTCCTAAAATAACTTCTATCCTCCCAGAAGGCGGTGCTTGCTTGCAGAGTCATAGCTCGTGCCTTGTTACTCACTGATGGTGCACAGGGGTCACCTGCTTTTGGTTTGGTGTCATACTTGGCACATACTTACCTTGCCTGCCTCCAATGATGCAGCTTTGACACGGGTTTTAATATGTCAAGTTGGCTGCTGAAGTGCTCTTACTACGTGCTGCCTGGATCAGGAAAGCCATAAACCACAAGCTTCTTTTGGACTCAGTCTTGATCTTTGCCATCCTTTACTGGGCACAGGCTGTTTTCCTCTGTGGCTCGAGGTGGCACTTAACATTTCTCTTGTGCTCAGCTGGAGGTGGCTCTGGCTGGGCTACTTATCATCATTTTTCACTGCTAGGTCCAGGCCCACTTTCAGCTCATGCCAGGTTGTAATTTGGGCCCAGCCCTCATGCCACTGGATTGACAGCAGCAGTATTGTTTTCAGTGGTCCTGCCAGCTGTAGCAGGGGGTGACTCCACTTGGAGCAACACACCTCTGCTCATCCAGAGTAAAAGAAATGGGGATGGATCTAACCGGGAAGCTTAAGAGAAGCATGGGATTATTTTGTTCAGCATGGGATTAATTATTTCAGTTCTACAGTATCAAAATATGATTTTCCTTGGAGACACCCCCCAAAAACAAACAAACAAACAAAAAACCATGGAGGCTGAATATCAAATGGAGTGCTTCCTTGGTTGTTCAAAATCTTTTAAAGTTGTACCATATTAGATCTGACTGAATAAATTGCCCTGGAGAATTAGTAAAAATCATTAAGACCCTGACAAAACAGGTTACTTAGAAGAAATGTTAGATACCTGAAATCACTTCACAAGCTTCAGGATGTGGTAGGAGAAGGAAAACGAGTTAATTCTCTATATTTCTATCTTGTTCCTTTCTTCTCCTGCACTGTTTGCCTGGGAAAACAATGATTGTCTTTCAGTCTTTTCTTTCTTTTCAAAGAACTGGGATTTAGTCAATGGGCCTATTTACATGCAAAGCGTGAAGCATATGCATAAGTACTTACAGGATTGTGGCCTTTTACTGTTGCAAAAGTATCACTGTTTTCCGGTCTCAGATGAACTTGTCATTTTAAAACTTGTAATAAGCAAAATTAAGTCATTGCGGGCAGGTAATTAGCCTCAAGAAAAATAAACAAGCTTTAAGGAGCTTAAATGTTTTCCCCACCCCCAACCAGGGAAAATATGAGGCACTGCCCTTTAAATTATGTTAGTGCAGTAATAAACGCATTGAAATACAGTAAATGATGCTAACGAATGGGATAAAAGTCTGTACCTAGGTGCAATCAGAGCAAAACTTTGAGTAAGACCTCTGAAAGTGTTGGGTTCTCTCTGCCTAGCTTATATTTAGCTGTGGTTTATTTATCTTCCCTCTGTACTGGGAGACTATTGCAAATACCGCAGTGCACTTCCCATGGTTTGCTGTGCTGTTCAGTTCGCTTTGTAGGGCAACAACCAAGGCGTGACACCCAAAATATCAGCCCCCTTTGCTGCTGTTCAGCCTAATACCTTTGATTTTCTGCTTTAGGTAGAGTGACCAGGGCACTTGTGTCGCGTCTAACTTGGAAACTACGAAAGAAAAAAGTGACAGGAAACTTGTTTATAAAGATAAATGGTAGAAATAGGTGTTAACTGCAAGCTGATGTTGTAGTGCTTGGGAGCAGCTGGACATGACTTAGTGCTCTTGTTAAGGCTCCTTGTGGTGGGAAAGGCTTTGTTTTAACAAATCTATTTTTTGTGTAACCTTCATGTTATTATAGGTATCATACTCAAATAGCACTGGCATCTAACTCCAGACTTGTGCATTCCTTGGGTATTCAGACAGGATTTTACAGTGTGTAAAAATTCAAGTCAGAGGTAGGCTGAAAGTTACTGGTTTTGCAGATGGCAAAATGAGCCTTCCCTCTATCACCCTCCCACCTCCTATCCCTGCTGCAAAACCCAAAGCCACTCAAAATAAAGCCAAGGAATCGCTTTGTGCTCCTTACCATGGGCTCTGCAGCCTGCTCCTTGTGCAGTGTTGAGCACTTTCTGAAAGCTAAACAAATAGCCCTATCAAAATAAACCCATTTCAAATGGTAGCAAATACAAGAAGAATCCAATAATATTGTGCTCCTTTGCCTGACTAATGTTTCTAGGTAGTCAGCCCTTAACGTTATTGCCTTCATGAGATTTACATAAATTAGTCATCACATTTTATCATTTTCCTTTTACATATGTATGGCTATTAGATGTGTGTGAAAAAATGTCATGAGTATCAGAGGTCTATTTGCATTAGAATTTCCAGTGGAAATGTCAAGTATGACCTTTCCCTTGTCCGGGTGGCTAATCCCATTTGAAATTCCTGCCATGCTCCTATGGAGGGTCAGCGCACTTGTGAATTGAAGCACCGCACCTGCTGCAGCCCTCAGCTCTGCTCCGCTCCTCCTCTTCCTCCCCAGGCTCGGGCTGATGACAGGGCTGGCAGCCTGCAGGCTCGGGCTGATGCTCTGCCTCACTGCCCTGCTTGGCTGCGGTTCACTGCAATCTCTATGCCTGAGTTTTGGGCTAAAATGTTTTTTTTTTCCTTAATTTTTTTTTTTTTGAAGGATTTAGAAAGTGTCAAGGAAGGACACAACAGACAGCAATGGCAAATTCTTAATTTTCAAATAAAGGAATAATGATTAGGAGTTGAAGGTTTAGGGCAATAAAATAGACGCTTCTCATCTCAAAAGACAAAAAGAAAAAAGGAAGAATAAAGAAGCCTGTGCATTCATAATGCTTCCCGGATTATTGGATAGGAGATGCATCTTTTATGAGTGACTTGGAGTGTTTTATTATGGCAAATCAATCTGGATACAGTAAGCAGGTGCAAATAGGCAGGATATCCAAATGGACACTGCTCCTTAAAGACAGTGCTAAAATAAACCAACCTTTTCTTGCTCCTCTGTCTGTTGACAGCTTCCTGTTACGAGAAATATTTTTTGCTATTAGTAGGAAATATGTTCTTAGATTTTAATGTCTATTTCTATCATGGTGATTTTTTTTTAATCCCATCATATGTTGAGGGGATTTGGAAATAAAATTTCCTGCATTTTATGGGAATAAATTTTATAACCTTGCTTATCTCTAATTACATTTTATTATTTTTTAGATGTTAGTTTATTTAAATATTTACCTTGGGAAATAACCATCAGAGATTAAGTTCTTGGTTCCTGTAGTAATGTGGATATTATCAGTTTATGGCTCCTTTCTGAACCAGCCCTCAGTCAAGTAATTTTCTATCAGACTGGAGCTGTATTGGCAAGAACAAGAGCCACTGGTGCCTTTGTAATCAGTTCCTGACATTAGAGATAGTAAGGCCAGTTCCTGGGCCTCCTCAGTCTTCTATAGGGTTTGATTAAAGCACAAAGCCCAGAGAGTGGCAGTGCCAAACTTGTTTCTGCTGCTCTGTGCACAAATAAGCCTCATGCTTTGTGCCCGCTGAAGAATTGAGAATAATACCCCAGAAGGTGTGGAGAAAGCTTGGTATATGAAGATTCTTGGACAAAAATCACTATGATAAATAAAATTCATTTGTGGTGTGTGTAATATTGTTGGGCATTTACCATTCCTGCTATGTCCTCTAATCATCACAAACGTACTGTAGGAGCTCCCTATTGCACGAGCATTAATTGTTAGCCCCCTTGGTCCTGTGAGCCAAAATCTGTGCACGTCACTGGTGTTTTGCAGTGAATGGAGGTGCTAGAATGGTTTGGGATGGGGAACAGCACTGGTTTATTAAGGGGAGCAAGGACTGTGTTGTGGCAAGTCTTGCATGCTGGTGAGGCTTGCAGCTGTCAGCTCTCCTGGCCGTGGTGGGGACCTACAGACAGCTCGGGTGTATGGGGAGCTTATCTGTTGCTGTGGCACAGAGCAGCCTGCTGGGGTGACTCATTAGCAGCTTTCCATACACGCTTTAAATTGCATCGTGGTGCGTAAAACCAGCACACTTAGAATTACAGCATGACAGCAGGATGTTAACTCTGTGTGACAAAATCAGTCAGCAAGCCAACGGAGTTATTCCCTTTCCTTTTCAGCATCAGAGGACCCCCTCCCCACAGCATCTGATTGAAATAAGTCCCCATGCCTTTTATTGTTTCCAGGGATACAGTATAAGCATGTGCCTTACAGCAAGGGTTTTGGCGGATGATTAGCATTTTCTTTAGAGCATAACCTTCAGTTTTCCTGAGGAAGTGAGCTGTACTGACAAATGAAACATGTTTATCTCTTGAATAGAAAAAAAAAATCCAAATAAGAAATGTGTTTAACTGGGAGGTGACTCAGTATGTGACAGGTGGGATGCTGGTTACATATTTTCCTTAAGGAGTGGTAAAAGATGACGGGAACAAATCTGTCATGTCCTCCCAGGGTGTGTATGTGGGCAATGTGAATCAATATATTACAAAGACGGAGATTATGGGGGGTGGTTTTTAATTTGCTGCTTTTAGATCAAGAGGGGCTAAGACCTTTAGGCAACCTCCTACCCTAGTGCACTTCACTAAAAAACTCCCCTTGGGTTTCAATGAAGTTACTTTTGGCTCATGTCAAAGCACGCACAATCAAGATGAAGTCTACTGAGAGCTGTGCTGGCTTCCTTTGTGAAGATGTCCTGTTTCATCAAGCAGCCTGTTCCACGTGTTTATCTGAAAACAGAACACATTCTTGAAATGACAAGTTACTGTCTCCTAACCTTTGCAGTAAGGAGCACTGCTTGCCTCCCTGGGGAGCAGTAGAGCCTGCTGCCAGCAGAGCACCTGCAGGGAAGGCTAAGACTGTGGACACAGCAATTCCCCTTCTGTCTCTCTGGAAGTCCAGATGTGATATAATCTGCAGTCCATACCATCAACTACAAGGGCTGTAGGGAAAGAACAGACACCTTTGCTGTGTGTGCTAGGTGGCTACGGGCTCACTAAAACTTTGGGAAATAACGCCTCTTTGTTACCTAGACAAAAGCAGAAGAGGAAGCAATTCTCAGAGGCATGTAAGCAGGGCTTGCCTTACCAATCGGGGTGGCAGTGGCCACTACCCCCATTTTCTTCCCCTTAGGCCCCTAATAATCACCTCTGTACCGGTGATTGCTCTTACGGGAAGGGATTTGACACTGATTAAAGGACAGAGATGATTGCTGTAGTTCCCTGAGCCCCTCAGTAGTCTCCTTTTTTTGCCGCCTGGTCATTCCGATAAGCTCTTAGGAGGTTTCCCCACAGGGGACAGATGGCTCCAGCCAGCTGGTCTGATGCAAGGTGACCTTCCTTTTTGACCTCAAATCTTCCACAGGAAACTTCCCAGAAGTCCAGCTTCTCCTTTAACGCAGAGCATCCGTCCTTGTATAGGAAATGCAACCTCTCCTATGAAGGTTTAGGAGCTTCTCTAGGCTACATGTTGTATCTTTTCCAGGTACTGTGCTGATAGAAACAGGCTGGGTTTTCTGATTTTGTGGAAATGTTATGAGGTAGCAGCCAGAGACTCTGTAATAAAACCTTTCTGTTTATTAATGGTTTCCTGTAGCTTTCACAAGCCATGATGCAAGCAGAAAACTGCCTTTCTCCAAGAACAGCATTTCCAGTGGCTTCAGCTACTCAGGTTAACTATTTGAGTCAGACCTAAAATGTTCTTCAACATTGCATTATGAAGAACAGCTTAACAGAATATCAGTTAAATGGCATGGGCACGCCACAAAGTGATTATATTTAAGCAAAACAGAGGACAAACTAGGATCACAAACAATTTTTATAGTACTAGGACTGTGAAGAGAGACCTTAATATTCTAAGGCATGCTATTACATCAGAGATTCATCTCTGTCCTTCTCCCCCTTTTGCCCCATTCTCCTTGTATTAGAATATAGTACATCAATCTACTATAAATCAGAAATCATACTGAATGGTCAAGTGAAGTTCTTCAGGTTGGGGAATTTTCTCTTGGTACAATGACGGCATAACTCTTCTCCTCTTGACGTTTTTATTTTGATACAGGTTTTATAGATAAAATAGGGGGACTAGTTGGCTTGCTGTTGTGCTCTGGCTGTCATCAGGATTTAGGCTTTTCATCTGAAAATAGATTGACCTCTGGCTGTAGGGTTGAGGAACAGATATCACCTATAGCATTGGTAATCTGTCTGGTCTGTACCAAAGCGGTTTGAGTAAAATCAAGGTGTAGTCCATGGCTTTCATGACTCATTTTGATAAACATGAGTTAAGTAATTCCTATGCTGGCTTGTGAGATCACTCTCAAGATAGGGAAAACCTCCAACTATTTTGACTTCAGGAGGGTTAAATCCTATTCTACTAATTCCATCCTCCAGGTGGAGGACCTGTAACTTTGAGGACTGTCTCAGCAGGCAGTTGGTGGCAGATAACCTGATTAGCAGTTCAAGCTCTGTCTCCATTTGTTTCTCAAAAGAGCAGGCAAAAGCCGTCTGTTGTGGCATGGCATCATGCTCAAACACTGTCCAGGCAAGCAAACCTTTTGGCTCTGCAGGGGCTACTCACATGTTAAGTATCTTCTGGGTTGGGGAGTCTTCTGGGTCAGTACCTTGCTGAAGATCTGCAGGATATTTCCCGGTGCTTGCAGAATCTAGGTCCAAAGTTTCCTCCAACACATGATATTTGACAAATGCTGCTAAGTGCTAGATAAAATAAATATTAGATTGCTTGACAAGTAGTTTTTTTAAAGTTTCTGTATTTTATATTACCCTGATTTCAAACATATGTGGTTATAAGCTTATCAGATTTCTAAAAATGAACTTTCTATAAAAATCACACTGGGCCCCTCAGCTGTGTTTTCCTCTATTATTTATAGACAAATTGAAAACAAATGTTCTTCTTTCAAAAACAAAAAAGCACAATGAAATGGAAACAGCTGGCAGAATGTGCCTTTCCTCCAGAAGTCATCTGCAATACAAAGTAAATCAGGGATTATTTCCTTTAATCTGAAGTACGTTGCCATTTAATGGTGGCTTCAGTGGCAATTCAAGTGGAAGCTGAAGGGAAAAGTGTCAGGCTTGCTGCAATGGGATGTGAAAGGTGGTCTGTTTAAAAATAAGCCCCAATTAAACGCCTTTCATAAAATGAACAGGGAATTCTCTTTGTCTGCAGCTGGGATTTGTTTCTGGGTAGCTATAACTCACTTTGGAGTTTGAGCCAGAATAATCAACCCAAGCAAGTGAACAGGGTTTGGGCAACCTTTTTGCTTCACGAAGTGACTGACTTCTCCTCCCTTTTCCCTTTCTCTTCAACTCCCTCACCACAAAAGGCTACCAGTGCTTACTGACAGTGCCCTGGCTTCTTCAGTTGTGCTTCATCCTGTGACACATCCTGACTAAGCTAATGAGCCTGTTTGCATGAATAAGGCCTGCTGCGAGACCAGGCACACTGTTAGAGCTCCTTGTGTGTCGCCTCACTGAAGCAGGACACTGCTGTCTATTTTGCTCTTTTTTAAAATGGCAAAACTCATTGCAAGAAAACTCAAAGCCTCTTTCTTGGCAGTATTACATCTGTACAGTATTGTACTGCTGCTACGGAAGATGTGAGGAAGATTCCTTGCTTATTAGAAAACTACAGACAAATACAAGTGACTGATATGTCTTGGGTCAGATTCATGCCTTCACAAGTTCGTTGGGGTGAGGTGGCATCTTTCTTCTCCTTCATATCGTGCTTTTAATGGGGTCTGTGACTAATAGGTAGGGACTAAGGCTTGTGAAGAAATGCTAAACCTGTTATTTACCTCTTTATAGAAAAAGAGGTCTACTTCTCTGCTGACTGTGGAGATAGTCTATACTGCAGCATGCTTGGGGGTCACTTTCTCCCTTGGTTAGCCATAACCTGTGTGCTGTAAGCCTTGGCCTCCCTTTGGGTCTGTGAGAAGAGCCTGCAGGAGAAAGGAAGGCAACAGCACGGGGACCACTGTCCTGCAGGGTGATGTGGATAGCTTAAGGAGTTGCTCCCATTCAGGCAAAATGCTCCTTACTGTACTCAAATGCAGAGTTATTCCCCTAGGAGCGAAAAGCTGAGGTTTTGACTCCTGAACAGGAGCTGTATCTCACGAAAAGTATCTGGGAAATGATTTGGAGCTCAGAAGGGATGAAAGAGTTAATCTAACCTTTGATGTATGAACAACACAACAGTGAAGTGGGTTGTATACAGCCTTGGTGAGACTGGCACTGGAATACAGCACACTCTGCCTGCCTGTGCTTTTAAGTAGATGCTAACAGACTGAAGAGTGCAAGAAAGCCTTCAAGCCAGCTTTCAAGCTTGAGTTTTGTGTGAGGGAAGGAGATCAAGAATTCCATCTATTTAGCTTATCACAAAAAAGGTTGAGGAATGACTTGATTACGGTGCTTAAGCACTGTTGTGGAGAGGAAATAGGTACATAAGGGCTCTGTACTTTAGCAGGAAAAGGCTGAACTTGAAACAAAAAAATCTCAGAGGTTAGGCACGTATCTTTACCAGGGAGGTTTGATAACTACCAAGCAAAGTGATAAACTACCAAACAAAGTGACACCCAGTATCTTGAAATACTCAGATCAGCACTGCATGCCTGTTTGAAAGAGTTGCTTAAACCAAACAAACTGTGGGGATGAACAGAGATTGAATGGCATGCTGCACAGACCATGTGATCTTAAGTGATGCAAGAGACTCGTTTAGCTTTAGGTTCTGTGAATTTAGGAAATAAAGTGACTCTTATGCTGGGGTCATCTCTTCCAGTAATAAATGAACCTGGAAAGTAGATCGCCTTGCATACAGAACGTGTCCATAGAGCAAACTGAAGTAATCTGTAGAAACTACTGAAAGGGAATGGCAAGTATTATATAACTTCTTTCTGTATCACAAGACTAGTGTAATTCTTCCGGGTTTAGGTCCTGTTGGAAAAGATCCAGTCCGAGCTTTTATTTCTATCCTGACTTTCAACTCAGATATTCAAGCTTCTACTAGCACACAAATCCATCTTTCATTTGTATGTACATATAGAAAAGGAAAACAGTTATTTTTAGTAGTTCTCTTTCATAAAAAATTGAGTTTTTATTTTATAAAATAAACACGCGTATAAGATCTCTGGTATCAAATGAAATAACTTGCATGATTTACTCCAATGTCTACCTTCCTCCAGACAACCTTTGGTGAGTCTGCTAGGAAGAGCAACTGTACAGAAGTTAGTAAAATGTAGTCAGAATAGCATTTACAATGGGAGAGGCAAAAAATCAAAATGATGAATGAATGCTTTGATAGCATAGAAAGTAGTTAAATTTCTGAAAGCTGAAACAAGGGCAACAGGGAAAAAAATCCACCCTATAACTTTTGATTTAAACTAAAGGGTGTGTCACTTGCAAGATGTCTCTATTCCTGAGCTAGAGCTTTCAGGGAGAGCTGACTTAAGCCCTCCTGCAGGTTAGATAGCATTTTCTGTGCTTTAGTCTCCCTGTTAACATGCTTCTACTTCCCTGGTGTCCAGCTTTTTGCTCCATGAAGTAATGTGCACCCACTACATTTAATAGGAAGGCAATAGCCATGTGCAGATCGGTGACCACAGGAAGAACTCTGACATATATTTATATAATAACATACTATATTATAAACATGTTATATAGTGTATGACGTACTATATAACATATATATATATAAATATATATATATATTTTTGAGATAGACCTTGACTTTTTGACTTCTTCATGTAGAAATTGTTCTACTTCTGAGATGTTTTGTTTTTCAGCAGCAGAGAATCTGATATCCAGGCTGTGGGGCAATATCTGAGAGTGGGGCATCCCTCGGTGGAATCTGTTCAGGTGCATTTTCACAGTGCTTCAGCGAAGTCCAGTGGTGTGATCTTGTGGTTCTTTCTCCTGTTCATACAGTAACGAATAGATAGAGTAGGATTGTGGCCTAAAATCATTATCTCTAGCTACTGAGTAATAGTAAGGGTTAGTCAGACATACCTTCATATTAATATTCTAGAGACAGAGGAACTTGAGTTGGGAGGTGAAGGATCTTTCAAACTAATTAATACCTTGGAATTAGTACCTTACACCTACGATAGTACATTGATACTTCATTGAGGAATAATAACCATACTCTGAAACACTGGCCTGGGTTACCGTTGTAGACAAGCTTATAGACAAAAGGAACTATTGTTCTGATGCTCTATTGCAACTCCAATTTTCTTCACAAGAAAAAAGAAAGAAAAGAGAATTCAAGTTTTCCAAATACTTGAGCATGCATGGGCCTGGTTGTGCCATGTTTTATGAGTTTTTAACCATTTATTTTGGTGTACATGTGTATGCATGTATGTTTTTATAGTTCCACAAATATTAATTTCTGTGCAGTTATTTCACTTTTTACCTGTTAAAAGGATAAAGTAATTAACAGGTTTGAAGTCTTTGTAGGGGTCCAATATCTCCATAGTCCTCTAGAAGGAAGATAACATCTTCAATTGAATGCTTACTCTGTTCTTAAATATCATTATTATTTTGCAGCTATGGTCATGTATCATATTTTACAAACCTTAAAACGTGCTAAGAATTAGTGTCTCTTAACTAGAGAAGGTGCTTTGCCACTTCTGTTTTTTTTAACCTTGCCAGCAAAAACACACAGTTAATGGCGATGACTGAAGAAAAATATCCATTAGAGCAGTGCTACTGTGTTATATGCTGTTATATGCTCTGTAACTATTACTTTCAGAAATCACTTAGTTTTGGGCACTTCCTTGTGACTTTTCTCTCAAACACACCCTATTAACAATGCACTTTGTCTCAGACTGTATTGCAGCTGATGATAAACAGATGGATCTTGGTCACAGGAAGAATACGAGAAAGCTGCTGGAGCATGGTATGGTTCATATTCCCATCCAGCTGCCTTGGGCTTCTGTCCTCTCAAAACCCTGCTGAACAGTGAAGGCATCTAATCTTCTAATTAGGTTTGAGGGTGAGGGTCTTTTTCTGTCCATATATCACTTTCCCAGGCAGGACTCAACAAGAATTTACAAAAGGGAAAATGTACTACGCTGTCAAAACATCGTCTTCAGAGTGCCCTGAATTTTTGCTGCATGTGTGTGTGAAACTTGGTTCTTTTTTGGGGAAGTGGAGTGGTAGGGGGATGGGTTTGGGGCAGAATGAGGAGGGAGAAGAAGGGAACAAGGGAGGAAAGATGATAACTGCCAACATCTCCCATAAAACTGCTGCCTTGCATGGAGATTGTTCCTTTCAGGATTTTGGATTTAATGCTGTCATGAACCTCAAAAAGCCCTTCACGTCTGCTTGTGGCTCTGCCTTTGTGCCAAGAGCATGGTAGTGGTGTCCCTCAGAAATGGCTGAGAGGGCTGTGGTGGTGGGGGGTGCACTTCCCGCATCACAGTGATTTGTGGGCACGTGGGGGCCCCGTCAGGTCTGGCAGCGACACCTGAGGGACATCTCCAACCAGCGCTGTGGGGGGAGGGTGGTGTCCCTGGGTTTGTGTGTGTGTGTGTTCCCAAATGGGGGATGCAGCTGAGGCCTTCATCCAAGTTACTCTATGGGTAGTTAAGAAGGTTATATACGTGTTATTATAGCCTTGTGGGAAGGAGCAGGGAGAGACCGTCCAGGGCTCTGGAGCATTTCCTATGGTCACAAACGCCCCAAACTGCAGGTTGGGGGTGTTTCCGCTCCCTGGAGAAGGGCTCAGAGCCATGCTGATAACCCTCACCTCCCTGACAGCAAACAAACCCTCTGGTTCCCCGAGCATTAGGACACATCCTGTGTTTCAGCCTGGAGTAGGGTCAGTGGTCTGTCAGTCACTGACCCATTTTCCTGGCTGCTGCTGAGTGCACTTAGCCATGAGGAAGCCTGGATCTGAGCTGTGTCCCTCTCCCAAAATGTGTCAATGCAAAAAAAAGGAAATGGCAGTTTTAACGAAGCTGTGTTTAGAAGAGGAGTCTGGTGTCTCGGTAAATAATACTTCAAAACCAAATGGGGATTGAGGTGAATGCTTAAATAGTCTCCATGAAACCCCAGAAACTAGTTCTGGAATAAACCTGTGCTTTTGCTGCAATTCAGCCCACAGTAGGGGCTGTCATGGTTTAGGTAAGTTTAGGTTTAGATGACTATTTTAAAATACCCAAATCTTAATGTATTTTGCATAGCATAAAGATTGATTCTGGGGGATGGATAGGGTGAGCAGCTATTTAAAATGAGGTTCTCTCAATTTCCTTGAAAATTTGGTCTGGTTTGGTTTTATAATAGATAGATATATAGATATCCAGAATCTATTCTATTATCTGTATAATAGATTTGCTAGATATGTGGTCACGTTTGTGCACTAAAAACGTCCATCTCAACAAAACGTATTGATACTACATACAGAAATTGTCCTTCCTGATTGGTTATTTGAAGGACCTCTTGTATCCACATGGCTTTCCTGCCCCTTTCTCCTCCAGATCCTGTTGTTCTTAGGCAAACCCAAGACCATCATTTTTGTGTGGTTTTCACTAATGTCTTCTGAGTTGTTCTTGGAAAGTGACATAAAAACCTTAAAATATTTTTTTCCGTCTTCAGTGTGATATGCTCTTAGTACATAAAGTTCAACATTTTCAAACACATCCAGATAGGTCATATATATCTACTGGGCCATTAGAAATAACCATAACATCCTTCTTGGAGAGTGTTTTGTAAATGAGTTTAAATAACTTGCACTACAACAGAATTTAAAACGTGTGCTACTGAAATAGAAAAATAGTATGCTGGTCCTTTTTTTTTTTTTTTTTTTTTTTTTTTTTTGAAGGTGTGGGATATACTACATCTTTCCTCTTGCTGATGGAAAGTATATGTGAAAACTTTTGTATGCATCTCCCAATTTGCTCTTCTTTTTTATACAACAGTACTATTCCATTATGCTCTTGTATGATACAGTAATCTCAGTGTCTCCCTTTTGCCTTGGGAGTTATATATATGAAAAAATAAAAAAAAATAAAATCAGATGTACATCTGTCCCCTGTCTCAGGATAATAAAACTTCTTGACACCAAACTCCTCAGATAGAGCTGCATAAAGAGTTTAGAGGTGGGATGTCCTGTGGCAGTTAATCATAGCTAATGTGGAGCTCAGAAGGAAGAGAAAATAATTTTATGACTGTAAGTGGAAAAAGGACAAATAAATGGGTCTGGGAAGAGGAGCTGTTGTGTGCAGGGGAGCCTAAAGCTTTTGGTGTGGTTGCAGGAAATGGGCTGCATGCATCATGAGGGGTGCCCACAAACACACTCACGGCTTTCAGAAACGTATTTAGGTCACTGACACTTTGAAAGCTTTATACATTTTGATCCTAGGGGCTGTAACAAAGGCACATAAACTCAAAGTGAAAGCTAGCATCCATCCGTGGCTGGTCTTATTGTATCCACAGGAATTTCAGATCAATGAAGGATGTTAGCAATTATGTGCTGAAATAAGTAAGTACAATGGGATGAGGTAAGAAAAGCGCTTCAGCCTTGAATTTGAATTTCTTTTGGGTTTTGTCAGTTTGTGCCAACGCTTCTTGCAATGCTTAATGTGTGTCTGGGGCTGTCCTATATTGTTCAGTACAGGAAATCTGAGAGACAGAAGTTCAACAGCAAGCATCTAAGTTGCATGTGTGGATGTGACCTTTTCCCGTGTGTAAGCCATGCACTGCATGGGGCCGTTTCACTGCTGGACTTGTGGAGGTACTTTATGAATGTGATGGTTTTACTTTTTTGGCACAAAATTTTTTAGCACAGCATTGTCCTGGATTTTAAGGTTGTGAAGAAATAACCATTGCATTGCCTGGCTTTCTGAAAAAACTCCAAGCCTGAGCATGCTGTGAAGAGAGTCCCAAGTGTCACCTCACGCTCTGCTTGTTGCCCGTTGTTCATTCCCCTTGTAATTCCCAAAAGGCTGAACCCAGGGCTGTGTGCCTGACCCTGGTATCCAGGCCACTGAGCAGACTGAAACAAGGAGAAGGAATGCCTTTGAAGCTGTGGAGTGACTGTGGAGCTGCTCCCCAGAAACTGACTTGAGCCCAGTGGTGGCTGCAGCTTCCCGGGGTCCTCATAACGTCTTTCTGAAAGGGATCTGATTCCCACTTCTCCCAGCACTGCAACTGCCTCTGTACCAGGACAGTGCAGCCTTCACCCACTGCCGAGCAGTGGGCTGAGCTGCCTCTAAATTATCCCAATGACAGACACTTGCAGAAAACCCCATTACTAACTTCCTTTCTTAAAAGCCAAAACACACGCTAGGAGAGCCTATAGTCTATGACTTCTAGTTAGGACAGTTAATCACAATGTCTGCCATGTATTGTGTGAGCTCCTTCACAGTTTGTGCATTTATCTTTTAAACATCTGCAAAACAGCATGGCTTGGATAGGTTTCTGTTACTACCCTAAGTCTTCATTGGTGCTTGAGGCTGAGTGAAGAGGAGCCAGACAACATAAAGGGCAGGCAATCAAAGCGTTTGACTCTCAGATCCTTGCAGATGGGCCTTCTGATGAAATGACTAACAACTGTTGCCAGATCAGCAAGTAGCAACCACAAGGCACCTGTATTTATTTAACTTTCATTCTGTCAGATAACTTGTCTTTATGCTCTTGCAGTTTTAACTATGGATTATAAGTCACGAGGCTTCCTTCTTCTGATCTTTCTAGCAGAAGTGTAAAAGGGGTCGCTTGAGATTGATTGTCAGTGAGGTTCTTCTACTATAAGAGCAGTGTATGCAAAGGCAGGATTAGGCTGAGGTGTATGGCAGGAGTTTGTTGTTGAGTTTGCTTGGAACATCTTTACTGTCAGCCTACAGAGTGAAATTTTTGATGGTACATACTATAGGGAGGAAAGGTTTTTAGCAGCAGCTTTTGGTCGTTGTAAAAAAAAAAATAAAAAAAATCAATGACTGAACTTTCTGAATGGCTACACGTCTTATGAATTTAACCATGGCAAATGAAAGTGAGAATATCTGCAGCCAGTGCCCCTCAGCTGCTTCAGCCTGTCCTTGGTGAGCCTCTAGGTGAGGGGCAGCCAGCTTTCCTGACCTTACAAGCAGCCTGCCAAAGTCAAGATGTTGCCAGACGCCTCATGCTACAAACTGCACACCTCAGAGTGTTTCTCTGTTTCTTCCAGGAACAGCTCGCAGGTGGTGTTGCCAGCAGCTCCGCAGGAGCTTCCTTGCTCCATCCATAATGGAAAGGAACAAAGCTGTGTATGTAGCCATGTCCCAAGATGACCTAGTGGCACTGGCTTAGGTAGCTTCTGCTGTCTTGCTTCTTTGCATGGGCTCTGATTGCCCAGTAGCCCCTGTGCCAGCCTGGCCTTGCTGCCAGCTGCCTCAGTGTTGCCTTGGCACGTGAAGTACACTGCATGCTCATGGGCCATGTGAGACCCACCTTATTCTTGCCCATTCCCTTGACTTTCTTGAAAGCAAATATCCAAAGAGTGCAATGCTGAATATTGGCTTCTGTTGGAACAAGGTAGAAAGTGCCCTGAAATTCTGCTTGCTTCTGGTTTTGGGTGCTGTAAAGGGGCAGAAGGAACTTGGCTGTTCCTGAAAAGCAGTCAGCTTCTCTGTTCCTGGAGTTAGATATCTGAACAACAGCAACTGCCAAATCTGTAATTATTTCTGTATGTATAATTCTATGGTTTTGTAGCTGATATTTTACCTGTGTGCTCTTGGTGACTAGTGCTTTTTTTCACCAATTACCGTCCTCCTCATACTCGTGATATGGCTTGTTGACTTAGGGTAAAGTAACAAGGTGAACCTGTGCAAGTATTAGAAGAAACATTGCTACGCTGCATTAGACTTGGCCCATGTTTATTAGCAGTCTGTGTTGCTGTGCCTATAGCTTTATGATTTAGGATTATACTTCTAAGTTATAAGGAGCAAATGTACTCTCCTTCCAAGAATGGATACCTGGTTAGAACTTAGTGTTCAATGAACTTGGTCTTCCTTTGCGTTGTGTGCCAGCAAAATAATTTCATAATTTTTATGTGATTTTTGCTGAGGATGTTTTTCTTTGGTTGTTTCTATCTAGCTTTCTTGTGATTCCAAATATGATGAAGGGGAGACACAGTGGATTTGGGTATTTCAATCCAATGAAGTTAGATCAGATTGATCAAGGGCAAGTGGGGTAAACATAGCACTTGAAGGCTAAACAGGTATTTGCTCCTTAGAAATGCTCTTAGAGAGGGACTTGAATTTCAGATTGATCCTAGATTTTCAGTGTCAGGATTATTTAAATACTTAGCTCCATCTTGTTGCCTAACTTTAGCCTGTAGAATATCATCTCTTTTCAAGTAAAGGAAAAATTTCTTTTTCAAGGAAATTTGCTGAAATAGGCCGCTGTAACCTACAGTGCATCACCAAAAGAAGAAGGGTCCTGTCCTCCAGTTCTTCTGTTAATGACCTGGCTTCACCGTGGCTTCCTTTTCCAGTCATCTCCTTCAGAGATTGTCTCAAACCTCAGTTTATATTAACATGGGAGCACTAACCAGTGCTATATTTTTCAGACTTGTGATCATGAAATGAAAATACTGTTTTTGCTCGCAGACTAGAACTAAGTTTAACTGTGAATTTCCTGGCCTTTGTGGATTTTAAAAATCAAATTTACCTTTGCATTAACATCACAACTTAAAATCAAATTTCCTTGTTTGCTTTTAAGATAAGGAGAAAATCAGGAACAGGATTTTCTTTCACCAAGAAAACATGGTGAGGCCAATTTTGATTGGATTTTTACTAAAACAAGCAAATAAACAAATCGGCCACACTTGCTGATTGTAAATGAATCAACAGTCTCAGTCAGGAATAAATACCTTTTTTCCTCTTACAAAAGAAAATAGCTCCTGTATGCTTCTGTGCAGAGGCTTTAGCCATATTACCATTATCACAGCACTTTCTAGAAACATTTGCTGTCAACAAAGTTATATAAGGGTGTACCAACCTGGCCAGTAACTCCAAACAGACTTTCTTTCCCAGTAAATGTTAGATAAAACTTTCAGCTAGGACATAGGGGCTGAAAATGAGACTACCTCCTAGTTCCATAGCTTCTTTTTAATAGATAAAATTAATTTCTTCTGGAAATAAGCATTCTCTACATTATGAGGTAAGGTTGGATGAAGCCTCCTTCATTATCCTGTTTGCTCATGATGCTTTAATCAGGGATAGTAATCAAGAGTCAAAAGTGACTATACACATCCCAGCGTTTGGATGGTTCTGTGCCCACTTCTGAGCATATCTGCAAAGGACGGATGAAGGGCTAGCTTTGTGAGAGCCCAGCTGCTGTAGTAGTTTTTTTTTTTTTTTTAGTTGTGGTTTACATGGGATTTGGTACTATTCTGTGAAGAGCTGGTTTGTCCAGCTTGAGATAAAATGTGGTATTTGCTTATCACAAAAATATGCATGAAGGAGGTTGACAAAGTTCTCTTTTCCGCGGAGTTCCTATGCTTTACCAAAAGATTTTGAGGTGGAAAATGAGGATATGTGGTTTCCTTAACTGTGTCTGAGAGGAGATGGATTTGCAAGACAACTTTGCCAGTATGCTTATCGCTATAAAGGAGCATTTGGGACATCCTGTTTTGTGTGTGAGAGTGTGACAATCATCCTGATGCTCTTCCTCATCGCAAACCACAATAATCCTGACCAGGATCAGAGCACTTATTGCCCAATTAATAGGTAAAGTGTTGAAACCCCTTCTGCAATGGTTTCCACAGCCTGGCAGCCAGGGGTGTTGTGGCTGACTCAGCAGCACTGCGCTGACAGCACCGCATACGGCTGCACCCAAAGCCACAGCAGAGCTCTCTGCTCCTAGCACAGTGGGCAGGAAAAAGGCACAGGAGCAGGAGTGCTAAATGTGAGCAGTATAAGCACCAGTGACAGCATTCCAGTTTATCCTCAGTGCTGCTGCTTGATGGGTTACACAGAGTAACGTGAACTTCGTTGCCCTGCTCTTAGTGCTGATTACACGGCGGTGTTTCCTTTACTTTGCCATTAGCTAATTCTACCTCAGCCTGCCTGTTAGCAAAATAATTTGCTGCACCTGCTTCCACTTTCCATGTCATGGACAGTCACTGGTTTTACAGAATGCTTTCTGTTTGCCAAGCTGTTCTGCCTGCCTGGAAATGTTTTGCCTGCTCAAATTTTTCAGGCTCATACCTTAAGGACTTGTTACTAGGTAACAGAGTTCCATTTGCCAATTGCCCACTATTTCCTTCTCACCGTATTACAGGCCTGATTATTAACATTTAGTTCAGAGAAATTGCTGTCATTATGTGAAGTAACTTCCTTTAGAGGTTACTCATTAACCTTAGGTATTTTACTGTGCGATTATAATTGCTAAATGCCATAGGCATGGAAAACCTTTGAACTCCTCAAGGTATTAGTGTATGGGAGAAAGGGGATCAGCTGTGATTTTTACATGTTCCCCCCTCCCTTCACTCCCCCCACTCTGCTTATTTTTCCTTCTGACTGTGTTCTTGTTCCATTCCTCTGTGTGCTTCAAACCGTGCAGAGCCTGCTCTTCTGCTAGAGAAGAAGGGAACGTTTCCTTCCAAAAGGGAATTGGTCTCTCCTGTTCTCCTTTATGGTTATGATACAGCTCTAGCAAGCTCAGTGAAGTTACGGTACTCGTAATCTGTTTACTGGGGCAAGGTAGAACAGAATTTGATCCCTTGACCTTGCATAAGAAGTGACATAATTGGGAAGCCAGCTGCCTGGTGTGGCATGGGTTGTGCTATTACAGTGTGCAGTCTTCCAGCATTTAGGATGGCTCTTCCATATTTGTTCTGGGGAGACTGTCAGTCAACTCTACTGACAAATATTGTCTGAAAACTTCCATTCCCTGAATACAAAACCACCATTCCCCTTGTTTTTCCATTCATTCTCTCTGCAAGCAGAATCAGCTACGTACTTCAGTGTTTTTCCAGAGAGCACGTGCTGCTCTGAGACAGATCTTAAAAGTATTTGTCTTTCTCCCCCTAACCCACTCCTCCTTTCGAAGTGCTTCGACATTCCTGGTAACTTGATGCCTCTGGCAGGGTAGACCAAAGCTGCTGTGGCTGTAGAGTAAGGCTGTGTTGCCATGTGACTTCAATGAGGAAATGTATATCATATTCAGGAAATTAGGGGATAAGTGATGTGTATATATATATATATATATATATATATATTGTGCTGAAACAAAACAAAAGAGAAAATATAGCCAAAACATAGGCAATAGGTACAATTTTCATCGAGTTGAAACTAGTTTTGATGGTAGGAAATGAAATGCGGTGGTGGTAAGGATACCTTAGTCTTGTAAACCTTCCAAAATACAAAAAATGTTAGAATAATCACTACTAGAAATGCAAAAAGGTGAGGGAAAACTAAGGTGGCATTAAAAAATGAGTCCTTCCAAGTCTGAATTGGGTAAGGGGAGAGAGTACAACAAAATCATCATGACTGAGCAACTTCTATCAAACCCTTGAGTTAATATTGGTTGTCCCCACTCCCCTATGACCTTTTAATATCAGCATGATTTTTTTTTTAAAGGGAAAAAGTAGGGAAAAAGAGAAAAACAATTATTTTGCTTGCATGCATATGGTCTCTTTGACAGAAATGACAGCTCAGTACCCTCATAACAGTGCTTGTAATAATGAAAAATGGTTAATGATACAGTTTCTGAAATTGTGTCTAACCCCACCCAACCTCCCCACCCTGGTAATTTTTCTTCTTTCATCCTCCAAAACAAACCTTCTTCCCAACTTCAGTGGATTTTCTCATTTGATGATGTGTCAGGTGTAACTTCAACTACTATGTGTTGCAATGAGCTAACCAGCAGAATTTGTGTTGACATCTAACATTACTCCCTGGGATAAATTCAGTGATCCGTGAAGTCCAAGCAGTACAGAAGGTGGATAATGCTTTACAACTCTCTCTCTCTCTCTTTTTTTTTTTTTTTTTTTTTTTTTTTTTTCAGCAAAACTGTGCTTCACTGAATTCCAGTTTACTAATACTTAACCTGCTCACCCACAGCTCCAGGTCTGATCTGTGAGATACATAATTCAGCACGAGGGGAATAACTCAGCTTTTGGTTTTTGCTTTATAGCTTTATTGTCAATAAACCCGTGCCACTTAGTGCAAACTGCTAATAAAGTTTAAAAACAAGCAAAGCCCAGACCAGCATTAACTACTTAGAGCTGTTCTTGGGAAAACACCACAAAGTAGAATTTGCTTGTATGTAATGGGAAAGTTGTTAGCCCAACTTTATGGATGACACAGCTCTCAGTGAAAGCCTATTAGATGCCATAACCACGTGGCATATCAAAGATTTGGGATGGCACACAGGTACTAAAACATGCTCTGAAATGTAGTTCCTTACTGCATGTGAAGCAAATACATGCAGAAGAAACAGTGAACCTGTTTCTGGCATGGTTAACACCTGATATGAGGTATGTTACTACCAGCTGTAGAGTGTTCCTTACATTCAAGACAGCCAGCAAATGCTTCAAATCATTGATTTATTTATAAAACGTCAAAACTTTTCTGTCCTCTGCTGTACAGGCAGTACAAAATATTTAGCCTTATTTAGGTAATAGGACGTCATTTTGCTTGAGATGGTGTCAAGGAATAAAATTTAGTGTCACGGATTGAGGATCTAATGATCTTATTCTTGTACAGACATATCTATGGTAGTTCAGACATTATTATTTTTTTTCCCATGTGTTAACTATGGAAGTGAAGAAGAAATGCAGAATTACTTTTAGAGCAAAATTAGATTTCAACTTAATACATAGTAAACTGCTTTCTCCCACTGAAGATGTGGCAGGTTTATGTTAAACAATGATTATAAGATTTGCACAGCAGACAGTACAATCAGGAAAACTACTCTTGTAGCAGCCTGCAGTATAATGTCACTGGAAAAAAAAGAAAAAGAGGCTCAGAGAATGGAGTAAATAGTGCTGCCTTTATGACAGATAATAATGGGCTGAAACTGTCATGAGCACTCTATTTTTATAAGTGCCTTTGCATGTCTCATTGGGAACAGGATTTATTGATCCGGAGCCTCTATTGAAACATCTGTGAGGTTTAGTGTACTGTTTTCTTATATAAGTTTCTTCCTTTTGAGAATGAACTCCATACCAAGCTTCCATAAAGCTCAATAAAACATTTCTGATTGACCTCTAGAAAGGTTATATTTAAACTTATTGGATTTTTTTTCTTGATAGCTGTTAAGATGTTTAAACCTTTTTTTTTTTTTTTTGTTTTGGTCATTCCTTTTCACAAGTCCTGATGTGATCATGTTTTTTTTCCCTTCAGCAGTAAAGAAAAATAGAACTTGTGTTCAGCAGCTGTGGACCTGACTGAGGGTACATTGCTCACTGGGCTGGTGTGTCGGTAGGAGGAGGGATCAGATGAAACTTTAGGATGATTGTGGGGAGGGGTATGTGTAGATATCCTTAAGGTTGGAGTTGGTGTCAGTTGTGAGGGGGGACACAAACCAAGGAAAACACACAAATGGAGAAACTAAATACCTGGCAAATGCTATGGTCCATTTTCTTACTATTATCCCTTTATTGTTTTTTCTTCATTTTGAATCTCCTAAAGCAGTGAGCAGACCAAGGCTTATTTTATTTCCTCTCATTCCCCCCAGATAGAGGAGAAGGAAAAAGAGGAAATCCTGCCCACTCTCTCTTTCTCAAAAAAAAAAAAAAAAAAAAAAAATTATTTCTAGGATCAAGAAACATGGTGGGGTATGAGCAGTAACATCTGATTTACTGCACTGTGACTACCACATGTGATGGTGTTTTGCCTCTTTTTGCCCGTTTGTATGCAAAATTGGAATTTGTTGTTCCTGATTAAGTGTGTGGTGAGCTGCATGCCTTCAGAAAATTGCAAATACTCTACCCACACCTCCGTTCCCATTGCTCTCTATTGCCCAATGTGGAAGTTGTGGATCTACGGGGATTTACCATTTCCTCCTAGGATCACCTGTGCTGTGGCTTAAATAAAAGTTTGTTTCTTCAGCTGTCTAACTTTCGAGTTTATCTGACTCAGGTTGACCCCTTAGTTTTATAATGAGCTAGTTTATTTGCTTGTGCAAATTGGGTTTTCTTAGACAGAAATATATCAGACTGTAAAGAGGCCAATCTTTTGATCACTTCACCTCCGGAAAGGGGAAACCTACAATGCCTTTCTGCACTCACTCGGCACTCTCTGGGTTGTTAATAACATCAAGTTACCATTCTGAGCACTTCAGTGTAGCTTTTTTTATTTATTTATTTTTTAATACAGTGTTGTGGGGAAGCCAGATGTGTGGAAAAATGTTGTTTCTTCTGTCTATGCTAGAAATATTGATGGAGTTTAGAGGCTAATTACCTCTCTAATCACAGGAAATCCAGAGTCTTTGCTTAGCGACCAGTCTGACTGTTTCTAATTCTTCTTCAAATATATCTTTAGGTCACACCTATAGTCATGCATACAGGGAAGCACGAGGCCGAATCCTGGAAGAAAAGGAGGAGTAAACAGTTTGTGAAAATGGTGCCAGTTTTTCCTCGATGGGACTCAAACCTCTAATATAGCCCAACAAAGCTGGGAGCGATGTGCCAAAACATCTTTTTAATAAACAACATAGGCAGTAGGAAATAATACTGGTCAGGGCTTGTTTTTCTGGCTCAGGGCCTCATTCCAACCTGTTGCAACCAGCTATTGAACGTCTATGGGGACACCCCCATACAAGAGGCCCCACGGAGGAAAGGAACTTTTACATTTCTGTTTGCCTGGGATCCTTGCCAGTGGCTAAGTTCAAAGTGCAGTTTCCAGTAATTTGCTGTTACTACTCCGCGTGTTTGATAGGCCAGGACAGAAGCATGCAACCTGAAGTAATATTTCCTGATTTCTGACATTTCTCAAGATATGAATGGAGGTCGCCGAGGCACTAAACCTTGGAAGGGTTTTCCTGACTCCAGCGCCTTTGACGCTTTCCTTTTCTCCTCTTGTGTAGCCCCCTTCCCTCCCCCATCTCCTTCCTTAGGTCACATCCCCTGCTGTTGTCAGTTCCGTATTTGGATGAAATTCATATTGATTGTTTCCCTGTGCAAACACTGTGTGGCTGCTGTTCTTATGCAACCAGAAAAATCCTATTGATTTACTGAGTGTGAGGGTTATTTAGATTGATATCATTCTGTAGTAGCGATAACACTTTTGTCTCTCCTTAGAATGACAGTTAACCTTTTCATTTTGGGGGAAGAGGGTGCAAATGAATTTCTTCTGCTCTGTAAAATGCAGGAAGAAGAGGGTTAGGCACAGAGAGAAACCAGTGGAATAGCTACTGTTCTCTGTAACATGTAGTTGTAGGCCATGTGTATGCCGTTGTGGTTATGGAAGAAGCATCCTCTATAATTAAGATTATATAAGCAATCATATTGTAACTCTGTTTTTCAGCTTTCCAAAACTTGCCTCTTTTGGGCTGATATTTTCTTGGCTTGTTCTCTGCCATGTGACAGTTTGTAGTATGTTTTTTTTTTTAAACTTTTTTTTTTTTTTTTCTTCTCCTCCCAAAGCAGGGGTGCAAATGCCTGGTGGGGGGAGGGGTGTTATCTCTTGAAAATTTTGAAAAGTAGACCCAGAGGCATGATGAGTTTTAGGCAGAAAATTGCCTGGACATAACTGTCAAAGAGGGACTAGTCTTTCAGCGAGCACTATGTTTTATTTCTGAGAAATCTGTGCAAAAAGTAATATACATGTGCTGAGGTTGTGAAGGCAGCCTAGTTTCTTATTATCTTGGTCCTCTCCCTCTTTTTTTTTTTTTTTTTTTCCAGGTTAAATATGCAGACTTCCTTGATATGCAGGGGTGCGGGGGTATTAGTACAGCTACCTACAAGAGCAGAGCAGTGGGAAACTTAAAGGTGCAGTACTTACAGTTCTGACTACCTCGCCTACAGGACAGTGAAATCTTGCATGAACAAAAGCTAAACAGTGAAACAGTACGTGCTGATTTTGTACTGGAGCTTTGTACTTTTCTCCCGAAACTGTCTTTCTGAAAACCAAATAAAATTCCTTTATCTACTATATACTTTAGAGTTTTCAAATAAACAAGCAAGCAAATACCTTCTCTTCCAGAGTATGCTAACAGGTGTTCACACAATTCAAGCACTCATGAGGTTTTAATCATTAAGCTAAACAGTTCCTTGAAAGCAGAGGAATTTGTAGTTAATACTGGTCTTTATGCTTGCGCTGATCACTCCATATCCAGTCCAGTGTGCCCACTGTGGTGACATGGGTTGGCCTACTTAAATAGCAAGCTGAAGGGAGAACTGAACATGTTTTTGAACTGAATGTTTCAAAGACTGTAATTGGAATTTCATTATTCATGATTAAAGCTTTTTTTTTTTTTTTTTTTTTTTCCTCCAATATTTAGTCAAAATTCTCTAGGACTGCAGTAGGAGAAAGCACTGAGGAGCAAATAAACACAAGTAGCTGCTCAGCCCTCTTCTTTAACCTGCTGTAGTGTGTGGTTCCTCCATTTCGATTTTTGGCCAGAAAGATAAGAGGAGAGAGGAAGGTAGAAAACCTGCAACTTGGTCTGTGGCCTTTTTTTTCTTTCTCTCTTTTTTTTTTTTTTTTTTTGCTTGTGTATGAGAATTATTCAACAAAAGCTGACTGCTTGAATTTGAGAAAACCACAATCTCCTGTGGTAACAAAACCTCTGACTGTGTTATAAGGGTTGTGAAGTGATTGAAGAAGGCCATGAGACTGAACAGCAGGTAAACAAAAGAAGCATGCCATGATGTTCAAATGAAACAACTCCTTGTAAACCCAGAGGATTCCAAAAAACTCCTTGCAGCTGTCATGCCAAGTAGATTCCTGGCCAAGAGAAGTGCCAAAGACATTACGGTGAATGTCTGTAATGGGATACTAGCACTAGAGCTGCAACCTAAGGCCATTGCAAAGGCTGCAGGGCTCAATGGATCACATAAGAAGCTTTAAAATAGTCATTTGTGTCTTCATCATTGATACGTGAAACCAAAACAATATTCAAGAGGTTTTTGGTCTCCTTAAGATTTACTTGAATGCAAATTGTATAGAGGGAGTTGGTTTTGTGCTTTGAGATCATCTCTAGAAAATGAGAAATCATGAAAGAAGGAAAGTATCCTGTCATACACCGTAATAATAAGTGTTGAAAATGATTCAATGGTCTGTAAAGTTCAGTGTGAAACTTACTCAAGCAATGAAATTTATGAGAACAGAGCAACTGTCACTCTAGATCAAAGGTTATTGTGATTGAGTATCCTGTCTCCAGCAGGGGCCAGCAACAGAGGGAGTGGGAAAGAGCCTGAGAAAAGGGGTATACATGTATATTTGAAGTGATCTTTTTAGCTTCTGACAGAGTCGTGTAGACGTGTGCTAGTCTGAAGTCTGTATTCAGACCACTGTGTTTGGTAGCAGCTGCTGGACATATTCTTCATTCATTTCTCTAATCTCCACTTGAACCCGTAGGTTGCTTTGCTTGATAAGTCCCTGTGGCACTGAGTTTCACACTTCTTGTTTTATATGAAAAAGCACTGCCCTTGGCCTCTCTCTCTAAGCGGCTGCCAGTTTAAAAACAGGCTCTCTAGCTTCCTTTATTAGATACAGTAAATAATATCCACCTCCTGCCTTTTTTTTTTTTAACCACTTCATTCCATTCATAATTTTCTAGATGTTGATTCTATGGTCTCTTAGCCAGCTGGTGTGTCCCAATTTACTCAGCTGCTTCTTGTCTAGAAGTTGTCCTCTACTTTTAACTTTTACTTAGTATGTTACCATTTTCTCTATTCTTTTCTAGTTCTATTGCTTACTCTGAGACACGCAGTGTGGAGATGAATGCAGCAGTGTAATGAAAGGACCCCGATGTGCTGCCCATAGCGTGTAACCTCGTAAGGTTTCTTATATGAGTAAGTGCCTGTGGACTTGAGCCAAAGCTTGAACTGATTAGCCCGAGAAGACCAGTACTATCACCAGACCGCGTGGTGTCAGAACAAGATAAAACTGTACAGGTAATCCTTGTTCCATGCGTTAAGTTTGTGATCTCTGCTCTGAGTTTATGGCTGTGATGCTATGTTCTGCATAAACCATACAAAAAATTCCAGTGCCTGAAGCAGAGGGTACCAAAGGAAAAAGATGATGCTAGCTATCACAGGTGATGAAAGCCTGTGATGTGTTGACACAAAACATTATTGCTCTTGACTTGTTAATAAAAAGCTATTGCCTCCTCCTCTCCTGAACCCTCCAACCCACACGTCAAAGTAGTCTTTTGTGTGAATGAGTTTGGAGTTCACCATGATCTAAAATACAGGACTGCTTTTGGTTATTTGCATCTGGGGATTTTAGTCTTTGACTGATCTTAAAAAAGGGATTTTGTAGTGGAAGATGTTATGTCTGAAATATCTCTCAAATCTTTGCCTTCATGGAGCACTTAAAAGCAACCATTTACACAAGCCTTATAATGCAGCAAACATTCAAGTGGTTCCTTTCGTGGCAACATTACAAGTAAATAATTTGGGTTCAGATAATGGCCATGTCTAGTGAATAGAGAGGAATACGACCCACCCCCCTTGCTGCCCTGTATAGCAAATCCGGACCCATTCCCTGAAGGGAGCTGAGCAGGCGAGAGGAAGGGAGTGTCGTCCTTCTGGGAGCTGTTACGGCATCCACTCCCCCCAGGAAAGAGGAGGGAGGAATTCCGACAATTCCTTGCCAAGCTATTCCAAGGACAGAGCACTTACGCCCCACCAGCTAATCAGGGCTGTTCCCGAAGGCTTTATTTTAGCATCTGGACTTCAGTAACTTTTTTAAGCCTAGTTTTGTACTGAGGATTACTGTGAATTTAGATCCAAACCATTGCTTGAGTTGCATATCCAAAATAAGCACTGTTAACAAAAGCCAAGTGCCTTATGCATTTTATTCAGTGCGAAGAGCAGTTTGACTGCTAATATTTCATGTGCTGGAAGAAAGGGAGCTGTAGTGTTTCAAGCTAATTCTGGAATTTTGAAGCATATCCTACATGCAGACTAATGCCCATGATTATGCTAGTGGCCATCGGTTTGATGTCAGTGAGACTTGGGTGTAGAAAGACTCAGGACAGAGTCAGGATAAGAGAACAAATATGTGCATTGCCATGTTTGTTTAATATTATAATATTAGTTTTTTGAAGTGCCTCTATATATAATGTCTGCCCATGTTACCTTTTAATTTTATTTTTTTCCCCAGGTCTGCTACTGTTCAAATAAATCATATAGCAAAGCAAGAACTTATCCAGTCTCCTCCTAAAGCATATAGGCTTAATGCTTCTGCAGCCCAAGTCATTCTAACAACCAGGCTGTTAGCAGGATTTCATTTAAACCTTTCTATGTACTTTGGAGTCACAGTTACTTCAGAGAAAAGTGTGGAGAAGGGAGGAGCAAGGTAAAAAAGGAGAACTCTGAACTAAGAGAAAGAAGAGAGCACTTAACTCTCTCTTCTCACTATGCCAGTCTAGCCTGAGTATAAGCTTTGAGTTTTTCACTTTGTAGGAATCCATGAACACGAGTGGGTAAAACCAACCAGGACTGAACTAGTCTGGAAATGAAATTGCTTTTGTGCCACAACAGTGTTTCTCTCCGGCTCAGGTCAAGCATTCTGGCTTTATGCAGTAGATATCTTCACAAAGGGAAAGCAAGCTCATTTTTCCTTGTGTTGCTTTTGCCCTTTATGCTCTAGATTTTTCAAGGAATGTAGGAATGTCTTTTATTTTTTATTTTAACCAAAGAGTTCCTAAGTGAAGGAGCAGATTACTTGTTCCGGAATGTGCGTGTTAGTGAAAAATGAAGAGCCATGGGTGTAGCTCACTCAATAGCTATTAAGCTTATAGTACATGGGTGGCTTTTTGGCAGATGTGCAGATACAAAAAGAAAGGGAACAATTCTACTAGTGTGTAGGGACACGAGTCCCAGATAAGTAGTGTTATTAACCAGTAGGGAGAACAATTAATGACCAGGTGGAGACCGTCTGTTCCAGGTGCACAATCCAAGTATTGAAACGGCACTGACCTCGGGAGAGAGTGCACACTCATGTGACTGTTACAGTAGTATAATTAATAAGAATCTAATACACAGATATTTGAAAGGTAATTTGACATCTGGCTGTAATGCCCTTGTCACAACCCCCTTTATTGTCTAACACGCAAGTGTGTGGAAATCAGAGTGTAAATGTGAAGGGATTCTGAATGGTGTCCCCATTTGTCGCCACTTCTACAGAGAAAACTCTGTTGATGACCATACAAATCTGTAGAGGAGTGAGATGATAATTTGGTTGTGTTTAATGTGACATATTGTTATTTCTTGAATGGTAGAAAAATGTCTGTTACAAGGTGATTCCTAAAGTTTTTAATAGCAAACTGGGATTCCAGGTGATTGCATTCTGTTGGGACTTGATTAGATTTGCTGTCTACTGTCTCAGCACCCTGGGATAATGAGCAATTCACTATTTCAAGCCATTTCTAATAACAGGACAAATCTATTAGTTGGATGTCTCTGCTGAAATTATTTGTGATAAAATGACTCCTTAGTTACATTTGCATGGTATGGCTGTGGCTGTGCTGGGGATGCCTGCTCTACATATCCGATGCCAGGAAGTTTTCCTGAAAGGATTCTGGGGCTAGATTTCCTCTTGTGTTTGGAGCCAATGTGTTTACTGGAGCAAGGCTGTCAAGTGCAGTAGGAAGAAGAGAAGTTAGCCTGAAAATGCCATCTGCAGAAGGAGGAAGTGAGAAAATTGGTGTCTTGGGAGTTACACTGTGAATTTATCTGCTGATGAAAACCTGGAGACCTTTAGGATTAGGATTAGGACTTGAAGGCGGTTATTATTACCAGAGAGAGATGCCCAAATCCCTCTTTTGGATTAAGCTTTGTGTATTAACTCCTAGAAAGATGTAATGTGCTAACCACACAGTTAAGCTCAGAGCATCTTTTCTATTTCACTTGGCAGCCAATTTGTTTAACTGGAGGTCACGCCAGGAAAGGAGGGGGGAAAAGAAAAAAGGAAACAAATCAAAGCTCCTCTTCATTTTCTAGTCAGCTTTCTCACCTGATACGTTGTGGTGCATCAACGTGGGGAGCCCGAGTTCTGCCCTAAGTTGTGGGCTGCCATACAACACCACCTGACTAACCCGGGCTGTGTCAGCTACAGGAAGTCTGAAAATGTGGTTTCCTGAAAAACAAGTGAAAGGAGGAGAAGTGCGTATTTTTTTGTTTTGAAGATGGCATTATTGGAAACTCCATGAGCACTTATGTCAAAATATCTATGAAGTAGCTATTTAGTCATAGGAACACTTGCCATTTATTTACAAGGCTTCTGTGCGTGAATTAGGAAAAATCCTTTAACACGTGTCAGACCTCAAAGAGATGAGTAATTTTGTGGAAATACAGTATGTGTCAGACGTGACTGATCGCTTGTTACCCTGAACTCTGTCCTTTGTCTTTGAGCAAAGTTTCACTAGATGTGCTAGAAATAATTCAGTATAAACCAGGCAGTGTTTGGCATAACCCACTTGCCTCTTGCATTTCAGGAGAAGAGGCAAGATTTTCTTACTGAGAAAGTATTTCCTTGACAAAAGGAAATTGTGAGGTAGCTTGGCAGTAGGTGTTTATCTAGCAAATGCTGTTTTGCATCAGGCATATCTTCACTTTTAGGTTAATAGCATATATCTTAAAAATGCTCTTCCAAAATGCATCAGTTAGTGAAACCACCCTGTGCTATGCAGGGGTGGCTGTGATAGTTCTTCCTCCCTGATTTTGTAGTTCTGTGAATGGAATACGAAGCTCCAGGTTTCAGGACCCATGCTTTGAGGTAGCAGTGGGACAGTGAAGCAGTAGGAATGGGGTTTGTTATTAAAGTCAGTGCCTCTATTCAACCTCCCATGTGTTAACTTAATTACTTTCCTAAATGATTCCCTTGAAATGTTTCATGATTTTTTCTAGTGCTTTAATACTGCATCTATTATTTCCTGGACAAGTTCCTGAGCAACCTGATCTAACTGGGTCTGCTCTGAGGTGGAAGCAGGACTAGATGACCTCCAAGTGTCCTTCCCTATGTAAACTATTCTGTGAAAAGTAAAAGATGTTTTTGGGGCTGATATAGGAGACCTAGAGTGAGTTGGGGAGCTGGGGAAAAGTACAAGAACTGTTATTTCACCCAAAGTTGTGAAGAACTGTTGTTTCTCTGTATTTATTTTTCCATCTTCTCACAGTAAATTTCATGATCACTGTGCAAGACTTTTTCACAAGGGTCCTGCCAGAAAATTCTCTGCAAAGAAATGAAGATAGAATTTTTGTTTGGCAATTTATGCTAATTCAACCTTTCTTAATATCAACTCTAATTAAATTGATGTAACTTTTGTATCTGAGTGCTTATAGTTTAAATTTACATGTGGAAAGTAAATATATGGCATGCAAAATGATGCATATGTGCTGAAGGTTTTAATACAGAGTCATGCAACTTCTGTGAGTAATGCAGCATTCAGAAATTCCAGTAAGGAGAAAGCAGAGCACAGATTTTTGTAAGCAGTCAGAAGGGCCAGGGAAGATAAAACATGACACCTTGTCCCCAGTAAAGATACAGACAGATTGAGGAGCTACAGTGGACCTCACTGCTCCATACCTTTCTGCAGTGATTTCAATCCAGCCAGGGCTGCGTGAGTTGCAACAAGGAATTGCAGGAAGTGCAGTCCTGTTTGCAGTGACCTAATTTGGTTTGTCTCTTATCTGGTTGCAGCCTATTGAGCAGTTGTAGCACAGCTTTGTGACTCATTCTTCTCTGGATATGAGTTTTTCTGTGGATGTGCACTGTTGGGAATTGGTCAGACGGCCGTAAAGAGAAATGTTTCTCCTGGGCCTCTGTTAAATCCCTTTACTTCGAGCTCCCTGCTAAAACAGGTGGCTTATGGGCATATCGTATTGGCAGGCAAAAAGGGCTGAACTGTGCACCTTGAGCATGTATGGGTGTGCAATACATGCAGATACAGGAATAACACCAGTGCTGTGAAAGCTCAGCTGGAATTTTGTGTTTCAAAATTTCACAGTCCTTCAGTGTTATGTTTATTTGGGACATTATGGACAGGGGTGATTTCAGTGCTCTGTGAGATCAGTGTTGCAGACACTTGAAACAGAGCATTTTTATAAGAATATATGCAGGGTATGTGTTTATTGTAATTCATCAGTCAAGGACTGTTGATGCAACGTAAGCACTTGCTTGTATGCTGGGGAGTTCTGCATGCTTGTTGTTCCAAGTTCATCTATGCCTAATGAATATATATGGTAACAGAAGTATAGATACACAAGGATAGCTGTTAGTTCCTCAAGCTCCAGTGTATGTACTTTGAATCTTCTCAACTGTGTTTCTTACACGGTTCACTTGTAACATAAATATTAAAATCAGTACTTTGCCATTCACCAAAATGTCTGAATCCTACATCATGCCTTGTATAAAACCCCTGTAAAACACAGCACTTGTAAGTTTTACCTGCAGAAAAGCTTCCTGTTCAGACTTTGTCAACAGATGCACAAAAACCAAGAATTACTGTTGACAGTGAACACTTTATTATGGGGCAAAAGATCCTCTTAAGAATGTAAGGTCAGCAGTCTGAGTGAAGAATTTCTTACACACATCAACACTCAAATGTTTGATGCCTAATCCTTTAATATGATTTTTATGGATTGATTTCAACAGGAATTCAAGGACAAATCTTCAGTAGCTGAACTGCCTTCTAGCAATAAGCTGGTTTTGTTGGAATTCATGTTCAAAAGTGATCTTACTCGGGTTATTTTTTTTTTTTTTAATTTTGCGATTACTATATGCCAGAGGCCCAATCCTGTAGTTCATCTTCTATTTCTTTTTACTATTCCTTCCTGAAGTAAACTCTCATTGACCTTTTTGAGTATTTGGTAAACCAAATATTTATATTTATAGAGGGACTTCATAGAATGATTTTCAACTTTCTAATGCAGATGTCTTTAATGCTTCAATTATTACATTGTACATGGAAACATGCAAATTTCTGGCTTTGAGAAGAGATAGTTTTGTATCTCCAAATGCTTCCTTTCTGTTGAATTTACATCTCTCAAGAAGTGAATCTATCTTGATCATTTGTCATTATTGAATATTAAAGACCATTAATGAGCGGTGGGTGTAAATCTTCACTCTTCTGGCCAACTAAGGGCAGCAAAGCTGTGCTATCTAACTCAAACTTGTATGTATGCATGCTCATGAGTGTGTGAATGCTCGCATATCTGGTACTGCAGCGACTTAGGATGGTTGGGATCAGAAGAACAACTTGCAGTTATTGTGTGTTAATTTTATTGGTAAATTCATGGATAATTTCCAGCAGACATTTCCTGAAACAAACAAACAAAAAACAACAACAACAACAACAACAAAAACTTCACAAACACCACTATATTTTCTTAGCCTTTGTTTTTAGTGATTGAAACTAAGCTAGGAAATTAAGTAAACTAAGCTTTTAAAGTAAAGCATGATAGTCTACTTTCCTCATGAGTTAAGGGAAGTAACTGAAGTTAGGGAAGGAATAAAAATAAATAGCATCTATTTCATGAAATGGAATCAGAGATTACTGGTTTGTAAACATAAAAACAAAAAAACACCAAACCTGTCCAGATATAGCATGTCACTGTAATTTATTTTGTGATACATGCTCTAAGGGAGATGCAGCTGTAAATCTGTCCTTCAGGAACTACTCAATGGGGGTCTACTTCATTCAGTATTCAGTCTGAGATTTCATTGTTGCTTAGCATGAAATCCCTTATAATTAAGAGTTCTGAATTTGTTCACCGTTTCACTAAAAGGCACCTCTAAAATTGCAATTATTAATGGGAAATGAAGAAAGATTTGCAAATACTCATGATTGAGCTATTCAGACGAGCTGGCTAGCAGTACCTGACTAATCTCTGAGGTATTGTGTGTTGTGCATGCAGTTGCTTTTTGTCTCTGTGACATCAACTACATTGTTGCAAGAAGACAGTTAATGCCGAACGTTTTACTTGTGTGATATTCTGGTACCCTGGTATCCTAGGGCAGACAGTAATAAATGGATGACTATCATAGATATTTGTCTGGGCTGGCAATGTTTAATTTCTGTAGGGTTTGTCAATCTTGTAAAGGAGCTACTGATTCAGAACAGTTTCCACTGTATGTGTGTCTAAAACCTTTTTCACTTACAGGTGGACTAAGCGACTTCTTTAGTGTGGCAAATGGCGTTGGGTTTGAATAAACTCAGTCTTTCAGTAATTTCTCCAGAGACTCATTTAGTCCTTCCTCACTTCCAAAAACAGCCTCTGCCTTTTAACAGCAAGTCTTTCTAAAGCTTTCTAAGCTGTCACTGGTGTTCTGTTTTAGGGTACCATTCTCTGGAAACACATTGTGTGGAACATCGCCCTTCTCTGAACTGCCATGTAGTCTGCAGTGAGCTCGGGAGAAAGACATCTAAAAGCTACATCAAGTGCTTCATAGCCATCTGTTGTCAGAAATAAAGATACCTTTTGATTTATGTGATTGATAAAAACTTTTTTTTTTCCAGCTGCTGCTCATCAGTGAATTTTATTCTGGAATAAAGCAAAGGCTTTTCACTGGACTATTGTTCCACCTGAGGTAGTGCCTTAGTTCACTGCACTCCAGATATCTGCTAATCTCTCTGAGCAGAGGAGCTGGACACAGGTTTATCTTGTTTAGTGCATGTGAGTTCTGCCTGATCTGCTCTTTTAGTGGGATCTGCCTGTTCAAGGACAGTGAACATCTTAGACTATGCCACACTACTTGAAACAAGAAGGCTTCCCAGTTTCTGGGACTAGGTGCATGTGCTAGACATGCCCTCAGTCTTTATCAGGGTAAGATTCTGGGCTCAAACTGAATTTCCCTTTCCCCTTGTTTCTCCTTAGAGGCAATCCAGGTGAATAGACTGGATGTGAGCCTCAACACACTCCAACAGGTCCCAGATTGGGATGGTTTGAGGGCAAAGAGGGAATGTCAGGACTGGAAAGCATGCCAGGGTATCATCAGCAGAGATCTGGGCAAGACCTTAGAAGACCTGTCGACTACAAAGTATCTAAACAGGTTTCATCAGTTTAATTTCTCAAGTTTCTTGGGGTTGTTCTATTGCAAACCTTCTTGTCATTTTTACATAAAGTTGCCTCTATATCTCCATGTTATTCTTGGAAGATGTGGGCAAGGCTCCTGAGAGGATAGATTTTTTAAAGAACTTGAGGAGCTCAACATGAGTTGGGCTTTCTTTATTGGGGCATATTTACTACTTTGAATTCTGAACATCACCTATCTGTCTGCTAATGCCTGAGGCTTTACAGTCATTGTTGATACTGCATTTATAGCACTGTATTGGTTTGAATACTTTGTCCAAAATAAAATGATTATTTTTTTTCTCCCTAGAAATGTTTCTTATACTGAATTATATGGCTGTTTGTTTGAAAATCTGAGCTTTGTACAGAAACTAGTCCAGGTTTCTTCTTTCCTGCTGTATGTGAGAATATTTAACAATACAAGAAAAATATAGAATGTGGACTTGTTTTTCTTGATTATTATTATTTTTAATTGTGGAAAATCGGGCAGAATAGAGAACTAAGAAGCTCAGAAAAGTATATGCAATGGCTATGAAGCAGATGGCTTGAAAGATTTGTTTTATTCTCAGGTTCTCTTAGATCTATTTGTGACTTATTAGGCCTGTGCTGAAACTATTTTTATTCTATAATCTAGGGGCAGAAAATTACACTGACAAAACTTTCAGGTAATTTTCTTTAGTAGCAGCTGCAGCAATCAAAGGCATCCAGTGCCTTTCCTGCAAGGAAAGGGTTATCTATCCTCTCAAATGTGAGAGCACACCCTGCTCTAGCCTGCAGGCACAGAGATAATAATAGCATGGAAGGATGGCAGCCTGTGCTCTGGAACGGTTTATGAGGAGGAAGTCCGCAATTACATATTTCTGGGCAAACATTAACCAAGACTGAAGCCTAGCTTCGAAGAAAAACAACAGACTGGAACCTCCAGTAATATAGCTGTTATGTGGACTGAAAACAGCAGTCAAACATTCATGTAGCATTAGAAGCAAAGTAAGAATAGCCTGACAACAAAGTAAAAGGCTTGATAATATTAGCATATCCTGGTGTTCGCTTGCAGAAAATATCTCTTTCCTGACCCTGCCCTCCAGTGATATTGGAAAGAGCAAGGAGATTTTTTTTTAAGTACTGTCTAGCTTTGTGAAAACAAACCTAAGCTGAAGTAATGGAACTATTGTTTGCTGTGCTCATGGCCTAATCCATTTATATCTGTGGTTTCAGAGTGTACCACCATGCACTGAAGTTTCTCCTTTAAAAAACAAGTTACTTTGGGCATCTCTCAATCACTGCGGTTACCATGCTAGAAACAATTGCTATTCTCTGCTGTGGTTTTGTAAAGTAACAGTCTTATTTAGAGCTTTGTGTGCTAAACTTGGATATGTCCACTCTATTGTAGACTATGCGTACCTAAAAATGGAATTGTTACTCTAAAATTAAGTAGACAGCCAAATGATACACACTTCCTCTCCTTTGTTTTTTCTGACAGACCACAATTACTGCAAAGAAGTTGTCCACTCATTACTGCGAGCTCTGGGGAAAAGGAGGAGTGACAGTATGTAGACCAATATAGGAGAGGAGCTAAAGAGACACTTGCTGTGGCAAGCATAGCATGTAAATTCCAAAGTTAAGCACTCTGGAAAATGTCCAAAAGATGAAGATACAAACATTATTCCTGCTAGGGGGAAGGAAGGGAATCTAAAACATTCTCTATGGAGATATTTAATTGGCATTTTTTCTTCTCCCCCCCCTTTTTAAAGGGCGAGACAGCTGTGAGTGAGAAACAAGCTTGGGTTAGGCTAATGGAATCAGGTTTGATTGTAAAAGTTGTAGTTCATCTTTTTTTAGTTGAGCTGAAATAGACTAGGTATCTCAGTAGATAAGTTCAGAGTTCTATCATTATTCATTGCTAGGCTGCAGGCATACCTTCTGCTAGTGATCTGAAACCAGTAACATCAGCTACAATGAAGTTACTGGCTCAGATGACTTCATGGTGGACAGATATTCCTATCCTAGTACCCATCTTCACAATTAGTACTGATTAACAGTCACCTTTCAAACAGAACTCCACAGAGACTGGAATGGAAAATACAGTTTTGGGTACTCTCATGTGAGGTACCTCTTTCAAGAAAATATCTTCCAAAAACAGCTGCTCCTGCTTTGCCTACTCTGATGATGGACACCTGTGTTCTTTGGTTTTTGTCTCTTCTCTCTTGTGCCCAATACTAGTCGTTTGTCATTTCCTTAGTGCTAAAGTAACTTTTAAACTCCCCCCACCCCAAGTGTTTCAGCAGGTTAAGGCCTAAAAGTATTTTAATAAAACAAAGTAAGCAGTGATTTTTGTCATGGAATGATATCTGCTGTGTTTATGCTTGCATTTTAAAAACCCAGGATATTGCTGGATAATTACCAACAGATTATTTTAGGTACACATGAAGAAATACGCTTCTGGCTCTTTTGGAAAGGACCGGTTCCAGGGAATAGGAGGAAGAACTGGCCTGTTGTGATTAGTATAGCTGGATTTTATTATAATAAAGGAATAAAGATAGGCATCTGTACTAATATTTTAATCCAAGTAAAATAAAATCATTTTTGTGTAAAATAGGTAAATAGGTGAGGAGAATACAGGGAGAATGAGAGGGGACCTGTATCACCTGTTTTTGAGAAAGGACTGCAAGCCTAAGTTTGATGAAAAGCCTTATGTGGGGTGTTTTTTTTTTTTTTTTTTTTTTTTTTTTTTTAAATGGTCAAATCATAACTTACAGATAAAAGCTGCATAGGTCTTTCAGACTTCCTTTTTATGATTTTCTTCCTTCAAATGATGTTTCTGAAGGCTGGAATTGTGCTTAAACATATGTTTGTGTGTGTGTGTGTATATATAAATATATAAAAGCTTTTGTAGGCGTATTATCACCTGAATAGCAGCAAATTGGGTCCTCACTGAAGAAGACTGTCTTCTGCTGTTATGTTCCTCTCCTTTTAGGAATCTTGGCATCACCTCAGTGAACCAGCAAAGGATGGGAATCTAGGCAGAATATTCAAGTCAGATTATTTTCACCTTTTAAAAAAATTACTCATCACATTGTCATTCATAATCGTCTTCCCGTGTGACAGGATGGGGTAGTCAGATCCCAGAGAGAGAGAGCTGAATTTGTCAGCTCCCAGAAGGCTGAAGTAAGCATCCTTCTGACTAACAGTCTTTGAGCACAGCCGGGAGTGGTATGAATTTGGAGTTACATGCTGTTGAGTGGCACTGAAAATATGGTTGTGTAAGTGTTACTAGTGGTTAATGATTTTTCTTTTCTCATTCTTTGTGCCTTCTGTGCTCCCTGCTCTGTATGTGAGAACAGGAAGGAGGATTTGGATGGAACAGTCCAACCCCTTTAGCTAACTAAATCAATCTGGTTGTTTATTTCTAGAAGTCTTTAGTCTTTTCTTAAAAAAAAAAAAAAAAAAAAGCAAATTTTGACAGACGTCTTTTGACACTATGGAGTGGAAGGTGGCACTTTAACAGTCTTCTGCCCCCTGGGAGCTCTACATGAATGCTCTTCCAACTTTGCTTACATTGAAACTTGATGTTGCTTAGGCATTTTTCTGTATAAGCTGTCTCCTTAAAAGGACAACTTCCCATAAAGAATCTGTTTACAGTCTCAGGGCCTCTATGCTCAGCTGACTTCACAAGGCAAAATAAAATGCAAAGACTTGAGAACTTCCAGAGGTAAAGACAGGGTGCCCTGAACTCCACACTGGATGTGGAAGAGGGCTTTCTTCATTGTTGTACTGTTGGTCAGAGTTGACAATAAAGATGAATTAAACAGTTCCTCAATAAGTGCAGTGGTTATATTGCAAATGAAATGACTAAGAATCGCATGAAATCTTATCACTGGGAGCGAGCATATCTTATATCACATTGTCTCAGAGTCTCATTTTGACTCCCTAGTGCATTGCTTCATAGTGCAAGCCTCCGCAATAGTGGGTGTGAGAGAGAGCCTTGTGTAGGCAACATGGTGTTGACAAGTGCCTTGTACCATCTGCCTCCTTCCTCCACAAATCCATCAGCATCCATGCAGCAGCTTGTACTTGGTACGAACACTGAAAGGAGATGTGATTTGGATTTAATCATTAGCAAATGTCCCTTGACTGTTTCTCGGTTGCCCATCTGAGTTTAATTCCAAGAGAAGGAAACCCTGATGTATTCCTGCCTTCAGGTATAATTACTTCAAGACAGATTGACCGTTTAAGCACACACGACACTGCTTAGCTTTAATTAGAGTAAATTGGCAGAATTTATATGACCGGTAGTTTTGGGGACTGTCAGATGCATGAAAGTATATTTTGCATATCATTTCCTGCTGTGGCTAAAACCAAGGTACTAGCTGAAAGGCTTGTAATTAGGATAAAAACACTTTGTAAATTTAACCCTATCTCCATTAGGAACGGAAGGTAACTGGCTGGGGGAAAAAAGGTGGTGGTGCTTTGGGAAGAGAAAAGCAGCTGAAATGGAACATGAAGCAAGAAGTTTTTGAGATTGTGCTATAACACAGAAAAGTGTTATTGTCAGAGTGAAATCTTTGTAGACAGTCACAGGTGATTTGTAAGTGAGTAAGAAAGATTTATAAACCTGAAGTTAATTTTTTTTTTTTTTTGGAAGGGTGTTCTGGTATATCATGTAACCCCAGTGTTGATTATAACTGAGATAAAAAAGAGAAATGGGTTTGGCTAGAAGTCCTGTTACAACAAGTTCTGATGCATTGATTCAGTGTCCTGAACTAACATCAGACTTTGCTGTGTTTGCTGACTTGACCCTCAGCTGCAACTTGCCTGTCAGCTAACAGCTGTGCAAGCAGCCAGTGTTTTAGACACAAAAAGATCCCCAGTCATTGAGCAGTAGGTGAAAATCAGAAGTGCCGTTGATCCCCTTCTGCACTGAGCATGGAGAGGCATTGCTTAGAGAAATGTGAAGGGCAGTGTCTGTCCCCAGTTACTGTGCCCTAGATCTCTTGATTAGAGAAGCACCTTCCTTCAAGCTGTGTGGTGCAGAGAGCCTGCTGGTGCTGGTGGATGTTGTCAGTGTGGTTTGGATGCACTTTCTCTGCTGTCTGGCTGCCAGTGAAACTGTTCTCAAAAATTAAAGAAGATGAATGGTCCTCAGTTCTTCCATGGAAAAGGAACAGCTGGGGTCAGGATGGCATTTGGGTTTGTTTGCCTGAGGATGCTGCAGATATAGTGGGCCCAGGAAACTTAACTATTCTTCTTTCCCCTTTCTTTTTTTCTTTATTAGTTGTCCTGAGACATGTGAAGAGAGCAGGGGGTCTCTGACCTTTAACACTTGAGTCCTAGTCCTTAACTTGCTGAACAGCTTGGTACTTTCTGAGAAAAGCGTCATTTCCATGTCAGCCACACTGGCTAGGACACAACTGTCCTTTAATGTGTTCCAAGAGTGCCACTTGGAACGTGATATATCTGGATCTAGTGGTCCACTGACACTTTTCCTGCTCAAGGTGATGGAGTCCATATGTGGGATAGAGGTGGACTTCTTGTGTTAATCATAAGATAGTCTAGTCTGCTTGCTCCTTGTTTCTTACAGCTTTCATAGTTTTTTTTTTTTTTTTTTTTTTTTTTTTTTTTTTTTTTTTTAACTCTGTGATCCAGCTTGAATGAAGTTAGCAAGATCTACACCTGCTGATGAGGTAACAGGTTGCTGCCAGCACCCATTTTTCCAGTACAGTATCAGTACTTCAGGTTTCAGTCACCCTAATGTCTCTGCTTTCAGAAATGGAGTCACAGCATTAATGATTTTCATCTTCTTCCCAAGATCATGCCTTAACAGAGTGATGGCAGAACTACAGTAAGGAAGTTTGAGGGAAAAACACTAGAAATTCCTACATTCATTGTAGGAATTACTATTAATTTTTCTCTTTTTTGCATGTATTGCAGTTGTGGTTTGTGCTAAGGAGCAGTTTTTCTGAAGTCGAGTGTTCTCGGCTAAATGAAAGGGCCAAAAGAAAGGTTCAAGATGAGCCGAGATGGTGTAGTGCAGCAGAGGAATGGCAGCCTTTTTGGTGGTTCAGCTGTGCACTTGTAGCTAAGCCCCATAAAGGTGTATGCATGTTTTTTCCTCTTGCTTTTATTTTCAGTAGGATGCTGGGGATGTAAAACAAATATGAAACATTTAGGACAGCAGTTTGCACTGTGGCCGGTCTGTCTTCTGCAAAGTTAATAATCCTCCCAGATACTTATACAACGGAAATCACAGACTTGTATTTTTCACTGCATGGCACGTCACGAATTAGAAACTCGGTTAATGGCTGCTAATAATTCCTGAATTCTCCTCTTCAGGGAGCTTTTCCTCAGGAGACCTGTTATCGTTAATCTGGTTAAATCTGGATGTTTTCCCTTCTTTTCTTATATTGTTTGTTCTGCTTTGAGGTAGTTACAGTTCATTTATGTCTGGTGAAGGAACAAGTGGTATTCACCACAGTCGGCTGCAAGGGCTCCTGGGCACCCATTTGCATAGGCCTTGTTACAAAGGCAGACCACATCCTGCCCAGGACAAAGTGCTGTCTGATACACAGCCTGCATACACCAGTGCCTCCCTGGAGGGGAGCCAGGATGTGGGCAGGCTTTGTAAGAAGGCACTGTTTTAGGCTGTGTGGAAGTCGAGGGAAGGGATAAACCAACTAAATTAATCTTTCTTTCCATTCTCTGGCAGAGCTTCCACCAGTCAAAATATGCATATGATTCACTACAGTATAAATTTTTCCTGTGCTTTTTGTTTGCCGTCATCTAGGAGAACAGCAGTGTGTCATTCACTTGGCTAGGTTTTGCTTGGAGCACTGAATATTTAGGGAAGAATGAGGACCCCAGTTTAGGTAATTTCTTGTAAAGATATTCTTACTCTAAGAAGTATATTTGCAACCAAGTGATAGCTGTAATGTGTTCATCGTCTTCTGTACAACAAATTAAAACAACAAGAGCAACAACAACAACAAAAAAAAAACACCACAAAACAAACCCATACAGTCTAAGTATTAGGATTTAACCTTCAAGCTCTTGCTGAAAAGGGTAGGTAAACAAACATATGCTTGTCAGCTGTGGCTGTCTCTTACTCTCATGTAATAGAAAACCTAAGCTTGTGGGGAAGAGAGTGAAGATGCTAATGTAGTACAAATACAAATTGTTATTATCTGCAAATTAAGAACAATAAGTCCAATCCACAAAGCATTCAGTAGTTTGTCTGAAGTTACAGTTGGTGACAGAGTTGGAGAGATTACCCCAGATCTCCTGATTCTGGTTGTGTAAAAATCATGGAAACATCTGTAGTGCTGACTTTATGGTGCTTTTATTAAATGAAAATATGAATTTGGCAGAATGCCGAATGCAGCTCAGAAAGGGTGTTTTCATTCCTTATTTTTTTTTTTTAAAGGAGCAGGATTGCATCAATATTTTTTTTAAGCCTCATGCTACACTTCTCAGTTGAGAGAGTTATCATGTGGCTGCAGGATTTTAATAAACCTTTTTGCAGCTAAAATAAAACACTGAGGTTTGATGGGAAAGTGGATTGAAGTGGAACATTGGTTGCATCAGTAAATGTGCCTTATTCTCAATTGGCAGTGGTGACTGTGAGTCAGTATGTTTGTTTCAGCCTCTAAAAATACCATATGTCTTTATAATTCCAAACAAGTCCTTATGATGGACAGAAGCAGTGCTCTTTATTGCTTAAATATGGCACAGTGTCTGCTGCATATTGAATCTCTCTGAAAACAAACTAGCCCACATCCTGATTGACCGCTGTTTTGCTGCTGTGTACCTCATCAAAAAGGGTGAATTGACAAAGGTGTAAAACTTCAGTTAGTTGTGGGAAAGCAGATCCTCTGCAGTATGTTTGCAGATGCTAGTGACCAAAGTTAGTCCTGGCACAAGCAGGTGAGTTTTCCATTCAAGCTGAAGGGAGGTGTCCCTGTCTGTGCCAAGAATGAGCTCTTTAAAAGTTTAGTTGTGGGTGAACTCCTCACAGATTTTGTTTATCCACTTTTGGGTAAACACGTTTTCCTAAAAACTACTGTGTGAGACTTTACCATATGATTCAGTATCAAAACTATGTGAAATTAGCCGTTTTCCTTTGGATCTCGTGGTTTTGACCTGAGAATTATTCTGAGGTTTTTAGTTTATGTGAATCTCAAGTTGAGCAAAAACGGAGCATGCAGCAATTTTGTTTAAACCAACAAGAGTGCTTGGGGAAACTACCTATCTCCTAGAATAATTTCTGGGATCTCCGTTGGCACAAGACATTTAAAAGTAGGCAAATACACATCTTGAAACTGTGTTTTTCTTTACTGACTTTGTTCAAACCTGTTTCTGGACAAACTCTGAAAGGAGGTTGTTTTCATATTTTATTGGGAACAGTCCAGCCATTCGCTGGTGGGATTCAAATCCAATTGCCTTGAAACTTTGGAGATCATTTGCTGGTATATATTCTGGTAGAAACCACCATACAGTTTAATGTTCTGGACATCTTATATGCATTTGTCTATTTGGCTGATCTAAAGCTGCTCCAGAGTTGTGAAACTTCCTTGCAGTGAGGAGTGTTTTTATGGCCTCTTTCCTTTTAAGACACCAAAGTCCCCAAACACACACAACTTTTGATCTAGAACTAATTTATTTTCTTATTTATTCTGCAACCATTAGGGTGAAATACTACAAACCATCAGGATGTTTTTACAGTCTCTCTTATGTGCCCAAAATCCAGGAATAACTTCAGATTACTGCATTCTAGCTGGAGTTTTTTAATTTGTTGTTGTTGTTTTTATTTCTTTCTGTGTGGTTATAGAAAGATAAACAGAAATATATGATAAATCTGCTGAATTGCACAGAGTAGCTGTCAGAAGCATTGTAGAGAGGATCCCTTATCCAACTGTCAAGTGTCATGGAATATTGTACCATTTTTTTTTGTCAGTATAGTTGTATTTGAGGATACAACATTTATTTAGACAAGTACTGAACTTAAAGGCACCAAACTAAAGATGAGGGCTGTTTATGTATGTACGAGCTGTCCAAATAAGCTGGCAGAAGTTAGAGTTCATTTATAATACCATGCAAAATAAATTTCTTCCTATGGTTGGTGAACCCTTTCTCTCCCAGCTAGACCCAAATCAGGCTAGTCATATCTACTTTCAGAGGTGTGTGATATGCCTAATGAGGTGCATAAAATTTTACTTTACTCTTACATTGTAAACTTCCAGAACAGTCTCCGAGAAATTTGATAATGGGGTTACTGTTGCTCTAACCACAAACCTTATTGTGGGTTTTCTGTTCATTCTTATATGGTGAGTGTGGGAACATCTGGAGGAAAAGTGAAAATATTTTTTCTCTTAGCTTAATTAAGCTGTAACACACTATCTCCTCTTCTGAGTGCCAGTGTAGCATCGCATTGATGGTGTAATATCAGTAAGAACAGATGCAATGGAGCAGACTGTTGTGTTCTGTTCCAGCTCTTTATTATTCTCTAATTGCACAAAATGTTTTTTATATGCAGCATTATTACTGCCTTTTCTTTTCTTTTCTTTTCTTTTCTTTTCTTTTCTTTTCTTTTCTTTTCTTTTCTTTTCTTTTCTTTTCTTTTCTTTTCTTTTCTTTTCTTTTTTTTTTCAGTGTAATACTTAAAAATTGGTTTCAGATACTTATCAGACACTTGAAATCAGGTAAGACTCATGAAACGGTTAAAGCTGAAAAACAAGCCTCCTCTCCCCACTCTGTCTTGTAGCTTCGCCTTTTCAGCATGTATTTATTTTTATTTTTAAATTAGGGACATGGCCATAGGAAGTACTAAAGCTTTACTGCAATTGCACGTGAAGAAGGAAACTTTGTTTTGCGGGGGAGGAATCTGCTCAATAAGCCAATATATGGGTTCCTATGTCAGCTGTACTACCCTTGTTAAAGTCTGTTACTATAGGCCTGCCTTTCCTCCTGCTCTTGTCACTTGAAAAGCTCTAAAGCCATCACTCTCTATTCATCTGGTTTCAGAGAGAATGGGAAGAGCTGTTTCAAATCCCCAGGAAACACGATGAACAAAGGATATGATTTGCTAGGTCAGGCTAATGGCTTATCTCCTAGCTGCTCTCTGCCTTTGGCCTTAATCAGTGCTTCAGACAACAGTGGTATTTCTTGCTAGGTATCTATCTAAATGAGAGGCTAAGGTTTTTTTTTTTTTTTTTTTTTTTTTTTACCTCTGCTCAAAAAACCACAATTGTCAATTATTTTATACCTTTAAGTACACATTTTTTTTTTTTTGGTAGGAATGACTGTTTATTCAGCAACAAATGTGGCTTACATTCAAAGCTCTATTCCAAATGTTTGCCTTGATGTGCCAGTTACATAACAGCAAAAAAAAAAAAAAGTCACATCTAAAACTGTGATTCAGAGACAGAATTAAATTTCATCCAGAGGGTGCCTAAAGGAAATCCCAGCTAATGCCACAGGGCCTACAGACCTTCAAGCTGCAACTTAGGAGCAGCCGGGATATGATGGGGACTTTTTTTTTTTTTTTTTTCCCCCCCCCCCTGGAAGAATCTATTTTCTGTTTGGCTTGATTTAGAAAGGGAGAAAACAACGCTAAGAATTTCTTTTCAGTTCTTTATAAGAGGATCATGCAGGTGAAAAGAGAGGGCAGCACACCTGAAAAGCAAGCTCTGAAAATCACACTCCAAAAATCTTGATTAGCTAAAAACTGAAGTTAAGAGCAGTTTGGAAAAACAGTGAGTTTTACTTCAGTGTCCCTTGTTCCAAATACAACCATTTTGTCTTAATTGTTGCTACACTAAACAATATAGCCATGTTTTGAGTCTATAAATTATTGCTGTCATAAACTGCTGTAGAAGACCAGTGACTGTAGGTTTGGGTGCATAAATGTCCAAGACCCCAGCATGTGTAAAGCTTGTTTTCCCTTACTGGAGAGCTGCACTGTGTGCACTGTTTAGTGCGGTGGCCTCAGATCTTGAATAGCAATTTTGAGCAGAGATATATTCATGAGAGTGAAGGATGATATGCAGAGCACAGCTGTCCTCTGAGTGAATGTGACCTGTGCAGGCTCTTGGAAAGAAAGAAACTGTGTCTCTGCATGAGACATCTTTTGTGCACCTGTCAAAAAAAAATTAAAATATTTGCTACAAATGGAATACTTACTGGAAAAGCAACAAAATAAGTAGAGAAAATTTATTCTCTTATTTCTCTGTATTTTTCCATCATCTTCTCTGACTTTTAGGGGAGATTGCCAGTGGTGTGCTGTAGAAGAAGCAGATTCATCAACACTGCTGGTGACAGAAGCTAACGTGTGTCAGTGCGATATGCTTGCAGGCATAAGGTTTTCTATTTTTAGAGAGATGAATTCCTGAGCAACGGGTCTGCATGTAGAAGGCTTGTCTGTGGCTCTGGGATGATATTACTGGATTACATGCTGTAGGAATCCTTGCAGTGCTCTGGCTGGCTCAGGCAGATTCCTTCCAGGGGGTCTCTGGAGAGTGTAAATCAGAGACAGCATTAACATCCCTACCAAGAATGAGGCATGTGCACTGGTGCGGAGCAAGGGTGAGATTGTGACCTCTCCCTCCCTGTCCTTTTCCAGGCAACAAGAAACTTCTCTGCCCGTTTTAATGGCAAACGGAAGATGGTAGGCGATCTGCCCAGGTTTATTCTGTATGTGTGTTAGGAAGATCTCATTAAGTGTCTATGACTTGCTTTTTCCTCTAATATTTCAGTTCTCAGGCCTGGATTAGCCATTTCTGTCTCACAGTCAGAGTTGCCCAATGCAGAATAAATAAGAGATGTCTGCAAGAATCTCTTTGTACTTCTGTAGTCAAAAGCTGGGTTGCCAGCTATTTCTGAAGGGGTTTTCCATATCTTCAACTTCTTCCTTCTTCTCCACTTCATTTTGAATTCATAAAACAGATGCAGTAATTCTTTGTCATAGTATGACTAGCTTATATTAATATATAATATATATAAATTTCACCTCAGAAAAGACATCTAGAGAGAAAGGTATCTTGTTTGGTTGTTATTTGCAGGACTGAAGATGGCCCACTGAGCAGATGCAGTGCTGAGTCATTCCCATGTTGAGCACAGATGGTAGAATTCCCTTCTGCACAAGGGGTCTGCACGGTTGCTTTGCATCACTTCCATCCCACTTAAGGGCTATTTATGATGCTCAAGTAGGACTTAAGTGCCTCAGTTCTGGCTGGCACAACAGGGAGGAGGAATGTGGGTGAATCTTTCAGAAGTGCCAGGAGGCAATAACTTCTGCTTTGATGCTTCTTGTGGATTTATTCCTGGTTTTATGAGATCTTTCTGTAATGAGAATCAGTGGAGTTTTGGCTTCAAAATCATGGTGGTGTGTCTGGAGTGTTTCTATGCCATCTCATTTCTTTGTCTTCATTTATTGTGTCATCACAACCAAGTTTCTAATGGAGGACTAATTAAAGTCAATGGTTTTGGTGACTGGTTTCTCCTTCTTGGATTTAGACCTAGGAAAGTAATTCCTCTCTGTGTTGTCCTCCCATAAATCTTGCCATTGTGACCTTGATAGCACTTTAAATAGAGATACACCTGCAAACTTCGGCTTCCATTAAGATATTTTGGAAGCTCAGCTCAGCTATCGCATTATAAAACTTGAATCCCGAGTTGTTTTCAGGCTCCCAGCTGCTGTGTCCCTATGTACCTGCAGCATTTAGATGTGCATATTTTGCCTGTCTTATCGAACTTTCTTGTTACCTGTTGATTCCATCACGTAGCCTGCATGGCAGGGGGTGGTGGTGGTGAAATCATGAGCTGCTAAGCATTCAGTCTTGCAAAAGCTCCTGATTTGCAGCTTCCTCCCTTCAGTAGCAGTAAAATGCTGCTGACTCGCATACCGTGGATACCTGTCTATCTACTTAAAGCAACCAGATAGTGTGCTTTATGGGTACAAGGGTCAACTGAACAGGTTCATGAAAGAGAAATTAATTGAGGGTGACTAAACAGATAAAAAGAAGTCTGGCACAGGAAGTCTCTGATCCTCAAATGGCTGGCTGCTGGGAGACTGCCAGGGAGGTATCTGTGTGCTCACCCAGTTCTGCTCTTTTTTATCCATCTGCTCTCAGCTGCTATTAGGGGACAGGGTGTTGGCATAGATACCTTGTTCTGAGACAGTGTGGTAGCTCTTATGGTCTTGTGCATAACCTCTTGCTCCAAATTAGAAAATGTTACTGTATGAGCACCTGCTTTAATCAGGTGAGACCTTTTGACTGCAGAAGGATCAAGAAGCAAATCTGAAGGGTCTCATATTGACACGTACTTTGTTTTAAAGCTTGCTTTCTCTTAAAAATATCAAAGAAATCGGGTTCCCATGGAGCTACTTTCTTTCACTGTGAATTTGTCCTCATTGTGTTTAAAATCTTTTAAAACAGATATATTGTTTGTTTTTGCCTTTATAATTCAAATAGAATTGGACTCTGAACTTACACCTAATGAACAGTCTGCCTTATGTGAGTGAGGATTACGTTTTTTTTGATGTATTTATAGCTGGTTCAATTCTTCCTGTGCTGTTTGCTGTGACTCGGAAGTGGAAATGTCCAGTGAACTCATATTGCCTTTTGAAATCCTAATGTGTTAAGGTACTTAGGTGCTTAATTAACATAGTAACTAAGTAACTAGGCTGTAAGCAAGTTCAGTCTGAGTGGCGCCCTATCAGGAGCATAAGTGGGCACTGTTAGTAGCATGGAAAATGAGAGGTGCTGCTTGATTAGCAATGAGTGAAGCATTTCTGATAGATAGAGGGCTTTCTCTCTGAGTTAATGAAGCCTGCAGCAAAGTCAGCAAATCTGGCTGCTTAGCTGGCACCTCCCAAATAGTGAGTGCAGGTAGAACAGGAGCTGATGAGCAGGTAAGTGATCACCCAGTCTGCCTCCACACCTGCTACCTTTGCAGCTGGACAAGCCTGGGATGAATGTGTGCACTGTGCTGCTATCTCATCCGTACTAGTGCTCTGCTTTCCACTTCTTGGGACTCCAGGCCAGATTCCCTTGCTGACACTGCTCTGCAGTTTGGTGGCTCTGTCCCACGTTATCCTGTTGACTTTGGCAGCTGGAGTTAATGGGGTTGAACTTTTCTGCAATGGTTGTCCTTGTGGTCTGATGCTACCTTACTATGGCAAGTTGTTAGAGCTAGCCTCAGGACTGGGAGTCACAGCGCATCGCACCACTGCCCTGTTGACCCATTCCCGTACCACATTGGGTAGAATTTATGCACAGGGCTTTGTGTGGGTGTAACTTCCTTGAAGGTGGTGGAAACATTTGTTTCTCACCAGTTCCTAACTAAGCCGGACACTGGGGAAAGGCCTCATGTATGTATTTCAAAGGGTCAGTGTGTCAGAATTAAATCATCTTGAAGGAAATTTATCCAGCTGCAGTGCCTACACACCCCTCAAATCTTGTTTAATCCCTTAAATGCTTATGCAATGCCTTGGCTGTGTGCTGGCCTTCAGCATAGGGGAGCATTTCACCCAGTGTGAACAGGTCTAGAGGAATGTGAATGATCCCGTGAAGTAGGTAACACATAAGGGTGACTTAATCCCTTGCTGAAATACAGCCACAGCAAACACCTTTTCACTTCTAAAAGGAAATGAAGAGGAATATCCAAATATCCACTTTAAAACTGAAGACATGCTTTAAACAAGTGAACTATAATGACCAGAAATGGAATTTCAGCCAGGATACCTGGGCTTAACAACCTAATACTACTTTTAAAAATGTCCTAGGATTTTTGCAATCACAAGTTGCTATGAACTTGTTTTCAAATGTTGTCTGGAAGTCTGTGCCCTAAATCTTGCTGTTATCCTGATATTAAGCAACATAATTAGAGGGAAGTTTTCTTCTGTCTTTATGCTGCTGTAGCTAAAAAATTTGGCACGGTGTCAGCACATGTTAAAAGCAGACTTCTAGAGTCTGTGGTACCATAAAGAAAGATCATTTACTGTGTTTGTTTCTGTAATGGGGACGGCTCCCATCTGAAACATCACCTCTCTCTGTAGCCTTGTGAAACCAGAGGAAAGAAACACAGTAACATTATTTTTCAGGAGTTTAAAATATAGCCTAATATAAATATATATATAAATGCAAATATGGAAAGATTAAGGGTACCAGAGGGGATTTCACTGTTTTTAATAAAGCTAAAAATGAATTATTTTTTATTGATTTAGATATGGAGTTGTGTGTGTGTTATTTTTCTTTTTGTTTTAAAGAAACCTTTTGCAATCCTTAGTAAATATAGTGACCTCACAGTTTCTAACCAACAGAACTATCTCCACAGGACTTTGATTTTTTTTTTTTTACTTTGCATCTGTTAGTAATATGACTTACCAATTCATTACATATTAAGGTGTGAGTGTCTATGGGTAAGGTGGACTGGTGATGGAAGTCTGTGCCCTTTTAAAACAAACAAACAAAAAAACAGCACCCAAACAGTAAAAGCATTCCCTCCTCCAAACCCCCAAACAACAAAAAATTCCCAATCCAAATCTAAATCAAAACCAAACTATGCTCTTGCACATGTTGCATGCTCTATCACATTGCTTGTCTGGAACAAATCCCTTCATAGGCGAGCTACCGATATGAAAATTTCTTAGAGCAAAGCCTCTCAGGGCAGTGAAGTTCTCGTTACTTGCAATTTATTGTTGCTTTGAGGTGTTATGTCAGATGAGAGCTCTTGTGAAGAGACTACGTTTGTTGTTGTAATGCACCTTTTCATTCTTAGGTGCAGTAGTTATTTTGTGTAAGCAGTGATGCCAAATGTCATACAGTGGCTTGCACCTGTGAATTCCTGTGCAAAGAAGAGTTGCAATGTTTAACGTGTTCATGTTAGGATGCAAAGATTTTCTTTGAAATCACAAGGGAGACTTTGTTACAGATGAAGGGGAAATGATGGACAGTTTGAGAGGCACTTTCATGGCCGTAACCTATGCTTTTATTTTTTTGCCTGTGAAGTATGTCTGTGCTAGAGATACTGCTGAGGGGTAGATGCTAGGCTTTGGATTCCTCTCCTTCCTGCTGCGCTGGAGTAATGAGGTATTGTGGATAAATCACCTCGTCTCCCCATTGCTTGTTTTCCCCTTCTGCAGAATGTGTGATATTTCTCTCTCTTGCGTGAGGAGCACAGGATCACTTCAAGATGGTATGGTTGCTCAGCGGGAGAGTTATGTACCACTACATTTCCTGTTCAAATGCGTTTCCTCCCTTGTTATTGACTGACAAGAAGGAGGAAGGGAATTTTTCATAAAGGGTGAAAACGAGCCTTAGGAGACAGCTGCTTTCCAGATTTTGGAGAAAACAACCAATTTTTTTTCCCCTCAGAAACATGCCTATTTGCTCACTACCACTGCTGCTTTGCAGTACGCAATACTCAAATGTGCCAGAAGTTTCAGAGAGGCAAGTGAAGAAAGCAACTTGGTGGTGTGAGAACTGTCTCAGCTGGAGCTGCTGCAGCAAGCAAGGGTTAAAAATGGGCCAGGGAAAGCTGAAGGCGACAAGAATAAGCTCATGTGGTTGTGCCACAAGGAACCTTCCAGCCCTTATGGTCAGGCTGAAACAAAAACCATTTTGTCACTTTTCTCTGTGGCTCCCCGTGGGAGCGTGGGGGCTGTGGGAGGGCTGAGTGAGGCGAGGGAGACGGCCTTGTTGTTACGTGGTCTGGGCCACTGGGTTCTGCCTTCAGCTGTATCACCTTCCTGGGGAGGGGGCGTGTTTTTTGGGTGTATGCTAAGGCTGTGTCTTGAAAACAGCTGTCTGCTGGACAATGGGGTACTAAGTATGTCAAACTTGGGAACAGACTGGAGTCTTTTGAAACAAACGTGAACATCCAGCCACCTACACAAAATGGAGGGAAGAAAGAGGATGGCTTCTGGAAATGCAAGCAGATGAACCTCTCACAGCCCTGCCTCAACTGTCTTCCTTAATTTTAAATTAAAAAAGACAAAGTGTATTACTTGCTGAGGTGCTTTTTGTGTGTGCATTTTTTTTGTTTGTTTGTTTTTAATAGGCAGAACAAAAAGGAGTGAAAAGTGTTAACAGCCTTGCAAGGTCACTGGGACCTGAGCAGAATTATTAACCAGTTCTCTCGCTGTCGGGCACTCGGCATTCACTGTATTTCAAGCTTGAAGCCAGACCTTATTTTACTAAGCAAAAAATGGTCCTTTTGTTGCTGCTTTTCCCCTAGTGTCATCTCTCATGGTTGCCAGGGAGACCAGTGTGTATCCTTTCAGCATAGGTTATTGGGCCTCAGGAAGGAAGTGCTCCAGCGCTGGCCTGCTATTTTTATAGAACCGTTACATAATACAATCTATTAAAGCTTCCTCTCGGTGTTTTATTGCACAAAGGGGAAATTAAGTTTGATGACTCTGAAATGTTTGATGGAGGATGTCAGGTGACTTCTGGATTGTTTTGTGCTCGCCGCATAGCAACAATATTTCTGTATGCAATTCAAGAAGAACAAATATACATTAGTGCCATTGGCAATATTTGCCTGCATGCAGATCGCCAGAGGAAATTGAATTCTAAGCAGAGCAAGTACAAACACTGTAAAAGTGCAGTGTGCTCTCAGCTGGGGAGGATAAGATGGCAGAGTAGTTGATGTTTTGACAGTATAGGGAAAAGAGGTTTGAAGGCGGATATTTTTTCTTCTCCTTATTCTATTTGAATGCACAGAAACTGGGAGGCACTACAGTGCCCTTGTGATTGCCATGTACATCTATAAGATGTATATGATAATAGCTCTTTCTTTACTGATACGGTATTTCTCTGAATTTGGTAGTATCAGAGGACTTGGATTACAGCTCTGGTGTCACAAGTCTTTACTACTTAAAGTAAGAGGAAACTAAATTTGACAGTGTTGCCTGTACAACACGCTTGAATGGCTCTATTCCCATTCCAGGTAGGCTGATGTTTCATATGTAGGCTGATTGTTTGAAGCTGTGCTTCAGAATGAGTAATTCTGATTGTAATACCAGGGCAAGAAGAAATCTGCTTGGAGACTGAGGGTTCACATTTCCTTTGGCTACTTCTTGTCAAAGTCAGATCAACTATACATCTTGACTGATCAAAAGCTATGAGTGTATGGGCTTAGCATGCAAATGTACTGCCATGGAATAACACATTACTACACTTCATTTGCTCCAGGGGAACTGTCCATGTACTTACACTTGGCCTACATCAAATATGAGATAATTCAAGACAGTTTATCCTTCAGTGTCTGTTCTTTGCCTGTTGCCACATAGGAAGTCATGAAGATCATTAATTTTTAGTGCCAATATGACCACTGTACCATCTTTCAGCCCAAATTTAGGATGGATTCAGCATTTTTGGTAAGAATGGCACATAAGTGGAGCTAGCTTTGTGCTAAGTCCTTGCTGTTTTCTTTTAAAAGAAGGAAATAATGGGACTGTGAAGAGTAAGGTTGCAAGCTTTACAAAGAACAGGAAAAAATCCTCCTAAAATGTAAAAGTATGGGGGCCTAGACTGCCTTCTGATCTTCAGTGCTCGTGAAAGAAAACCATCATTTTCACTTGATGTTGAAAGCTGCCAAGAGAAAATGACTTAATTTCTATGCAGGCAGAAATTCTATTAAAGCTGGGAATTGAGATTCAAATATTTGAATCTGCAGAATTAGTTTGGTCATATCGTGCACTAAACTGGATGGAGATTCATTGCTGTTTTCAACTGACTTTGCTTATTTAGAAGATGACACTACTCTTCTGAAACAGCAGGGAGCAAGGGAAGAATTTGAGTTGCTTGTAACCCTTCTCAAGCAACAGAAAATCTCCCATGCTTATAAGGTCTTTGCCACACCATTCAGACAGGACAAATGAGATGGCCTTGCCTGGAGAACAGCTCAGTAGGACCAAGTGAATACAAAAGGGAAAGTTATGAAGAATTGGGTCTGGATGCTTTGCTGCCAATAAATAACATGAGTTTGTTACACACACACACACATGAAAAAGTACTGCATTTTTGACCAGGAGCTTCTATAGGACCCAGAGGATGCAAGATTTTACATGTCCCACAGGAGGGGTGGAGGAGGAACCAGAGCTCGGTACAATTTTACTAGGCTCCAGTCAACATGTGTGGAGCAAAGTGCTGTAAATCTGAGGCCATGATTTAACATGACAATTAGAGCTGGCTAGGAATTTTCCAAGAGAACATTTTTTTCATCAGAATCTTTCATGGAAACTTGTCACTTTGGATGAAACTTTTGTGAGGAAAAATTTCTGGGATCTGGCACTGCGTTCCTGTGCAAAGCCAGACCAGAGAGCTCAGAATAGCCAATACCCTGGAGGGTAAAGCTTTTCCTGGGAATGCAGGAGATGTGCATGCCAAACATGAGGTCTTGATTCTCAGGTTCCTGCTCCTTAACTGTTATGAGCTATGACTACTGGGCTTGTGGCCGTTCTGTGTGGATGCCTCTTTTCCTAAATGGGGGTAAGGGGGAGATATCTCTCACCATGTCTCTTCATTTTGGTCCTCTTGTGGAAGAATTTGTTATTGTATTCCTAAAACCTTTAGCAGGGCAAGAAACAAATGTCCCACCCTGTCCTAATGACATGTTCCCACTGCATGCAATTTCTCTTGTACTGCAGCATCTCTAGGCTTTGGGGCAGGTGGGATCTGATCTGCAGTGGTGACCTGGCTGGAGAAGTTGTGTCACTGCCTACGTTTCCTCTGCGTTGGAGGCAGGCTGTGTGAGGAGGCTGGTGCAAAGAGCATGGAGAGTACCTAGGTATCTGACATGGGGCTGGGGCGTTCACTGCTGCACAACCTCAGTGGCTCAGAAAGGATCAACGTTGACCCCAAAAGGGCTAGCTACTGTGTTCCCTGAGGTAAATACTCATCAGAGGGTGTGTCTGTCTGTAGAAATGAAACATTTTTATGACTTGGGTTATTTGGGGATTAAGAATGAAGGAGGGTATAGCACCCATGTGAATAGCTGTAAGACTGACCCCAAACTGCAAGGAATGTTGGAAGGATGGTTGTCTCCCTCCCTTAGAGGCTGGGGATTTTTTTATTGGCAAGCAGTTTATTCATTAAAAAATTAAATGAGTGCAGTTTTGATTAACCTGGAAATATCTACGGACTTGGATTAAGTTCCGAAACTAAGTTTACTTGGATGAAGAATTAAGGAGAAAACAACTTGGCAAGTCCAAAAGTACACATTATGACATTTCCCCTCACCTCAAAATTGCCTCCAAAAGTCTTGAATTTTATTGTCATTTCTGATATAGATTGTGAATGGCAAGTCCTCAATGGAGTAGGCTTTGGAAACCCTAGATTATTAGTTTAGATTGACCGGGTCTGTCTTGGTCCTCAGAAATATATAATTTAAGTGGAACAACTTAAGACAGACATGCTGAGGCATGTGGACAGAAAGCCTTTCTAGCCTAGCAGATGTGACCTACTTTGGGCAGATAGGAGACTTGTTTGAATCATCACTGAAGTGGACAAAGAGGAGAGAGCAAATTTCTTCAGAAATGCCTTTTTTCCCCACTCTTTCCTCTTCCTTTCCCCCAGCCACATTTCTGATTCAAGACAATTAAAATTGTATCTGACTTGAAAAGCTTTTGGTATTGATAAAACAGTAATGTCTGAAGGAAACTGATTTCATGGGTGTACATACAGTAACTGCCCTGGTTTTGTGCTGTCCAGAACAAGAGTGTCTAGTGAAGACAGTGAAGCAGCAGGCGAAGTAGAGAAAAGACCGTGTAGGAGACTGAAGAAGATACTTCCTGTGTTTGCTTTGAAAGCCTTGATGTATAAAAATCCTTGTTTGTTTTTACAAGGAGTCTCTGGAGGAAAACAACTGTGGGCAAGAACGTGCAAAATGTAGAGCTAGAATTATCTGACTTTGTCCTGTCAAATGTTAAGCCAAACAGGAAGGTTTATTTTTCTCCCGTCTTTTTTCTTTTGGCAACTACTTCCCCAAGCTTCCTATGGGGTGGAAATGGGCAATAAATAGCAGGGTATCTAATGGCATCATTCCAGGCCTCCCAGCTACTGGTGTTGGCAAGGAAATGGTTCTCCTTTTGCTTCCTTCTTATTTTTAGTGCTGAGTTTTCAGGGGGCGGAGGGAGGGTCGGCTATTATCAGTGAGAGAGAGTCAAACCACAGTGGCTGCCTTCCGCAGAGCTCTTACCACCCTGCCAAGCTGGAGGAAGTTGGAGCCGTATAATTCATACCACTAGCGGTTTTGCCTTGTAAGTGAGACTTCCTTTAAATTTTAAAATACATGCACACAAAACTGAACTGTCCCACTGCTATAGAATCACTGTTTTAAATATGTTCACATTTTTGTCTTCTGACCTCTCCTTTTTTCCCCCCCGCCACTTCTTCAAGTTTAAAAATGTTCACTGGAGAGACGAATTGCAAACAGAACCAATGTTGCTCTTGGAAAACATGCTCAAAGTACAAGCCCTGGAGGACAACAGGGTGAAAAAAATCTTCTGTGATTTGATGATTTCCATATAAAAATGATCTTCTCCAAAATTCTATTTTGAGTTTGTTGTATTTGAAGATTTCTTTTAGATTTGTCAGTCATGCAAGCTGTAGAAAATACAACCGTGTCTAGGCAAAATTGAGGAGGGTTTGCTTGTCATGAGGTAGTAAAAAGAACCAACAAAACAAAAACCCCAAATCTCTCCCCCCCCCCCCCCTTTTTTTTTCTTTTAAGTTTCAGAAGTAAAGCTTTTTTATTTTTTTTTTCCTGTGAAACTTTAAACTCTTAGTTTTTGCACAGGGGTGCTTGATTTTCACTGTAAACCTGTAAGCCAGCTCAAATCATTCAGAATTCATTCATGCACGATAGGCTTGCATTTCTATTTGGCTGTGGAGCAGAGCTTTAAACTGGAGAAGTTCAGCTTGGTTTTGATTTTGACATGAACATTTCAGGCAGCCCTATTTCAATAAACTTAATGCAAGAACATTTTTCTCTGCTCTTTGTTGCGTATCCTGGACCTAGAGCAATCATTGCTGGAAGCTTTGATCTGCAGCAAGTTCCCTGGGTTGCTCCTTCCCCAAAGCTATACCAAATCCTTTGACTGATGTTTGTCTGACCTGTTCTGAAGAGGCTACATTGATGGAGATTCCACATCCTCCTTGGGTAATGTCTTCCAGTTGTTAAGCAGCACTTGCATTCCTCTGACGAGAAAAATTCAAGCCAATATTCAGTGGTTTGAAAAGGGGGGTGTGGGTGGGGGAGAAAGCTGTTCTGAGGCTGTCTCCCAGCTGTAGGTCCCAGCTATGGCTTTAGCATACATCTTTTGGTATGGGACATCATGGAGAATAGAATGTGCTGGCAGCCTTATGGGTCACAAATATTGGATGCAGTCACAGTACCTCCGCAAGAGAAGGTGGGAAATCTCCCAGCTACCAGCATGACAGGATTAAGTTCATTTAAAGTCACTTTCCACAGTAGGTGTTATAGGTGAGGCTGGTGACCCCTTGGATTTTCTCTTGTAATATTGTGCACAGCTTTTTATAATTTTGCCAGACGTCTCACACTTTGGGATGAAATGTTCAACTGTTGGATGCCTGTCTCAGACATGACATTTTTTTGGGAAGACTCGAGCCAAAACACTTTGGCCAGCTGCCTTAAAAAGCCAAGGGGGGTGGGATTTATTTTTAAGGAAGCTTGGTGGTAATATATGAATGCCTGAACTGTGATTTGGAGTGGGATTTTGCAACTCCATCGCAGGTGGTGGTGTCAGTGTCAGATTTTTAGACATCTCTCTGTTCTGGTCTGTATTCTGCCAGGTTGTATGCAAATAAACGGTCTGAAATTTCTTCTAGTGAAGGAAAAACTGGCTCCTAGGCTAGATTGTTACTTTACTTGGAGTTCTGAAGTAGAAGGCAAGGTATGACACTTAATGTCACAGGAACAGTGAAGGAAAGAAGCAGAGCAGAAATATCTGCTTATACAAGTCTGAATTATGTTGGTCCAGGTTGCACTGTGGAGTTTAATCACAGTAGCCATGCTCAGTTGTGTATCTATCACTGGTCATTTAAATGTGGCTTCAGTGCTTTCAGAAGAATAATTTTATATCCATTTAAATGTCTCCAGGTGTCTTGCTAGGTCTGTGCTTAGTTGATCTATACCTTTGGGTACATTTCAGTGTGGGACTTCACAAGACCTATGCTGCAGCACAGATTTTCCAGCCACCCTGTTCTGGCAGAATGGTTCTGTAATTGGTAGTGGCTCACCATTTCATGTAGTTTCTGATGCAAAGGCTGAGAAGGACCCTGGGATCAATTCTTGTATGGTCATGATGCTGAATAAGTGCATGTTTTGTTTCACTCGTGTTTTTTGTAGAAATGTGGGAGTGTAGATGTTAGGCTATGAGGCTTACATCATCTGTACTTGGTCTCCCACAGATGTTCATTTTGAACTTGACTTTAGATAGATTTCTGCTTTTGTGTGATGACACTTTTGTACAAGCTTGTACTCAATGTAAGACTTATTTCACCAAAAAAAAAAATGCAATCCTCAGCTGTGAATGAGTAGGAACATTGCTAGAAATTATTATTATTATTATTATTATTATTAGCTTGATGACAAAATGGAAGATTCTCCAAACATAGGCTCAGAAATGTGGTTAGTGTATTTATCCTGGGGCCACTGAATATAAGCTCCCCAAGATCTCTGTTTAAGTATTGACCTGAATTCTGGGAGCACGCAATATAATTACTCTATTACATTAAGATACTCCTGGGTGATCCCCCTGTTGGGTTCCAGATGCACTTTTTTTTCCAAGCAGAATTTGATGCTGTGAAGAGGTGAACACAATAAATTGATTATAAACTTGCTTTACATTTATCTTTGAATGTTGTGCTCTTTCAACTGTGTTAAGGATAGGATTTAATGATCTTCTATGCTTAATCATCATTCCTATTTGCTCTGTAGTAGGCTTTTGGAGTATGTAAATATATTGTTAGTACAGAGTTTGCTGAATCCATAGTGAAATATTACTTCTATCAAAGGCTTATTTATGATTGCAGTTGTTTGTTATAGCAAGTATTGTCTTACATTATCTTTACAGATTTAAGAGTTCTCCCTGCTTCCTTTTTGTTTCAAGGTTTTGAGCCCAAGTTTACTGGGATAAGACATGTTGTTTCCTGAGTGGTAACTTTAAAAGTATTATCCTCTTGGTATGCTTGAATAAGACTTATAGAGGAACAGCTTTTGAAATAAGTTTATTGTTTTGAGCATGAGTCCAGAGAAAAGGAAACTTGGACTGAACCACATCTTGGTATAAAGTATATCTTCAGCTTCCAAGGATACAGTGATATAGGGCCCTTCTGAAAAATGGTGCAATTTAAATGGCTTATTTTACCTTTTTATCACCTTACCTTATTTTGGCTTATTTTACACAAACAAGATATGCACCTTCTTCAACATGGATTAATAAGATCTGATCTCATATAGGGACATGTGGCTTTCTGTTGAATACCATAAATACATGGGTAAAGTACAGCACACATAGCATAACCATGGCATAAAGAGTACTTTAATGATGGGTGAAAATATTTACTCTTTAGGGAGAAAAAAAAAAAAAAAAGAAAAAAAATTGTTCCAACCACCCTCCTTCAACAACTCCTCCCTTCCCTCCCATTTGGATGACCTGAGTGTATTTAATTAAACAATGTTTTATATAACACGTAACTTGGCAAGCATTAAATCTCTTTTAAATATATCTTTGGTGCCCTCTATAAAAACTGAATAAACTGTTTTATGTGTATCTATCACAGCTAATAGTTAAGGTCAGTTATTTTCCACTCATATTATTTGGTCTTCTAACAGGCATGGTGAGACTTTATGGGAAACACTGTGGAAGATGATTTATTTTCCTGTCACTTAACATCGTAGTCCTTCTTATCTTTCCATAGAAATGGGGTCTGGATTTTCCATGAGGGAAAATTTTCTTCTGAGGTGACTCTTATGGTTAAGTATGGTTAAGGAAACAGTACAGGAAAGAACGCAAAAGTATTTCCTCCATAGGTTTTGTTGGATTCAGGAAGAAAAGTAATTCTGCTGGGACAAAGTACTACAAAGTGAAGTATTATGTTTCATGCTAGGGTCTCCAAGGTGACTTATAAAACATTGACAGAAAAAAAACCTCTGTGAGGAACTACAGGGTGGGCTTGTGAGGAGGTGGCTGCTGTTCACGTAGCCACTGGGGTGTGGTGTGTAGGTTATGTAGCGGGGGAGTACATGCTCTTGCCATCTTTGGTAAAAGTGGCGAAAAGCTGCTTAGACTGCAACCCTTCAAGCTGCCATCTCGGTCCTCCAGCATGTGGACTTGAGTAGAACACCTCTGGAGGTACTGCCTTGGATTGCTGTTCTCCCAGTTCCTAGGCAGGTTGCTTTTTAATTTGTACATTGGAGCTGTTGTTTTCAGCATAGTCATTTTTTGGGCCTTGTTCATTAGTTTTAAGTCAACCTATTCTAAAGAGGCAGAGAGAACTTAAAAAGCTGCCTTAGGGAGGAAGAAATGGAAACCTGTTGTGCTAGGCCAAATAATCAGTGGTGTAACTCTATTAAATTCAGTGGAATTTGACCATTGACCACTGAGAATTTCACCCACTAACAGTGTATGTCCCTGCCCAACAAGTGTATGGTCTGAAGATCCCATCCTGTTACGAAGTTGCTGGGCCAAAACATTTGGCTCCCTCTAATGGTCTTGACTGCAGCTCGGGGTAGCTTAGATGTTAGCTTACGAAAAGGGTGGGGATCCATGAGCATGGGCTGCAGAAGGAGGGAGAAGAGACAGCATCTATCTGCCCAGTTTGCTTGCTCTGACTTTTATTTCCTTCTCTTCCTCCCTTTTTGAGTTTGGTAATTTTGAGGGAGGTTTGTAGATCAGGGGTTGCTAACAAAATGGAGATAAAAATTAAACTGCTGAGATCAGATGGCTTACATCTAAAAATATTAAAACTTGTAGATTTCAAATAAGTGCAATCTTTAGCAGTTACTTGTGGATACTAATGGACATTTCTCTCCCCCAAAGGAACACAGATATTATATCTTCTGGTAGACAGAAAACCTGACTGGCAGTTACCATGTTTGTATGCTATACATATATTTGTAGTACAGGGTGAATACACATTGAACCAAAAAGCAGTTAACATGGTAAACTCTTCTGAGATCTGATAAATTTATTTAAATTTGGGAAAAATTTAGGTTAGTTCACCTCCTATGTACCATGACTACCTTTTTTATTTCCAATTGCCTTTCCTCTTCCTGTTCAGAATTTAACTCAATGCACCTTCAATAAAGGTGGTACTATCCAAAGATTTGGAAACTCTTGCATGCAGCACCTTATGGAGTTTCTCTTCTCTATCCTCATAGTGAAAAGAAAAAAGACAGCTCTGAGGTGTGTCCAGAGATCTCAGTGACCTGAAAACAGTACAAGTTTATGCTGCTGTAATTTATCTGAAGGCTTGTCATCTGCCTATAACTTTGCAGTGAGATGCTAATCTTCTCAGATTTTGTGCACTGTTAGTACTTGTAAAAAGCTGTCCAAAATGTTGATATCAGCATTGTTTGATGACATTTACAATGAATGTTTCAAAACATATTTGCACTGGTTTAGAGTAAGTTTTACAAATTGATTTCAACCTTTGTAAATAATACTAGGAAAAAAGCCCAGGGTAAACACTCAGATTTCTGATTTTGGTTGAGGGCAGTACAGTGTGAGCTGAATGTGCAATAATTAAGTAAGAAGGTAGAAGTCCTGTATGTTGAAAGGGATTTTTTTTTTTTTTTTTTTTTTTTTTGCGAGATTGCTTAGTTAATTTGGTCAAAAGTATGTGGGATTAGAGAAATAAACTTTTTGATAAAATGAGAAACTTAAATGAAAACTTTTCCACTAGGGTTAAATTTCTAGGCTGTCTTCAAAAATGCTGAAACTTACTGAAGTGAGGAAAGGCTTTAGTTGCCAAAACCAAACAAAATTTAACTTTGTATGCAAAATGGAAATTCCAATTAAATTGAAAATTGTTCGTTTTCCTAAAATGCTTTTGTGTGGGTTGGGAAATGGTGGTATAATTTCCTGACTAGCTCTTATACAGGCTCACAGCACTGCTTCTATTTATACTTGTATGCAACTGGAACTGGTGACTAAGGTTTCGCTAATATTGCAAATTGTATGAGCTGGTTGTTTGTGAGCGTGTAGCTGACCTTTGCTGGCAAGCGATGTGAAGATAAGGAAAGGAAAAGGATACGTTTCCATTCACTTATTTTCTCCATCCTGGAGGAGTAAACACCAATGCTGCCTCTTGTTTTAGAAGTCCTCTAAGTGCAGTTTTGGTTATTGTTTAATTAGCACGTAAGGCAATTGTGTGTCTAACAGTGACTGGGTAACTGCACACGTAGGAACCTGAAGTTATTCAGTGAACATCTTCAGCACCAGGAAGACTACTGATATGTGGTGATCTGGTAGTAAATAATTTGGTCTCCTATAGATAAGCAGTGTCCCTAATCCCTTACTATTCATAGATTCCATAGGATGCTTTTCCTGCGAGGTCTCTGGAAAATGAAAGGGAGAATTCTCACTCCTCACCTCATTCTTTTGCACTTTGTCAAGAAGCTAGATTTCTTCATAAGTAGAAAGCATAATTTATCAATGGAAAAAAAATGGGGGAAAATGACAATTTATTCAATCAAATCAGGGATATATGTGCATGAAACTTTTTTTTGAACCTAAATTCTGACTACCTGAAATTTGGTGATGTCAAATGAAATATACTATTGGGGAAGAGGGGAGGGAACTTATTTGTATATTGGCACATACTGGCAATTTCCAAATAACTCTTGACTTTGTCCGGTGATTTGATGTAGCTGAATGACACCAGACTTCAGCGTAAAGCTGCCAAACACAGCAGTTGCAACAGGGCTTTGAACAGTACTGACTTCCAGCCAGGTGGATGTCACTGGGGCTGTGAGAAAAGCTGATATTTACAAAGGGGAGGAGAGATAAAATTCGTCAGAGGAGGGGAATAAAACTTCATCTGCAGCCATATATCATCTTAAATGCTCTAAATATTTCTCAGTTTTGCAGTAGCAAAAGTTCCAATCCTGCCTTCCTGTAGACTTCTTTTTTAAATGCTGCATCCACAAGTTGTTGTGTTTAAAGACTCTAGTGGCTCCAGTGACTGAAGCGCATACATTGTTTTATATCCCTCACTGATATGGCTATTTTCTACTTGTTTTTGCTGGTCTGGATTTTGTTGGCAAATAGGTTCTGAAGACAGTGTGTGTTGTACAACAGCGGGGTTATTTTTCCTTCCATAGTCAAAAAAAAAAAACCACAAAAAACAACAACAAAAAAACAAAACAAACAAACAAAAACAAACATTGAAATATCCTAGTTTCTGTATCTTTTCCCTGGGGTAAGAAGGAAGGACAATTGTGAGGTGCTGGATGTCCTTTGCCCGTGGTGATGTCAGTGGTGGCGATGTCTTCCTTGTGCTTGTAGTACTGTGCCCAAAATGCATTTTAACTTCAATACTGCCAAGGTAGGAGCTCAGAACAGGCTGTTTTTTCTCATTGTGTTTATTCAGCCGTCTCTTGTTTCTGAAGACTGGGTTCAGGAGCAAGGTACCGCGCAGTCAGCTTCTTGACTTGCTGATGTTTGCACTCGCCTTCCCCTGTGACTCATTCCAAACACATCTTGTTCATTCAGGAGGGTAATTTTCTATTTCCACTTTGGTGCACTTCTCCTCCTTCTCTGCCCCCCTCCTTCCAGATCTAAAATGTCTTGTCAGCTGCTGTTTATCTGATGGTTCAAATGTCCATGCTTGGTTTCTTTTTCCCCATTGCTATGTTTCCTCCTTCCGCTCCAACGACAGTTTTACTTGCCATTTCTATTCCCCTGTCAGCAGCATTCGTCGTCGTCTCTGGCTCGGGCGGTCTGTCTATGTGGTTTTCTTTGGAGGTGTTTTTGTGCTAAATGAGTGCCTCCTAGGAAGCCCAATGTAGCATAACATAATTAAGTGACAATATATGAGGTGCCAGCCCTTTACCAGGCAGTTAATGACTGGCTGGAAGATTTACAGGCATGAGGTAGAGTCAGAGGAAGTTTAGCACACCAGCTTGCAATTAAGTGATAGGTAGAGGACATTTGAGCACTCCTGTATACCAAATGGGTACTATTTTAGACTTTGTCAGTGGTGAACTTGCTTATTTCCTATATTAAATTGAATGAATGTTAAGCTTATCAAGGTTGTATGATGTTACATGATACCATTCCTCTTCTCTAGGCTGTCTTGGTAAGGTGAAGTGGTGGCTGCAGGCTTTGTTTTCATTCTGTATTTTCCAGCACTTGCATGATTATGTCCATGAAGATTTTGCTTGGGTTCTCATTGTTTCCCTTTTTCATTCCTTTAATTGTAATGTAGTGTATGCTCAGGATCTCCCCAGAATAGCATGTGTATTCTTTATCCTTTAAAAAATAAAATATAACTTTATGCTTTGTTATTTTTAAATATCTAGATAGACTGTAAATGTATATATGTCCCATTCCCCACGTGCCCCTTCCGCAGCCCAGGTGGAAAGGAATATGAAGATTGTTTACCTTGGTTTGGAAATTTCTTTGCATATTTGAAATGTTTCCAATGGCTTCTTTTCTTATTAAACACATTAAACATGAATTTTCAAGACCTGGGGGAATGATGGTAGCAGGACTTGTGGAAAGTGTGTGCATGTGGCATACAGACCATAGGTTGAGCTGTATTTGTTCACATTCATCTTGTCAAAAGATGACAGGGGAAAAACAATCTGTTAGAAACACTGCCTCCAAGGTTATTCCGGGTAGGGTACCAGATCCTTCTACTTTGCCTTATTTCTATTTTTTTTTCTTATTCTGAGCTCACTAATGTTTCCACTCATGAGTTGTTTTTCCTTCTTGTTCCCTTTTTTGGTAGCAGATTACTATGGCCACTAAGAGGTACTGTTGATACAGCTCTAGTTACCGCAGTTTAGTTACTGAAACGAAGAGATCTTTTAATGTCCTCTTTGTATACTTGAGCTGCTCTTTCATTGTATCTTTTTTTTTTTTTTTCTCTTTAAACAAGTAGGCTGCTTACATTAGCTGAATATTCAAATATTCACTTATTTTTATGGTATTCTGCTCTGTGTGCATGTACCGTCCATGCGTATGGGTTGCACACAAGTCGTATGGGCCAGAGTTAGCAGCATGGGGTGAGTACCTGGCATTCAGCCCCCTGGTTGCCTCTCCCAGATGCTGCAGCTGGATGTGCCAGATGCTTTGCCTGTTTGTCAGCCCATGCTGATAACATGTCCTTTGGGGTGTTTTTTTTTTTATGCCCAAGGGTGATGTGCAGGCACTTTGCACCTGTTTGCAAACATATGTACTATCCACAGATGACCCTCTGCTCCCAAAAACTGCTTGAGAAGTTCCTTCCCCTTAGGCCTTTAACAAAGGGATGCTTTGCCTAGAAATTGCAATGGGATCTTTCTTGGTACATTGTGTGATGTTTCTGTGGGGTGGTTTGTTGAGCAATGTGAGACTGAGTTGGATTGTGGAAGGAATACTGAGCATACCCAAAGGAAGAGTACAGGCTCAACTGGGGCTGCTCATTTCAGGATTGGGTGCTTTTGGTGGTGGGGGTTGATATACCCAGATGATACCCAATCTCCTAGGCTTGCTTCAGAACAACTTCAACCACTTCTTTTAGCTGGTTACAACCTTATGTCTCTGAGGGCTTGCTGACCTGGTCAGTAGGCTATTTTCTTATTCCTAGACAGGAAGGCATTGGGCAAGGTTACTCCGTTCCTATTTTTTGCCTGATGTAGGTGGTCCTATCCTCTGCTGTGACTCTTTTCAGACAGAAGAATATAGATTTGTATTTTGTTGGTAAGACTGTATACTAATTTCTGACTCCTGAGCTGAACTCAACTGGATCACTCTCTTTGAATATGTAACCTTCAAGCGACTTGTGCTGTATGAACGCTGCCCTGCTTTGGCAGTGCCCTGCAGGGCCCTCACCCCTGTTCTGTCCACGTCCATGCCCTGCTCCTCCCAGGAAGCCAGGGTGCTGCTCCTGTTTCTCTTCTTGATTGCTTCTGTTTTGAGTAATGCTGTTTCTGGAGCTCTTTGCAGTTGTAGGGGGCAGTTTTGTCTAGAGGCCTGCATTTGCTGTAGCAGTGGGTGAGCACTCCCACGTGGCAGGTTTTCCTGCCTCCCCCAGTCATGAAGCTTCACCCTTTAGACGTTTTGTGGGATGTACTGGACTTCTCAGTGCGCTTGTGAGACTTCCCCTGTAGGCTGGCTGAATACAAAATTTGTTACTAAATGAATATTTCTGCAGATTGCTATTAGTTACCTTAAGATATGTGTTTAATATATCTTGGTGGTGCTGGTACTGGACACGAGGGATGTGCAAATACCATTTGCTTGGTTTTAACTTACCTCTACTCTTGTCTGTGTATACATTAGTCCACTTTAAATCATGCTTTTTAGTTTCTGATCTTTATATTAAGGAGTATTATTTTTGTCTTAAGGTTTTCTTTATGAGCTCTGTATTAAAAAGGAGGAGAAAAAAAGAATCAACCAAATTATAATCCAGACAAACATATTTGGGAACTACTTCAGCCATGAGAAGAAATTTGATTATTTTCCAAAACTATAAGTAGAGATATTCTTGAAATTTTAATAAACAGTGTTTTGGGAACAAGTCTTTATAGGTTTTCCAAGTCTCACTAGCTTGCTATTGAAACATGTTCAAGATTCAGATCCATGCTGGTGTTTAGATGACTAGGTTTTACTGAGTCCAATGACAAAATATCTTGCAGATTTCAGCTTTGGATACTTTGCAAAGCTCCTTCCCTTTTGCTGTTCTGATCATCTTTGTGGGTGCCTATATGAAATCAAAATTTGAATTGTCCACTCTTAAAGAAATGACTGATTGATGTGGATCTCTGTTTGCTCTCAAGCAGACTGTTTTTCCCACCTGAGTATCCTGTACCTTTTACAATTGCTTTTTAACCCCAGGCATTTATTACTCTCATTTAGCACTGAAGTACTTGCATTCATTTGGAGTCTGTGTCATGAGATGGTTGTATACCATAGTGACATCTCCCTTGATTTAATTACATGATGATGAATAGCTTCTGAGTCTTCAGGAGAGTCATGCACTTTAAAGAAGTGTGACCAAACGCACATGTATTTAATTGCTGTGTGCATGTGTATATCACTGCCCTCTCCTGCATGAAATAGGTACTGCTCCAAGACATGCCTCAGGCCATTTTATTGAGAGCCCTACAGGCGTGTTGTCTTCATGCTGAAGGAGAAGGGTCTTGTGGTTTTGGCTTTGGAGAAGTTCTGACTTGGTTCTGTGAAGACCACGGTGCCTGTGGTGAGTGGCAATAGGATAATCCTCCACGTCTTCAAAATGAAAGGGGGAAAAGAGGAGGAAGACTTAACCTGGTCTTGTCTCAAAGCAGGTTGGGTTGTAACTATTGAGTTGATATGGTTGTATTTTTAAAAGTACTAGAAAATAAATGATGTTTCTTTAGAGTTTTTCTTAATGATTGTTGGATAGTATTCTCCCCTGGGAAACACTAATGGGCATTTGTGTAAAATTTTCATGACATGGAAAGGTCTAGTTAGATGTTGAATGTAAAATGGGCCCAGCTGGCTCAAATGAAATAATTTAAGTTAGAATTGGGATACGAATCCAAAGCTGCTCACAATTGCAGGTACTTGGCTCTAAGATTTTGCAGTGGAACTTAAGAAGTAGCATGGCCAGATCTGAAATCCAGAGAAGTTCAATGCACATTTCCATAAAATGAAGTGTTTCCTGAAAGAAGCTAATTTCTTATTGCAACTGACGACAACACTCATAAACTTAATTTTCTTTGTTACTTTCTAAAAGAATTCCTATCCACTACCATACCTCTGCCAGACACTTGAAACTGAGTCATGGTGTCTGTCTGTAAATATTAGAAGGCATATCAACTAGCAACAGAAAGTAATCATTGAAGTAGTAGAAATTCATCTTAGTTCTAAGACTGTGAGTAAAAAAGCTGTGCAAGAGCCACAGGGCAGGGAGCTCCAACAAGAGAGTGCCAAGTGGGGGACCACATGCCTCTGGTGGTTGGAAATGTAGTATGAAGTCATTTGTGTGTAGGTTATGAATTCATGGCTTTCATCCTGGCTAAAGGTCATGGCTATCTGCAGTGGTACTAAACTAAACTTTAAGGTTCTGCAATATAAAATAAATGAAGAAAAAAAAAAGGAGGCACCTAATGAACGAAGAAGCAAATAAGTGTGACAACTGATGTGATGGGCTAGATTTCTGAGAAGTGCTCAGCCCATTTGGTATGGAGTGGTTTGCAAATTGGTTTACTTGTTTAGGGATTAAAGCTAGGCTTCTTTTCAATAATAGAAATGCATTTTCTAATTTACTAGCACTGACTGGTATCTAGCATTCTCTGATTCCTTTGTCAAAAGCTGTATTCAGGACTGAAATGTATGAGCCAAGTCATTCTTAGCATGGACTGTACTTTCCCCCCATCTTTCAGGTTAGAGCTGGATGTGGGAAGTGGGTATAATCAGGCACCTAAAATGCAGACAAGTACTTGGTCTATGTATTTTGTGGAAAACTAACCTTTTTCTTATCTGGAGTCATGAGAATGTTAGATATTCTTTCTCTCTCATTTGGGATAGATTGAAGTTCCTAAATGAAAGGAGGCTTGAAAAAGGTTGTATATTCATGTTTGAATTTGGATTGTAGGGGTTGTTTTCCCAAAGGTTGTATTCATAGAGCAAGGAGGGAGGTAGTAGCAACACAGGCAAACTGAGATGCGAAATGTATCTTTGAATGGTTTACATGTCGGGTGTGGATTTACTGGGATGAGTAAAGCGAAGGGGTTGTTGACACCATTCTGTTGCATCTCAACTGGGCTGTTAGCAAATTCCCACTTCATGAATGCTGAACAGTGCTAAGGCATGTAAGAGGTGTGCAATCCTCTCAGGGACACTATGCAAGGCTAGAGGCAGACTGTAGGGCAAAACGTCACTTGTGGCCCATGGATGTGGAGGTTTGAAACACAAGTTTGCATCTGGGCTGTGCCTGAATGTGCAGTATTTGAGGAGGCCTTGGCTATTGCCAGTGGTCTCTGGATGAAACTGGAGAAAGTATGGAAAGATTAGGAACTTGGGACAGTGAGGACATTTTTGGAGAAGATTCAGTTCAGTGAGCCATTGCCAAGAGGCTTGTCCTGTCCAAGACAGACAGACAAGGGGGAGAAGAGTGATGATTCAAAATGGAAGGGTGACAAAAACGTGGCAAAATGAACAAGCTTCCCTGGACGCTTCTAACTACAGAAACAGCCTTTCCTCAGGGATTCTTGCAAACATCTGCCACCAAGTTTATATCTGCTATGACAGCCAGATGCTGAGGTGCGCTAGCACAAACAGATAAAACTGCACATCCTGTATCCTATGTGCTTTGCTAGCCAAGTATGAATTGGAGGTTCATCGATTATTCCTTTTTTTTTTTTTTTTTTTTTTTAAATAATTATTCTTTATTTTATGCTTTGGGCTCATTTTCCACATTCCTGAGCTCAGTCTGGCTAACAGAAATCTTTTATCCACCTGCTGCTGCTGTGCAGCCAGAATTTTGGGGCAGTGAACGGAATACAATTTTAAGGGAAAAAATAATAATCAGTGATTCTTTTGCCCCAGTAAGTTCCAGGCATTTTTCAGCTCAGACTTTTCAGTTTACCTAGAAAGATGACTTGGAATTTTATTAAATTTGCCTCACAGATTAATCCAGACATTGCAATGGTTCTTGAATATATTATTGTACAAATGGTCAGCTAATGAGAGTAAAGCAACTTAGATGAGTAATTTATGATCTTCATAAAGGTAGGTCATAGTGATTAAGTACAGCCAAGTTGTAACTGAACAAGATGACTAGAAATCTGATAACCACTGTATCTGATGTCGTAATATTTTTTGAAATTTTGCTGTGGAAATAATATAAAGACACTGGTGTTGTCAGTTACATCTATCTGCTGTCTGATTTTAGTCCTTTGACATACTTATTCTACAAAAGGTGTAGAAAAAATAACCTGCTCTATTGCTTTCCACTTGATCTTGCTGTTTTCATGGCTGCAGTGAAGGAAACCCTCTTGGGAAGGTGAAGGATTCTGTGTGAGGGTTGGATTCAGAGAAAGTAGGTATGAAGAGCAAATTATCGATATTTCCTTGATGTGATGTGAGGGAGAAGGGGAGAAGTGTTGAAGTGTTTTAGCGCTGGTTGACATGAGTCTTTGTGCTGATTAGAAACCATAAAACAGAAAAAGCAGGGTTATTTGGGAGTAAAAGACATATTTCTACATTTTGTTTTGCTGCCTATTTTTTGTGGTTTACATGGTCGGTGCATTGTATTGGTGAATATTTCCATGCATTCTGTGTGGTGTTTTTTTTTTTCATCTGATCAAATGTAATTGCATTTCTATTGATCTGAGGGAATAATAACAATTTCCTTTCAGCAGCGAGGTTTCAGTCTCTGACACATCAGTGAGCCACATCAAAAATGGGACTTCAAATAAGAATAAGGGAACTGAACACAACATCTCAGGTTCTGAATGCAGAAATAGCAAACAGGCACAATCTCTCTCATTATGCTTGGATGTTTGGAAAAAGAACATGCCAGAAATATTCCTATTCTTTGTTTTTGGCATGACTACTAAATTGTACTAATCAACTGGATGTTCCTTTGGAACGTTACAGTAAATCACAGAACTGGACATAAGCCAGCATTTCCTTCCATGATGCAAATCTTAAGAGATACAAAAAGTCTGCGATGGGCTATTCTCAGATTCAGCTTCCTTGTGAAAAGAGTCTGCTCACGAGTAACAGAGCCACAAGAGGGCAATGGGTCTTTTATTCAAGCTGGATGATGCTGGAGGGAAAAAATAATGGGGAAAAAAAAAATAAATAACAAGGGTAATTCAAACAGTTAAGTCCTTCAGACAATGGTAAAAGGTAATTTAAGGCAAAACAGTTGGGCAAAAGCAGAGCTGTGTTCTGCTGTTTATTTTTTTGCTGAGGTGTGTGTTTATTATTTGCTTAGTGGTTTAAAAAAAGTTGTGTGCGCTTACAGTCCACTTCTTAATGGAAGAAGTCTCAGTTCCTGTATGTAGTTCTTACACTTGTGTGCTAGATTTATTATCGAGCTTACTAAGGAGTTGGCACTTAATGTGTATCTGGATATACTTAGATACAGATGAGACCTACTTGTGCAGTCTCAGTTCCACTGGTTTATCCACCTCCTCCTTTTCTTTTTTTTTTTCTTTTTTTTTTTTTCTCTTTACAGTATGAACAAGGTGCTTTGAAAAGGTTTGTAAAATAGATTCTTAATGTACCAAAGGAAAAATTCTTAATGTACTAAAGAAGTATACAGACACGTTTCAAAACTCCCTATGTCCCTATGTAGAAGATCCCCTATCAATCTATTAGAAACCATTTCTTTTTAATGGGAGCTCATACATTTCTCTTCTGAAGTCAGTGGTCCCTTTAGAAGGAAGACCAGAATGTTTGTCATGTTATACTGGAATAAAGTTGATCCACTAGGGTGTCTTGTGTTCATTCTTACTGCTTTCACTCATCCATCAGTTTTAACTCTTTACAGTAGGTAGATGAAGGGAAACAAATCTATGATAATAGTCCTTGGAGACGAACAGTTTAGTTCTCCCCATTTCATCTGGGTGACTTCCGTTGCCAGAGAAGAAGTGGTACAAGCCTGTCCTTCCCCATGAGGGAAGGACAATGTGCCAAGCCCAGAGCCCTTAGTACAGCTTTCCCTCACCAAGGAGAAAGGAGTGGGCACCAGAGCCTCTTCTGGTATCCAGGAGGGAGCTGTCTGGCTACAAATGTGCTGTGTAAATATTGCGGTGTGTACATACTTCACAGACTGCTGATGGAGTCATGACATGAACAGCGTTTTTTATTTATTGCGAGGTCATTTTGCATAAGTCTACATACTTCTCTATGTTTTCAGATTACACTATGTATTAAATATAAAATATCTAATTTGTTTCTCAAGTGTAGGATGTTGTTTTGAAGATCTTTATCAACTGAACTGGAAACCCAGGTTTTCCTACTTGGTCTTCTGGTTTTAATTCTGCTTTTTTTTTTTTTTTTATTTTTTAAAGAACAGACAACCAAAAGAAAGGTGTCTTGAAAAGGAAAAAGTGGCTTCAGAGCCCCTTATTTGTTAGTATTTGTAGTTGGACTAAAACCAGAAGTTAACTAAGGACCTTTGCGTTTTTTTTTTTTGTTTGTTTGTTTGTTTTTTCTTTTTTTTTTTTTGGAGGGTGGGAAGGGGAATCTTACACCTTTGTGATTCACATTCCATGACTGGTCAAATAAGTAACTATACTTTTAAGTAATAAGACAGTTATAACAAGAATTCAGGGAGCGAGACGTATTACATTTATATTTTTGAATAAGAACAATTAAGTGTTTTTTGTTTGTTTGTTTTTTCTTTTTATTACAAAAGCTACTAGCAGCTTACATAATATTTTCACAATTGGAAGTTCAGTAGACAGTAAACTGAGATGCATTATGAGGCAATTGTAAATTTCTGTTGCATGCAAAGGTTGAAAAGCTTTGGCTGGAGAATGGAGGCAGTGTGAACATTTGAAACTGGAATGGGATCTGGGCAGTGGATAGTCCTGATGACGTTGCTCTGTCCTGTTGCCCCTCTATAGTAAGTGTTGGAATGGCACAATGACTTGTTTTGACATTTTACACATGTGTAACATACAAAAAGAAGACCATTCCTCTTCCCCTCACAACATCCCATCCTTCTAGCAGGTTTTAGAAATGGCAGATGGCAGTGGATTTGTGGTATTGCTGACATGGCTGTAACTGAGCAACACTGTTGTTGAAGCCCAGCCTTCAGAGAATCTCTATCATGTGTCAAAACTCATGACAGTTGCTAATTTTAGAAAACTTGAAGTACTTAAACAGCTCAGCTGAATTTTGGTTCATCTATTAGTAATTGCTTCCAGAAGTTAGCCTGAGTGAGAGTAAAACCTCAGCTTTTCCTGAACAGGATAATGGCTCTGTGAAAAAGAACTCCCTCTTTGGAGATATTCAAAAGCTGTCTGGACATGGTCCTGGGCAACCTGCCTTAGGTGTCCCTGCCTTGAGCCAGGGGGTTGGACCAGATGACTTCCAGAGGTCCTTTACAACCTCAGCCATTTGGTGCGTTTGTGACTCTGCTCTGTTTTATTGCTCTAGGAGGGTATGTTAATATCCTGACATCCAGAAAGGCCAATTGCTCATGTTAATCACAGAATCACAGAATTGTAGGGGTTGGAAGGGACCTTGAAAGATCATTGGGCCCAACCTCCCAGCCAAAGCAGGTTCCTTAGAGCAGGCTGCCCAGGTAGGCGTCCAGATGGGCCTTGAATATCTCCAGAGAAGATTCCACAACCTCCCTGGGCAGCCTGTTTCAGTGCTCTGTCTCCCTCACCATGAAGAAGTTTTCACATGCTGGTGCGGAACTTCCTGTGATCCATTTTGTGGCCATTACCCCTTGTCCCGTCCCCACAAACTATTGAAAAGAAATTGGCCAAATCAAATTTAAGATTTGGACCAAAAATTAAGGTTGAGGTCCAGAGACAATGCACAAAGTCTTCAGAGTTAGGGTTCCAGGATGCTTAGCAGGGGTTGCCAGTTGGACTGGTCTGTTCTGCAAGACAGTTTAGTTTACTCAAGAAATCCTGTGAACTAACTGCCTGAAGTGGCTGGGAGACTGAGGAGGTATAAAAAAACAAACTGTGGGGGCAATCCCCCTGCTTCAGCTTCTTGGTGGTAGCAATATTGATTGGTTAGGCTCCATATGCAGTAGTGCATGCTGATCTGTTGATGTTAGCACAGTGAAGTCACCTGCCATGTGGGTGAATGCAGATCTGAACCTGTTGACTGGTGCAAACTGAGTGTGCTGGAAAACTGAAGTTGGATGAAGATGTGAATGTCCATTTAGTTAAAAACATACTCCATAGTGACATGCAAACTGGTTGGGAGAGTCTTCTGCTTGCTGTGTTCACTGACATGTAAGAAATAATAATAAAAATAAGAGGTAGAAACATGTGCAGGAGTCTCTCGGTTATTGAGGTAGAAAGAAATCTTTCTGTAGCTTTCAATGATCTTGTAAGTCTAGCCTCACTCTATTATAATAACAATAAAATTAAGTAGGAAGGAATTGAGCTTTCTTGAGTTTCAAGGCCTTTTTAAAATGAGTCAGCACAGTCTAATCTATACTATGATTAAGTGCCTCTAGCCAGGAGATTTAAAGAAGAAACAGTTTCGTTAGCCCCCTTCCTCCATCCTCCCATTTTACCATTTCTGTGCCTGTTATTTGTGCAGACCTGACAGACGTGCCTCCATGTGCAGAGAGGCACACACACGTGTACACATTCTCACACTCACACCCATCCTACCCCTCTTCAGTATGATGTGGTGATGCAGAGCCTGCTGCCTGGCCTTGTCAGAACTTGATAGCTCTCTAAATATTGTATTCCTTGTTGCCATAACACCAGGAGAAATAGTATGGGACACAGCATTATAAATATAGCTGGGGCCTTGGAGAATGGGAGCATTTCTAAATGACTTTAACCTATGTCAGAGCATAATTCTCATAAATAAGAGGGAACATAATTACTGAATACTAACTGGATTCTTGCCTGTTGTGGCACTCAATACTTCTAGATAATTATTATACTAAGGATTGTCATTTAACAGAGCACAGTTATCTTCTATGTTTGTTTTTCTTATTTTACTCTCCACATAAACCAAGGGAAATGAAAAGCATCTTAATCAGTCACAGGTCTTTTTACTGAATTAGTACTAGCTTCATTTAATAGGCTTTTATGCAGTGCATTCAATTTGCATCTGTAGGAAGGTTAAGGTTGAGGAGAGAATTTGACAGGTGTATTTTACAAAGCTACCTCAGTAAGGACATGAAATGTGAAAACAGATAAACATCATGCTAAACTGAGTTATAAATGAAATATAAATATGACTATGGAAACCAAAAACACATTCTTCAGCTGTGGAACTATGACACATGAATTGAAATATATTGCCCCAAAGCTATCTTTTTATTTCAGACTTCAAATGTAGTTCTAACTAAGATAAACATATAAAAGGTATCCTAAAAAAACCCTGTCCGTCTTGCTTACTGAAGCTGGGAGTCTAAACTGGTTGTGACACGGTGTGTGAGAAAAACAAATCTTTCTTCAGTGTCTGCCCATCTGTACTATTTTCTAAATTTACTTGCCTGCTATTGTCTCCATACCGAAGAATTTCAGCAACCTAGTACAATTTTTCACAGATGGTAAGTATGCTGCAGTCTCCTAAAGCTTTCTTGAGAGTGGATAGTGCTGTGCATTACTGGAAGCTGTATGTCTTGCTATAGTTTGAACAGTTGAGCTCTAAATATTTGACACTGAAAATGTCAACCCCAGTTGCCTTTCTTACAGTGACTGTCTTTTAACACTTAAAATTACAAAATGTTTAGAAGGAGGTTTAATAAAAGAAACAAAATAAACTTGCAGCTTTTAGGTTTCTAGTATGTGCTTAGAGAGGGACTCAAGTATGAGGGTCACAGTATGGTTTTGATTCTTTACAGAATTTTTATTATTCTAATAATCTCAATACAGAGTTAAATAAAAATACCTGGTGGGTTTTAGTTCTGTTTTGTTCTGTTCATAAGGGCACCAAACCTTGATCACAGTGCAATAACACAGGAGAGGTTTCTGACCCAAGTTAATGGTCTGCATCAAGGTGTGTGCCATTTACATGTGGAAGACTTAGCAGGTGGGTACCTGAAAGCCTACAGTTGTACTGTTCTGAAGGAAACCAATATTTTTGCAAAACACTGAATTAATCCAGCCTAAACTTAAATATTTTTATGTAGTTAATTCCATTTAATTTTGGATTTTAATTAAGAAATCTATACAAAAGTTGAATCTTTTCTTCCCTATGTGGTTTTACTGAATCTTCTTCACTGGAAGTCATAGTTATTTTCTAAAGGATTGCTAGAGATGCTCTAGACAGATTAGTAAAGCCTTGGATGAAAAATTTTTGGGTAGACCTCCATGGTACCAGGAGTTGGACTTGATAATCCTTATGGGTCCCTTCCAACTTGGGATATTCTATGATTCTACTGTCCTAGAAACAATTCTTCAGACAACACTGCTCCTCTAGAAATAGTTTACTCAGGACTTTGGAGCCTGTGGAACCATTAGGTTGTATGTCCAATGTCTTGTGAAAAATGAAGAAGGATCACAAACTTGGTCTTGAATGTTTTCTCATCTTCATGTGTGCAAAATGATAGCAAAAGTGGTGAAGAAGCCTCATACAAAGTCAGTAAGGACTGGTAATCTTTTTTTTTCCCCTACATATGTTGTAAGAGTGGTTCTGGAGCAGGAGGAATGGAATGGTTGTCTTGGCACCAAATTTTGGCAAGAGGACATCTTTCTCCATACTACTGACTTGTTTTCTGGAAATGTTAAGAGCCTTTCCTCACAGTAGTCTTTGCAGTTACATGTGAGAACCTGGTGAAAGAATGAGAAGAAATTGGGGCCAAAGCATATGCTGCTCTAAAGTCTATTAATTGTACTGAGGTTGTCTTACTTTGCCTTGGAGTCTAGCTTTAATTTGATTGGTGAGGTATTGCGGAACAAAATACCAAAGTGTTTTATTTTCAATTTCAAGTGTAATATGCAAGAGAATAAAGAATGCTACAAACTTTACAGGGAAGTCTGTGAATCATAGAATTTCTGTGGTGGTTCCAAACAGAGTCTGGGTTGCGGTGAATGTAGCTGGATTGTTGTTGATATGAGCATCCTACTTCATGCCTTAATTAGGCAAGCAGAGCCCTCACCTCCCAGTTTATCAGCTACCCTCAATCTCATCTGAAAATGACATCTGTTTCTTGTTAAGGGAGGCTTAGCTGAGGGAGTTGAAAGGGATTTTTTTGACTCAACATGCAGCTTTGACTGAAAAGAAAGGATTTTTGTGCACTGACCCCAGCATTTTGTAGAGAGGTTTTTGGCCTTGTTCAGAAGTGCAGTTGACAAATTAAGGACATCTAAAAAAAAATTCAGCAATTCTTAATGAAAGTTGTGATATTTTATCACTCTGTTTTTAAATGAAGAACTTTGTGCTTCAAAATCGGGAAATTTGTGAGGTCTAGAAAGTTAGCACCACCAGTAGGTTTAGTCCTGTAGGTCTGTTGAGGTGTGCAGAAACAAAAGAATTGAGCAAAAGCTGTCCACAAGCATTTTTACTGGAAGATCTCAAGGGGCTTTATGATTTTAAGCCTACCTAGAAAAGAGATTATACTGGTATCCCTTCCTCCTTGGAGAGTTCGGATAGGAAATATTAGGCAGGGAAAGTTTTAGCAGGATAGCCTAAGTACCTAATCTAGGGCTACGGTTTAAACATGGTTTGAGTGGACAGGTGTGAGGAGATAGTCCTGCCTCCAAAGTGAAACAAAATCAGTAGGGAACCAAATCAGTCTGTGATGAAGATGGCAAGAAACTACTGGCTTACAATGCCCAGCAGACAGTGGTGAGTGCTGGAAGCTCAAGAAGCCACATTTGAAAGAATTTGATGATCTTTCTTACCTCATGATTTATGAAGCAAATCAAAGCCTGTTAGTTTGTGAAAGCATGCGATTATGCTGGTTTGTTTCCTGTTGTGCTCTGTGGCCTTTGTCATCAGAAAGAAGGAATGGCATTTCAGCAGCTGATGTGCCCTGTGAATGGCTTCATTGTGCCGCACAGCCCTGACCTTTTCAATACTCTGTCGTCTAAATGCCAGCCATTTCTTCAGAGCTTCAATAGCTCCTGGAAAGTGTGATGCTATGGAGAAACATAGACTGCTGAAAAGACAGAGTAGTGTGATTCATTGTCCTGCACCACAAAATATGAAAGATATAATTCTGATGCAGCTTTCTAAAGAATGACTGCAATGGAAATGGGCTGAGGGTGAGAAGCTCTGGGATCCTGGGTTTTCAGAGACCTTCCATGCAGAACAATGTGGTTAGATAGAAAAAGTAGGAAAATGGCATTTCTGCTCAGGGGTAAGGTATGGATCACCTTCAGCAGAAAGACTGACACTGTGGTCCTCAGGTGCTGTGTGCTGTTGGTAGGATGTGTGATGTTGTGTACCTCCCCTTGTCTGTTGTCTGGTCTACTTGGATTGTAAACTTTTCAGGGGAAAAAGATCTTTATCTGGAGGAGGCCCATTACAATAGGCCCTCCTTGTTCTTTGGCTGTTACTATAATAAAGAAAAATTGTATTAATTGCATATGGAAAGCAGTATTTTTATTTTTTTTTAGTTGCCTTACAATTTTGCTAGTAAGTCCCTATCAATAATCTCTGAAGAAAGCTTGAAAATTATACAGGGAAGAGAGCTCACCTGAGTGCTGGAGACTCATGTCTATACAAATCTTTGTCTCATTATCTCTCCTCATCTAATGCTTTCTAATTATTACTAAATGTTTTAGCTTTCCCTTTGCTGGTCCTTGAGATCCTCCTGACTGTAAAGCCTATTTATTAGTACAGTGTATTAGTTTTATCCCCTTAATCTGCGGAAAGATTGCAGGGTCATATGGAATAGGATGGCACTAGATATTAATTGAATGTACTAAGAGTGTGTGACCAATCTCCAAAGCAGATGGTCTTTCCAAGCACTGGATTATCAACACTTCCAGTTGTGGTGGTACGATGGCCATAATGGCACTGCAGTGTTGCCATAGGACTGTTCAGAAAATGTGGTGGCAACAGTGTCCTTTGGTATAGTATTGGTAGCCCTGGTAGAATTACTCGCTGAGGATTACTGGTATTAAAAATCAGCCTTGAGGAGTTTAACTGGACATCTGTCATCTCCATGAGCACCTTATTCTATAGATGGAAGAGAAAAATTTTTTTCTTCACTGTGGAGAAAAAAGCAGACCTTTAACATGTATGCAACAACTGACAAAACAGCAAATCCCATGTCAGAACTGGTGTTCTTTCTGTTCTTGCTTGCTCAGTTTGTCTTTGACCTTCGTAGCTCACTTCACCTCTGCATATCAACTTTCCAAACTGTAAAATGGGGTTAATAATCTATACCGAACTGCACTTGTTTTTCCTTGATAGGTGTAGGCAGAGAAAGTCACATTATAGTTGCACAGTTTAGAAATACGTTGAAAAATGCTAGAAGCTGGGAATAAGTATGTTTTCTCAGAGACTGTATTCTTGCTCGCAAATAGTATTTAAAGAACTTTTGAGTATTTTATTCTGCAACAAATTAAAAAATGCCAAAATTGTTAGCCCATTCTTTTTCCTACAGATTCCTTAATTCCTACATCATAGAAAACATCAGTTCTTACTGAATTCTATATTGTTTTCTATTTTTTTGTTCAAAAACATGGCCTGTGACTCATTCACTGTGTATTTTTCAAACCCTGCTTTGAATACTAACTTCTTAATTTTCTCCTTGTTTTTTTCCATTGCACTTATTACTGCAGAAACCATGCTGGGAAACAGTATTTGAGTTTTGTGGCAGTTCGGAAACTTGAAAAATGTTTCTATTCCAAGTCAGTGTTTTCTATAGAACAAAATTCTGAGCTTATATGTTAGAAGAACAAATGGAGGGGTATGTATTTTTGTGTACATAAACACACGCATGCATGTATGTGTAAATATAGAATTCTTCATAAAAAGTTATGTGTCTGATTTCATTTTGCGTTACAAAGTTGAATTATTATTATTATTATTATTTACTTTTTAAGTCAAGCTACTGTAATAGTTTTAGACATTGCATTAAATATTGATAATTAGATTTGGTCATTAGAATGTTTGAATTTGGTCTTTAAAAAAGAGCAGAAAGATTTATGTATATTATGCTATACTGTTAAGACCCTGACCTTAACCAGTGAATTTGGGAACCTACCATGCCTGTTGCATGAGAACGTTTTAGGAGCTAATACTGGAGGTAACTCAGTTCACCTGGTTTCTGTTGAAAGGTTATAAGGAGTTAATGGCACTGCAGCATTTGTCCCTTCCATGGGATCATAGTATTCTGACTATAATTTACTAATTATATGCATATTCTTTTTTTTTTTTTTTAAATTAATTTAAAATGATTCCTGCTGTTGTAGCCAAAAGTGTTGGCAGTACAATCTAAATTATTGAAGAGAACTGTTGGACAACGGCCTTGCAGGTTGGTGTGTGGCCTCTTTCTGCATATACCATCTCTCTAGTATGACCACGCACCTGTTTGTTGCACGCCTGATTGCTTTAACAGTACATGCAGGTCAGTAAGGTGCTTAGTCTTTGCTCCAGTAGCTTTCCTCTCTGTAGCGCGGAGCAGCTGGGAAGCTGCCTTAACAAAAGGGAAGATTTATATTGACTTTAGGGGAGCTTGTGATGTCGTCACTGTGTTACAGGAAGGAAGAAAGGTGGGAGTGGGAGGAGCACTTGGTGGTTATGTGTTATGCAGGGACTATATTTACTTCTTACTGGCCCAGAATTAGGTAGCAAAAGAGAGAAGATGATGCAGAGTGGCTTAGAGACCTTACTTCTTTCCAACCTTTGGATCAGGGAATTCAGTCCTTTGGGAATACTTGTGCTAATCTTGCTGTTTTATCTTGAACCTTGCATGTATGTGCGTGTCTTTTGAATGTAGGCATGTCTGTAAGAAGGACTCTTGGGACACGAATGGCTTCAATTACTGGAAATCCCTATGTAGTTTACTTTGTTTTATCTCAAGTCTTCATCTTTTCTTTTTGCTTAATGTTAAGGCTTCTAAATACCATTCACCCTTAGACTTATTCCTGTCCAATTTTTACTGACAAACATGGAGAGGGAATATTTGTACTTGAACCTACGCAGAGTTTTGTCTTTTTTTTTTTTCCTTTTGTCAATTTCTGTTCCCTCATCCTCTACCACAAATCAGCAAATGTTCTTTCCTAAATGTAAAAGGCTCTTCCCAAATAAGAAGCCTTATTTTCTTCAAAAACTCCAGTATATCGGAACAGTGTCCTTAGCAGACAGCAACTTTTACGATATCAAATGGGAGCAAGTGGAATTAGACAAAATCTTAGAGTTTCTGAAGTAGAAGTGGTTCTTCATGAATGTTTTTCATATGGTTGACTCATTTTGGAAAAGCAGATTCAAATAGATACTAGTTCTAATTGTAGGGAAGGACAAGCAGCAATCTTTTGAAAGGCAAACATAATGAAGACCTGCATATTTCATGATATATCATGTGCTGCTCAGGTGCAGAGGCAAAAATTCAATACTTTACAAGCGTGTCTGCCCAAACTGGAGCAGAGGTAGCTATTTTGCATCCCACCAAAGTGTGTTTGATCTTGGAAGTTATAGAATATTTGTTTTATGACTATGAGAGTGCCAAGAAATTCTTTGAAGCAAAGTCTGTAACCTCTGAGGCTGAGATGGAAGAGGATGAAACAGGAAAGTTACTGGAAGATGACATTGTTTTAAAAAAAATACAAGAAAAAATAAAATCCAAACACAACAATCTTTCCCTCCAAGTCCTTTTAAGCCTGCCTTTTTTAATTATATTGCCTGTCATGAGTCTAATTCTTTAAATTAATTATGGTGACTGATATGGAGCCTGAAATACCTTTTCCAATGTGCATGATGGATTGTGATTAATTGAAATATAGAGGTCTGAAGTTTGTTAGCCTGTGAGGTACTGATTGTGATATAATTTCAGCCTCCTTTTTTATTTTTTTAACATTGAACTGTGTCTTTCTGAATGTCATTAGTCAGAGTATTAGTGCCAGAGGGAAACCAGATAAATTACAGACCACTGAATGAATTTCCAAGTTTTCTTCCAGACAGAGGCAGCATACTGTACAAGTACTCTGAATGTGTTTACAGGCAGGGGAAAAAAAACAAAAACAAAACAAAACATGATGAAAACTTTATTTTTAAAAAGAAATCTGTACTTGGGTAATAAATCATTTACTGTATTGGTTCTTTGTGGATTTGCCAGGGTAGCACAGTGTGCAGGTATAACTGAAATAGGTAACGATGAGTACATTGAGTACTGAAGTCAGTCCCTGGGGTTTGTGTGTTGCTGTTTTGTCCATTGCTTTTGCTTATTGAGTTCATCCTACTGAGGTCAGACAGCAAATTGTACCTTACCTGTTCTGTGGTACCGTGGTGTAAAGGCTCAGTAGAGGGAGTTGCTTGGTGAACTGAAACAACTTCAAATGTAAACTTGCCTAAATGACTCTTATTCTAGTGTTTAGATCTGAAGTCTTGCCTTCTTTCCTTCCATCCCAATGAAGTAAGTTCTGGACAATTCAAAGAACACTGATAACTTGATTAACTCTTATTTCAAATAAACTTATAGTGATTTTTGTTGTTGTTGTTGCTTTAAATAATCTACAGAGCGAAAAGTATTTGCTTTTTTTTTTTCCCCAACTGCTGAGACAGTCATGTCTCAAATCTTGAAACTAATAGCTATAGAAATTAAAATATTTAGGACTTAAAGCTACAAAGCCTTGAAACTTCCAGAGCCTGTTGCTGCTTCTAAGCCATTCTGAGGCTGGTTTTGTGCCATTGCAATAAGATGTTGCAGGGGTTAAAGATCTCTGCTGTGTATGAAAATCTAAGGGTATGAAATTATAATATCTTTGTAAAGAGATCTGTAGAGTTAGTATGCATATTACAGACACAGCTTTAATAAAAATGTCTTTATTATCTCTTACTCCTTTTCTGTACCTCTACAGGTAGCTAGTCTAAACCTGACATGACTGCAGTTCTTTGTAAAGATCAGGAGTGATGAAAGGGGTTATCTGAAAGACGATTGCTGGGGGAGAGCTATTAAGAGACTTCAGCAGAAAGTAACTTGTGTTGTGCAAGTAACCACAGTAAATAGCAGTGATGGCTGTGGAACACAGGTACACAATAGAGAGGCTTCTGTCAAAAGCTTTGGTTGATTACTGAACAAATACACAGTGGCAAAAATGCAGTGACCAAAGATAAATATTCTTAGAACTGAGCAGTTACCTCATCTACCACCATTGAGACTCTTTGGTGATACAGATGACAAATAAAGAGCACATAATGTTTCCAACCATATTTGGGATAATGGCCACCAACAATAGGCAGTTGTGCTGAAAACTGTTTAAAACCTCTGGTAACTTTAGGCAAAAGAAGCTAACTAAAACAGTGTTGTAACGTCTGAAGAATAATGACAGCACAGACAGTAAGGCCTTTCCAAGCCATTAAATGCTTTAAGGCTGAAAAGCTAATATTGCAATTTTGGGAGGTTAACAGAGTGTCTGATAAAATGCAAGACTGTTTTGTGGAATATAAATTTCCAGGGGTTGCTAATGAACACTCAAAGTTTTTAACACTAAAGAAAGCAATTGAAATGTGCTAAAACTTGACAAAATCCATGATACAAAAGTAGTGATACCTGAGAAAGGCATGTAAAACTCAGTTACAGCATGCAGAACAGCCCATGGAACTGTGCCAGCTTTGATAACCTGTGCAGGATGATGCCTGATATTTGGAGAACAGCAATGGATCATATTAAGTTGCAAGAATTTGTAGTGTGTATGACCTGGAAAAGGGAATTGAGAATGATGCTATTGGCCTCAAGGAGTTCTTCATGGGGGCAGCACCATAGAAGAACATGAACAGAGCATTGCCCAGACAGCGGAAAGGTCATTTATTAATTTTAAGTTGAGGATGCTGGCATTTAAAAGTATGAAATAATGATCAGTGCTGAAAGAAGAATGGTTGGCAGGAACACAAGGAAGTAAAAATTTATTTATGCCCTGTAAGAGAGTTTGTGAAGTAATAGGGAACAGTTTACCTCTAAACATACAAAAATCGTTGTTATCTTTTGGAGGATTTTTTCTCCAGTGACTGTACAGGGACTGCAGACACCTCAGTTAAGATATAAAACAGGTCAGCGTGTGATTATGCTGCAAATGACGTAGTAATGTTTGGACATCATTGCCCATTTAATCACATTTTCAGGGGAAAAGTACCTATTATAAAAAAAAAAAATAAATAAATAAAATAGAAGTATCAAATCCTCAAACTTTTTGGATAGGCATACGCGCCAAGACAGATTTGGGAAGATGACCTTCAAATCCTGTTTTGAGCAAAGAAGTCTCAAAATGGTCTTGATATGATGCAGTTGTGCCCCAGTTTGCAATTCTAGAAAGATTTTTAAAGGTAGAAATTAAAAGTAGTGCTAGCTTGTAGATCTGAAAGCAAATACAACAAAACAAACAAACAAAAAACACCCCCCTTCCCCCCCCAAACGTTTATGTTAGTTAATTTTAAAACAGATACCTACAAAATACTTGTTGGTATCAGCAAACAATTTTCATGAATGTTTTGGTATCATTTTGTGAACCGACCCTCAAATAACTCAGTTCAGTGAATTACTTTCCAGCAGTTACTGTAATAAGACTGGATGATTTTAATAGCTTGTCTCCAACTGCAAGATCCTGCTAGGTGGCTTAGAAATGCATGACTATATGGGACATATTGGGGTTAATTGAACAGTTGCTAGTTTTAATTAATAGAGGAATGAAGGTATTTCAAGCTGTAGATATTAATATGTTATTAAGGAAAGGAGTATGTGAGGAAGTATAACCTTAAGAAACGTAAGAATGAACTAAGCATTTGAAACATCCCTGGAGACAGCGTCTAAAATTACTTTTTATAAAGCAGGCACTGAATAAAGCAGGGCTACAGTAGCCATCTCAGTTGAATAATGAGCTCAGTATTTCTTATATCTGGGCTTTAACTTCCATGCCTCTGCAGGCACTACAAATCTCTTTAGATCTTCCAAATTCACCATGCAAAAGAGGAGTTTCCTGTCTAATCCTATCCCTATTTAAAATTTTACGTAGGATCATTAGCATGGTTAGCTGTAAGGTGTTCGTCTCATTAGCACGTTACTGAAAGGAGTTAACCCCTAGAGCTGCAGTTTTACTCTATGTTAAAAGGTTATGCAAATTCCCCATCTCACTCAGGGAATCAGAGTGAAACACAGATGCTGTTTTATTATTCTCAGTTCACTTTTGACTTGTTTTACTAGGCTTTGGGTGCTCAACAGGCCCAAATGTAATTAAATGCTTCCTTTGTGCTGTTTGGAAAATCCTTCATTAGCAGTGTTAGCCTCCTTCAAAATTGATGCTGTGCATGCCAAATTCCTTTGCATAGTAGAAAAATGTAAAAATCACTCTCAAACTGTTAGTGGCTGAGAATTATTTCATAGCACTGTCTTAAGCTGAACACAGGTTACCCTTACATACATCTCATCTGTTAGAGGAGCTATTGGGAACCTGGTGTTCAAGGTTAGCCTGGGGTCTTCGGTAATTTTGTTAGGAGAAAAGTTAAAGCAATCTTCTAAGCAGTGAGCAGGCAATGTAAAGATTTAGAAAAGGGGAGGAAAATGCATGTGAATAAACTTTCTCATGATAATAGCTCAAACTGAGTAATATGGAGCGACTTTAGTTGGCTTGCTTTTAGGTTTGAGGCTATCTTGACTCACAGACTGAAAGTATGGCTCAGCAACATTAATATCTACAAATTAAAATTAGGTGTACTTGAATCTTCTGTATGACAGAAATATTTTAGAAACAATCTGCTGCATTAGTGGTAGTAGGTTATCATTGAGCAGGGGCGTTTTCCACCTGGTGTTATTTTTAGGCTAACATAACCAATACAGTACTCACGACAATGTTCAACAGAACTACTGTTATAATCAAGTCAGTTGGGCTTCTTGAGTAATCAAAAACCTTCAGGTGTAACCTCATCATCCTTCCCTGCCATGCAGTAGATTTGGAGCAGTCTTCTCATAAATATTTTGTCATAATTAATAATACAGTATTCATATGTTGACTCGGCTGTTGAACCTCTGTCCTTCTGTGACTGTATTGACTTTAGTCAAGAGATGATTGTATGTTTACGTGGAGTAGCTGGGAAAGGAAGACTAGTTCAAGACAAGATGCCTGATTTGGAAATTGCTTGAAAAACCTGCTAAGATGCCTGATTTATAATATATTTATTCTTCTTGACCTGGTAACAGATTCTGAGATGCAGCTCAATAAGATAAATTTAGCAGAAAACTTTCTCCTTCAAGTTAGGGGGACTGTTTTTTAAGGGAAGTTAGTCTGTTGAAACTTATTTATTGTCTGAAGAAATTGTCTGCTTTGCCGAACATTTACAGATGGTAAACATTTTGTCAAGTAAATGTATACAGATTGTCTAGGACCAAATAACTAATTAAAGAATGCTTTGGTTTTGGAAAGGCTGTGTGTTTCCTGCACAGCATTGATCAGAGAGTCTTTTTAGAGTTTATTAGTTATCCAGCCTACTCACTGTGTTTGGTAAGACAGCTTTGTAGACCTAAATATGTGGGCTGTCTGGGTGAAATGCACAGTTCTACTTGAAAATCATATTACTAAACCTGAACAGCGATGCAAGCAACCAGCAACGCAAATGTGATGTTATCTTGCCAAAAGCTAAGACCATCTTCAAGAATCTGTGGGACATAGTCACAATTGAATTTTCTGGTAGTTTGGCAAAGTTTTAAAGCACTAAGGTGACTTCTCTCCTTTTGTTCCCAGGCAAGTCATTTCCAAATTCAATGCAGTGACTTGGTATTATCTTCCTACATTTTTCTCATATGTAAATGTCAAAATGTTACCATGTCAGTACAGAAAGCATACTGTCACTGCATAACGTCTGTAGAATTTCCGGAATCTTTCTGGGGAGTTTTGCTGTGGGCTTCAGTTGGAACTTCCTACTAATTTGTATAGAAATATAGATGTTGACCAATGCTTCCTAGTGGGATGGCTTACAAGGAGTAAATATAATGAAGTTATAGCAGCAAAAGTAATGAGTGTTTCAATTGAAATCAACTGGAGATACTGAAATCACTTTAAAACTAGATTTACAACTACTTGGATTTAACTGAAGTATGTTGAACTCTGCTATATAGGTTGTCTGTCATGTGCAAGTGAAAATGCAAAAAGATTATTTTCCTGTGCATTACCTCCTTATGGCAATTACAGTCTCCGGCAGCAGAACATATTATGAGAACTTTGGAAAAGCTGGAGGAGTGGCTGTGTTCAACCATCTTAAATAGGAACACATGAGATGATTTGTATAAAGCAGCAGCCAGAGTGGAGATGGCAAAAAACCCTAACAAATAAGCCTTTGATGTGAAGCGCTCCTATGAGTTTTTGTCTGTAGTGACATACACATCTGATTGTGCAGATAGGTTGGTCAACACAATAGGAAGATACTCTGCCAAAAGATTTCCTTATCTTTGGAAAACTGTAATACAAAACAAGCTCTTAAATCCCACAAAGTTTCTATTAGACACCCTTCATCTCTAGATTAATAAGTTATAAGATTTGAATCTATAATGAAAACTAATAAGCCATGTAAAGATCAGCATGCCTTTTCCTCTTGGATGAGTTTATGGTCATCAATAACAGGCATTGGCATATTGTTATGAGAAAACAACATATTGAAATAATGCTTGGGAGAGTCCATCAATTGAAAAGCTATTTGGGTACTTGGCTATTTGATCTGCAGAACAAATATTGGACTGTATCAAGGGTTATTTATTAGGTCAGTCCAAAATTTCTCATAAAACTAGTGAGAAGACAACACTATGGGAAAATAAATTTTCTGGTAGAAGCATAAGGTTTCTCTTATTGGAAAACAGTGTTGCTTTTTAAAATGACGTGTTACTGAGTTTTAGATACATTTAAGATTTAGGAGTTTAAGCCCACTGAGTGAAAATGTCTGTCTGATACACAGTGGCATTCATAATAAAGTTAGACTGAGTTAAAGAAAAGGAGAAACGATACATTATGCTGTTAAAAACACCTTTAGTGTCCACCCTGTCAAGGATGCACAGATACAAACAAAGTGGAATTTTGCTGGTTCTAGAAATTTTAAGTTGCAAACTCTAATAGTATGTGTTTTTTATAAAATATTTCTAACTCATGGTTATGAATCATGCTTCCCTTGAGGCAGAAATCAGTATTTGACTTCAGCGCATCAAACAAAGAAGGCTGTATTTTAATTCTTTTGAACTGTCCTTGGTTTGATCCTTGATTGGGTTAAAATGCCATATGAGAAAACAGTGAGGGTAATTTAGTGTTGTCATCCATCTAAGTAATAATGATGCACTTTAATTTATTGGCATTGAAACTCAAAGGCTTCTGAATATTTGAAGAGAAATAAATAACTAAAATAAAACTTATGACAGAAACAAACAGCATTGAATATCTGAGTTGGATGATACCCACAAGTATCATCCAACTCCTGGGTCCCCAAATGACCACCCAAAAAAATAATAAAAAAAACAGATAATGTCTGAGAAAATTGTCCAAATGTTTCTTGAACTCCAGCAGGCTTGGTGCTGCGACCAGTTCCCTGGGGAGCCTGTCCCACTGCCCGACCACCCTCTTCGTGAAAAATCTTATATATTTTATTGGTCTATGAATTAAAATATGAGCAGACAAAACCCTGTTTTTTATTTCTGTCAAGAGATTAAGGGACATCATTTTGTATTGTTTAGGGTCTTGAATGGATACTGTAAGTAGAAAATTGATGAATATTTCCCTATTTTTCTTCTTCGGTGACCACTCACATCCTAGACAAAGGTTTTATTTTCTATCTGACTTCAAAAGAGAGGTTCTTTATAGTTTTCTGTATTTTGTTTTGAGAATGCATGTAGATAATCCTAGAAATATGGTATCACCTCCAGAGGCGGTGTAACCTGCCCAGTTATTTAACCAAGCCCAGTTAGGTTGCTTGCCTTCTTTGCGTTTGTAGCTTTAAGGCAGAGGAATGCAGTATTTCAAGAGTTCATAAAGCTGTAAGAAACTCCAAGCTGGGAAAAGAAATCATTTTCTCAGTGCAATGGAAGCTTAACCTTTCTAAGCTTACAAGCTGGGTGCCAAGATCGTACCTCCTCCTGTTCAGAAAGCTCTATGAGTATGCCATAGGCAGGGGAAGACACTAGTTGGCTGGGTGTGCTCAGCTCCATTAGAGGCCGCGGTAAGATTGACCATGTACTTAGGAACTAAGTAAACTTGACAGGGACTAAGTAAACTTGCAGCATCCCTACTGTCTCATTTCCTGACAAGATCTTGGGGAGAGGGGGGAGAAATTGAAATGTTCACTAGTGAAATCTGTTTTTGCTGAGCTCAGCTGGAGTACTTGCTCTTATGTTGATTTGGAAAATAAAACATCTAAAACAATGCAGGGTGTTAAAGATTTTTTTTTTTTTTTTAAGCTACAAAATATACTATGAAAATACTCAAACCCTGCTATTTACTGTGGACTTCCTTAGGAACTAATGCAATTTCTGTGGTTCCACCCCAGTTCTGTTTTTGTTATTTTGGCCTATGCACTTCTCCAGAGGTGCTATTCTGCATCTTGTGAAATGAAATATCTAAATATGTAAATGAAATGGAAATGGAAAAAAAATATTAAGGGCTGTCACTGTGCTGTTCTTCAACATTAAGATCTTTTTTTTCCTTTTCTTTCTTTCTTTCTTTTTCTTTTTTTTTTCTTTTTTTTTTTTCTTCTCGCTAATTATAATGATACACTGGCTTTTGTTTTGATTTATTGTCAAATCCTAAAAATATTAGTGTATGGTGCCCACACCTTTAAATAATAAAACTCCTATATTTGTTTGCAGATTCTCTAATCTGCTGTTAATAAACTTGAAAGAATACAGTCTTGTCTAATAAACACATCAAACTAATGGGTACCAAAGCAGCTCAGAAGAGTGTTTGTTGTTTGGTGTTTAGATTTCAGTCAAAATTAATCAACAATGGATGGGGCCTGCTGTATTTATTAGCAACACAAATCCCTGTGATTCAATGCCAGGTCTCTTTGACTCGTTCCAGTGTATGCTGGCAGGGGTACAGGACTGATAAATACTTACATCCTTGTGACTGTGAAAGAAAGGGGGGTGGTGGTGGAGGAATACAGCAAAGAAAACAGACCTCACGGTTGGCATGAATTCCTTGAGAGCCATTTTGAATCTTTTTCTATACAGCTAGCTTGTAAATGGGAAGTCATTGATTCAGGAACAGTGGAGGCTTTTCTTTCTTTGTGAAACCTTCAGCTTTGCAGATGGCTGGCTGCATAAGCTGTGTGTTTTTCTTCTCACTTCTCCTCCAGCATACTCTTTCTCCACAACTTTAACTTTCATTTTTATTTTTTTATTTTTTTAATTATTGGATTTCTCAAAGAAGCCTCAGTTACTGAGGGGAAAAACACTGTTGTAGAAATACTCCTTCCTGGGAGCATCTATAATGGTCTAAGCCACCCCTTGTCAGAGAAATAAAAGTGAAGGTATTTGAATTCTTGATGTCCAAATTTTAGAGGCAAAAAAAATTTTTAGAGGCTTGTTTTGTGGAGAGTAAAAGTGAATTACTATAATTGGAAATGTTTCTTTCAAATAAAATAAAAATCTTCACTGTTCTCTTTGCACCAGCCACTCACAGAACTGGAGATCCAGAGGTTCCACTCATGCTGATTTTCTGTCTCGGAAAAATGGGGAAGGGTGTTTTCCGACTCTCATTTTGCTTCTGGAACCCCAAACCCTGAATCTAGAAAGTGAAAATGCCCCAATTCTGGGTAGAAGTCTGTTGAATTGCTTGTAAGAAGTACTTGGTGATAAACTGTGCTAGGAAACATGTTGCAGCATGTTGCTCATGCAGAGCCGGAATTTCAATAATGTTATCTCTGAGACTAGCAGTTGTGCTTGATACTGATAAATAAACCAGTCAAGTCACAGTATCTGCTACAAATTCTTGCTCTTGACATGGCACTTGCTGTTTTACTGCTTTGAGCCCAATTTTCTTTTTCTACTGCATGAATGACTCATCAAAGTTCAGGACGCACTTTCTGATGAAGAGGGAGGTTGCAATGGAAGGGATTTCTGAAAAACTGCTTGAACACAAATAATTCATTTATTAACTACTGAAGAAATGATGCAGAAGAAAAAGGTAATTGTGACAGTTTATCAGATGGTATATATCAGCCCAATCACACGGACTTGGTAGCTATACACTGTTCACAGTTTCGGGGTTTGCAGCCATTTTAGGATTTGACCAAAGTGCAAAATGTCTGTCAATTAAACAAAATGCCTCTTTGTAAGGAGGTTGCATGAAAAGAATTTTGCAGTCTTGCTACAAATGTAAGAGACTTGCATGAATAAGGACAACCAGGTGAGGAGGCATGTTAGTGTGTAGCTTGCCAAATGAGAAAGCTACAAAAAGGAGGATCAGTGTCAAGTTTGTGGTTTTAATCTTCAGCATCTTCAGCTTTTACCTTAAAGATTTAAACCAGAAAAAAAGATCATTATAGTGTGGCATTATTTATTTATTTTATGACAATCTGGATGTTGGTGTCCTTGCAACAGTTGTTGGGAGGTTTCAAGTGGGTGGGAGTCACAAGAGAAGTGTTCTCTGGACTTGGAAGAAAAAAATAGTATTTTGATTTAGGGAAGAAGAATTACATCTGGAGGAAAAACCTTTTTTTTTTTTTTTTTTTCCATTTTTATTTTTTTTTCTTGGAGAGGAGGAAGAACTAGTCTTTTTGTCAAGTCATCCTGATATTTGGTGTTCTCAGACTCAATGTGAAAAAAGGTATGAAGTATATTTTCACAGAAAATTAGAGCTAACTCCTTTTGGGTCTAGTTCTTAATGTCGTCGTCATTTGTCATATGAAGTAGGAACAGGGGTGGTTCTCACTTGTAGATGGTAAGAGTATGTGGATAGTGCTTGCAGAAATATCAACCAACTTTTCTAAAGGCTGGTGTGTGACTCAGGCTAGTTCTGTGCCAATAACTGTTCTGCATCAGAGACTGTCCTTTTGTACTGTTTTCTTTTTTTCTAACCCCTCCCCCAGCTTTTTTTCCCCCTTGTGAGAAAATTTTCATAGCTAAGGGGAGAAATTAATTCTTACCACTTGAGAGCTTCATCTAACAATGATAGTGCTCATATTTTTTGCTTTACTGAAGATGACACTGAACGCATACAATTTTTATTCCCATTACTGGGACTAGGGCAAATTGCAAGATTAGTCAATTCATGTCAACTAGTAGTAATCACCTCTATTCCCTGGGGCCATTGAAAAAATGTAGTAATGATGGGGAAGTATAGAGAAAGTGAGTTAGCAACTCCTCATGAAAATTGTCAGGGAAAGAAAATTAAGTGGCTTGGGTCTCCTGTAGAAGCTAACAGCATGGCTGCTAGTGACACCAGAGCAAACATAACCCTACAGCCACTAAGGTAGGTGCAGACAGACTTTCATCATGAGTCACAAAAACTGCAGCAATGAGACAGTGATGGGCTAACTGCTTGAATTTCTGTAAGCTTTGTGACTAATGTTCAGCATCGGATTTGTGTCTTTTCTCTGATCAAATAGTAGCCTTTAGTGTACAGGGACTGAGTTCAAATGTATGGGAGTATACTGTACAAAATAAGATGGTGGGATGGACATGAAACAGTTTTACAGATGTGAATGAGATTGAGTTTCCTGAAAAAAAAAAAAAGCTTTCAATTCTATTATGAGCATAAACCTTCCTACCAATTTTAGTATGAGTGTTTACTGACAAGCACTATAGCGATGAATGCCCTAACTGTAACTATCACGCTAAACTGAGTTTATGCCAAATAGATCATTGTAAAAAATAATGAAACTCCATCCCTGCTGGTACTTCTGCTGTCTTTCCATTTAGGAACCCTCCAAGATCCATTGATGAACAGATCTATCTATGTAGTATCATCTCTTCCTGGGCTTCAGGAAGTCCATTCTGCCTGGGTGAGCCTCATAAGAGCTGTGTCTTCGGTGTAAGAGGATTTGTAGGAATATGACCTGTAGGCCCCTCTTCCTAGAGAGATTAGATCAGTGACTTCAGGACTAGATTTCAAAAGGTGCCAAGGATTATCCAAACAATTGACCTGTTACATACGTGAGATGAGATCCTTGTGTCTAAGGAAAAGCTGGTGTAAATGGTACAACTCTTACCATGTTACCACTCACTTGCAGACATCTTGCTTTGGCACTTGTGCATTCTTTACTCATAAATTAAGTAAATCTGAAATCTTACCCAATCTTCTGTGATTAAAGCAAATTCTGCAATTATTATTATTATTATTATTATTACAGACTTCCTAAAGAGATAGTGAGGCTGCCTGTGAAGGAGTTTGGTGGGTGGAATTACTCACAGAGGTATTGAGTACCTTGCATTGTTTGTTGCCTTGGATATAATTTGGAATTTTGGAGTTTGAGAAATATATATATAATTTTACTGTTTTTCTTCCTCTTTTAGTGTTTTAATTGGCGTTTTCTCAGGCATGGAGTTAAAGTGATGTTTGGTGAATAGCGATATAGCAGTTCAGGAGAGGAATATTACTATTCTGAATGTGAGCTACATACAAGTTACAGTTGTCAAATACTTTTATTTTTCAGAACTGTGTAGCAGGTGATCTAGAAGAATCATTTTCATAATGTACATTGTTCTAGAAATCTTCAATGAGACGTCAGGTTGAAACATCCAGTCTTCATTTGTTTCGGACTTGCAAGGATACAAAATTTATGGCTCTGCATCCTGTGGTATCATATCCATTGGTATCATATCCATGTCTTGATTATCTGGGTGCAACACAAGGAATAGAGTCCTGATTTTGAAGTGTACATTTTAATTTGATTTTGGTTAATATATAAACATATTTTTATAAAAGGTTCCTTTCTTGCTGCCACTCCTTTAAGTAAAGTTGTTTATTGAAGTGAGTGTGAAAAGCAACTGTATAGAGGTCATTTTTGCTTTTTCCTTCCCCACTGGAGCTTCTTTTTAGCTAAAGCCTATGGAGCAACCATGTAGTTACATTATATGTACCGCAGCTATAAAGGCCATGTTCCCAGACTGTGCAGTAGCAAGGCTGCCAGAATACATAGCAAACAACTGTCCCCATCAATACTAATGCTAGTGACAGATGGCTTTGCAACTTAGAAATAGAGCTGAGATGCTCTTTTTCACTTGTTTTCCCTTTTAAGATCATTTGGGTTCTCTCAGAAAACTCAGTTTCAGTGAAACTGAGGCAGGTTGTGAAACTGTTTCCATTAAGTGTTCTGAAGAAGAAAATGTAGAAGGCTGAAATGCCTTTTTGATATTATGAAGCAAAATTTTGATATTCACGGATATTTTCCTCCTAACTGGAATGAAACTAGGCTTCAAGATCTTCAGTGAAATGGAAATCTGTTACCTGACAACTGTTTTTCTGAGCATTTCCTGTACTTTTCTGATGAGTAGATATAGCTTAAAATTTGGTGGATGCTATGAGGAAATGCAGCTGACCTCTGTATAACAATTCAGAAGGTGAAGCTTAATGTTTTTGGCTGTCATACTGATGAAGTTCTGTGTGGACCAGGTACCTAAACACCCTTCTTTTCCTCTTTAATATGAAACAATATGTATGCATGCCAGTCTTCCCCTTCCCACACAAGTGCTTTGGGCACTTGAAAGTGAAATGAAGGACTGGACTCAAAAAAGCTGTGTTGTGACTGTGAGAAGACTTGGTTCGTTAGCCTGACCTGTGGGAGGTCCAGGTGTGTCTTATCTGCCAGACTGGTGCAGGTTGTTACCCCTTCTTCTCTGAGAGTAAATGTGCTCACTGCAAGGCTGTTCTTAATTTCTGGTCTTCTTCAATGTTACTTCAGTGGGAGACCACCTGTTGAAACAAGACCTGGGACAGTGATATGAGTGATATGTCATCCCTGAACGATTAACCAAAGCAAAAGCTGAAAAGTTTTTTGCCTCATTTGGCTGTTTCTCAGCTTTACATCATGTATCAGATTCAACAAGAAGAACTGCAAATATCCATAGCCAGAAATGTATTCCTCACAAGATGAGCATCCTAATTTGGGTTCCCTTTAGCAGAAGAAAGACAGTAAATTTTGAGAAACCCAAATTTAACTGAACAAAACAAGACAAGGGAACAACAACTGTTGTGTTTATCTAGTCTTCCCCCCCCCCCCCCCCCAAACTGCTAGAAATATTTGATGAGTTCAGAAACAAGATGGTCACAGTTTCTTTTGTATAGTCTGAGTTATTTTTTGCCATTCCGGTGAAAAATAAATACTCTCTGGAAAAAGAACTGAATAATTACCCAACTCTATTCATTATTACTAAGTGTGTTGGCTGCTGTCCCTATTGCTTTGCTACTTTTCCATTATTCTTTTTCTTCACCGACTTCCTTATCTAATTCCAAGAAAGATCTTATCATTCCTGGAAGGAACCCTAGAAATCATGGGTGGGTGGGTGTAGGGTGGGTGTGTGGGGAATCTTACTTGAGTCAGAGCCCTCAAGGACTCTGCAACACTAGAACCATACTTTTGCCCATTGCAAGCTTCTCCAGCTTTTAGAAACCGTGAACATATATCACTGCCCTAACTCTACATACCATGTACTAAAGAAGGAACTTGCCAAGGTGAACCAACATTCACTGTATCCACACAGACCTTTCACAGTGGAGAGTATGACGTTGCTAATGTTATATGTTGAATTGTCTTTTTCTAAATACATGCGTGTGTATATGTATATATTTGACCTGAACAATTTGCAGGGTGTATGCTAGCTGAAGTCTCATAAGCAAAGAATTAGGATTGAAGGGGCAGGATGAATTCCTAAAATAGGATTTCAGGCTTTCATTGATGACATAAAGTCATTTAGAGAATTAGAAGCATTTTAATCCTACTCTTCAAAGATGCCACTGTAAACCATAGGAAGTTTTCAGAATCACATACTCTGGTCATCTGGGAATGGGTTTTCCAGACAGGAATAGAATTTCCAGCACTTTCCTTTTGATAGCATCTCTGCGAGATACTGAAGAGCTTCTTCTCGAAGTGAAAATTAAGGCCGTACAATGTTTTTAAGGACTATATTTTATGCAAGTTTTATGCCTGAGCATTAATATAAAGCTGACACACAACAAAATGAAATCATGGTTGTGAGTGGCAGTGTTCATTTTAATAGCATTGATCTATATTTAAGACAATTACAAAAATCTTGCACAGCACAGAGCTCTTCCCCCCGGCCTGCCTTCCCCCCCCCCTATCTTGTCACAAACATAATGCATGGTCAAAGAGAAATGTCCCTATGTCTCTGGTGCTCTTTTGGGCATCATAGTGGCAGGAAAGCAGAAAATGGGATCCAGAATACGTACTTGGGCTGACAGGCCTCACAGACTGACTTAAAATCTACGCTGGATATTTATTTGCTTAAATTTTCAAACAGTAATGTTGTTTTATATGGTTTGGGCACCTGTGACTTGCTTACAGATGTCAAAATTACAGTGCCAAAGGGATTAAGCTAAAGAAACACAATGTACCTAGCCAACCACTAGAAAAATGAGGCAGTTTATAAGCTCAATAACTATCTTATGATAATAACATGAGGCCTAAGGTGTGGAAATGTTATTTGGTGGTTAGATCAATAGAAGGAAAATACATTATCCTGAACACAAAACACCTTTTTTTTTTTTTTTTTTTTACATGCTTCCCTTTGTTTGTCACTGACCACAAATGAGCTAACACTACCTAGTTTGGCTGTCTAATTACTTCTCTTTGGAGACATAGTAAAATATTTCATGATAAGGAAAGCCAGTTTAGGGCTTATGGGTTCTTTTCTAATTCTTGCCAATGGTAATGTTGCAATACCAGTTCAGAAAAAACATTTGAACAAATTAATGGTAGGAAAATGCATTTAAGGTTTTGTTTCTGGCTTGAAGACCCTGACCTGTAATTCAGGGCCAGGAGAGGATACCAGGAAAATACCGTTATTTTTCCAGTTCTGATATTTTGCTATTAATATGTTATTGATCACTGTTGTAGATGTGACATTACAAACAGTGGGCCTTTGGTTAGACCTTATAATGCAGTCTTCAATTCTCATATTCTCTGTTCCCTTATTTGCATACTTAAGGAGTTACCATTTAGGTCTCCAAAATCCCTTGTTCATTTTGCCACTGCATAACTGCTTGAGAACTTCTGGTAAATTTATTTTTGCCAGTTCATACCTGCACTGCCACCCAAATCTTGAGAGCACAGAGTTGTTAGGCCTCAGCTAGCGCAATGTCAAAGCAGGTATTATCCCCTCCCACTCATCTCACCTGAGTTGAAGTGTGCCAACTGTACAAAGCCAGAAAGTGCTTCCCATACTGTAAAGGGAGACTCAAGTATAATGACACAGGGAAAAACAGGGACGTGAAGAGGTTGTCAGAGCCTGCATCAACATATGTTGAGATGGTGATGTAATGTTCTGGCTCTTTCTTGTGATATATGGCTCTTCAGGATTGCCAAGGGGAGCTAAGCTTATGCTCTGCTTTACCTCTGCTCATTTCTTTGGCTTGTAATTGAGCATTGTAAAAGGGCAATTATAAAACCAGGCTTAACTGGTTAAAGACATGCAAAGAGAGGACTCATTGTCAAGTAAACTGTTAGTGTCCTACTTCACAGATCTTCTAAGACTGGGCTAGAGGGACCAGATACCAAGCAATGTCCTGTGATGTGAGTCCTGATTGTGTTAAGGGTCCTAGTAGGAGCATGTGTAAGCTGAAATGGTGTTTAGGACTGACTGGACTTCTACACCATATGCATTATAACAGAGGGATTCAGGGAGCACACAGATGACCATGACTTTTGATCTCCATTAAGTTAGTGGGAGTCACATGCAAGAAGAAGGTGTGAAACAAATCAAATGGAAGCGTCATATCCTTTAATAATTTCTTTCTTTCTTTTTTTTTTTTTTTTTTTTTTTTTTTTTTTTCTTCTCCTGTCCCTGAGGCTCTGTCATTTTCCTTTGGTGTTTATTTCGGTAACTGTATGCAACTCTTCCCTACCTACTTCTCTGAAGTTCTTCCTTTGGAGAAAAAAAAAAAAAAAGAAATGGCACCTATTTGCAAATGTGTTCTGGCCGAAAGCCAGACTTCCCAAGTTTCTGTTAAGTGAAGATCTCCCCCCACTTTTGATTATACTGGAAATGAACATGAAGAGGAAAAATGTAATTTGGCTAGTAACATCTTCTGGAAGGGTCAACTGTGTGATGTGTCGGGGTAGAGTGGGAGGAAACTCCGTTGTTAGTTTGGTGATTAAGTTCCAGGAAGGAAGATTGCACAGTAGCTATGTGAATAGAGAGGAAAAATATCTTCAGGGAGGCCACCCACTCCCCACCCAGGTCTTAGCTGCATTCTTTCCACATGCTATTTGGAGACCCCCCCTTCAATAAACACGTTCAGTACAAAACTCCTCATTAAACAATGTGAGATGTAGTAAGGAATTTATTTCATGAAGAATGTTTTAATTTTCTTTTCAGCAAGCATAAAAGCTTTCTTTATTTTTTGTTTGTTTGTTTGGTATTTGTGAAAGGAAGTTTTGGATTCCAACTATATACCAGTTGGTTGAAATAACCCTTTTGTATTTTTAGGACTGTAGTTAACAAAAATGCCAGTTGCTACCACTAATTTCATCTATTTTCTTCCTGAAGGTATATTACAGACCATCCTTTCTTTGATAGAAAGGATGGGTGGGAAGGAAATAAAGCTATAGCATAAACAGACACAGGCTAAACAGTCTGGGTTTTGGGCATCCCCCTACCATGCGGTATCTGCAGCTCTAAGTTAGGTATCCATGCGTGTTATCAACCTGAGGCTGCAATTTGGGTGGATCCAGCCTAAGGGCAAAAGTCTTGCTGACTAAAAGAGGTAGTAAGATGCCTAGGCAAAAGATACGGGATCAGGACAGAGGGAGAGAGTAAGGGAGACTAACATCACTGTTGAGGTATTTGTTCATATGGCATATGGGTATCCACTGAATGTTAGGATATTTATACAAAGGGGAATGAAAATAAGAGGAGAATCAGGTTTTAGAGTCAGGCTCATTCTAGAAACCTGGATTTAAATCCTGCCTCTGAAACAGGTTGAAGAATCAAGGTTTACATACTCTCATGGATAGCCAGACCTCTTGTTTATATTTAACTTACAGCTCAGGGAATGCAATTTTTCTAGACAATATGGCACATTAGCTAGGAGGAAGCATCTAGATAATTAGCCTGCAGCTGATAGAGTTTGCCTGAGAATCAGATTGTCTGGGAAAGAGAAGGGTTCAAAAGCTTATTGGTGAGAGGGGTGAAAAAAAAAAAAGAAAAAAAAGCCTCTGGTTGTGCCAGGACTGTCTAGTAGTATGTGAAACGAGAGTTCTTCTTGCTATATCAGATCTTCCAGTGAAGAAGATAACACAGCTACAAAAACAAAACTTGACAGGGGAACATAATTGTGTAGGAGGGAAGAGCAGTGTCTACAGCAAGGGAATGATGCAAAGTATGTTGGGTAAGCGTTGGCCTGAACTACTCTGGCAAAGTGAATCTTTGCAATTAGTTACACTTTGCTGTGTGTACCTTCAGACTGTTCAGCTGCAAGGAGTCGGAAAAGCAAGGTATGAGTCAAGGGTGGAACTCATGCTTATTTCTATCCACAAATGGAGAAGATATTTTTTTCTTAACAGTGGGAGGAATGGAATACAATCATGGAGGTAAAAACCTATCTGACTCACGGCAAGGAAGTCATACGCAGTTTGATAGATTTTGTCACATTTCCTTTGTGAGTATTCAGTGCTTTCAGTACAAATACTGTATGACCTGCCCACAGTCTTTTCCATGTCTGGTAACGCTCCTGTTCCTTCTGCATGACACATGCTCGAATATATTAAAATTAAAGGTAGGTTGTTAAGATACCTTTGGTCAAAAAGGTATAACTGTTTCCAGAACAATTGTCTTGCAAAGTGGAAGTCAAGGTTTTTCCTATTTGCATATACTTAGGTATATATTTTTCTGTCTTTTAAATCATAAAAGTTCCTAAACAAACATGCATCTAAACCACATCAGTTGAGGTCACAGAAAGCATGATTTCCGGTAACAGTAATTATTTCTTTCTGAGGATGATGACTTCAAAATAATTCCTTCTTGGATTTTCATATGTCAGAACTGGGAATATGTGCATCTTTTCATGCTACTATCAACTATGCCCTGATTCATAACCCCCTCCCCCCCCTCCCATTTCTGCTCCAGAGGACTTAACTGGCTTACAGAAACACATTTTAATGATGAACCAAGCCCAAAGGTTTATGGGTTCATTACAGATACTTTTAGTTTTACCTCACTGATTCCTAGCATTGGTACTTTTCAGTTTAGAACATGTAATCTTTCTCCTTTTCTCTTGTGTCTCTGTGTCTCCAGCTAAGGCCCTTAGACTTTCTAACTGCAGTTATCTTTTGGTTGTCAGGTGACAGTCAATTGCAGACACTGATTCTTTGTGCAACTGTTCAAGGATTGCACCTACACCTATTCTTCAAAATGGCCTGCAGTGCTTCACTCTGTTGTAGTAGAAGAATTCCACTTACTACTTGTGTAGCTGTTCTTCTGCCAACTAGAGTGTGCTACCCTCTGGGGGAACAGCTGTGGTTTCCAACCTGCCATTTTTTTTTTTTTTAATCCCTTTTCTTTTTTCCTTTGTATGGAATGGAGTGGCCCAAAAAAAATCAGGTGGGGATTTCCTCCTGTTCCCTCCTCAGTGGCCCCAGCAGCAGCAAGAACACTGGGACTTTATGTAACCTTGGAGGCTACACAGGGTTTAGGTTTGATTTCAGCCTGCACTTTCTGCTCTGTACGAGGACTGTGATGACTGTTTTTACTTCTTATTTTGAAGGAATTCTGGCAATATATTGCTGTACTTTCAATATACATGAAATATCTGCACTTGATTTGCACTGTTTCTTTGCCAATAATGGGCAGTGCTGCCATATATCACTTTTCTTTTATCACTTTGAGATTTTGAAGAATCTAGATACAAAATACATCACGCACATCAGGAAACATGTAGAGCAGCAGAGACTTTCCATGGGAATTCAGTTACGTTAGAAGTGAGGAAAACAGTGAAAGTCTACGAGTCTTGGTACTTTTACTTTCATGTTGTTTAAAGGTTTACACCTCACTACACCTCAGGATTCCTTTTTTCTTCTCTGAGAAACCAAGTACCAAAGGAAGAAAGGGAAATCAAGGTAGTAGTAGAGTTTTGTCAGTTTGGAGATGGAGTTTATATCTGGAGGACATATAGACTGTTATGTTTATAAGTAAATTTACTTGAAATTTTATTCTGAGTGAATATATTGTTTACGTTGTTCCTTATTGAAATCACACTAATAGATAGGGAAAATACTGAAAAGGAACAAGGTTCTAGTTTTCTGACTGCATGCTAGAAAACTTGATATTAAAACTGAAAGATACTGAATAAAATATAAATCATCTTTCATAATCGTAGTAGATGAATCGTAGTAAGTGGTGAGATCTAATGCATTCAAAATTTTTTGGAGCCCGAACTTTTGAAAAGCAACCTGTGCTCCAAAACATATTTTTTTTGATACAGAACTCATGCTTCAGGATGGCATAGATAATTTTGGAATTTTCTGCCACATTATTATTTATTTCTAAAGTAACTACAATGTTCTTATACTAAAAGTATATTAGATCTTGGGAGAATATCTGTTTGGTGTGTGTAAACAGTTATTTCAGATCTCTGTTTCTCACTATTTTGGCATGAACGCAGTACGGTAGAAAGGCATGAAGCTGTCCTAATTCTGCAAGAGTATAAGGTTCTATGTTGAGACAATGTGGAAGGCTCAAGGACTCTCTTCAACAGTAAGACGCAGTCTGCAAAGACAGTCTGCTTGATTTGAAGAAAGATTTGACCACTCCAAGTTTTCTTGGGTGATTTTACAATGCACCTTTGTGAACAAAGCAGTGACATTGCAGATATTGTCTCCAAAACTGAGCAGCCATCCACAAGATAGGTGCCAAGTTAAATCATTTCTTCATTTTACTTAACAAATAGAAAGCTGCAGCAATCCTCACCTGTCATGAATTAACCTTCTTGATTAGCATGTAAGAAAGCCATGTGAACTGAAGCCTGGCTTTGTGTTGGGTTGAGGAATTCAGCATGCCACAAACCCCCAGAATTGTGATCCTTGTGGGACTGGGCTCCAACCAGTCAAACATCCTATCAATCAGGAGGACCCCTGCGTGGTATGGCATTAACCTTTACAATTCAGACTAGTGTGGGACTCTGCTATACTCAATCCATCAGTCAAGTCTGTCTGCACAGTTCCTCCACAGGGGATACATCAACCTTTATAATGCTGGTCATTGACAAGCTGAGTTGTGATCAATCAATCAGTCTCCTAACATCCTGTACAACGGCTACAGGATAACACAAGCCAGACTGCTCCCTCCCCCTAGTAAATAAAAAAAATAGGTAAAATAACATAAAAAAACAAAACAAAACACAAATTCACCTATTCTTTACATATCACCCCCAATGGCCTCCTCCCCTCCTCTTTTGTCAATTGTTTTTTTTTTAAACTAAAATCTGATGAATGTTTTTAATTATGTTTTTTTTTTTTTTTTTTCCCTTTTTTTCCATTAAGTTTTGTGTGTATGTGAGTGTGATTACCTAATCATTTGGCACAAAGAACTGTCTCTGATCGGGCCCAGGCCTAGAATAACAGAAGTACGACAGGTCAGGATGCAAGAAGGTGGATTGGCAGAGTAAATGTGTTTACATCATCCCTGGCTCTAGCTCAGTTTATCAGTAGATTTGGCCCTATTTACCATTTTTTTACAGCTAACGGTGAAGTATATCACATAAAACAAGAATGATTTGCAGGATAATATTGTTATGGAAAGCTAGTAGTGAATGAAACTAAGTTAAAAAGGGAGAGATAATATGCACGGTGAGCTCCATACGTGGACAAAGGATGTGGTGGTGGGTGGGCATTCAGATAGCTACTAATTTTTACAAAAAAAGAAAAGGTAAAAATTAGAAGGTTTTATTTATAAATATACTTTAAAGTCTATATATTTATGTGACTCAACTCTGATTTTTTAAAAAATGAGATTAAAAAAAAAATAATTATAGGGAAATAAACTGACTTCCTTAGGCCTTGGTAGCAATACAGTAGTCTATTTGATAGCATGTGCAATAATAACTTCTGTTTTCTGTCATAAGGGACCATCAGTTTGCCAGTATACTGTCAAGTTTGTATTTTCAATTCACTTTAGAAAACTTAATAAAATAATCAGTGTAGCTGAACCTGTTCCTCTGAAGTTTATCAAGCGTTAGGAATATGGGGTGGCATGAGGGCTAGGATCAATTGCGTAAAGGTAACATTAACGTTACAGGATTTGCACTGAGAAGAGCAGATGGAGAAGCTTAGCTTGGTTCAGTTGTGCTACCTTCTAGGGTATGGGACAAAGTACCTTTAACTGTTGTGTTTCTATAACTTGTAGGAACAATGCTTCTTTAGCAGTTCAGAGTGAAGCCAATGCACAATTAGCTGACTGCAGTGAAGAAAATTATGTGCTTGCAGATTCGGTGAAATGATCAAAAGTGTTCAGAAAAGTACCAAAGCTTTCTGCTTACCCCTCATCCCAGAGCAATGTGATTTGGGCAGCTATTTGGAAGAGGACTTGCTCAAGGTACTGCTCCCTCACAGTCCCTATCAGGTGTAGAGAAAGCTGGGATATATTTCCAGCCTGGATTGAAAGCTTTGCTATCTGTTCCTGCCTCAACCACAGCAGGCCACGCAGCTGCCTTTCTTATGCTACCACTTCCTCTTTGATATAATGATACCCATCTCAGCTGTGCCCAGCTTTGGGATTTTCAAGTGAAAGGTAGCAGAAAAGAAGTGGGCAAATTTTAATGAAAATCATAAATTTTTTTGTAGTACGTTTTAGAGTAGTCACAGCCTTTATGTAAGTTGAGTATTGCTTCTATGGAAGGAAATTCCCTCTCCTATTTCCTTGTAGGAAACACACTGGAAATTTTCACATTTTGGGAAGAGATGAAAGGTTAGTAAATAGCTAGTGAGCCCAACCCTACAAGTATTTAAATCTAGGAGAGGAAACTTGCTAATTTATATATGTGCATCTTGGCAGGGGCAGAAATGTCTGAAATCTCTGTGCCAGAGAGTCAAGTGGTGCTAATAAGAACAGGCAAGCAGATGTGTGTGAGGCCTGGGGCATCCTAAGGCAGGGACACAGTGGATTTCCAGATCTCAGCATGATAGGGAAAGGGAAGTAGTGCTTAGATAGGCCATGGGGTGGAAAGTAAACCAAAGAAGAACTAAACCTTATCTACCAAAAGCTGTCTGTATAAAACACAGGCCCGTGGATCAATGTGGGAAGAATTCCAGAAAAAAAATGTAGTTGTACTGGACTCACTAGCTCCTTTTTCCTCCTCTATATATGTTGCCAAAAATGCTACTTTGCTTTAATTTTGTTTTTGTGTTGTTGTTCATGATGCTAAAGCAGTGCTTGAGCACAGATGTAAAACATCAGTACAGTACTGTAAGGCGTGGACCACACAGACATGCAGTTCCTTTTAAAATGCAAACCAGAGGAAACAATCTGCCTTTAAAATTAAACTTCCTCATTAATTTCATTAAAAACTTGTGCAGCTTCTAGGGAATGGCAGAGGGTGACTTAAAACATGGCATTATCCCTTGAAAACTGGCAGGCAGTGAATGTGCTCTGGAGGAGGAAAATAAAAAAAGCCATCTGAAAGAAAGGTTGGGAAAGGGAAGCGGATCTCCTGCAGCGGTTGCCATTTTTCTACTCCTGTCTGCTTTGCTGTGCTCTGCAGACACACAATAATAACCCCAGTGGGCCTGGGGATCAAATGACGTGTTGCTGAAGGATTAGGAGCAATTCTATCCCCCTGGCATGGGCTTTGGAATTTTCATTAAAATGACCTTGGGTGTGGTGAGAAAGGAATTTGGGCTGCATGGATGGAGAGCTAAACATCCTACCTGGGGGACAACAAAAGGGTCTCTGCAAAGCTCACCGCCCTGGGCCCCAAGCAGGGCTGTCATGCTTTTTCCCCTCAGTGCAGTTTGTGGATTAGCTTGGAGATACGTGGAGGGTCAGAATTAAAAGGCATCTTTCTGGCAAATGGAGGGGGAGATGGTTCTGATGGAGGGGGAAGAACAGGCAAGAGGGCTTCTTTCCTGGAATTGCTTAAAAACAAATGCTTAGAAATAAATATGTGTTTGGTAGAGAGTGGAATTGCATTTAATTAACAAGGGAGAATTGTGTCTAAGTGCTACAGCAGTAGAAAGTTGAAAATCAGTATTAGATTGAACAACCCCGTCTTGCCCATTCACATAAGCAGGCCTTGAGCAAGTTTCCTTGAGCAAAAGCTTCTAGTCCTGGTCTAGGAGACCCCACATCTCTTTACAGTCTGACTGAATGTACTCAGGTAGGCCATGTCGTGTACCTTACACTAGCACTTCTCAATTCATGCTGGCTAAACACAGTTGCTTTGGAAGAAGCAATTCACTCAGAACTGGAATGCAGCTACCTATGAAATAAAGTCGTCGGCTGGTAGTAACACTCCAGAAGAAATGGGTTTATCTGAACAAAAAGAAAAGCTTGATGTTACAAGCAGCTGAACGGAAGTGTTAAAACAAGCAGAATGTAAATAACTGTGCTTAAGTTTATAGGGCACGTAGTTGTACAGTCTCGTGCTTGCATACACTGTCTTGACAAATTTCATCACTTTCTGGTGAAAAGTTCCTTCTTACCTTATATTCAAGGTAAATTAAAATAAATGGTGGAAGCAGGTGTCATTCATCTAGGGCTGGTCCATTGCCTTTGTCCTCAAATTCCACTTCTGTGTCACTGTCTCACTTGACTGTCCTACAGGCTTTGAATCTCAAGCTGTTAAACCTGCTAGGCAAGATCTTTAACACACAAACGTAGTTACTCTATGTAGGAAAACTAATTAAATTGACTTCTATTGACCCTTCTACTCCATGGGACAAACTTAGCTAGGGAATAGAGTGATATCAGTGTATAACCACAACCATGATATTGAAATAACATTCCCCTTTCCTCTTCCTCCTTCACTCCATCCAAGAGAAAACTGTTATTAGAAAAGCTCAGACTTAACAGCTTGCTTATTTGTACTGTGAAAATATCAAGGTGTCCTGTCAGAACTGGAGATAGCTACGGCAAGGTGTTGCCTCTGACTTAGCAATCGCCATGGGTGAAGATGAACCTTACAAGAACAGCTGAAACTGTGGGATATTGATAGATGCAATATGACAGCTCTCTATTATTTGGACAGTATTTGTTCCTTAGAGCTGGTAATCATTACCTGTCTGCATTGAGTACTTCTGGTCAGACCAATGGACTTTTGTAACTTGGACTGTGAGCTAGCTGCCTGAGGACTGCCTAATGCAGTTAGCTGTTTGGATACTACAGCCTAGATAAGGAGGCGGTAAACCTCCTGTCAGACTTAGTGGAATTTTCTATACTCTTACGCACACTGGATCATGACCTATTTACACCTTCAGAGAGTCTAGGGCCAAAAGTGCAAATGATCTTCGTCAGGACAGTATGGGTCTGGAATGCCTACCAAATACCAGGTGAAGAAATAAAAGCTGCCTCTATGGTTTGTGGCAGCCCAGTGGCATAATCAAAATGGAGAATTTGGGAATGGGGGAGCAAAGAAAAAAGAAAAAAAAAGGTAGCTGTGACAAGTGGTTGCTGCTTTCAGAATTCATACTTCAGTATGCTGTCAAATGTGAAAATGAGCCAAGATGGTCACCTAAAGGCTTTCCTCAAAATACTGAGGGAACTGATGAGAAAAGGAAGTGGTAAAACTCAGTGACTGACAAATGGGCTGCTGTGTTAGAGTCCTCCTGATCAGAGTAGTCACATAGTGAGCATGTAACACTATAGTATATATTCTTGGTGACAACAATTCTGGAATATTTTTAAAACAAAAGCTGTTAAGAAGTGAAATAGTGTATATCTATAATTCACTTTTGTTGTCTGATTTGAGAGGTTTGTTTTGGGCTGGAAATGACTTTGGCATTTTGAACTCTTTCTGGAAGATCTCAAGGAACACTTCATGTCCCAAGATATGACAGTCGTCAGGACCTGATGAAGAGATGAGCTTGAGCTACATCATAGGTGTACCTGTGCCCAACCATGTCCTCTCCTGATCCACACTGGACTTGTCAGCCTGACCCCTGCTGCTTCTAGACATCCAGTTTGGGTAAGGAGTGGGCTTGCTCTGTCATGTCACACTGGACTTGAGAAAAGTGGACTACGGTTACTTTCAGCTTGCTGAGACTATTGCCATGAGTGCAACCTTGTTGGCCCTAATGGACAGAGTTAAGTGCCCATTAGTCCTGTTTCCTTTGATGACCTTCTACAGAAGATCAGTTTGGGCTTGGCTTGTCCAAATGCTGTTCTCTGGGAGAAGCCACAGTGCAGGGATGGACTTTCCTGGACCAGAGGAATGGCTGAGCCTTTTGCAGCAGGCGCTGTGTGGTCGACCACCCAGATTTTGCAAGCTGGAAGCTGATTGAGTGCAAAGCCCTGTCATGTCCCCAGAGGGTGCCCGGGGTAGGACTGCTATGGCAGCAACAAAAGATTATCTATTCCAGGCCTCTCTTTCCTGAGCCTAAGGAAACACAATCCATTACTTCAGACTAAAAGAGTTTATTTCAGCCTGATAACGTTACAAGAAGATCCTGGAGTGAGTTCACGCATGAGTAGCAGAAACCTGTCACATTTGAGAAACTGTCAGTATGACAGGCCTGTACCCCTCAGCTCAGCACCTGGAGGCAGAAGCCATCGTGGGTAATGGAGGGAGGCCTAGAAATTTTAATCAAAGTTGTAATCTCCTGCAAAGATGTGTGTCGGCACTGCTGTTGAAGACTGTTATTCTAGACACCTTATTCTGATCTCTTGTAAATGTGACCAGCCACCAGTAAGTGGCTTTCAAGAAAATATGCTGAGTGATTTTCCTCTTATAGAAGACTCATGTAAGCTACATGGCTTTTCCTGAAGTCTTTGGAGATCACACTGCAAGAGCTTGATGGTGCTCAGATTTGTGGAGCTGAGGATGGTAGGACTTGTTTTGGATTTTCTCCATCCTGTACCCACAGGTTATCTTGCACTAATTAAGGAGTGAAGCTTTTGTGTTGCTCTGCATGACAAATCCCTGCCTCCATCCCCTTCCATCATAGGGATCTGGGAAACTGAGACTTCTTAGTACCCTTGGAAATATTCTTTTTCTTTTTTTTTTTTTTAATAAGAGCCTTCTTCGTCCACCAGTCATAGTAGCTAATAGCGCTGAACACCTTAACCTTTCCTTCCAGAAACAGTTCCACGGGAAAGCAAAGGAAGCAACCTTATTTGTGCCGGGGCTGCTTGTCCTGGTGAAAGACAATCAGAAACTCTGAAATATCTGTCATTCCCATTGAGCAAGGAAAGCTGAGTGTGATACGTTATATTGCCGATCTGTCAACAAGCACTATTGCTTAAAATTTTTGCCTGAGGTATGCAAGTTGGTGTACTTTTTTTTTTTTTTTCTTTGCAGGAAGAGCGATTTGAAGCAGAGAGAGGTTAATCTCTTGTATTAGCCAAGTCATATTAGCACTGGACAAAGTGTTAAATAGAGTTTGTTTGCTCACTGTCACTGTGCGTAGCTAAAAGTATTGGTATGCACTGCTTCTGCCTGCCTGTTATGGGTTATCTTGGGTGGCCTGTCCAACCCATTGATAAGGTCCAGTGGTGACGCTGCTGTGACAATGAAATTGCCAGGGAAGGGGTCTCCAGCTCAACTGTGAGTCTTAAGCCTCTGGTAATGTGCCCAGCCTAGGTTTTCCTAAGCTGACAAAGATAGTCACGTTGGCCAGAAAGTACAGCAAAGCTGGCTAATAGTGCCAGCCACTTTGGTGCCCCATGATTTTTTACACACAGAGAGATCCAGTTCTGCTAGTACTGTTTTGCTGGTCCCAGAGAGACTGGTTTCCTTTGTCTAGTCAAGCCAGGCGACTGTGCTAGTGGTTGTTAGTTTGGTTTTCTTGGGTCTCCATATTAAGATGCATTGCTCTCATAGCAAGCACAACTGTGTTTTGTTCTTGCAGATATCTCTCAGAGTGGAAGACGTCCTGTAAATATTTAGTGTATGGGAAATATATGAATAACAGTGAAGGGGAACATTTAGTGTGGATGAACGGGCCTTTGCAAAAGATAAAGAACTATCCAACAGAATTTTAGTAGCTTTGCCAATATGAGAATGCACTTAATCTGAAAAAGTTTTCTGCTGACTGTGAGGGATGGTTCTGGCTAGTGAAACTTGTGCATCAGTCTTCTCCTTTGGTCCCTCCTGCCTGAAGGTAGCACATATGTCTCATTCGGGAATTGGAAGCTGAACTAGACAGAACACTAGAAGTGTCTCAGAATAGCCAAAATCTTGCAAGAGGTTATGGGAAAGGTTACGCAGATCTGGGCATCTTTTATATCTTTAATTCTGACTTTTGCACATATGAAGACTTCTGTGTTGTGTTAACACATGGAAATGAGGACTATATTTGAAATCCTGGCCATTATAATTTTTTTTCATCCCTTTTATCCATGTCTGCCATGTTTTACAGTATAGTCAATGCAGTCTGAGATTTTTTCCTTTGGAACCCGTGTGATACAGCTAGCAGGTTTAAAAAGAAAAGGGAAAGCTTTATTAAAGCAACTTGACCAGAAGTGTAAAAGAAGAGGCATGAATTGGACATTCAGTTGCTGCAGAGGTCTGTTGTCCCTGGAATACCTTTGCAGTGTGTGCTAAACGGTCACTCAAAGTCAGCATGAAAAAATGATTTCCGAAGCTGTTGGACAAATAAGGAGACTCATTCTGAGCAGGGACTAAATTGGTTTGGAACATATGCTTGTGCTGTGGAGCCAAAGTACATAATCAGGTTTAGCAAAACAAAGCCTGATACCAAACTTGCCAGGAAAAATTGTTTTGTCATTTTGAAATCTGCTCAGTTTTTAAGCAGACCTTCCCAGAACAGAAAACAATATGTGTTTCATGCCCCACTTCATCTGCCATCGCTGTATTTTTCCTCTGAAGATTTGTAAGGAAGGGGAAGAATATATAATCCCTTTGTTAAGATACTTAAATTAAAAGCTTGCTCATGTTGAACTGCCCTTTCAGTCGGGATTAAGATTTGTTACCCAAGTCTATATACCATGTAAAACAACGACTAATCCAGACATTAATCACAGGAAATATTCTGGACCTTTTAAAAATAAGCCACGACATTCTGTAAAGAATACATAATTGAGAATATCCTGGACAGGTTGAAAATTAGCCCAGTTGATCGGTTACATAATGATCAGCTGGGTAAGCCAAGGGGAAAGAAAAGAGCACATTCGATGAACAATGCAGCAGCCTTGTGCTATTGTCTCCCTCTTCCTGTCCTCGAGTTCAGCTCGGTACAAACATTGTCATTGCAAACCAAACTATATTAACAGGAGGTGTCTGCACCCCACATCAACCCTCTCTTCCCCGCTCTCCCTTTTTTCCTACCAAGGTTTGTGTTTTTTCCCCTGCCCCCTCTGCCATTTCCAGCCAGTGTTTCCCAGCACTGATCTGTTGCCCAGAGCAACTTCTGCAGCAGTTGGGGTTGTGACTGATCCCTTTCTTCAGGCAATATCTGTCAATGTCCCCCCTCCCTGCCAAAGGCCAGTTACTCATGTCAAGGTCAAACTGTGGACAGTCATTCTGTGTCTGCCCAAGTTAATCCAAACCAAACATACCATGTATAAGTAGCTTATCTCCCAAAATAAATAGATGATAATTAGCATAAGCCACCGCACCCACTCCTTTTCCATTCCTCTCTGAAAAATCCCTCCACCTGAGTAAATCAGGATGCTTTGTCTGACCCATTCTTACTATGTTGAAAAGAAAGCAAGGTCTGGCTCCAAGTGGGATCACATTTGCTACCTGGCTTTCCCAGACCAAGCCAGTCTCAGTGACACACAGAGATGTGCTTTTATGAGAGATGTGCTTGCATGCAAATGTGCTTTTAAAGGAGGTGAGGTTATGACAGGAAATCCTTAAAAAACTGTCTGCAGCTGATCTAACCCCAGCTCTGGGTCTCTGGGTCTGTCATTATTGGTTGTGCTGCTGTTGCACTGCTAGTCCAGACAGGCATCACTCCTCAGGCACAAAAGTCCCATCACCCTTTTCTCAAAGATGGCAAGCTAAAGCAGACTTAACTGTGCAAGGAGACAGAAGTTCCCTGCATTTTGTCTATGGGATGTTCACTGGGGACCTGCCCCATGCCACAGTCTGCCTGGTGGGCTGTGCCCTTGTGATGTGAGGCTGCACAGTGGAAGCACTGTGTCCCTTCCTCCTGCTGTGGAGAGTGTAGGGAGTGATCCTGAGGGGAGGGAGAGGTAGGGGTGAATGCTGATGCTGTTCGGAGTGTAAGTGAGAAAAGTGATGTAGAGGGGACACAGCAGTGAACAGCCAAAGGTAAAGGAAGTGCCCTCCCTGCCCAAGTGTGAAGAGGTACAGAAGTAGGCAACTGACCATCAATCGCTTCCGTGAAAGCAGTTGCTGGTGTTTAAAAAAAAAAAAAGTGAAAAAAAAAAAAAGGAAACTGGTGCTGGTTGCTGAAACGCAAGTGGCAATGGTATAGGAAGGTGGGATGCTGGCAGATGAGAAAAGATTTTCAAATTGCCCCAACTTCTCTTTTGTTTTTAAATACCGTACAAGAAGAGAGAAATATAGGAAACAATCCCAGTGTTTGTGTTCAGTGTGGTAGAGATAACATATAAATAACACTAATTATTTCATAAATGACTAATAGCATAAGCAAATTCTGTTCACAGTACTGGATTTCCTCTCTCATTTAGGCTTGTGTACCTCCTTTCATGATCTTCAAACGTGTTTTGTTCCGAATGTGAGTGTCTCAGAGAGAAGGGCGGTGAGCACCCATGCCTCAGCTATAGTTATCATGTATGTAACTTCTATTTAGATAGTGCCCTTTGTAATATGGGTTTGTGCCTCTGTCATTTAATGCCTACAAATCAAAACTTGAATACCTTGCCTAAGAAGGTAGATGCTGTAGGCTAAATATGGTCTATAGGTTTCACACAAAGTTAGTGGTTGCAGTGTTTTGAAGTGAAATTAGGAAATCTAAGAGTTAAGAGCCAGGGCACACGGGCTCTGATGTGGGCCCATAGTCCAGGACTTTCCAGAGGGAGAAGTGAGGGGTGACCATGGAGCATATGAGCCAAGCCCTGTTTTGGACCAGGTCCCTGGTGTGTGCAGAAAATGCCTCTGCTTTACCGCATAGAGGTGGTTTGGGTTTAATGGTGCTCTTGTGCTTAATGTCACCAAACTTCAGTTTTATGAAACTATTTGGAAGCAGAGAAAGGCACACATTTTGTGTGTGTTTCTAGCCAACAACACAAGTGGATCAGAATACAGCTTTAAAAGTAGTATTCATCCAACCAGGGAGGCTGTGTTGACTATAGCAGGAGTGACTAGGAGCAGAGGTGATGTGAAATGTCTGGGAGGGTTGCATTTGCTTTGCATAATTTCTATCAACATCTACACATCCTTGGCTTTGGAGGCTCAACCCAGGTGTGCTCAAATGCTCCCAAAACTTGGCAAAAGCTTCTGCAGAGCTGGTGTGAGCCCCTGGGCTGGGGAGAGGGAGGGAAGGAGGAAACGGTGAATTTTCACCTGGTTTCAGGTTTCACAACAAGCCTTCTGCGTGAGTAACAGTTTCCAGCCTCAAGAGCCCAGTGACAGCCTCCCAACCAGGAATCCAAAATACTGGATTTGTATGCGAGACAGGAGCTGTCAGGCAGAAGAATGGGATTTTAAGGCAGAATTGAAGAATAGGATAATGTACTTATCAAAGTACAGGATGTGCTTACTGGCAGACTGTGGGAAACATCTTCTGGTTAATCACCCAGCTTTGGCCACCTTTCTCACTCGAGGTAGGGGAGGGGAGGGCAGGCTTTGAAGGCAGTGGAGTTGCTGCTGTTTCCACCATTTTCCGAGGGAAGAGAGTCATCTGGCACGGAGCTCGCAGCCTGGCTGGGGGCTGCGTTTCTCGGCGTGCAGCTGGCTGCAGCTGTCCGCCCGCAGCCTGAGAACTGGCTGCTCCCCCAAGGTGGTTTAGGAGAGATTCGCGAGTGGTGCCGGGCTGCTCGCGGGCTACCTGCCAAAGTCGGCTCTGGTGGCAGAGGGTTAACCTTGTAAAGGAATTACATTGATCGTTGGGTGTAGCTAAAATGTGCCCTTGGTTGAAAAGTCGTACATTAATTAAGTTGATGGCCTGTTTAGCTTGTAACCTCAGCAGCAGAGTCTCAACCTCTCTGTGGTCAAATAGATTTACCTAATGTAATGAAAGGCCATACCCTTTCCATTTCCTTCTTTCAAAGCCTTTTCACCACAAACTCTTCTGGTAAGGCCACTTATCAGTGACAGCACATTTTTCATTACTAGTGGAGTATGTGTTAAAATGAAATTTTGAAATACTTTTTCAAATGTCACGCAGAGCAGGCTGCATATTGACTGGTCACTAATAAATCCACCAGTTAGCTGTCTTTGAATAACACTGATTTTTTTATATGTTTGTTTTCCTGAATCACATTTATTTGAGACAACACTCCTTATTCCAGGCTGACTTGCAGAAAAAAAAGGAGAGAACTGATTTTTTTGTTTTGTTTTGTCACAAATTGAAACATTAATCTTTTCATTGGCTCACCTTAAAAAAATATTACTTTTATAGATCTAAAGTAATTTGGTTTGTTCTGCAGCTCTTTGAGAACTAAAAAGGCAATATAATTTTTAGATACTCATATATATAAACCAACAACTGCAAAAAAACAGTTTTCTGCTTTTTTAATATAACATGCTATGCCATGAGACAACCTGTGATAGTGAGATCTATATGTATTTCATATATTCAATGAACGGTTGTAAACAAAGTATGATTTTAACTCATTTACATACATTCAAAATAATCCCACACAGCTCACCGACTCTGTACGTTACAAGAGTGCATCAAGTCAATGAGATTCTTTCTGTTTTGCATTTGATTTCCTACTACTGTTTTACTTGTGTCATTACATTTACTGTCATTTGTTTTATGTCAGAATTATTGAGTAAAGAATCTTTTATTGTTTGTTTTATTTTTTTTTTTTTCTTGAGGTGGTATTATATTTTATATTTTATAATTTTATTTTATTGTGACTGTAGCAATGACTCAAGGATCTGTTCTGAGGCTGAGATGGCTAAAGGTCATGTACTTAATGTTTTCTATAAGAAGAAGCAAGTGTCAAAAAGAAAGATGAAAGAAAGAAAGTTTCTAAATCTTTACAGAGTAGATGTAGAAATACAGTGTAAAGATGTAGAAACAAAAATTTGAAGATGGTAGCATAAGTAATCTCTGGGAAGTGTTAAAAGATGAAAAATTGTGGAAAGCGTTTATCAAGAAGGAAGAGTGTAAGATGGTCACTTGATGCTAACAGTTATACTCTCTAAAATGTTCTGTTTTATATTCCATTTATTTTATTCAGTTAAACAGCCCTGTGATACTCAGAATCTAGCATCAATTCAATAAAAATAATGAAGACTTATTGAGTTCATGTGATCTCTAACACTTCTGTAATTTCAGGACTAAAATCTTGAGATATTTTTATTTCAGCTGTGGTTATAAACATTCACTTGGTTAGAGCTGATTTAGTAGTATGAGTGTTTATTTATTGAGGATATAGTTGTTTCAAAAGTATTTAACAAAAGAGTTGCCATTCTTGTTCAGACCTCAGGTCTTTGTAGCCCAATATGCTATTTCCAACAGTAGGGAATAGTGCCTTCTAGTGAAGGCTGCAAGACCAGGACAAGGATTTAGTGATACATCCTGAAATGAATTTTGTGCATTTATGTTTAGTGATCCTGAATGAATTTTAGTGTATTTTGTAAGATTGTCATACCACCTTCATCTTTTTTTCTCTTTGACAAATTTACCAAGGCTTGATAAACCTCCTGTGAGAGGGGAATTCTTCTCAGCTCTCCAGTTCTTTGGGTTTTAAGTTCTCTGAGATCCAGAATAGTCTTTCATGATTTTTAGTCTTCCAGATATTTAAATTTCAGTTATTTTTTTGTTCTTGTTGTTTTGAAAGAAGATCAAGGAATTAAACTAAAACCAGAACTGGTGTCCAGTGGAAGGACTTTAAAGCAGGTGATGGAGCAGACAGACAGCTACAGGATAAGCCAGCTGGAGTTTCTCACTGCCTATACAACTGGCAGACCCCGTGCCACATGAGAATTGCATAGATCATGCATATGGGAGGAAAGGGCAAAGCAAACTGATGAAACAAATCTCACTTACATGTCAGTGTCATCTGGCCATTCACATTTCATGAAGAGTTGAATTGGGCCTGGAGCCTTTGCATCACTGTGATAGGTGAAATTTTGGTTTTCAGTAAAAGAAGGAAGCCATAGATGGAGAAGAAATGGTTATCTAGTCTCTCAGATTTTTTGTCACCAAGATATCCCCATGAGGGTGAAACCAAGACACATTTATTTATTCATTTATTTTGTCTTTCGTGAAGGAAGAGCAAGACTTTTATGAGTAGTTAAGTAGTTAGTCCTGTGGTTAGTGCACTATACTGAGAGAGAACCTGGCTTCAGAATTAGTCCTTTTCTAGCAGAGAACACAGAGGTGAACTGCTATCTTTGCCATTTCAGGAAGATGCACTCTAAATACTGTGCTGAGTGCTTTCTAGGTTGTCTCTTCACACAACACAAGTAACTATGTGGTGGTCATCTCTTTTATTCCATCCCAATTAAGTTCTTTGTTGAAATGTACATCATTTCCAGGAAGTCTGGCAAATTTCTGGCAGAAAACCATGTCACTGAGAACCCATTCATTACCTCTTTCTGGAGCACTTAAACCTGGAGCAGTCTAACCACGCTGCTGCATTGGGTTTAGCTGCCTCATAGTCATTTCAGTTCTCAGATTTGTTTCACATTGTTAATGGGCTGCTGTTTCTAATGCTTAACACGTACAATTACTGCTCTGTTAAAAAATAAAGCCTGCCATGGAAGCTGAAACCAGAGACTGGAGCCTGTAAGAGTGAAAACAGCTGAGAGCAGCAGGGAAGGGCAGCAAGCGGATGGGTGGCTCTGGTGCTCTGTGGTGCCGAGAAGCAGGGTGCTCCTTGCTTCTTGTCATTTGCTGGGAGCTAAATAGAAGCAAAGCAATCTCTAGTTTTGTATGTTGCTACAAGTATTTCAAAAGTCTTCACAAGCAGAGACAAAAAAGAAGGATGGAAAATCACCCAGGATCTATTTCTGATCGCTTTCTGACCCTCTCTGCGCCATCACATATTGAAAAGCTCTGGAGCAGAGCACGCTGTTGTGATTTGTCTTTGTTTTAGAGAAGGGCTCACAATGGGAGGAGGATGACTTTGAACAAGATGTCAGGCAACTGGTTTATGTGGACTACCTGAACTTACAAGTCAGCATAGTTCAGGTTGTAGCAAAAAGATGCTGCTGCAAGGTTCAATGAAATGTCTGGGCTCTCCGAGGTCTTAAATGATGTGTTATTAAGCAAGATGTGTTAAGCACCCAGGTAGAAAGGGCAGCAGTAGAAATACAAGCAAGGGAACATATTTTCTGACAGAGGGGGCAAAAGGAAACATTGGTTCATGTGACTACACCATGAAGTTGGCTGTTCAGCTAGTGGTGAGCAAAACCCCAATCATTATAAAAACAACTTTTGTTCTTTTTAAACAAATACATTCAGAAAATGTTCTGAGAGTACAGCAGAGGGTGCCGTCTATTTTGCTCATGGCATTTGCCATTACCTGTGAAATCGGTACGCTTCTGTGTTTTGTTTAATCACGTGTGATGGCTCCCACCACACATGACCTGGTTGGTGGGGAAGAAGACTGTTAAGTGTCTATTGTGTCTATAAGAGGGAAGCTCAGATATGCTGCTGACAGGAGACTGCTCTCAGCAGTCTGTGGATACAGGCTGTGTCTATTAGCAGTTAGTAATCTCAGTAGGAGTGGATCTGGAAAGTGGAAAAGTTCACACTGAGGACCTGGTGCCTGTGCTGTATTGTATTTAATTTGGATCTAGGGACTCAACACCCTTTAGTGATAAGAGTGCATTAGGTACGTTTCTGGAGTATGTTTTACTGTGTACATTATAGTCTGTGCTTTAGATATGAATGACAAAGTTAATGTAAATGCAGTCAGAGAGCCTAGATTGAAATGTTGTAGATCCCTCCTCTCTCACTGAATTTCATGTGTAGAGTAATAATAAATGTTATTGCAAAAGCCCAGATAGAAAATGTACTGGATTGCAAATACTATTCCTGCAGCCATTGGAAAGGATTACATCCTATTCATGATAATATTTAGTTCAACACAGATTTGATGATTTTTAAACTCAGCTCTGCAGAGGCCTGAATACAGCTAATACAATGTTTTTCTGCTGGCCTTTAAAGCAGTATGAAAGCATTGAGCAGCATGTACTGAAATGCTGAAAATGCCTGTGTGCTATGTAAGTTTCCAAATCAACATTCCTCTTCTTGAGAATCCAGCCTCAGTGTAACTGTGGGAGCAGCAGCCAGGGATAGATGATTTTTATCTTACATATTAATGTGAATAAAATGCATTCATACTTCAGGAGTCAGGGCCATCACAGAAGAGAGGATATGCTGGAATCTATATATGTAGCAAAGGGTTACATTCCTGCTCTTTGAGAAAATCCCATTGTAATTATTTAGCAGTGGCCAGTACCTGAATAATGAAAGAAAAACAGAATTGTTGACAGTATAAGATGGTGTCTTATATAAGTTTTATCATCCCATGGCTGAGTGGTAGCAGATGTTCCTGGTCATGCAAGCTAGTTTCCTGCTGGATGAGAAATCAGTGATGTGGAGTTTGGGTATGTTCTTAGTTTACTTAAGACTGTGTTCACCAGTTGTGTGACTGGTTAGCATACAAGATGTTCCCCCTCATCATTGTTTTCTTTCCTACGCTGCTAGAAGAGCAATGCCAGTGCAATGACTCTATCCCAAGAATTAATTCTAGTTAGAGATACTACAGCAGAGAACAAATCCCCTTGTTACTTGTTACAGCTCTCTCAAGAAAAAACAGCAGCTTAAAACTAAAAATATTAGCATTTCTTGAAAGATTGAACAGTACTTGCCAGTTAAATAAAAGGAGATGTAAAGCGACGTACAATGGCATCCCTTGACTCCCCTGATAATAATATTGAAATTGAGGATCTAAATTACAACATAGAGGATGCAAGATACAGCACGCAACACATGGTGGTACAGTGCCAAAATAGTTAATGAATTATAATTCTTCTGCTTTTAATGATACAGTCATTCCTTCTTTTTAATCAGTTCATCTCTTCCAAGTAATGACACAGTCCAGTTATTGTTCCAGTGTAGGCAATAAGTGATTATCAAAAGCAATTTTTGTACTTGCTCTCTCTCTTTCCAGACATAAGAGATTTAACCTTAACTCACATTGATAAGAAGTGCTTCTTTAGCACGTTAGAAAATGAATTTGGGAATCTAACCATGAGACATTTTGCATACAAAGTTTACATCTGATCTTATACTTCAGTTTACCTCTGAGACTTCCTTTGTTCCATCTGCTATGAGTCTTCTGTTTGTTGTTGTTGTTAATATGTGATCGAGGAAAGAAAGTTTACAGTAGTATGTTTTCAATGGGAAGTTTCTAGGGTGGAACGTCAGCTCCAGTTCAATAACACCAACTGGAAAAGTCCAATTGTCTTCATCAGAACCAGAATTTCACTCCGGTTTTCATGCAAACTAGGATTATGTGCTTCTTCCAAAGTCCAGTTGCTTTCAGTACTGGACACCCTCCTTCTCTTTGCTATGAGAGCAGCATGGGGTGTCTGAGCATGGTAAATGCATCCTTGAAAGTTGCAGGCTGCTGGTTGATTCAGTGTTGTGACATTTAACCTTTCTGTGCTGCCTTGTGGAATTTGTTGTGGGCTGCATACTCGTGTGCTGGGTGCAACATGTGGGTTGGTGATCCTTCAGACAGGATCACTGTGTAGAACAGAGTTGGCTAACACAATGCACCTTTCTGAGGGACCCAAAATAGAAGTCTTTTTCCCCTTTGGAGAAAAGTAGGGTGAACCGTAAGGCTAAGAAAGTAAGTAGCAGTTTTGAAAATGTGAAATAATACCCAAATGGAGGGCTGAGGTACCTGGAGCTTCTGGTGTGTCAAGGTAGTTTGCAGTATGGACTCCTCAATGATGGCACAAGTTCACAAAAACACTACATACTGTTAAGAGCGTTTTCAATTGTAATGCAGAAAAGTCCAGGATAAATGACTTTTGCCATTAAAAACAAACAACAACAACAAAACACTGTTATGTGAAACATGTGGTGGCAGATTCGTTTTTTAGGAAAGCTGGTGATGCAGAACATCTGTGTTTCTCAGCATCAGACAGGAGACTGGTTGTTAGTGCGATGGCTTCTTGTGTTGGAATATAGTGTCACACTGCAGATGGTACAAAGCAACTATTTATCTTTGATCTTAGTTTATAATTTCCTTATTAGTTACATCTTTGGCTTGTTTATCTTTTTTTTTTTTTTTTTTTTTTTTTTTTTTGTTAGCCTTTGTCTGTCTCTTCACTTTCCAAAGTGCTAAGCCATAACCAGAAGCTCTGATAAGAGCCATAGAGTATGTCAGCTCGACTCATACTCTTTGTTGGAACAGCAACTCTGGAGGTGCTGGAAAATAGGCACATAATTAGGGACAGCCCCACTTAAACAGGGACTGCCTCTTTCTGCAGAGGACTTGTTTTCTATAACTAGCTCCAAAGAGTTGGAGCCCAATACTGTGTTGACATTTATATAGTGTAAGTGCGTATTTGTAATATTTATGTTATAAATGATGAATAATCAGTTTTCTACCTCTCCTCAAGTTGGGTAGTGATTTTCCTCCTTTTATGTTGTTGTACGTTTTCATATTTCTCTGGATTTTTCACTTACCTATTTCCCATGAAAGCCAAAGTGTTAAATGGCTGTTGTGAGAGGTAGATTACACCACAAATAACATTTACAATTGGGACAGGATATCAACCTACACAATACTAATACAGCAGTCAGATGTCAGATGACTCCCATTGGATGGTTTGCTGATATCCTGGACATCAGAAATGCTGGGTTATTGCTTTGTACTGAAGACTTCTTAGTTGTTTTTCAGACAATGATTAACTTTATCTATCCAGTCCCTGTTTGACAAAGAATCTTAATCCAACAGCATCATTGTTTTGCTGGGATCATTCCCAAAGCAGGAAATAATGTTTCTCTTCTTTTTCAAAAAAAAAAAAAAAAAAAAAAAAAAAAGGTAGGCTTTATCTCACAGAAATTTAGTCTAGGCTTCCTCTATAGGCACTTATAGACTGATTCATTCACTTGACCTATGTTAGGTTTTACCTTAGGATGACATGAGCTTTGTTTCTCGCAACTGATTATACAAGGAACCCAAAATGTTAACTGATAAATCTCTTTAGACTTCTTGTTGAGTGGGTGTAGTCATGTCAATTGAGAAGCAGACATTCCTTTGTGTAAGAAGGTTGTACAGAAAAGTCTTCCTGGTATTCCAGGAACCTATCATAGAAAGGCATGAAAGGAAACATCAAGATGTCTGCTACTTGTTGTCAAATGTCGTCAAAAGGGAAAGAAAAACGTCTAACAAAAGTGACATTGTGTTTCAGCAAGAAAACAGGGCTGTGCATGTTCTTTGTAATTAAGCAGGATTGCATAAAAGTCACTTGGCTCCACTGCCTGTTTTACCTCCTCCTGGAAACAGCCCACCTCATCCTGAATTTTGCCTAACTGCCTGGATGAAAAGAATAACAACATGTGTGTGAGGGTTTGGTTAATCTTTAGGGGTCAGTTTAGTCATTCTTTTCTGGTATTTCATGTTTTAGAGGATCTTATTTAATGCTTCCTCATCCGTGTTGTTTTATGCTGAATTTGGGAATTGAATTTTTTTCTGCAGTTTGAAACCACTTAAACAGACTCACTGGCATGTATTGGAACAAAAGTTGTGCAGGTTTTATCAGTCATCAAGCAACTTGAAAATAAAGGCGGATAGGAGAAAACAATGGAGAATATTTTTCTGTAGACATTCTTCAGACATCACATAGATAGCTCAGAAAGGTCCATCTCAAAAGTCCTAAAATTCTAGGCAAAAAAAAATCCGTTCTCTCCATTTTTATAATTTACTTGAAATAGATGTCTGGAACGTTTTTCTTCTCTTATGTATACTGGTGTAAATTGAGTGAATCTGGTAACATGATTCCTGTAGAAAAAATGGTGTTTGTAGGACTTGGAACTTTCTTTAATATCTTTGGGAAGATATCTTGATGCAAACTTGGTCATTGGAAAACTTATTTTTTCTTTACTTTGTGTTTTTAACTTTTTCTTTTAAACAAATAAATATGTGTTTTGCCAGTCCAAGATATAGCCAGTTAAGCAAGTACAAACTATTTAGGCAAAGCTTTTGGGTTTTGCTCTAGAAAGGCAAGCTCCACGTGACCCTTTTTCTGGAGCAGTCAGATGTAGTAATGGACTGGTAATTACAGTTGTATCTTTGTAAGTATTGAAAAACACATGTTAAAGAAGTGATCGTAATGCAAAGTGTGATGTCTGTTAGATCAATTTTAAACTTTGCAGGGTTGATTCGGGAAGTTGATGTCTTATAACTCCCTTTTATATTGTACTAAGTTTTGCACCAGGAATGAAAGTGCCCAGTAGAACTGTCAGCTGCAAGTAAAGTGTTTACCTTGGGAATTTTGATTTCCACAGATGCTACGTGATCATCATGTTCTGAATTTTGAAAGATCTGAGAAGCAAACAGCAGTATCCCAGCTGAGCAGTGGTGATCCATAGGTAGAAACTTTGAATTTAAAGTGTGTAATAGAAAGAAAATGACAATTGGAATAGGGTTAGGAATTAGGCTTCTTGGACCCAAGGTATGCAGTTGTAGAAAGGCAAACAGTCTTGTCCTACAGAGTAGCCTCATTCATTCAGTTGGTGTGCTTCCAGTGGGATGGTAATGGTGAGAGAATGGTTGCTAACAGAGCTATCTATTTTCTGCAGTATCATCTAAGACACGCGATGCTACTTTCTCTTTGCTCTCTGAATTTATGATAACAAAGCTGCCCCTCTGCCTCCCTCCATATCTCCCCGCCATGAATAAGACTGGCAGTAACATGCATTTATTTTCAGGAGAGGGGTGTGGATGTTAGCTGCCCTGTGGTTTGGGGGAAATGTCTGCTTTGATTTGAGTGAAGTCAAACCTGGGCCTCTCACATCCTTGGCCATAGGTAAACACTGTCACCCACTTTTCTTAATTGAAAAACTCAGGTTGACACTCAGATAAAAAAAAAAAAAAAAGAATCTTGTGCTAAGTTTGTCTTTTGCATAAGCACTCAGAAGATTTTGGTTTTGCTCCTAAGAGGACTAGCATCAGATGATAAAATCTCCAAAGCTGGTGCCAAATTGTAACCCCCCAGTCATCTGTAATGAGGCTCATAACCATTGGTCCCCAAGCTCAGGGAAAGACCTGTGTGTTGAATTAACAGCAGCTTTCTCATATTATGTGCTTCCTACTCTAGGGTAGTGTATCCAATTATCATCTGTTACCAAAAGCCAGGAAAACAGCAGGGTAGCGTGGTGAAAAGGCTGTATCCACAAACCATATTGATCCCAGAACAAATTTGTCTAGAGTCCTCAAATACACATACACACATGTGCGTGCGCACACAGAAATTCCTGTGGCTTTGCCACTGCTGCTATTTACGTGGTTTGCTCTGAGCCCCCACAAAGCTTTCTGCCTTCACCCAGTAGTTTTTCTGAAAACTGTCAGTGCAGGTGTTCCAGGAAACGCCTGCGATACATGAGTGGGGATTAGAAACTTGCTTCCTGATAGCTCCCCTGACAGCTGATGGATGGTTCTTTTATTACCCAAAGTTTTAAAAACAAAAGGATCTTGTAGTGGGGTGGCTTGGAGTCTAAGAAAGCTAAACAAAGCTGAAATTAAGTGTATACATTGCACCTCGGTTATTCTGAAGGTTGAAGGTTTTGCTTTAACCATTCAGAAGGAAACTGTCCTGTCCCCCTTTACTGAAGCACTCTCTTTTGTTATTCTCTGGGATCTTTATGTTTTAAAGAAAAAAAAAAGTCAATATATTTATTAGTATGTTTACTGCTGGTGAACTTCAGTAACCCTGAGCAGTGATGAAGTTCTCTGAGTAAAGTACAGAGCTTTACTAAGGGGGCACATCATGAAAGGTGCTTGTTTTCTGGTGGGCAATAGTTTGAAGTGGCCCCAGTTTGAAATTATTTGATTCTGGGTATCAACATCACTGTCCTAAGACTTGTTTAAATAGGTGGGACGTTTTCTGCCAGTCAGTGGGAATAAAGGGAAATTGAAGAAGCGAAACCATGGCATTTATGGGTCATGGAAATGGTTAAATGTGTTGAATAAAGAGCAAACAAAAATGTGACTCTCCAAAGAAATTGTCCTTCTGTTGTACTTTTCTTGTTTTTTCTCTACTGGTCTCTGCAGGCAGATTTTGATGACATGAGGTATTTGATTTCAGTGGGATGTTTGAAATCATGCCTGTGATGCAAACTGGTTAGTGAGTCCTTCATCCCACAGTGAGGAGAAACAAATCACACTGGGTAAATATGGTGGCTAGCACATACACCTTGAGCCACTCTGGGTTTGTAACCGGTCTTTAGACAAAAGTGTAAGGTACTGAAATGCTTGTATATGAGTTCTTTTGGCTCCCTTTGTGTTTCTGTTTCTGGCTGAGGCAGAAAGCAGAAATGCCAAAAGTATTGCTGTGTTCTTAGTAAGTGCCTTTTAAGCACTTTTGGTAAGCTGTGCATCTGCTCAGGGCACGCATCCAAACAGCGCCTGAACATCACATCTTTTGACACTCGCCTGCTCTGGCTGTGGACAAATGACCTGGCCTTCAGCAGCCCTTGCGGTATGGGATGTCTCAGTTATTTTTCCATTGTTCATCAGTTGTCCTTTCTACTAGAACAAAAAGGAAACAGGAAATCTAGATGTATTACTCTGGTAGTGCTGTCACCATGTGGTATGTACAAAGCCAAGGCTTTGCTTCTAAACTGCCTTAGATTTGGGGTAGTTCTAGTGCTTGTGATGGTGTGACTGTGTAATTTAACTTACAGGCTGTCACCTGCAAGACAGTTCGGCTTAAGAAGTTTATATTGGTGTATTGGCGACACTCATTGTGCAAGGGAGAGTCCATAAAGTCTTCTGGCTTTCTCAGCTTCAGTGGTGAAAATGCAGCACTTCAGCTCTGTATTTCTTGATATGAAATCATTTTAAGCTCTTGTGAGTTCCTGAATACTTAGGTAGAAGGCAGGTAGAAGATATATTTCTTCCCTTTTTTTTGCAATGTATATTCTCTGTAGAGAAAGAAAAGTGAGTCCACCCCTGAATATAAGAAACATCTTAATAAAGTCCTGAATTGCAAGCACAAATCATGAACAATGGGATCTAAGTTTTAAGAATTTATAGATTTTATATTTGCAAAATAACACCTTAGACATTGACAATTCATAAAATCAAAACCACTCCTATTTTCTCTTTCCATCTTCAGTAGAAAATATCCCATTGTAAATTTTTTTGCATACAAAACATTTTTTTTGCTTTTGCATGCAACATTTTTTTTTGCTGTATGCAATATTTTGCATACAGCTACTCATGCAGAGCTATCTTACTAAAACTAAAATTACTGTATAAAGTCAGGCTTTTCTATCATATTGCTTTTGCGCATAATTTTCTTAGCAGAAAAGGGAATTTTGAGTTCTGACAAGTTGTGTTTACCTAATCCAATAGCTCTGTGGAGTTATTTAATTTTGTATTAAGTCTTTCACAAAGAAGATGGCATCTCGCTGATGTGGTGGTTGGCTCCTGGTGAAAGCTACTTAAAAAGAGAAAGTGACCTGACGAGAGCTATACTATTCAGTTCTTTTTTCAAGTCCTTGCTTACTGTTTTACTTGCTATTAGAAACAGTAACTTGTGTTGACCTGGTAACACTGCAATTTGGGTGAGCAGGAGGCAATTTGGGTGAGCATTTTTTTTTTGAACCTCTTTTTTTTTTTTTCATTGAAAAGTTGTTGTGAGATGCCATGTGAAGTGTAATACAATAAAATGTGAAACAAAACCGAGCCATTTAGAGTTTACCTGTCATACTTTCAATAGATAGGTGAGTATTTGTAGCATTAGCTTTTTGTTGTGAATACCCAATAAGAGAAGGACAGAATTTATTTTGTTCCGTTATCTAAAACAACAATTAAGGATAAGAGCTGTAGGCTCTTGTGAATATGATTAGTCTGACAGCTGGTCCTCTGTGGTAACAGCCTGCTGCTTCCTGCATCTAAACCTGATGCTTCTCTAGCCTGGATCTGAGGCGCTGTGATGGCAGGGTTGAAAGCCCAAGGTCTGAACTCTACGTGCAGAGTTCATTGTCTGTACATGTAAACATTATTTTTACTTTAGCAGGCAGCAGAGCAGGGTATGCATGCTTCAGGCCAGCTACACTCTCCAGTTCTCTAACAGAGTTTGGCTATGGATCAGCCTTTTTTCCCCCACTAAAACTCTTTTGCTAGTTGAAATAATTTTAATTTTTGTTTTGATCAGTGTTTTTATTATTTTTCAGTAAAAGTGTGGACTTCTGTCTTTTTCCTTTTTTCCCATGTGCAGTCAAATAGGGTTAACTGTGAACTAGGGGGCCAGTGGTGAGCAGCCTTTCAGAGTGCTGGTTACAGTGATGGTGTTTTGGGATCTGTCATAACATATCTGTGACAGGAGATGAGCCTTCATGGAGAGCTTTTTTTATTTTTTTATTTTATTTTATTTTCTGCAGTCTCATCAAACCAGAAGTATCGTATTAACTCCAAAATGCCTGTATGAAAGTGTTGGGAGTCTCTTGGGAGTCTCTGGGTCTAGGTTCAGGAACTAAAGGATTTTGCAAGGAGAATGCTGCTTATTTGCCTGTTGTTGCATTGCAGTTCATATCCTGTTCGGCTGCATGCCAAACCCACAAACTCCCTCTATCCCTGGTAACTGAGAAGATTACTTGCTTATAATGCTGTGAAATAAGTGCTGTACCATTGTGAGCATATGTAAGGAAAGCCTTTAGATTTGATACTTTTTATGTAAAGTCTCTGAACCTTCTTACAACTGAGTAAAGACTCTTATTCCTGATATAGGATCTATTTTTAAAACCTTGAAAAAATATGTTTACCATTTTTACTACATTTAATAGATTAATTAATTTAATAGATTAATTTATATAAATTCTTTTTGTGGCATGTTAGTTTCATCCTCCATAACTTCTAAAGGGCTACTATATGAAGGTTAATGCTGAGGTGTCTCTTATTAAAGAGTAAATGCCCAAGGAAATGACAAAAAACAGTACTTTTTGCACCCTTTATCAATACCAGTAACGAAAGCATGCCCCAATACACAGAGCACTGGACTGGTAGTGGTAGGACTGAACAGTCTAGCAGATCTTTCCTATGTTTAACTTCTAGCATTATTTAGCAGCTCTCTGAACTTGAGCCTTGCTGTCACTTGAGTTAAAATGAAACATCACCAAATGTACTGGTTCAAAATGAAGCATAGTTCATTTATTTTATTTATCTGCTTTCCTTGAAATTTCCTACTTAAATCCAAAAAGGAAGACTGAAAGACTGGATAGAGATGTTGTTCTAAAGTTGTCTTTTTTTTTTTCCTTTTTTTTTTTTTTTTTTCTCCTGTTGGTTGTGCTTTTCCTTTTCTTTTTTACTTTTTTACTTTTTTTTTTTTTTTTTAAATCGAGTCTGAAAATTAAAATATATCAAAAGACTACTGTTTGTTTTTTTACTTTATTTTCCTGATTTGCACCAGAGGAGGACCATGAATGAATTACTTTGCCCATTGAGTAGTGGGTTGTTGAAAAGACCCCTGTGGCTTTGTGTGAGCAGCACAATGAAGTGTCCCAGTACTTCTGATCGGGCTGAGATATGTAGGGGCAGCTTCTGACAGAGCTACTGAAATACTGTAGCTGAACAGCTGAAATACTACATCAAGTTTCTGGCGTTTTTTGCCCCTATTTTTGCAGTAATAACACCTGGAACAATAAAGAATATTTTCTCTTCTTACCAGTCTCTTTTGATGAGTGACCATCTTGGATATAGCAGTGATAAGGTAGATGTATTTTGAACCTTTTCAGGCACTGTGTGGTTTGCTTTTCTGAGAGAACGTGAGGCACAGCATAAATGAGGGTGCTGGTCCTGAGGAACAAAGATAATTTTTTGCCTCATGCTACTCTGGCATGACTGAAGTCCTTTACAATATGAGGATGTAATTCTGGGGTATTAGATGGCTGATAATATCAGGCCAAATACAGCTGAGTTTAATGAGGTCTGATCCTAATTGCTCTGTCATTAAGAATAATTTAATAATTTCTTTCACCTGCTGCAAGACTATATGAATAACTGTTGGGCTAACCTTTTTCTTTTGAAATTATGATCTTATGAGTAAAAATGGAGACGTTACAGAAAAAAAGGTAAAACATTGGCACATAAATGGATTTAAAAAAGGGCCATAAGCAGATTTTTGTCAGTTAGGTTTCTCATGTTTTTGTCTGTGATTTCACAATAGCGTTTGATCTGAAAATCCAATGTGTTATGAGGGAGAGGAAGAGAAGATTAAACTAAATTTCTGTTGAACTGTCAGTACGTCATGCCCTGTTTAGAAAAGGAAAAGATACGTGTATACTAATGACTTTCTGTTATGCAATCAAAGGCATAAGAATTTGCACAGCCTCATCATGGGAGGTTGATTTTCCCTCATATTCTACAAAAATGCTTTAGTCCAAAAGAACAATTCCAAAAAGTTTTGTTGATTCCCAACTTAAAGCTAACTAGTACCAACCAGCTGATAAGATGGCCATGAAACACGCTTTGGTCTTATGGAGACTTGCATTATGGGCTCTGTGTTCTGCTTCCTGAGACAGTGTGCAGGGCTACATAATAGAAGGGATTAATACAAAGCATTATTAATGCTGTATTTGTAGAATCACTGTGGCAAGAAGACAAGCTCTAAGTTGGTTTTGGTGGGGTGTGGATTTGCAGTAATCTACTGAAAACGTTGATTGTTCACTTCACTTTGCCTTGTTAAAGCTTCTGTGGCTCGTGTGGATTATTGCTTCATAATGCTTGGACAAACATCAATGAGCATACATCAAAACTTTTCTTGTTTGTGTCCCCTGCAAATGGAGAAGGCCCAAATGACACAATGCAATTGAAAACAGTGAATATGTAGATTATAGCCTGCCAGCTAATTGGTCAGACTTTGTAGACAATGTGATTTTGCTGATACAGGTTTGTTAGAAATATTTCTTTCTGAGACAGGAATGATTATAAAAGCAGATCTCAAACGAGCTGCTTACTGGAAACCTAAGCCATCCTGAATAGTAAGTACTTTTACCTAAGGAAGTTTGCCTTTTGCAAATTGCCTCCAATTTGCAAATGTTGCTGCCATGTTTATTTTGGGATTACTGCGGGTATTTTTTTCTTCCTGTTCTGTATTTCTGCATTTTCCAAGCCACATCTTTTAAATACTCTTTTATAAGCCTCCGATAGTTTATGTCCCAAGATACTGTGTTTGTTAACAGTAATGCATTCGGTACAATGTAGTGTAAATTTTACTTTACTTATCTCCTACTGAAAAAAATGGTAGGTTATGTAAACAAGTCTGTCTAGAGTCAGATGTGCAGCTAGATCTGTAGAGACAAGAATGTATATAAGCTGTTGGTAGTGTTGCCTAGTTTTAGAACAAGTCAGTTCAGTGAGACAAGTGTTAGGAAAAAAAAAGTTTATGTCACTCAAAATTTTCTGAGTTAAAGTAAGTGGAGGTGAGAATTTGTCCCTTGGGAAACTTGGTGTCAAGAGAAGCTGTGGATTCTGCATGAGGAGGTCCTGCTAAGCATGGACCTCGCGGCCTGGCACCACTCTTTCTCTTTCTGTGTCATATCACAGGTAAGCTGAGAGATGGTCTTGGTATGCTTGACCTTGTCTATGCAGTGCAGACTTGCTCAGTGTGGGCAAATGAAGGTGTTCAGCAGAAGATGGAGTCCTTGGGTCAAGGGAAGTAAGTAAAGGAATGTGGGGCTGCCTGTGCTAGGCAAGGAGCTCTCAGAGCAGCTCTCAGGTATGTGGACAGGTCCTAGGAACTGACAGAACAAGACAATCTTCTCGGGTCAGCATTGGGATAAACTGACTAAAAGTGGATCTGTTTTGCTAGGAGCAGGCCCTGAAGATTTAAATGCTAGTCTCCAAAGTACTTTTTCCACCCACTTGCTGTTTTGCTTACATATCATATGGCAGTATCACTTTTAGATACCAAATGAAAAGCATGTGTAACAGAAAGCAGAAATGTTCTTCCACTCGGTGTAACCAAGGGTGATGTCCAATATAAAAAATGGATTTTCCTGAAGTAGAACATGCTACTTTAATTATTACATGCAGTTTGGAATCATGACTATTTATACAATTAGAAGTTTGGAAAGGCTGCTACAGTTTCATTCTACTTACGCATTAGAGAGAGATTTTTTTTTCTATCTAAATGCAGACTAGAAGATGAATACTGAAAAAACCCTTGGAAGTCTTCTTGGCAGAACACATCTCTTTAGTATTGGCATCACCTGACGTTCAGCAAATATTTCCTAGCAGAGGATTCTATACTCTCTTTACCTTTTAAACATGTGCAAGTTTCCTGTGTAGACCAGCGTTGGAAAATAATATTACATAGAGGGGAATGGCTGCTGTGGTGAAGCACTTTGCAGCTTCTCTGGCATTCAGGTTGAATATGTATGCCCATATTGGTGTTACACTTTTTTTTTTTTTGGTAGCGGTTTTCTTTTTTTTTTTTTTTTCTTCTTCTTTTTATTATATATTAGCATGCAAGTTGAATTCTGCTCTACATTGTTTGAAAAAATGGACTATTATTTATCATGTTCTTAAAAGTGGATTCTCTGAAACAGTGTTGTTATCACATTACAAACACATTATTGAAATGTTATAATCTAAAGAATGGGTGAAATTCTGATTTCTTTGGCAGTTGTATAACTCTGGGTGAATTTCCCTGAGACAAAGGTAACCCTGTGTATTTATTCTATATTTCTATTGTTGAGTTAGAGTGCTTAATCTGCCCCAGTGATATAATTGAAAGTCACTGATCACACAAGAAATCCTCTGCTATTTGATAATGAAAGTTTATCCTCATGAATTCTGTGTATTTTTAATGCAACTTCTCTTTTGCTGAATTGATTAAGCTCTGTTGAAAATTCTTGAATATGGAAGCAAATCAGCTGTGACTGTGGGAGGGATTGTCTGATAATTTACTATGGAAAAAAATTAGCATGTCCATAGACTTGTGAAAAGAAGTCTTCCAGTAGCAGTAATTTTAGAAAGATTGTTTTGAAGCTTGATAGTGTGTTCAAAACGGAGCTCTTCCTTCGCTTTAGGCTCTTCATGCACTTTACCAGGGGTCAAGAAGTTTGCATAAAAGCAGGGGCAGTAGGTAAAATCCCTCTGAAATCAAGGGTAAAACTCTCAATTAAACAGAGTCAAGATTACAAACCATGTCTAATGCAGTAGACAGACTAATAATATCTGTGGAGAATTTGTCTATTAATAAGGTGTGGCTAGTTTTTCACACTAAAAAGAGAATTGTACTTGACTTAGTGTACTGTCATTCCCGTTTTCTTAAAAGCAATGTGGTACAATAATCTGCATTAATGACAACAACCATTACAGTAGTGTTAGGGTAATGTTCTGGTTCATTTCTTAGACTGCTGTAGTATTTTATAAGGATTGCATATAAAGGACTCTATCCTGGTAAAGCAAAAACTGGTCTGTTGGTACGTGTTCCCAGGAAAAATGGGAAAAGCAAATGGAAGTTCAAATGACTGGTGCTATGCCAGTTCTTCACACGTTTCTTGTTTTCCTTCTCCTGTGCTGATGATTGGAGGACTTCTATATCCAGGGGCATGACGAACGAACAATTAGACTTTGTTTTTTAAGATTACATCAGCTCTGAAATATTGCTGCTTCAGAAAACAAATCGGTGTGGTTGATTCATGTTGATTATAGCAATTGCAAAATTTATTTTATTGCTGATGTTCTCTTGGCAGACGTGCATTAGACCTATTGATCACTGAATGAAGAGACTTCTTTTATTCAGTGACCTATGTGTTGTGTTTTGTTTTTTTTTTTTTTAAATATTATTATTATTTTTCCCTTTTTATCTTTGGATAGGTTCAGAACTGGTTGACTGATAAGAACTTTCCAGCTTGATGATCCAATCAGTTTTCTGTGCACAGTTAAAAGAAGAAAATCTGGGAATAGATTAAGAAATACTATGTGTCTGTGGCTCCCTGACTAAGTGTTTTCTGGCAAAATCAACATGTAAGCAATTTGTATATGAAATCATGTCACTTTACAGTACTCATTCAAAGAAGGAGAAACTAACAAAATCAGAGAAGAGACTAAATGACTTGTCTTTGTCCTTCCTCTGAACCAGATGTGTTGGGAAGGGAAGAGACAGTGGTGGAGGATCATTGAGCAAAGTCTCATACCAATGTATGAGGTATCTCCTTTCCTGGCATGCTATATTTCCATTTGCTTTCCCATCATTTGTGTTACTCAGTGTTTTGAAATAAGTGCTGTGCAAACAGCCCTTCACAAAATCCTTTCCTAATTCAGAACCACCGGAGTCTTCTCTTAACTCCTTTACCTGTGTGATGACACTGTGTCTTGAGAAATGACTTTCAGATATGACCTGATGTTGGCAAAGAAAATCTAAGACATGTCTGAAACATATTGCAAGAGACCGCTTTGTTGTCTGGTTTGCAATGCTATGGGTCAACACTCAGGTTATGGGCCCCTCCTTTAGGAACTCCTGTATAAGTACAGGAACTTCTCTCTATATATACACTTATATTTAGTCTAGAGAAGAGGAGT